>NC_091444.1:54340871-55020309 GCF_964237555.1 Oryctolagus cuniculus
CTGGCTGAGTGTGGGCCCTGTGGGAAACACAGCACCTTCCTGTCCTGAGACAAGGGAAAGTCTGTAATCCATACATTGACATGCAAATGTGTGTTGACCCAGGTGAGGTGTGCTGTGAGAGAAGCTTCCCAGGTAGGTTCCCACTCTGCGGGAGCCTTTATTCTGGGATTCCTGTTTCACTGGTCTACCCAAAGAGGGTTTAAAAAGAAATGTGGGGCTACAACACCAGCGGCCCAGAGTGTCATGGCGCTCTTCTTCTGATCCAGTTTCCTGCTAACATCCCTGGTAAAGCAGTAGAGGATGGCCCAAGTGCTTGGGCCCCTGCCATTCAGGTGAGAGACCTGGGTGGAGTTCCAAGGCTTTTGGCTTCAGCCTGGCCCAGCTCTGGCCTCTGCAGTCATTGGAAGAGTAAATCGATGGATAGAAGATCTCTCTCTTCTTTCTCCCTCTCAACTCTGTCTTTCAAATAAATAAGTCTTAGGGAGAAAAAAATGTGAAGCAACTTTGCACTCCTCACTGGGCCGAGGCCTGCAGGGCCCGCACTTGCTCCAGTTCGTTTGTGCTTTTATAGCATTCGGCTCACGGACTCCTCTGCGCTTGGATTTTCCAAGAAATGCAGCATGAAGAGTGAGCCTCAGGTAGGTTTATAGTCCTTGGCTTAACAGAGCGTCTGGCTTAGTAGTAGCTCAGTGAGGTTTGGGGCCAGATGGTGGACATATGGATGGACAAGGACACCTGTCCCTTAGATAAAGCAGGTTGGAGAGGACCAGCAAAAGCCCTTGGGTGAAGACACTCAGCAGGAGCCAATGGCCAGCCTTTGAGCCACCTGAATATGCAAAATGGAACTAGGTATCTGCGGAGAAATTTGGCACAAAACATGTGGCGTATTGTCTGACCTGTTTATAAGGGACATCCTGGAAAAACAAAAAAGGTTGAAGACTCAGGAGAGGTGTAAGCAGTGACTAACCTGCTTAGCTAATGACAGGAGTTACACAAACTGGCTTCAGGGTAAAGTCCATTCAGGTGTTACTCAAGACCAGCCCTCCCCCAGCAGGTACAGTGAAGGCCAACAGTCATGTAGCCCAAAGCCCCTTCCTTCTGCAGCCTTCCTTCACAATCGGCTCTACTCCTATTCTGGGCTGCACACCACCAGACCAGGTGATCTCAAGTTGCTGATATGTCTGTCAGCTTGTGTCGTGGCTAACAGCCCTGTGCAGGCTTTCCAAGCTGTGCTAACCACAGCCCTGCACCTGGAGCAGCAGAGAGGGAGTCTGCCTGCTCTATGGCACCCCTCCAACTCCTTCCACTCCCACACCTGCACCTAATCCTGTTGTGCCCACCCAAGAGTTGCTGACCAGTGCGTTGGGCAAAAAGAAAGCCCATTCCAAAGCCAAAACTTAGTGGCTCCTGGCCGGCGCCATGGCTCAATAGGCTAATCCTCTGCCTGCGGCACCGGCACACCAGGTTCTACTCCCGGTCGGTGTGCCGGATTCTGTCCCGGTTGCTCCTCTTCCAGTCCAGCTCTCTGCTATGGCCCGGGAAGGCAGTGGAGAATGGCCCAGGTCCTTGGGCCCTGTACCCACATGGAAGACCAGAAGCACCTGGCTCCTGGCTTCGGATCAGCGCGGTGCGCTGGTCGCAGTGCGCTGGCCGCGGCGGCCATTGTGGGGTGAACCAACGGAAAAAAGGAAGACCTTTCTCTCTGTCTCTCTCTCTCTCACTGTCCACTCTGCCTGTCAAAAAAAAAAAAAAAAAAAAAAAAAAAAAAACAACCTTAGTGGCTCCCACCAGATACTCCTAAAATAATACTATTACCTTCCTCACCTATTACCTATTACCGTCACCCCATAAAGAAACACAGCTGCCAATGCCCTTAACCATGGTAAATCGAACACATCCTGGACAGTGTGCTTTGCTTTTATAAGCAGAATGTGCACACCCAGGGGCACACCACCCACGTGTACACCCATCACACTCATGCACATGATCAGGAACCAGTGTGCATGCTGGTGGGTGTGAAAAGAGCCCCGGTCACAGAATGCTAGTGACTGCATTACTGCTTTCAGTTGCTTACAGTCAACAGTGCTCCAGAAATGTTAAATTGAAAATTCCAGAGACAAACAATTCCTCAGTTTTAAATCATGTGCTATTCTGAGTGGTCATCCTCTTCTATCCCACCAAGGACCTGAAGCATCTCTTTGTCCAGTGTATCCATGCTATATACACTACGTTCCCACTTAGTAGCCATCCCAGGTTTCAAATGGATTGTCCTGGTATCACAGTGCTTGTATTCAAGTAAAAATTAAACGTTATCATAAGCATGTACATAGAGGAAAAAATATGGTACATATCAGGTTGGGTACTATCAAAATCGATGAAAACATGAAATCACATAAATTGCTGCTCATCTAAGGTCCTCTGTCTTTGTGTCTTATTCTATCACCAAACTCAAGAACAAAACCTAAACTTCAACCTCCTAACAGAGGAGCAGCTCCCACTAAACAGGACCATTAGAGACAGAAGTTTGAGAGTATTTTGAAAACTTTGATGTACTGAGACAGCTCAAACTTAAAAAATAGAGAGACAAGAAGAAATAAGCATCTCCAGTATTTTAAAGAATCTAGGGCAGGCGCTGCGGCTCACTAGGATAATCCTCCGCCTGCGGCACCAGCACCCCGGATTCTAGTCCCGGTTGGGGTGCCAGATTCTTTCCTGGTTGCCCCTCTTCCAGTCCAGCTCTCTGCTGTGGCCCGGGAAGGCAGTGGAGGATGGCCCAGGTGCTTGGGCCCTGCACCCACATGGGAGACCAGGAAGAAGCACCTGGCTCCTGGCTTCGGATCAGCTCAGCGCACCAGCCGTGGCGGCCATTTGGGGAGTGAACCAACAGAAAAAGGAAGACCTTTCTCTCTGTCTCTCTCTCACTGTATAACTCTGCCTGTCAAAAAAAAAAAAAAATCTAGGGATCAACCTGCTCATTTGACCAACAGGAGACTTACAAATATATTGGTGTGTAGGTTGAACCCCACAGGGACAGAATGTGGCTTCTAAACCCATTACGCACTGGGCACAGGCTTCCTAAAGAAAGTATATGAATTGGGTCCACATCATAGGCCCTGTCCATTAAGCGTCCATTTGCATATAATGGTGCAGACATTACACCAAAGGGAGAGAACAGACACTGACCCCCAACCCCAGGCACAACTTCAGGACAAATTACAAGTGACAAGAGCACTACTATGGAGATAAATGACGTGGCTCATGGAATACCATGTCCAGAGGGTGGCACAGCGGCCCCTGCTCGCCAACAGGGAAACAAACTTCCCCACCAGAAGCACTTGAACAAGAGAGAATACTGCAGAGGAGGAGGAGACCAGTGACAAATTTGTCAATGAGAGCCAAACCTAGCTCTGTAGTGAACCACACAGTTTATTTTTAAAATTTTGTAGTTTGTTTATTTGAAAGCCAGAGAGACAAAGATAGACAGATATTCAAAGAATTGCCATCCACTGCTCATTCCCCAAATGCTCACGTTGGCCAAGGGTGACCTAGGCTGAAACCAGAAGCCCAACTCAACCTGGGTCTCACTCGTGGGTGGCAGGGATTCAGGTACTGGAGCCATCGCCTGCTGCCTCCCAGAGTGCACTTCAGCAGGAAGCTGGACTAGGAAACAGCTGGGGCTCAAACCCAAGTATTCCAGTATGGGATGCAGGCGTTCCAAACAGCATCTTATCCTCCAGGCCGAAAGCCCACCCCAGAGTACGCATTTTCAATATACAAGGAATACAGAGGCCGTGCTTCTTTGGCTGTCCTGCTTTGTGTGACCAAGTCAGGGTCTCGGGGAGAGGCTTGACTCCAGAAGCCCACTGTGCAAACACCAAGTCCTCTCCGCAGGACAACCAGAGGCCCGGGAATGGACAGTAAGAAGCGTCAGGGGCATGTGACGCTGGCTTCCTGGAAGGATGACGGCCAGGATGCCTTCACACCAGGCTGGGAACTGAGAGGCAGGTGTGGTGCAAGAGCAGATTACAGCAACTCTCTGGACAAGAGCTGACGGCTCGAGAGTCCGCAGGGGACCCAGGCTCCTCTTCCTGATCCCATCCTTTTCCTCTTCCAAAGAGTCTTTGTACACTTCAGATTCAAAGGACAGGCTTGGACAAAAGAGAGGCTGTTCCATCCAGAAGTGAGTACTTGTCTGAACAAGCCGTTTGCCAGAGTGACGGACAGGGAAGGGCAAGGAGCCACAGGATGACTTACCATGGTCCCCAGGCAGTGGCAGGGCCCCAGGGCACCGCCCCACACTGAATCAGAGGAAGGGCATTCCTCCACTGTTACCAGCTCCTGCACCACCACCAAAACAAGCCATGCCTTTCTCTTTCCCACGTTCCTAGGTCAAGAAGCAGGCGTGGTCCACTGCGGCAGGTTGACATCAACGGAAAACACATTCCTGGGCTCCGCGGTGCCTATGGACACGTGCAGTTTCTGAGGCTGAGTTATACCTGACCTCTCGGTCAGTCCCTGTTTACTCATCTGCACAACCTACTCTTTCATCAGATAATGACCTAGCCCTTGGGATGCACCTCCCGCGTGGCCCCAAGTCTGCACAGTGTCAGGGAGGCTTCCCTGCAGTTGCTCCCAGGCTGCCCTGTGCTGGTGGTGACACCCAGAAGCGTCCATGAGGGTCCTTGCATGCATCTACTCCTATAAAACCTGATCCTGGAGCCCACACTTCTCCTTCAGCTACTTGCTTGCATTCATTAATTCATTCAAAGGATAGACACGATGTGACCACAAGGCCCTGCGAAAGAATGCAGAGAAGCTGAGGAAGTGATGGTGAACTCAACCAGCCGTGATTCTGTCTCTCATGGAACTTTCCTCTCTGAGAGATGAGCCACCAGAAGCAGAAAAACAAATGAATAAACCTGATAGTTTCTGTCAGTGATGAGTGCCATGAGAACATCAAAATTGACAGGGGCAGGGAGGGGTGGCATTGTGGTGCAGCGGGTTAAGCCACCACTTGCAATGCTGTCCTCCCATAGCAGAGGGCCAGTTCGAGTCCCCAGCTGCTCCACTTCCTATCCAGCTCCCTACTAAATGCAGTCCTGGGAAAGCAGCAAACGATGGCTCAAGTACTTGGGCCCCTGCCACCCATGTGGGAGACCTGGATGGAGTTCCTGGCTCCTGTCTTCAGCCTGGCCCAGCCCTGGCAGTTACAGGCGTTTGGGGAGTAAGCAGCAGAAGGAAAATCTCTCACTCTGTCTCTCTGTGTCACTTTGCCTTTTGAATAAATAAATCTGGAAAAAAAAAAAAAAAAGATTGGCAGGGGGTGGGGTGGTCTAAATCATTCCCCACCCAGGAAGGGGCACCTGAGTTGGGGCCCGAGTGATGAAGCTTTCAGGGCTGGGCTCCTAAGGAGGAGGCCCCAAGGCAGCCATGATGGAAAATCCATGTTACTAGCGGGGGAGGGAGCCCCTGCAACAAAAGGCGCTGTCCTAGTTCATCACATGCTGGCCTGGAGCCTGAGCAACTGTGTCCACCAGGGACAGCTCCAGGCCCTGCCACTCACGAGGCTTTGATGGACGCTCCACAGGTGCAGAGCTGCACGCACTTTGACAGAGTGGAAGCGAGTGCAGCTCACTAACTAGGGAGGCCATCTCTGTGAGGACATTCTGATAGCTTGCAGCTAGCTGGCCTGGTTTCCTGGGGTGACACCAGTGGGCCAGGAGCTGCTGACCTCCAAGTCCCACTGGGCCCAGCATCCAGGAGACTCCTGCCACCTAGCTCCTACCAACATCTCCTATGAATTGGCGCCAGATCCCAGCTTGTGGGTGAGACCTCCATGTAGCACTGGGTTCATTTCTCTGAAGAGGGACTGACACGGGCATGGCCAGGGGCTCTGGCTCTGGGCCCCTGCACCTAGCTGCCTCACACCTCTTATTCTCAGAAGCTCCCCTTCTCTGTGCCACGTGGGACATGTGCCAGGCCACACCGCGGGTGTGACGGGAGCGGCGTGCCTTCCCTGCTGAATGTGGCAGCTCTGCAGCGTGCTTCCTGAGGTGACGAATGACCTTGATTCACATTGGTGAAGTAATGGCTTTCGGCCTCAACCTTCTCATCCATTAGTCACGTTGCAACACAGCCCTCTCTCTGTGACACAGAACTCGTTCCCAGGAGCCAGCTCAGGGACTTGCAACGCCTCCCAGGCTTGGCTTACCAAACTCACAGCCGCACAATCAGTCCAGGTGCCCGGAACTGCCTTGGCCCACTGCCACTGAAAGCCCAGCAATGGGGACTTGGGAAGGCACAAGAGAGGAGGCCAGGAGCTGGGACTTGTTGCCAGCTCTCTCCCCTTGCTGTGTGACTTTGGGCAAATGACTTAATCTCTCTGAGCTTCAGCATCTATACATTGCCAATAATGATAAAAGCCCAGGGAGAGAAACAAATATTTTAAAATGGCCACAAAAACCCTTTGTAAAGTACAGGTGAGAGGGCTTCTGTTCCGGGGGAAAAAAGCAGTCTTGAGGGATGAACTTCTGAGCATTTATCCAAGGAGTTCTTGGAATCTCAGAGTGGAGGCCCCCAGATCCATTTGGGGGATGTGAACAGACACCCTCATACACAAGGTTTTCAGTGTGCCAGTGGCTAAACTTCCCAAGAAAAATGCACAGAATGAACCCCACGCGGCACCATGGAGCTGAATGATGAGATGCCAGGAGACTCCCCTGGATATAACACATTCATTCGCTGCACCTGTGTGTAGACCTGCACGTGGAAGCTACATTGTACTGATGGCTGCACGTGGATCCTCAAGTGAGACCCCCACGGCAGGCACGGGTCGTTTTCTTTGATCCAAGACCTTTTCTGGCCTCCTGTTTAAGGAGGAAGAATTAGTGAGCCTCTCAAAGTTGAATGCTGAATCAGTGACAAAAAAGAATCCCCACCCTGCTACCTACTGGAACCTTCTCTAATCAGTGGCTCCTGTGGCTCACAAGGGCCCATCTCTGTTTAGAAAGGAACTGCTGACCTTTTAACCTTCCACTCTTATCAACCCAAAGAGGAGCAGCTCTAGGGTCCTTCCCCGCCCACAGGCAATAAGATCACCCTGGGGGACAGGGGTGGCTGGAGAGGAGCGGGCAGAGGGGCTGGCAGAGGGTGTTCAGCACGACAAGCCGGGTTTAGTCTGCCAGCAGTATTCACAGAGGCCTCCTCCAGCTCCGTTAGCAGAGGCCTGGTCCTCCTTGAAAAATGTGGGGGTTAGGCCCTGGGAGGCTCAGATGAATTAAACTCCAACGGCAGCAGACCCCCCTGCACCCTTCTTCTGCATGATCTGAGAGGGAGAGGGAGAGTTGATGCAAGGCAGATGCCCAGCCCCTGTTGCAGCCTCTCCGACTCACCATGGCCAAGGCCCTCCTCTTCATTGCCCAGGTCTCCCCCATCTCAGTGCACAACTCCACCTTCCAGTCCACACCAACACCTAGAAACCACCCTGCACTCCTCCCACCTTCACACCCCACATCCACGAAAGCAGGTCAACGCGACCTTCCCAAAACGTCCTGAATCCTGACCACATACAGCCTGGTGCCCAGCGAGGTCCTCCCTACATAACCAGGCCCTGCTCAGGCCATCCCTCCTCACCCCCCAGGAGCAGGGTCCTCCTCCCTGACTTTCGGGCCAGGCCACTCTCGTGCCCCTGTCAAGGCCTTTGTAGCAGCTGTTCCTGCCCCCTGGAGTGCTGGCTCCCCAGCTCTGGCTGCTTCTCACCATTCAGGATTCGCTTTTATAGACTCCTTCTCTGGCCCTCTATTCAAAGCTGTTCCTCCCTCCTTCCCCTTTAGCCAACCTCTGTCTCATCGTGCATTCTTATTGTCCTTTTAGCACATGTCGGTGTCGGAAACGATTCAGCCTCATTTTCAGTGTTGACTATCTGACTCCTACAAGCACCACAGGGGCGAGGCCATGTCACTCACCACTGTCTCCCCAGTGCTTGGAACAATGCCTGGGCCAGACAGGGTCCTCAGAAAGTATGTGTCCACTCCCTCCGAGAGGGCAGGAACTGGAAAGGAACTGAGCACGCCAGAGTACACCGACACCTCCCCGGGTCACCAATGGCCAGTTTCGACACCTCGGACCGCAGGGCACATGACGAGTCCCTGCCGTGGTGGCTGAGGCCTCTCTGCACTGGGGGAGAGGCCCTGGCCTCTTCCACTCTGGCCTCCTTCTCTGTGGCACCGCCCTGCTCCCCACAGGAGCTGGAGACAGGCACGGGTTGGCCCTAGCCCTCCACGTCCCAGAGCTCTGGCAAAGAGTGCCTTCTCCCTTTCTTGGCCTCACCACCAGGACAGACAAGCTTTTCCATTTCCCCATCTGCAAGACAGGGACAAAGAATGCTTTGTCACCCCACCTACTTCTCACGGGTGTTAGGAAATGACTGTTTGCTCGGAAAACACTTTGAGCAACTTGGGCAAAGGTGCCCATGGCTCAGATGACGCCTGCTGCCTTCGATCCAGGCCAGGGAAGGCTGTGCCAACCAGTCATCCGGTCACTGCCGCACCCCTGAGGGGCGGGAGGCAGGCACGGCGGCCTCTCCTGTGTCACCAAGGCTGCATCACCAAGCCCTCTGGCCGTGCTGTCGTCCCAAATATGCCCATGCGGGGTGTGTGCATGCACTCCTGGAGCTGCCCAGCCCACTGATTTCAGCAGAATATGAGCCTTCCGTAGAACTGGACCACGGCCCCCAGACGCCCAGCCTGCCCTTTCGCCGGGAAGGGCAGCTGAGGGTTACCTGGGGATAACCTATCTGAGCTCCTGCCATGCGAGGCAAGGCTGCAGCCTCAGTGCCAACCTCCCAGGCAAGTGGCCTTGGCTCCCAGCCCGAGGAGGGCAGAGCATAACCTGCAGGCACACAGGTGCCCCCTTCACCAGATCTGGGGCTCAGAGCCAACCACAGTGGCAGCGGCCCCCTCGTTACCATGACAACCAGACCTGGCAACCAGCACTCTGCCCCCCAGAGGCACTGTCCCCGGCGCTGACCACACATATCCCAGGGCTGCCTGGAGCAGCCCAAGACTGAGGGTAGAGAAGGGTTGGGACACAGGCAAACCGAGGGCCAACGTGGCACGGCCACCATGGGCAGCAGCAAAATCTTAGCTTCAGCCCGGACTTTGGACTCTGAGCCCCAAGAGGTCTTTGGCCCTGCGGAATCCAACCAGGGCCACTGCTTCAAAATAAACCACACTCCAGAAAGGCGACTTAGCAGGGCACTGAGCAGACGGTGAACAACAGACTGTGTGCGTGTTTAATTATAACTCTCCCGAATAGGAAGGACTGGCTATATACAGTGCGTCTGCCTGTTACTAATTATATTTACTTTCAAACCGAGAGGGGGGACTCTTCTGCAGATGAGTCAGAAAAAAAGCCCTTGATTGTTCCGAGAGCAGAGGAAGGCCTCCTGAGGGTGCCTGTAACAGCGCCGTCGCCGCCTGACAATGGAAAACCTGAGCGCTGAGCCAGCCAACCCGAGTCAACACCTCCTGGTAGCTTTCCTGGCCCAGCGTCCCTTCAAGTCAGTGCCTGAACTGCATACCAAATTGCAATCGATAGGACAGGCCAGGAGCAGAGGTCTGGCCCTGATCGGCCAGCCCACACAGACAGGGTGCCTGTGCATTGGCTGTTACCTCTATGGGGAGGCAGCATTCCAGCTGAAACCAGCAAAGGTCTGTCCCTCACTGGAGGGAAAGCATTCTGACCAGATGGCCAAAATGAAAAGGTGTCCCTCCCCAGCCCCCGACCTCGGCCTCGGCACACACAATGATGTTATTAATCGCAACACCGGGACCAGCTTGAGTCACCCAAGGTCACCACCAAACCCGAAATGATCACCCCCATGCACAGCACAAGTCATCTGTGCCTGGGAAGTGATTCGGCTATTGCACTATGCTGTTTGATTTTAGGTAGACATGGTCTCACACACACATACACACATACACACACACACACACTCACAGCTCTGCCTATCTGCGTCTTTGACATCTGCACAGGTTAGGTGCATGTGATCTTTTGAGGCGGCCTGATCAGCAGACCCAGTCAGCCATCAGCTGCCTCCTCCTACACCACCTAGACCACACAGGCTGCCCTGCCCCCGCCCTGAATGTCCACCATGGAGTAAGCTGTAAAGGCAGTGGCCCAAGCTGTTCAAAGTCGCACTGTTCGGAATGACTTTTCCAATCATTTTTAAAATAGTCACACTTGTTTTGTTTGACTTCTTCCAGGAAGGCTGCACTGTTTTGGAAAAGGAGGGGGAGGAAATTAAAAAAAAAAAAAAAAAGTGAGCTCACTTCCTGAGTCTTTTCAGTATTTCCTCAGAGACAGAGCATGGAGAAGCTGTGAACAGAGGGCAGAGCGGTCAGAGGCGGGCAGCCCTCGGGCAGCGAAGACGGGCACTCGAACCCTCCAAATCTGGTCTTCACAAGCCAGCTGCAGAGAAGCTGGGCTTAGCAACAAGACAGCACAGGAAGACCTCGGAGAGCAGCAGCTCCCTCCCACGCCACCCCAGACCATGCTCCAAGAAAATACGTCTAGGTCCGCTTTGGAATTTGGAATCAGTTTCCCTGTTTGCCCAGGCAAGGTTGAATTTTTCAATGAGATCATCCAGAAGAGAAGGCAGGAAGTGGACCTGGGAGGCTGATAATTTGAGACCTTGGAAAGAGCTGGGAGGGCAGCCAACATTTGTCAGAGTGCCTGGTCACACGTGCTTTGTTACCCACTCCTCATGGCCTCCCCAGGAAGCAAGTGGTGCACCCACTTCACAGGCAGGGCTGGGAGAGGTGAAGCAGCAAACCCCAAGGCACCCACCCATTCACACAGACCATGGCAGCCCTGGGGCTGTCTGCTCGCTCAGGTGTCTGCAGTCAGCTTGCTGGGTGAGCTGGCCCACGTGGACCACGTGGACAACTCCCACTAGAAGGAACACTTTGTGAAGATGGGGACTTATTCACAGATGTATCCAGTACCAGGCACAATGCCCAAGCATGGTAGCTGCCCAGTGTTGAAAGAATGAATGGAGGATCATCATTTAAAAAAAATCATCTATTATTTTTCACTTTATGTTTCTGTGTGGGAGCAAACTGTTGAAATACTTACTTAAGGTATACTAAGCTGATCTTCTGTATATTAAGATAATCGAAAATGAATCTTGATGTGAATGGAAGGGGAGAGGGAGTGGGAAAGGGGAGGGTTGTGGGTGGGAGGGACGGTATGGGGGGGGAAGCCATTGTAACACATGAGTCGTACTTTGGAAATTTATATTCATTAAATAGAAGATAAAAAAAAAATGAATGGAGGAGCAGAAATGTTTGCTGTGGAGGAGAGAAGGCTCAAAAGAGAAGCGATGGCCCCCCGAAGCACGCCAGCTGAGACGCACGTGGTTCCTTTTGAAAGCAGTGCCACCGACCCCCGCAGACAGAGCAAATGCCACAGCCTGGAGGACTTGGCTCCAGGACAGTGAAGTGCCCTGTGCATGTCCTGTGGAGGCACTGACCGTGAGTGTAGGGGGGAGACCCCTCATGTAGCATCTAGGACACAAGCACCCTCTCCACAGATGGAGAACCAAGAACAGAGAGCGCGTTGCTGCCTCCTGCAAGTGGCTTGGCAAGTCAGGGCCAGGGCTTGGGATCAGCCCTTTCAGTCCTGCCCGCAGTCCCTGACTGTATTGTGGATTGGAGTAGGATCTAGTGTTCAGAGTGATGGCCTGAATTCTGGATTTGCCTTGCCCACCCTCAAAGTTTGGGGCTCCGGCCGCAGAGCAAGCTACCTTCTCCCACCCCGCGTTCCCTTGCTCTCCTCCCGGCTTGAGGGGATGGCGAAGTGAAGAGCAGGCCAAAGGAGGGCCCAGGAAAGTGTCTGGAGATACCCCCCGCCCCACCTCCTCACCAGGCTGAGGGCTGACCTTGCTCTCAGGGGGCTGCTGGGGTTTTGCCTTTCATGCTGGTTGTAAGCACAAGCGTTTCTCGGTGCCCACTGGCTGGTTGGGTTTTGGCCTTGGCCTTAGCTCTAGAACAGCTTGGGAGAAACACAAGACCCTGACGTCTAAAGCCTCCCAGTCTAGCAGGCAAATCAAACAGGGCGGCCTGCTGGACGCCCCGAGGCACAGAAGCTCCGGCCGCGCGGTTGTCATCCCTGGCTTTTCAGTTCTACCCAGCACGGTCAGTGAGGAAGCGGAGCCACTCCAGCCTCAAACACAGCCGGTTTACTCCCTTTTGGCCTCTTCATTTCTTATTCTGCACAGTCAGTGTAAATGAGAAAGTGGGCCCAGTCATTTCTAGGAGCAATAAAAGTATGGAACTCTTAGCAAATCGCCCTTAATGAGGCCACATTCCATTCCTGGGTCACACAGAGAAAATGCGGATTGACAGTTTGACTCAGCACCTCTCCTGCCCTCTGGTAGGTGGCCCTTGGGAGCTGCGGCAAAAATGACAAGCCCAGGGCCCAGTGACAGTCAGGACTGCCTTGTAACACATACCAAGAAACACCGGGAGACACC
Organism: Oryctolagus cuniculus; assembly: GCF_964237555.1. Lineage (NCBI taxonomy): Eukaryota > Metazoa > Chordata > Mammalia > Lagomorpha > Leporidae > Oryctolagus > Oryctolagus cuniculus. The sequence continues at coordinate 54,353,407 of NC_091444.1, forward strand.
CGAGCCTGGACTTCGCAGACGGCACAGAGCACACAAACACGGTGCCTTAGAATCCTCCCCAGAGGCTCTGTGACTTCAGCCTATCATATGACTTTGTTCTTAGAGCTACATTTTAACTGACAACGTTTAACAACAACTATGACTTATGGCCTTCTAAAATTGGCAGCAGAAAAATGAACTGAGGAAGTAATGGAAAAAAACCACAAATGAAGCCACTCTGTATTATGCACAATTTCTGTTGGGTTCTTTTTTTTTTTTCTTTCTTTCTGTATGTGTGTGTACGTGTGTGTGTGTGTGTGTGTGTTTTCAAATGGTAGAAAATATTTTCCAGATACACTGTCCTGGCGTTCCCAAGCACATATTTATGCCAAGTTTATAAAAAGCAGCTGCAGACAGGGTTGACTGAAAGGCTTGCTCTGCTGTCTGGCTTCCAGAAGGTGCTTCAGTTCTCACTGTGTCACCAGGATGCAGACTTACCTTCAAAACTCGCTGTCTGCAACCTGCATCTGAACAGGAACAAGCCGGTGGCTCAAAGAGACCTGGATGAATGTTCTAAGTTTTCATTATCACACTTCTGATTTGCAAGGTGCTTGAGTCATGTGTTGTTACCATGTTCAAAATCCTCACACAGACACAGAAAGGAAAGTGTTCCAAGATTCGTTTGACAAAAACTGGATGGCTCAGAGGGGCAGGGTGGCGTGAGCATGCCCAGCGGCTTTTCCAAAAGCCCCCACGGGTGGGTTCCTGACAACCTGCCTTTCCATCCACTGGCCCTGGGTTCAGCAAGGTGCCCTCTCCAGTGGCGTCTCTCTTTAAGGCTGTGGGTTCATCACTGCCCACCTCCAACAACTCAGGGACTCCTCAGCAGCTGTCCTCAGCTCCTGCACCCAAATCCTCACTCCCTTGCTGCAGGTTTTCTCACTGGCCTGGGGTGGGGACTCCCTTTACCCCCTCCCCCACTACTGGGATTAATGAAGACAATAATAACCTGCTTTGTAGCTCCCCTGGGGGTGACTAATTGGCTAATCTTGGGAAGGCCCTTTGAAGATGAAAAGCCAGGTATTACTCATGGGGTTGAAGGCATGCACCTGCCCCAGTCTGGGCCTGAGTCAGCAGAGAATGGCCTCCCACCTGCAAGCAAGCTGTGCAGGCCGGCCTGGGCCCCTGCTCAAGGTCAGGGTTGGCCAAACCGAGGTCTATGCAGAGAGCCCCTAACACCTCTCAAGCAAGAGGCCTCGGACGGCCTGGGCAGGGTGAGCCCCTCCGGCTCTGGGAGCTGCCCCATCAGCCTTGTATAGCACCAGAGCCTTGGAATAACTCTGCCAGGAGGTCAGCACACGTCAGGAGTATCAGTCAAGACAATATTTCCTGGTCATTGTTTGGGGAAATGCTTTTCTTTCAGCAAATTCCTCCCAAGCAGCGGCATTTTCTCCTTCCTCTCTCTGGAGTCCAGGGGCAGCTGGTGGGGGCGGTGGGTGGTGCTTTGGGAGCTGAGGTCTGGGGGCAGCTGGGCCTGTCCTCTTCCCTAGCTTGCGTCTCCTGAGCCTGCTCCCCACTTGTCTCTCGGGGAAGAGGAAGTGGCCTCAAGAACGGGGAACCCAGAGGCCCAAGTAAGTAGATTACCGCAAGGGTCCCTCCTGACCAAGCCACCACCCACCCTTGACCCGGGCGAGGGGGATTTTGACACAGTGGCAGCTGGGAAGCCAAGAACAGACTGCCTCTCAGCCCTGCAACTTAATGCCAAGATTCCTGGGCCAGAGACCCTGCTTCCTGCCTCTCTGCACATTCCTGCCATTCCTCCCCTGCACCTTCTCCCACTGCCTCCTCTCAGCTCTCTCCCCACTGCTGTTTTCTTCTTTCTTCTGGAAAACAAGTCACGTGGCCAGAAGGATTCCAGGCACTTCTTTCTCTTTCAGAGGCCCAAAGTCTTATCAGGTTTTCATGGCCTTTCCTTCTCCTGCAGATTATCTGCCGGAATGATGGAGGCCCCCAAAACACCCAGAATATAACCCCCCCCCAAAAAAAAAAAAACAGATGGAAGGACAAGCGCATGAGGGCAGGAAACAGGGCGGCGGCGGGGAGGAAGGGGTGCTCCTGAAACTGCACCCAACCGTGGATCCGACGGCGGGGCAGGTGGGGTGGGGGGGGACCAGGCTAAGAAGTGATTCTGCTGTGTTTGGGAGGAGGCAGGTGGAAATGGGAGTTTGGAGACAATCAGGACTGAGGAGACGGTTTCTGGGGAAGCAGCCTCTTTTCTCCAGTTCTCATAGTGCCATCAAGTGGCTCAGGGAAAAGGTGCAGAGCAGCCGATGGCCCAGCTGAGCTGTGAGACAGGGACAGGGGCCGCCTTGAGCACCCTACAGGGCCCAGCACATCTTTCCCTGGAACTGTCTGCAAGGAGGTGGGCAGATCTCTCCGGGGTGTACGTGCAAATATAATGTGGGATAACCTAAGAGCTACAGTGAGCCAAGTACTGTCTTCCTTCAGGACGTTTTATGGCGTCATCCTGCCCTGCTGGGATGTCCCCTGAGCCTGCGTTAGACGGAAGTCACCTGCCCACGAGACACAGTGGAGCATGTTTCCGATCTGAGGCACGGTCGGTGACCACAGCAAGCTCAGACCCTGGTCCATGTTGGAAGGAGAGCTGAGGACAAACGGATGTGGGGCAAGACCAGATGTGGCCTGCACACCAGCTGATCCATGAGCAAATTCCCAGCCATCCAGGGACACAAGTTGTTTTCTGGCATTCCACTTACTACCTATGCCTGTGTGCCTTTTTTTTTTTTAATTCTGCAAATCAAATCATCTTAAAAATATGAAAGTGGGGGCCAGCTTTGGAGCACAGCAGGTTAAGCTGCCATTTGCAAAGCTGGCATCTCATACTGGAGTGACAGTTCAAGTCCCAGCTGCTCCCTGCTAATGCTCCCAGACAGCAGTGGAAGATGACCCAAGTGCTTGGATTCCTATCACCCATGTGGGAGACCTGGATGGACTTCCTGGCTCCTGGATTTGGCCTAGACAGACCCTCGATGTTGTCGCCTTTTGGGGATTGAACAAGTGGATGGAAGATTACTCTCTGTCACTCTGCCTTTCAAATAAACAATTTTTTTTTAATATAAAGGTGGGAGGCCAGTCCTGTGGTGTAGTGGGTTAAGTTGTTGCCTGCAATGCCAGCATCCCATATGAGCACTGGTTTGATTCTCTCTGCTCCGCTTCCAATCCAGCTCTCTGCTATGGCCTAGGAAAGCAGCAGAGGATGGTCCAAGTGCTTGGGCCCCTGCACCCGTGTGGGAGACACAGAAGAAGCTCCTGGCTCCTGGCTTCAGCCTGGCTGTTGCAGCTATTTGGGGGGTGAACCAGTGGATGGAAATCCTCTCTCTGTCCCTCCCTCTCTCTCTCTGTAGCTCTGCCTTTCAAAAAAAAAAAAAAGTAATTTTTTAAAAAATTAAACTGGTTTTTAAATTTTTTTTTCGACAGGCAGAGTTAGTGAGAGAGAGAGAGAGAGACAGAGAGAAAGGACTTCCTTTTCCATTGGTTCATCCCACAAATGGCTGCCATGGCCAGCGCACTACACCGGCGCGTTGAGCCAATCCGAAGCCAGGAGCCAGGTGCTTCTCCTGGTCTCCCATGGGGGTGCAGGGCCCAAGTACTTGGGCCATCCTCCACTGCACTCCCGGGCCACAGCAGAGAGCTGGCGTGGAAGAGGAGCAACCGGGACAGAATCCGGCGCCCTGACCGGGACTAGAACCCAGGGTGGTGGCGCCGCAAGCGGAGGATTAGCCTATTGAGCCATGGCGCCGGCTTAATTCTTTATTAAAATAAATAAAAATCACATTCCTGAGGCCCAGGGAATGGGTGCAGAGTAGGCGGGACTTTGGCCCCCACCCCTTTACCAGAACAGCTCCTACTTTACCCGCCTTCTACGTTTCGCTTTTTGGTAAGATTTTATATGAACACAAGGTTCCACAGTATCCTGGTCACTTCTGCAGGGATCTGCCCTGCCGTGGCTCTCAGGGTGGTCCACGTCTACCACACAGGCAGCCTGGAGGCATTCACACCACTTTCAGGACTCCTGGCCCCAGTCCTGGACTGCTGTAGATTTTACAAGTGCTAGACACCAGCCCCGGGGGAGCACCTCTGATTCTCCCTCCCTGGAAACTGACACAGAGTCAAAATGGGCGGAAGCCAGCTTTGCCAGAGCCTGAATGGCCCCTGGGGGCAGCCACCTTGCATTGCCCAGTGGAGCTGCCCAAGGCACCAGCCTGACTCTCTCGTTCCCATGGTACTCTGCCTTGGGCACTGTGTTCTACAGCAGATGGGAGAGGTTGGGAGCTGTCCAGTGGCCATTATTCTTACAGGTACAAAAGGTTATACAGGTTTTTTGTGCATTCTTGCATTGAAACTCTGGCAGTATAGCACAGTGGTGGTCTTCATCAGCTATAGCCATGTTTGAGAAATAGGAGAGAACTATTTGAAATGTGGTGAGACAAAATAAGAACTTTGCCTGACTTTTTCTTCACAGACATGACTGCACCCACACGACTATATTTGACATAATATAGAAAATTTTTGCTACTCAAAGCATGGAACAAAGAGCAGCAGTGTTGGCCTTGCCTGGTGCATGTTCCAAGGCAGAATCTCAGGTCCAGTCTAGACCTAATGAATAAGAATCTGCAATTTAGACCTCAAGGAGACTCACACACTGTCATAGACCAGCAGTTCAGAAATGCCACTCGAAGGGCAGGTGTTTGATGCAGCGAGTAAGGTGCAGCTTGGAATGCCTATCTCCCATGTTGGAGAACCTGGGTTCGGTCCCAGCTCTGCTCTTGATTCCAGATTCCTGCTAATACACACTCTGGGAGGCAGCTATGATGCCTCAATAGTTGGGTCCCTTGCCGGACACATGAAACACCCAGGTTGAGTTCCTGGCTCCTGGTTTTGGCCTGCCCCAGTCCCAGCTGTTGTAGATAACTGGGGAGTGAACCAACAGGTGAAAGGTATCTCTCCCTTTCAACCTCCCTCCTCTGCCTTTCAAATAAATAAAATGAAAAGAAAAAGGAAGGCTTGCTCCTCACTGAGGCTGGGTGGGTGGTATTCCTGTTGGTCTGCAGTATGACAGTGGCTTTGCCTGCCACACACTGCTTTTCACCAATTTTATTCCCATCCTAATACCTTTTTGGCTGTAAAATATGCTTTGCTTTAGGAAATGAAAGTGATCATGGATGTCATTTTGTTTTGTCTTATGTCTTCACAAGGCAAAATAAAACTTGGTTACCTATGTCTACCCTGTTGTGGCCTACACCCACATGCATTTTGGCCACCCAACAGATCACAGCAAGACCACCCATGTGCGTGCAAAAAATATCACCAATGGTCAAAGCAAACTGGACACAAAATCTTATGAAAATGGCCCTAGCACTTCAGCCAGAAAAACAACTGTACGAAGACAGCCTTCATGGCTGAACACCCAAACATATCCATCTTGCTTTCTCTGTCATCTCTCCTGGAGAAAACAGGAAGTCATGCAGCACACAAGAACCAAGCAGAGGTGAGAAACTATGCCATGCAGCCAAGAGGGGCGATTTTCCTGAGTGAGGGCTGGGAGTGATTCTCTGCTACTCTGGGAAGAACGAAACTAGTGCCTGGCACAGCGAGAGTGCAGGAAGACTGGGAAGCCACTGGCCTCTGGGGCCCACAGAGAGATGGGAGCCACTGAATTCCACAGTCCCCAACCCTGCTTAGAGGCCAGCCCCTGCAAAGGCGCAAAGTCCTGGGATTCTCAGCATTCCACAGCCCAGCAAATAACAATGGCAATGGTTGTGGCATTTCAGAACAAGCTTGGAAATGCTTAAATGTCAAAAATGAATGATGCAGAAAGACTTGTGGGAGAAGGGAAGAGACAGAAGCTGAGCTGGGAAACAGCCAGGCAGAGGGGCACCAGAGGGACCGCTGGTTAGCGCGTCTGTGGACTGGAAAGTCTTTTCATACAGGGGTACTCAGAAGCCAGAAAACATCTTGAGCTGTCACAAGAAAGTGAGGTGGCAAAAATGAGCAGATTAATGCGGCGTGGCTTTGATGGCGGAGCTACCCTCTGATTTGTCGGACGATGTCACTGAGCAGGGTGTGCTGGTGTCCCAGCCCACCCCAGCCCAGCTAGACCCAGGCGAGGTCTCTGAAGCCACACACAACAGCAAGAGGCCCTGAGGAACCAGCCAGCTCCCACACGGAAGGTCAGATCTGTCACTGGACTCCCATGGGCCCCGCGGGCCCCTCCAGCAGGGAAGGGACACAGTGGTGGTGGCCTCTCTGAGCCCATCCTCACCTGGGTGATGATGCACCCTGCATGTCCAGGCAGGAAGCCAGGCTCAACTCTGCCCTCTTCCCCAGCCTGTCTCACCCACCTTCCTGACCTCAGTGGTCTCACATGAGAACTGACAGGCCAGGGCTGGGTAGTGGTGACGTCCCCCTTGGACACCAAGATTCTAGGGTTCTCAGGAATGGGAATCCTGAGGTTTAACCTGCTGAGCAGGAAGTAAGCCCTGATGTTTCCATAGCACGTTCCAACTCCCAGAGTGTTTGCAAACCCGTCCTCTGATCGTCCTAAAGAACCTGCAAATCTAAAAGTACCATTTTGTAGAGAAGGACATTGAGGCTGAGAAAGGAAAATATGACGTTTCCCAGCACCACGGTCTTCATGGTGAGTCAGTGCTGGTTCTGTAACCTCAGCTGCCTGTGGGAATCGCCATCCAGGAGGGCTGCCGCAGGTGGCCCTGGCCAGGACTGGGGACCGCAAGCTCTGGGGTCAGCTCACTCCCGCCACCTTACCGCTCAGTTCTGCTCTCTTGCCAAAGCTTCACTTTGTACCCCATGCGCGGTGGGACGGCGTCCCAGATTTATTGACCTGTGAACCCCAGCAGGAAAAGAAATGGGTCCGTCTTCTCAGCAGGGTGTCCCCAGTGCCAGACATTTGGGTGCTGAGTAAAGATCTTGTCTGGCTGCCCCTCATCATCCGATGTTCTGTGCTCACGCTTCTCTTTGGACCCCTTTCTTTCTTTTTCGAATTCCAGGGGCACAAAGACAGAGTTCCCATCCACTGGTTCACTCTCCAAATTCCCACAATAGCTGGGTCTGGGCCAGACTGAAGCCAGGAGCTAGGAACTCAATCTAGGTCTTCTATGTGGGTGGCAGGGACCACTTACTTGAGCCATCACCTGCTATCTCCATGGTGTACATTAGCAGGAAGCTGGAGTCAGGAGCTGAAGCCCAGAGTCAAACCCAAACACTCCAACACAGGATGAGGGCATCCTAAGCTGCTTCTTAGCCACTACCCCAAACTCTGGCCCCAGACAGACTCCTTCCTTAATCTGCTGTTTCCATGGACTCTGGTCCACCCAGACCCAATTCATCTCCACCCCAGCCCAGAACTGGCGGCCAGAGTCACTCGTGTTGGGATGAGAACCTCACTTCTCCATCCCCACTGGCCACCTCCCAAACAGGCCAGGTCTACCCAGCCCAAGCAGGCAGAGGTGCCCACCTTGCTGACTGTGGTACTAGCAAGAAGGGGGGCATAGGAGATGGACCCACAGGGCCCTCTCCATCTGTGATATGTTACAAAAACACTACAAGAATGGGAACCTGACTGTTGCAACCTCATCCCCACAAAAGGAATTTCCACAGAGATCAGGTGCAGGGACCCTTATGCTGCCTGCCTGTCTCACTTGGCTTCTCACACTTACACCCCTCAAACAAAGAGGATTTGCCCCCAAGGGCCTCCATGAGAGCTTATTGATGAATATAAAGGTTTTCAAGTTGTTTGTAATGTGTTTTAAAGACAATTTACATATTTTCTAAGGTTGAAACTTCAGAATTTTTTAAATTTTTTTAAAAGATTTATTTATGTATTTGAAAGAGTTACACAAAGAGAGGAGAGGAAGAGAAAGAGAGAGGTCTTCCATCCACTGGTTCACTCCCCAGATGGCTACAATGGCCAGAGCTGCACCGATCCGAAGCCAGGAGCCAGGAGCTTCTTCTGGGTCTCCCACATGGGTGCAGGGGCCCAAGCACCTGAGCCATCTTCTACTACTTTCCCAGGCCATAGAAAAGAGCTGGATGGGAAGTGGAGCAGCCAGGACTGGAACCAGTGCCCATATGGGATGCCGGCGCTTCAGGCCAGGGCGTTAACAGGCCACAGCGCTGGCCCCAGAAAGTTTTTTTTTTAACCACCACCCCAACTCTCCAGCCCCTCAATGAAAAGGCATCTTGATTTGGTCATCTGCCACTAAAAAAAAAAAAAAAAAAAAGAAGAAGAAGAAGAAGAAGAAGGAAGGGAGGGAGGGAGGGAGGAAGGAAGGAAGGAAGGAAGGAAGACAGCCTTGTAAACAACCTTCCCCAGCCTCCAGACCACTGAGACCATGATCATTGTGAGAGAATGATAGGATAGGACAAGCTGGCACATTCCTGGGTGATCCTGCCTCCTGTCCAAGGGTAAACAGCCCCAGAAGAAAGGGAAGTGGAGGTAGCACCTATGTCACCAGGCATCTGTCTGCGATTCCTGAATGGTCGGTGACTTGCAAGCATCACCCACACACTCCCTTGTACAGCACCTACTCTGTTCTTCTTCATCCCTAAGAAATCAGGCTGCTGGTGCAGAGCCCTAAAAAGATGTGTATGGGTGGTGGCCTGGGAGAGGTGAGGCAATGCTAATGTTCAGCTAAGCAGGGAAGAACAGCCCAAGAGCATCTGTACTGGCTCCCCATGTTCCAGAAGCCAGCAGTCCCAGGTTGACCTTCCTAAGCGGAAGCATTTGGGTAGGACCTGGATGGCCTTAGCCTGCTGCAGAGAAGGGGTCACAGCAAGGCAAACCCTCCTCAGGAGCATAGCCTCGAGACTAAAGACCACAGCCTCCCAACTCTTGGGACACTCGTGGGTCCCCGTCTAGGCACAGCAATGGCAGCACCTGAACCACTCCAATCTACAGGGCCCGGAAATGGGGTTAAAAGGAGGGATGGTTGGACATCTTAGCTGGGTATACACACAGAACTTACTTTAGCTGCCTGCCCTGGATAAATGACCCTGAATGGTCTGCTTCTCCATGGCTGGACCATGAAGGCTGAGCAGTGGCTGGATTTGTGTCTATCCCACATAGTCCCTAGGCCTCTGGATCTACCTCTCAATGCAACCACTAAGAATTCCTCTTATCATAAGATAAGGTGGGGAAGAGGTTCCCACAATAACAGGTTCACAAAAGGCAAACGGCCTCCCTCCAGTAGCTCAGACTGTCAGGCTGGCGTTGGTCCTCAGCTGCCTGGGAGGACTCCAAAGTGTCTCCTTTTCTCCTTTCCCTTCTTCATCCCCCTCCCTCGCCTCCTTCTCTTCCTCATTTTTTAAATATTTATTTATTTACTTGAAAGAGTTACACAGAGGGAGAGAGATAGAACTTCCACCCACTAGTTCACTCCCCAGATAGCCACAATGATCAGGGCTGGGCCAGACTGAAGTCAGGAGCCAGGAGCTTCATCTGAGTCTCCCATATGGGTACAGCAGCCCAAGCACTTGAGCCATGTCCTGTTTCTTTTCCCAGACCATTAGCAGGCAGCTAAATCAGAAGTGAAGTGACTGGTATACAAACCAATGCCCACAAGGGATACCAGTGTCGCAGGCAGTGGCTTTACCTCTATGCCACAACACTGGCCCCGACAGTACCTTCTTCACAGCAGTAGCCTCAGTGAACAGCATAGACTCTCTCCTGCCCAACTTGACTTTCTTTTTTTAAAGATTTATTTTATTTATTTGAAAGACAGAGTTATAGAGAGAAGTAGAGACAGAGAGAGAGGTCTTCCATCTGCTGATTTACTCCCCAGATGGCCGCAGTGGCTGGAGCTGCGCCAATCCAAAGCCAGGAGCCAGGAGCTTCTTCCTAGTCTCCCACACAGGTGCAGGGGCCCAAGGACTTGGGCCACCTTCTACTGCTTTCCCAGGCCATAGCAGAGAGCTGGATTGGAAGAGGAGCAGCCAGGTCTAGAACCTGCACCCATATGGGATGCTGGCACTTTAGGCCAGGGCGTTAACCCACTGCACCACAGCGCCGACTCCCCAACTTGACTTTCAAATAAAATGAAAATAAATTTTAGGCCAGTGCCGCAGCTCAAAAGGCTAATCCTCCGCCTGCGGCGCCGGCACACCGGGTTCTAGTTCCAGTCGGGGTGCCGGATTCTGTCCTGGTTGCCCCTCTTTCAGGCCAACTCTCTGCTATGGCCTGGGAGTGCAGTGGAGGATGGCCCAAGTGCTTGGGCCCTGCACCCGCATGGGAGACCAGGAGAAGCACCTGGCTCCTGGCTTCGGATCAGCGCGGTGCACCAGCCACAGCGCGCTGGCCGCGGCAGCTATTGGAGGGTGAACCAACGGCAAAAGGAAGACCTTTCTCTCTGTCTCTGTCTCTGTCTCTCTCTCTCTCTCTCACACTGTCCACTCTGCCTGTCAAAAAAAAGAAATTTTAAAAATTTTGAAGAGGAAAGAAGACATAGATGATGTGGTCCAGCTCCCTCATTAGGGCCAGTCTCTGAGGGACACTGGCCACACTGGCCTGCACCTGGGGCAGAGTACAGACCTCCAAGGAAGGGAGCCATGGCCAAGGAGGGAAGTCCTGTGCCTTCCTCATCCTCGGGAACCATGTGCTGGGGGCAGAGGGCAGCCCAGGGATGCCTGAATGTCCATCAGCAGAGATCTTCCTATAGTAGCGTAGAGGTGTTGGGAGAGAGCTTGGGGCCAGGCAGACACAGTCAGCTGCACACTCACTTCTGCCCCTCACCATCTCAGCCCACGACTCAGTGGCCAGTTCCTCGAAACAGGAGGAACACCCCCTACCAAAGCCTTAGGAGAAAGCACCCAGAGCCCAGCACACTGTACGTGCTCAATAAGTAGCTGTGATTTCAGGGCCTCCTCTAGTAAAGTGACACCAACACCCCAATTCTCGGGCCAGCTTCAATTCTACCTGGAATGAAGGGTGAGGGGGTCAGCCCCTGAGCAGCAGGGGGCCAGCCCCCTCACACATCCATACCCTGATCTTCCCTGGGAAGTTCCCACCCCTTCCCAGCAGGTCAGCCTTCTGCAGCCCTGACAGTGCCCTGATGGATGTCACAGGAGCTCACAAGTGCCCAGCCCTGATCTTTAAACAGCCACTGCCACAATCTGGCAAATGCAAGAACGTCATTCCTGGTGCTGTGGCCTGGAGGCCAGCACCACCCCTACGTCTGAGGGGGCCAATCCCAACACAGGAAGGAGAGGAAGATGCACCTGGCAGGCCAAATGCTGCAGGAAGGAAGGGAAGGAGCAACAGCCCCTCTACGTGCAGCACCTGCTCAGGATCTGGGGCATAAATGGTGCCCCACCTCCAGTGCCCCGGGCTCAGCTCCCCAGCCCCTGAGTTCCTTGCCACAGTTCCCTCCTGGTCCTGATCTCATTTGCTACAAACACCTGCTTTATTCCTTGTCTCCCGTTGCACTGTGAGCCCTGGGAAGGGGCGAGATCATCGGCTGGGCGAGCCTTGTGTCTGCTGTATGTGTTCTGCACAAGCAAGCTCTCACTAAATTTGTGATGAATGAGTAAAAGAGCACATGATGCACACAAATACGAAGGTCTGCTAATACGTGCTTGGGGGATTACATCAGCTGCGAGAGTGGTGATGGAAGCTGCAGCCAGGAGGCTAGGACGCTGCACTTCCTGCATGTGACACTAGATGGCAGCCAGCACACCAAAAAGGAGCTGCAGGGGCAGGCTGGAGGGGAGTGTTTCCAGTACACCCAGGTTCAAAGAAGATTACGAGAGCTGAGCCTAGGGGCTGGCGCTGTGGCACAGCAGTTAAAGCCGCCTTCTACAGGGCCAGCATTGCATATGCTCCACTTCCGAGTTGCTTTCCCAGGCTAAGCAGTAGAAGACAGCCCAAGTCCTTGGCCCCTGCACCCGCATGGGAGACCCAGAAGAGGCTCCTGGCTTCGTATCAGTGCAGCTCTGGGCAGCTCAGGCTGTTGCCGTCATCTGGGGAGTAAACCAGTGCATGGAGGATCTCTCTCTCTCTCTCTGCCTCTGCTTCTCTGTAACTCTGCCTTTCAAATAAATAAATTTTTTTTTTTAAAGAGCTGATCCTATAGGATAGTGGAAGTGTGAGATCCTCTTTATGTTGACTTTGCATAAATGAGTCAGGATCAGTGGAACACGCTGTACTAGAGTTCTCGAGAGAAACAGAACAGGATGTGTTTGTATAGAAAGACTGCCCATGTGACTGTGGAGCTGCAGTGTGGGGCAGGGGGCAGGAGAGCCAGGTGAGCCAAGACTGCGGATGAAGTCTGAAGACCCCTATTGGGGCACCCTCCTTGCTCAGGAAGGTCAGACTTTCTAATCAGACTGGACAGGGCCAACCACGGTAGGGAAGGCTGCTTTCCTCCGAGTTCACTGTTCTGTGTTAACCCCACAAAAATGCCCTCCCAGATGAGACATAAAATTGGCAACCACTCTTTGAGCTTTTGGTGCAGGGAAGCAGGGTCTTGCATGACGAGCTGCACCCTCCATCTCTTTGGGGACCTCTGCCAACAGCCATATGGTGAGTACAAAGTGTGGAACCCAGAGCTGCTCCCTCCCACAGAAGCTCAGGGCTTTGGCCACTCCTATCTTATTGCCACTGGCACCCCAGAAGGCAGAGCAGGGAAACCGACCCATGGCAGTCAATATTTTAAAGCTTTCTGTGGGGGCCAGTGCTGCAGTGTAGCAGGTTAAAGCCCCATCCTACAGTGCTGGCATCCCATATGGGCGTCAGTTCAAAACCCAGCTGCTCCACTTCTGATCTAGCCCTCTGCTATGGCCTGGGAAAGCAGTACAAGATGGCTCAAGTCCTTGGGCCCCTGCACCCATGAAAGAGACCCAGAAGAAGCTCCTGCCTCCTGGTTTCAGATTGGCCCAGCTCGGGCCATTGTGTCTACTTAGGGAGTGAACCAGCGGATGGAAGATTGATCTCTCTCTTTCTCTCTTTCTGTCTCTCACCTCTCTGTAACTGTCTTTCAAATAAATATTCAATAAATAAATAAATAAATAAATAAGAACAATGAAGAGCTGTTTTTAAAATAAAAAAAAATAAAGCTTTCTGTGAATTGACTGAAAGGGCTTTCACTGCAGATGAGTGAGCCGAGAGGCAAAGGAAGAAATTTTACTCTCTTAGCTGAACGTAGCTGAAATCATAGAAAAGAAAGAGCTATTAGCAGGTTCACTAATTGGAATGGTGTTTACATTCCCAGTGTCAACTGGAAATATTTATTTACTGTGTAAAGGAAGTCCTCTGAGCTTGCGTAATTCTTAGAACCTTGCTGAAGTGAGGCGGTTCTGGGTGTATACCCACACCCAACAGTTTCCTAAATGACTACTTGCTAAGACAAGGCAAAAACTTGCCTCGGCTGCTGAATTATTGTCTCTCACCATAAAACTGCAAACAGCATGTTATTCTTCCATGATGGAGTTTTTAAAGCAATTATTCTCGGGGCTGGCACTGTGGTGCAGTTGGTTAATGCCCTGGCCTGAAGTGCCGGCATCCCATATGGGCGCCGGTTTGAGACCCGGCTGCTCTACTTCCGAACCAGCTCTCTGCTGTGGCCTGGGAAAGCAGTGGAAGATGGAGCAAGTTCTTGGGCCCCTGTACCACATGGGAGACCCGGAAGAAGCTCCTGGCTCCTGGCTTCGGATCGGCGCAGCTCCGGCCATTGTGGCCATCTGGGGAGTGAACCAGCGGATGAAAGATCTCTCTCTCTCTCTCTCTCTCTCTCTCTCTCTCTCTTTCTGCCTCTCCTCTCTCTGTGTAACTCTGACTTGCAAATAAATAAATAAATCTTTTTTAAAAAAAGAAATTATTCTCGGTAGGGGTGAGGGGATCTTTAATTTGTGTTCATACAAGGTCAGCATAATAACAGTATAAAAATCCCTTTGTTTAAAGCAAAATCAGGCCATTTGTAATAGACTCACAAAAACTGCAGGGGGAAAATTATGCTTAATCACAGGAGATAACCATCCTTTGCAGTCTGATTTTTAAATTAAAGCTTCCAAATACACAACATGAGGGATGATGTGGCAAGGTTTCTATGGGAGGAAGCCACTACGGCCTGACCCTTGGTCCCACTGAAGCCTTGATGCCTGAAGCCTTGACAGCACCAAGCCCTGTCTACGACATGTGTTTTCCTGTATGTCCTGCGGTGCTGGCCCCGGGTACCCAACTTAATCAGTCCTTCCATATTGTATGCCCTGGTGACCGCTTTGCATCATGACTCTTGCACCTTGGGACTGTTCTAAGTAAAGTAAGAGTGATCTTGACACGAGCACTGTGGCCCCAGGACAACATGATAACTGAGTGGCTCATGGGCTGGTGGCGTGGATACTGCAGACACACTGAACAGAGAGATGACTCGCGTCCCAGGTCACATGGAGAAGAACAGTGAGATTTCATCACGCTCTTCAGAACAGCATGGAATTTAAAAACTTATTTCTAGAACTTTCCATTTAGCATTTTCAGACTGTGGTTGACCTTGGGTAACTGACACTGTGGAAGGCAGAACTGCCAATGGTAGGAACTTCTGTATTCTTATGAGGTCACATCCAATTCCCTAACAAAAGCTACAACAGTGGAAGCTGACTCTGGGCGATGGACCTCCCTCTGGGAACAGACAGACCCCTTCAGAGAGTTCCAGGCTCCAAATGGAACCTGCACTTGTGGGATCAGGGCTCTCTGCTGACACCCAACAGAGATGGGCTGAAGCTTGAAGGACGAAGGAGGGAAGGAGGGAAGGAGGGAAGGAGGGAAGGAAATGACGGTCACAGAGGAAAGTTTGTAAACCATGCCTTTCTCACAGCCCGATTATTTTGCTATCTGACTTTTCCAGAATGCTTGCAATTAAGAAGGTATAAACAGGATAAATCTAGGAAGGAAGAATAGGCCACGTAGGAGTGAGAATTCCAATCCCCTATGGCTACTTTGCAAACCACGGAATCCATTTTCTTTGCCCCCAGCAGCTGAGGTCAGTGTCAGGAGGGCTCCCGAACGGCAGATGAGGGGCTCCCTGGGCAGCACCTCCTGTACCTCCACGGCTGCTGGCCGCTTGGCCTTGGCTCCCCACCAGCAACACAGAGCCACTGAGAGCCAAGAGAGCACGGCCCGGCCCACACCAACCACAGCAGCCCTCAGGGATGTGCTTCCTCCCAGTTGTCCACACAGGATAAAGAACTGAATGTGAAACTCTCAGGCTGTGAGAAACAATGTGGTCTGGCAAGAAAATCTCGGCAAACCTTGTTGATGCCGAAGAAAATGGGTGTGAAGCGGCTCTCCTGAGAGTGCTTCTTTCCCCTGGGCGATGGGCTTCTTGCAGGCAACCCCAGTGGATCTGTGAGGACTTAGACGAGCTAATGGGCAGTTAGGTCAGGTCCCTGCCGGAATGAGAAAAGGGACAGAGTGCTTTTAAGAGTGGACACAGTGTTTGCTTTTTCCCAGAGGCTGCCTTCAGCAACACTTAGTTTTATCATGAGAGCAGGATAGACAGGATTACCAATTCCAGCCCTCTGATATGGTAGAATGTGAAGGCCATGCCAACGTGGTCGCTGACAAGCGTCAGTTATTCAGGAATGGCTTCAGAAACCACCTGGCAATGGAGGCTGCCTGGCAATAGGCTGTGATTGGTTAGGGCATAAACCGCCCCTTGACTGGATTGGCTGCCTCGGCTATATAAGCTGCTGTACCAACTGAAATAAACGAGTCTGCAGGCTGCTCACCTCTGGCCCGCTTTCACCCAACTCCCAGGGTCTATGTGGTGACTCCACGCCTCTTGCCCCCACCATGCTCCTCCTCTCAAAACGAATCCACAGCAACACTCTGATGCGTTTTTATCCCTGCCTCTGGTTGTTATCCCAGCCCTCTGATTGGTTAAATTTAGGTAGCCACTTTTGTGCATAAAAAAGAGCCAGCACCCACAAGCGTCCCAGGCAATGCCTCTTGGAGCCCCCATCCTGACTTGCTTGGGCAGGAGGTTTCTCACTTCAATAAATCTTGCTTGGCTCACTGTCCCTGTCCACATGGCAATTCCTCAGTGTGAGGCAAGAACCAAGATGGCCTTCACCCTCCCACAAGAGAACAAGTGTGTTCCTTTTCCAAGCAGGAAGCGGCCAGGGATGACTCTGGAAGAGAAACAGGACTGAACTCCAGCTCTCTTTGTTCCTGGCAGATCTTCCAATGGCAGTGAATTTTTAACCCAGTCCAAGCCCCAGGTGTTCCAACTGCAGGAAGAGGTCAGCTAGCTGAATGATGACTCTGGGCAGAGACAGAGAATCAGGACTGATCTCAGTGCCGTGAGAAAAAGACAAAGATGGGCCAAGAAGGGGCAAAAGTGAAAACAGTGAGATAATGCAGATGGAAGGGGGTAAAAGAGGAAGAAGACAGCTTCTATCCACCTTGGGACCACAGGTAAGTTTTATCAGAGGTGCTGATTCTTCCTTACTGTTTAATCCTGGTGAGTTAACATTTTATGAACAAGACTTTGCCTTTTGCCTTGGCTGCCACTGTTAAAGTGAATAGGTAGATGTCAGACTATATGTGTAAGAGGTGCCAAAGGAAATGGGAATTGCTGTGTGGTGAAAGGAGGAAAAATGTAGAGGCAAGCCCACAATTACATATCAAAAGTCTTCTCGTTGTTCAATAACCTGATTGAGAGAATCCCAGCCCTCTCTCTGGGGGCAGCTTAGGGCTATCTCATCAGCCCTGCACCAAGGCAGCCATTACGATTCTACACCCGTGAAGCCCTCCACCCAGCTGGACAGCCCAGATAGGTGGGAGGGCCTAAATCCAAACCCATACAAGCTCCAGTCTGAATGCAGACTAGGCTCTCGGTTCTTTCCTGAGATGTTCACCTGCTCAGCCAGGTATACCCTCCTCATGAAACTTGGCTTCACTATTCACTTGCCCTTCTGTGTCCACACCTGCACACTGCATCGTCACAAGACATGGAACGTATGAGGCTGGCAGCAATGACCCACTCCCGCTTCACCAGGAAGCTCAGAGCTAAACTCTGGTTCAAATAGAGCAGCTCTCTGTAGGCCAAGGTTTATTCCCCCTGCATTACTGCCGGTCCTTTCTGGAAGTAGTCAGGCAGACTGAGCATTTATGAGTTCCTGGCTGCCCTCCATCCATTCCCCCTTTGGTGACTGAACGTCAAATTCCCTCCAGGAACTACCCTTCCCCTACCCCTAACCTTATGTGGTTGGAGAGAGTGCTCCACCTCCATCTCAGGAATGAGGCATGGAACAGAGGCTTTAGCCAAGCAGTTACGCTATGTCCCTGGCCAGAGCAGTGGTTGGTTTCCAGGTGGGGATATGTGCCAACTGGAGCTAATCAGATGCAAAAAATAGCTTTCCAGGAGTAACGGTTAGAAATTGTTCCACTAGACTTGAAGTTGGAAGGACACGTTTGAAACCACCATAGCTGTACTATGACCATGCACAAAGCATGTGGCTAAAAACACAGCCCAACTGAGAGGGGAAACCTGTGGATGAAAAGAGACATAGAAACCAGCTCTACGTTCATGGAAACCCCAGAACTAGCCGCAGCCCCAAACCCACCTGCCATCAAGCAACAAAGCCCCTGCCAGTTCCAGTGTGATCTGAGTTTGTGTCAGTCACAAGAGAAAGTGTCCCAACTGAGACAGTAGACTAGACAAAATGCTACCCTTTCTCTTCTTTTGCACGAGAATAGCATATGGTTCTGGCAAATACAAAAAAAAAATACAGGAAAGTTTAAGTAAGAAGCAAAACTCACCTGCAATCCCATTACCTAGTGAAAATGGTAAAATGGATTTACTCTGCCCCAAGCTTACTTTGAAGACAGCAAAAAACACCCGTCCTGAGCATCTTCCAACACATCAGTTGCCCAACACCAAGTGCTCTTCTTGTCTAAGCTTATTTCTGTTTAGCTGGGGAGAGAATTCTTTCAATGTAGGGGTGTTTTTCCACATTCACAAACCACACATCATCTGTACTACTGGAAGGAGGGGGCGTGGTATAGAGTAGACTCTGGGCGTGGCCTGACACCAAGTGCCCTTTTTGCTCAGACTGGCAGCTGAGCGGGTGGTCACTGCCAGTGTCAGAGGAAGAGCCGGCAGCCCAGGGACACCCATCATCTCTCAGCAGCCTCTGTGAGAACGGCATGGAGGCACAGCTGAATCCGCTGAGCTGCAGGGTCCTCACCCACTAGCAGTCCCTGGAGCCCTGGCTGCCAGATTGCTTGGAAACAATAGGATGGAAAGAGTCTGCCGCCTGATTTTCCACAACAGCTCCTAGCATGCTTTCTGGGGCCACCTGCTGCATGCCTTCCTTCCTCTTTTCTTTTTCTCTTTTTCTCTCTCTTCTTTCCTTCCTTTGCCTTCCTTTCCTTCTTTTTCTTCCTTCTTTCCTTCTTTTCTGGGAGAGACAGAAACAGATATTGGTCCCTTCCTTGGTTCACTCCCAAATGCCTGCAACGACCAACGCAGACTGTGCCAGGCTGAAGCCAAGAGCCAGCGTCCTGGTCTCCTATGTGGGTGGCAGACGCAAGCATTTGGGTCATTTTCTGCTGCCTTCCCATGAGCATCAGCAGGAAGCTGAATCAGAAGTGCAGACACTCAGATAGGGATATGGCATCCCAAACAATCCCAGACACTCAGATAGGGATATGGCATCCCAAACAATGGCTTAAGGTGCTGCGCCACACTCCCCCACCCCACCGAGTCACGTGTCTCTAAGTTCTTTGCATGCAGGATAGTCCCCTCTCTTACAACACTCCCACCCCACCCTCACCTCCTTTTAGATACTGACTGGTGGACAGCCCTGGCTCAGCAGGCTATCCCATCTTCCAGATGTTTCCAACTGCTCTCTGCCTATGCAATTTTTTTTTTTCAGTTTTCTGTTCAGATTAGATAGCTAAGAGGGACAATGTAAAACAATAGCTACCATTGATCCACTATTTAAAGGCCCACTATTCACCTGCTGTTCCATTCATTCCTTCACTCGCCAGTATTCATTGAGAGTACCATCCAGGATGCTGTTGGGGGCCCTGCAGATGCAGCAAGGAACAAAACTGGAAGGAGATGAGCATGAAATAGAAGCCTACAGTCCATGGGCCGGGCTCTGGGGAAACACCAAGCAGGGCAGGTCTGAAGGGAGGGTCACTGGGGCCTGTTAGGCTTGAGAGACCTCTCAGACATCCAATCAGAGGAAGCCAGGTGGGACCTGCGGACGTGCATCTGGGATTCGTAGCGGGAGACCGGGCAGGCAATGCCCCTGTGGGAGCCGTGAGGTGTCGGAGATCATACTTGCAGACACTGGATAAGGTCACTAGGCCGTGGCGGGGGCGGGACCTACGTCTGATAGAGACGCCTCCCTGTGCTGCAGCTGAAGCCAGCCGCGGAGCGCGATGCTCGTGGCCAGGCGGGCAGGACGAACTCGGCTGCCTGTGCGCCACCGGAAGTGTCCGGTACAGCGGTGGAAGTGCAGATGAGGAAGACGGGGGAGGAAGCGCTGGGGCGACGGCCGTGACGGCCGAGCGGACAGAGGGCCCGGACAGGGCGTCCTGGGTAACGGCGCGGGGCAGGTCGCCCGCTCCGGGAATGAGGCACTTGGGTCGTAAGCGGCAGCTCCCCCTCGGGCTAACAGCCACCTCGCTGCCTCCATTTTTGCCTGGTGACCATGCGGACCTGAATAGTTACAGAGTGAGACCCTCCACCAGGTTCTGCTCTTTACCAGAAAAGATGGCGCACACGCTGCTTTCGGTCCCGGACGTGGATCTGGGATTGGGGCCCTTCCCCGCCAAGTCAGCAGCTCTGGGGATTCACACACATCTCTCACATGGCATGCCGCCGCGGCATGAACTTTTAATTCCTCAGAACGGACGGAAACCAGATTGCGTAAAACGTACACTTCTGGTACACACACACACACACTAATAAATTGTTGGAGCACCTTCATTTCACTGTGAGATCGCTGTGATTTCCAGAATCCGAGTTCGGCTCGGGTCGCGCGGCCCCGGAGCAGGAGGCCGGCAGGGGCTCGGCGCCGCTGGCGGGGCGCCGCCACGAGAGGGCGCCCCGGGCCCTCCCTCGCCTGCGCGCTGCGGTGGAAACAAGCCACGCGGAGGGCCCTCACCTTCCCGAAGCGCCTACGCCCTGGCCCGGGATCGGAGAAGCAGAGGGCGCAAAGCTTGCTGTCCGCCCGGTCCCCTTCTTTGGCTGAAGTTAGCCCGCGTCTAACCCTCGTTCTGAAGAGCAGCCCTGATGTAGAATTTTGCCCATGGAGTAAAAAGGGAGGAACATGGTTTTACAAAAAGTGTACCTGACATGATGTTCGCTGATTTTTTAATTTTTTTTGCTTCTCTAACTGGTCCAGTGTCCTATGCCTCAGTTGCCCAGAACCCTATGCCGTGGAGACTGCGTTTCCAAGCATACACGGTACAGTATACAGTACAGCTCACCTGTTAGTTCCCTTGTTTCATGGCAATGCACTACAGCGACACACAGTATGACCAGTGTACGGATGCTTTAACCACTGGGGTTGATAAACCCATCCTGATAAACCCAAACATGTGCGTGTGTGCACACAAACACCCTGGGGGCAGTGAGGTAGGTGCCTCCATATACGAATATTCACTGTAATTAAACCAACCAACCTAAACTCTTGAAAACTACTTTTTCTTGATTTGGGTATTTGATTACTCCTTAGGCTGCAAGGTATCTAATGATTTTCAGAATGGAATGAATGACTTCACTGTAAACTAGTTTGAGCTGACAGTGACTAGTATTTACAATAGCAAACAACACTGTTGCTCAGGGCTCATGTTTACAGGGCTGGTCAGATGTTCCCTGCAGTCGCCTTCCAGTCACTGTGAAGAAGCTAATCCAATTAACTGTTTACCTGGAAGAAGAGTGGCTGTGGCAAAGGCATAAACTGTAATTGAGTAATTGAGAGACATAACCCTTACTACAAGTATTTCATGTTAGTTTGTGCCTAGGACCTGTGTTTTTTTGTTTTGTTTTGTTTTTTTTGAAAGGCAGAAAGAAAGAAAGAGATCTCCCATCTGTTGCTGACTCTCAAAAGCCCACAATAGCCAGGGCTGGACCAAGCCAAAGCCAGGAGCTAACACTGTAAGTCTACCATGTGGGCAGCAGGAACACAAGTACTTGAGCCACCATCACCTGCTGCATCCCAAGGTGACATTAACAGGAAGCTGGAATGAGGGCCCATATGGGTCCTGTCATCCCCCAAGTGGCATCTTAACTGCTGCACCCGCCCATGCTTTTCTGTTGTTTCAGATGTGATAGCCTGATAGGCTTCACTAATAACAGTTTTCATTTAGCTATTATTGAGGTGCCTCACTTGTGCCACAAACCATTCTAGGTGCTGGGACACAGCAGCGAGCAACAGTAAAAAAAAAAAAAAAAAAAAAAAAGCACGGGGTAGGAGGGGCACTGTGGCGCAGCAGGTTAAGGCCCCCGGCCTAAAGCACCGGCATCCCATATGGGCGCCAGTTGGAGACCCAGCTGCTCCACTTCCTATCCAGCTCTCTGCTATGGCCTGGGAAAGCAGTACAAGATGGCCCAAGTCCTTGGGCCCCCGCACCTGCATGGAAGACCCAGAAAAAGCTCCTGGCTCCCAGCTTCAGGATCGGCACAGCTCCGACCGTTACAGCCAGTTAGGGAGTGAACCAGTGGATGGAACACCTCTCTCTCTCTCTGCATAACTCTGACTTTCAAATAAATAAATAAATCTTAAAAAAAAAAAGGCTCCAATGGGGCAGGCATTGGTACATTGGTTGACACTGCTCGGGCGCCCACAGCCCCTGCTGGTGTGCATAGTTTCAAGTTCTGGCTCTGCTCTGTAACCCTACTTCCTGCTCATGTAAATCCTGAGAAGCAGCAGGTGGGAAGTGTTTGGGTCCCTGCCACTCTTGTGGGAAACCCAGATGGAGTCCTAGTCACAGCTATTGTGGGTATTGGGGCAGTGAACCAGAAGAGGGACATCTGTCCATCTACCTGTCTATCTCTTTGCCTCTCAAATAAAAAATAAAAAAATAAAAAAAAATAAACCATACCTCTTTAAAAAGCACTGCTAGCCTAATGCTTACCTAGGGGCTGCAAAACAATCCAAAAAAAAAAAAAAAGTGCATACTGATGATGAGGATGTGTTTATCACTTTTTGTCCTCAAAGCACTGTGATATGGCATGGCCTGTGCTAAGATGGCTCATATTCAAGCCTAGAAGACTACTTAACCCACTTCAATCATGAATTTGGTAATCTGTCCTCTGTTAATATCCTGGCTTCTACAACACACAGAAGTCAATGTTAAACCATTTAGAACTATAAAAACATTACACAGATGCCGCTTTACATTTTTTAAAGCAATAACATAATATTTAAAGAGCATAGTATAAGCTGACCTAGAGGAACACTGGCTTACTGATGACTTTTTAAAAAATCTCCCTCAATTTATTTGAAAGACAGTTAGAGAGAGAAAGAAAAAGAGATAACTTTTTGCTGGTTCACTCCCCAAATGGCAACAGTTAGGGCTGGGCCAGGCCGAAGCCAGGAGCCAGGAACTCCGTTCGGGTCTCCAGGGGCCCAAGTACGTGGGCCAACTGCTACTTTTTCCAGGAGCACTAACAGGGAGCTGGATCAGAAGTGGAACAGCCAGGATTTGAACCTGGTGCTCATATGGGATGCAGATGTCACAGGTGGCAGCTTCACCCACTGTGCCACAATGCAGGCCCTTTACTGGTGTCAAGACTAGTAAGATTAGGCCAGAACTTTAACAGAAGGCATCATCTACTTTCAGCTGTCATTTACTTCTCTGAAGCAAAATCGCAGGAATCTAGCATATTCTAAATATCTTTTACAGGGAGCAAGGCAGTCAGTCCAATATGGACTCCACGAGTTTTAATTACCTTCCTACCAGGTAGCCTCCCTTGGCAGGTTGCTTTAGGCAGATCTCTCTGCATTAAATGGCTGGCTTGCCCAACTGTATTCAAAAGAAACCACTGGGGCCGCTGCCGTAGCTCACTTGGTTAATCCTCCGCCTGCAGCGCTGGCATCCCATATGGGTGCTGGTTCTGTCCCAGTTGCTTCTCTTCCAGTCCAGATCTCTGCTGTGGCCCGGGAAGGCAGTGGAGGATGGCCCAAGTGCTTGGGCCCTGCACCTGCATGGGAGACCAGGAGGAAGCACCTGGCTCCTGGCTTTGGATTGGCGCAGCGCTGGCCATAGCGGCCATTTGGGGAGTGAACCAACGGAAGGAAGACCTTTCTCTCTGTCTCTCTCTCTCACAAACTCTGTCAAATAAAATAAATAAATAAAGAAGAAACCACTCCTGCAGGCCAAGCAGTACTAAGCTGCCCAAGTCTACAGTCATCATTGGGAGGTATGGCACACAAGGTCCACGGCCTCTAAGGTGTCTGTGTGTGCATCCCTGCCCAACCTAGGGACACTCCTGCGTTTCTCTGGAGGTATGATGAATGGGAGATGTACACAGATGAAACAGACACTAGACCTACACTGAAGGAAGAGGTGATGCTGTCTAGGCCAGAATCCATTCCAGCTGCTGACATGACTTCACAGGTCCCCAAGAATTATGATACTTATCTGTCACCTGCGTGCTCTACATGGCGTGATCTTTCCTTTTCCCTAGGATAGATAAAATTACTACTGTTTTTTAAGCAAGTGCACAATTGGCCTTATGCAGAAGTTAGATACGGCAACAGTAAGCACACGTAAATTCTGCAAATTTCCCGCTTGAAGTCAAGAATGTTGAATGTCACTTTCTGTTGGAGAATCGTGTCATAGCACTTCCCTTTCTACCGCCTACTCTCCCGAGATTTGGATGTGGCTCGCAGATGAACACAGGGCCCACTTCAGAATGGGGTCCAACGTGGTTTAGGAAGAGATCTCACCTTTAGCAGACAGTTGAGAGTTATAATGAAAGCATCTGAATGTTGCCTGAATGTTGTGTCTGATAAGAAACAAAGGGACAGAAAAATCCTTCAACTCACTGTTCATTCTGTCCTGAAACTTTCCTTTTTAATTAAAACAATCAGCGTAAGGCCTAGCACAGAGAGTCGTTTCTAATTTTTCAGGTATAAGACTATCTCTTCTCTATTTTTTCAAGGACAAGAATATTTTAATTCAGCTCAAGGTAAGAAGACTGCCCAGCCTCCTTGAGTTCACTTCCACCTGTAGTTACAACCTCTCATCAATATGGGAGACAGATACTGAAGATCCAAAGAAAAATAAAACCTACAAACTCATGGTTCTTCCTAACAAGGAAGAAGGTAAATAAGCAAATGATTTCAAAATATCATTTGAATTTTCCTCCTATGTAATGAAGAGGAAGCTAAGCTCAGAAAGTATTTCTAAGTAATGAAGTACCCAAGCAGTTAAATCCCAAGGTCAGACAACCAGTATGAGAGCCAGAATGCAAACCACAGTACCCATTGTTGAGATTACAATCTTTTTTTTTTTTTTTTTTTGACAGACAGTGAGAGACAGAAAGGTCTTCCTTCTGTTGGTTCACCTCCCAAATGGCCACTATGGCCGGCGCTGTGCTGATCCAAAGCCAAGAGCCAGGTGCTTCCTCCTGGTCTCCCATGCGGGTGCAGGGCCCAAGCACTTGGGCCATCCTCCGCTGCCCTTCCTGGGCCACTGCAGAGAGCTGGACTGGAAGAGGAGCAACTGGGACTAGAACCCAGCGCCCATATGGATGCCAGTGCTGCAGGCGAAGGATTAGCCAAGTGAGCCAAGGCGCCAGCCCACAATCATTCTTAAATTATTTTATGCAGTAATAATATTAAGTTGAGCTTGCCAGATGTCTGATGTAATGCCTGGAAAGTATTGTATTTTTTCATTAAATTTATTAAGGTCAGGTTATTTTATCTACCATCTTAAAAAAAAAAAAGCTATTTTCATCTACTTGAAAGAGAGGGAGAGGGAGGTAAGGAGGAAGTAAAGGGAAGGAGAGCTCTTTTATCTGCTGGTTCGCTTGTCTGCTACAGCCAGGGCTGGACAAGGCCAAAGCCAGGAGCCAGGTACAACATCAGGGTCTCCCACACTGGTGGCCTGAGCACTCACGCCATTATCTGCTGACTCCCATGGTATGCATTGAAAGGAAGCTGCATTGGAAGTGAAGTAGCAGGAATGGAAACTGGCACTTCCGATTTGGAATGCCAGTGTCCCAAGAGGCAGTTTAACCCACTGCACCATGTTTGCCCCTGGTTATCTTTGGATGTGTAAGTGAACATAAAAATCAGTCACCTGTGAAAGACAACAAAATCCCAAGTCTTCAAAGTTCTACAGGAGATGCTATCCTGGACTCTGCTGTCTACAGTCCATCAAGCACAAGGTAAAAATAATAAAGCAGAATAATCCTGTCCTTTCAAAGGGCCTGGGAATATAGATTGGTCCACAGAACAATAGCCTCAATGAGCTGTGCAAAATTTACTCTCCCTCATATGACAAATTTTCATGAAGAGTGAAATCAGAATGACTCCCAAATTATGTTTCAAAAACAAAAGGGGGGGGGGGCAATGCTGTGGCGTAGCAGGTAAAGCCACCACCTGCAGTCCTGGAATCCCATATGGGCCCCAGTTCAAGTCCCAGATGCTCTTTTGATCCAGCTCTCTGCTATAACCTAGGAAACCAGAAGATGGCTCAAGTCCTTGGGCCCCTGTACCCACATGGGAGGCCTGGAGGAAGCTCCTGGCTCCTGGCTTAGCATTGGCACAGCTCCAGCCACTGCGGCCATCTGAGGAGTGAACCAGCGGATGGAAGACCTCTCTCTCTGCCTCTCAAATAAATCTTTAAAAACAAAAACAAAAGGGAGCATTTAGCCCAGTGGCTAAGACACCAGTCAATAACCCACATCTCAAATCAGAGTATTTGGGTTGGATTCTCAGCTCAAATTACCAACTGCAACTTCCTGCTACTCCAGATTCTGAGACAGGAGTCTCAAGTTAACTGGATTCTACCCACCCACGTGGGACACTTGAATTTAGTTCTCAACTTCTGCCCCAGCCATTGCAAGCAGCTGAGGAACAACACAGTGGAAGGCAGCAGTCTAATACTTTTCTTAATCCCAAGGCTCTGTCCATGCTGTTTGTAAAGATTGTATCACTCCTCACAATCATGTGTCTTTTCCTCTTTATTTGCCTTAAGACTCTTGAATTTCATTGTGAAAAATTCTTATCCTTCTTCTGCCCATTAGGCCTTCCATTATTTACTGAGCACTTAACTGTTTTACCCTGGGGATTCTAATGATCAAAGCCATAGTCCTTAGAAATGAGCTAGTAGAGGCCAGTGCCGGGGCTCACTTGGCTAATCCTCTGCCTGCGGCGCCGGCACCCTGGGTTCTAGTCCCGGTCAGGGCGCCGGATTCTGTCCTGGTTGCTCCTCTTCCAGGCCAGCTTTCTGCTGTGGCCCGGGAAGGCAGTGGAGGATGGCCCAAGTGCTTGGGCCCTGCACCCACATGGGAGACCAGGAGGGAAACACCTGGCTGCGCCAATCTGAAGCAGCCATTTGGGGGATGAACCAACAGAAGGAAGAGCTTTCTCTCTGTCAATTTCTCTAATTCTGCCTGTCAAAAAAAAAAAAAAAAAAAAAAAAACTAGTAGAAATTACAACACAGGGCTGGCATTGTGGCACAGCAGGATGTTGCCATTTGAAAGGCCAGCATGCCCATAAGAGTGGGACTTGGCCCAGCCCTGGCTGTTAGTCACTTGCACAGTGAACCAGTGGATAGTTCTGTAATTGCCTTTCAAATCAAACTTAAAAAATAAAAAACTATAGACCTGGGTAAATCCTATAGAATATCCCAGAATTCCTGCTTATTTTGTCAATGTTATATAAATTATGTGACTCCTTTATCAGTATAAATGGAAATTAAAGGTTTCCAACCTCCACACTGCCCTCTCATTTGCTTTCAGAAGTCATGGCCTTTAAAATCATTTGATTTTTCTGAAGAACAAATATGGAATTTATTTTGAACTGGTCTAGCTGGTAGGCTACTTTCTTATTATTTTATTTTTATTTTTTGACAGGCAGAGTGGACAGTGAGAGAGAGAGAAAGGTCTTCCTTTACCGTTGGTTCACCCTCCAATGGCCGCTGCGGCTGGCGCACTGTGCTGATCCGAAACCAAGAGCCAGGTGCTTCTCCTGGTCTCCCATGTGGGTGCAGGGCCCAAGCACTTGGGTCATCCTCCACTGCACTCCCTGGCCACAGCAGAGAGCTGGCCTGGAAGAGGGGCAACCGGGACAGAATCCGGCGCCCCAACCAGGACTAGAACCTGGTGTGCCAGCGCCGCAAGGCAGAGGATTAGCCTAGTGAGCCACGGTGCCGGCCAACTTTCTGAAATTTCCTAAACTAATTTAGAGAATTCTTCCATCCACTACTGGTTCACTACCCAGATGGCTGCAACAGAGCCTGCAGTTTCATCTGGGTCTCCCATGTAGGTGCAGGGGTCCTAGGTGGACATCTGCTGCTTTTTTCCCAGGCCATCAGAAATGGAGCAACCAGGACACGAACTTGTTACACAATGCTGGCCCCTATTAACATCATCTTTGACCTCAACAAAGCTATTATCCTGTAAGGATTTCCTATTCATGTTTCTCACGTGACCATTAAGTTCCACTGTTATTTTCAGTGATCTCAGACCTACAGGAGCATCACCTAAGAACTTGCCAGAAACACTAATATGTGCATGGGGTCCTACACACCTGCTGCCTGGTAACCTGTTGCTTTAAACTTTCCAGATGATTCTGATACATGGTGAAGTTGAACTACCATTACTATTCATAACCCTGCACCTAGTGACACCAGAGCTGGAGTTCTTTACCTAGAATCTGAGACCCCTTGAAGTCAAAAGCAAACGTACATTCTCCTGGGGAAGCAGCTATTTCCCTCCTGACATCCTCCAAGAGATGTTAACCACCTAAAAAAGGTTAGATGCCACCGCATCAAATTCAGCAGTGTTCACTTCTGCAAATATACACCAAGCCAAAATTTTCTCCAAGCCCTTTAATATTCACTTAAACAGCTTAGGCACAAGCAATAATAAACTGCAATTTTTACATCACAAGAGAATTTTGTATGGTATCTGCATGATATACCGATTTCCCCATCATCTCTTCTACAATAACATTTTATTAATTCTCTGGTCTACAGGTTGATTCAGTAAAGTCAGAATGGCAGGCAGGAAGGTGGTAAAAATATCAACCGTACTGAGGGGTACAAGGAACAAACATTTACTGGCTGCCTACTGCCCACAGTATGTTTTATACAATTAAATGTGAAGTTCCAGTTATCTGTCAATAGAATAGCATCACTACCACCATTCTATGCCTGTTTTAACTGCTGTCACTGAAAGTACAAATTGTGAGATCAAACAATACATTTTTGCCCAAAGCAGCATGTCAACATGCACTAATGGATACTTGCCATTTCTAAGATCTTACAAAAGTGTGCTACATTAGCACACAGAATCACAAAAGCTGTTATTACTCCACTTAAATCTAGGGTTTTCATCCTGGGCACCACTTGGCCAGCATCATGACTCCCTGGTTCCATCACTGGGCAAAACTGAGCATAGGCACAGCCAGTGTTCAGCAATTAGGTTCTGAGAAAAAAAAAAATCAGTGGATCTTTTTATGTTTTTACCTAATAGTTTTAGTGGCACCTAATTGTAAATCACCAACACTGAAGATATAAAGTTGTGGAATGAAAATGTCTCTTTGCAAGCACTAGCCCACAGCTGATTATTTTCAAATATCTAAGTGGCAGACAGCTCATACTGCAGTAGCTATCCAATCAAAAGCATACTTTCTACTCTCCTCCAACCTAACTTGGCCTCTCTTCTCCAGCCAGCACTGGTTTTTCTAAGCTCATTCTTTTGTTGCTGTCTCTTGCTCCACTTCCCATTTCTAGTTTCCTCTACGCCTGGAACTGGTGCAGATTCTTTCATAGCTGCAAGGTCCAACACTGATCTATGATTAAAACCAATCATCCAGCATATTGTGCCCGCCCCCCCTCCCTGAAAAGCATTTTGCACCACTTCCAAAACAGCATGGTTTAAAGGTTCAGGATCACAAACCTGGAAGGAACCTGAAGGAGAGTCCTCACGTATGTGAGTCACTCACTCTGATGGAACAATTTTAAAGAACATTAGAGATATGTTCAGAGATGTAATGTGACTTGGCCAAGGCTGTGCAGCTAAATCAGAGGCAGAAAGTGCAGCCATCATCCACTACACCACAAAAAAATCCAAGATTAAGGTTAAGAAAAGCCAGAATAAAGAGAAACCAGAGTAAAAGGTCTAGTAGATAAGAAAAGTCTCTAGGACCTCTCCAAACTTTTAGATGGAATAAAAACAATGTGTATAATGAGAAATACTGCACAGTCCAACTGCTGCCATTAAGGACCACAGTGCAATTATTCTCAGCTTTGAAACTGAACCCGCGGCCGCAAATGTCAGATAAATTAATCGAGTGGAAGAAGGATTAAGGAGACACACGGAGATAAAAGCCAAAGGAAACCAACCCTTTTACAAGCAGATCATCCGAGTTATCATAAAGGTTAAGTTTTAGCTTACTTTAGGGAGCACTGACAGATCCCATTTAATTTCAGTGATAAAGCAACAAGATATTTACAACATTTTTAAAAACATCAATTCAGAAATACTAAGTCAGGCAAGCATGCAAAATTCAGAATATAAACAAATACAAAGCCAGGTTGCCCAAATACACTTCTCAGGTGAAGATGGATTTGAAGCTGTCCAACGGAACCAACTGAATCAGGAGCAGAAGGGGACACCTCAGAGATCAGGAGACTGATTTCCTTACTTCATAAATGAGCAAAATGAGCAGACATGAACTGGCAAAAGCTCACATAGCTAGATTAGTGGCATATACAGATCTAATTCCTAGTGTTATTTGCAACTCCACATATTTAAAACACATGGAGAAAAATCCCCAGAACACATGAAGGCCACTGATTTAAACACAACATCTCCAGACTAACCCAAGGGGACAGGGTGAAGTTGCTAGCACAGCAGCACACCGCACATGGTTAAGAGATTAAATGGAAATGTCTCTTGAAGAACTTTAATGCTCAGTCTTCACAATACAATCAAGTTTCCATTCAATTTTCTAATTTATGTCAAAATGTGCTAGTTTATAAAAAAAGTACATTCTTCAGCTTTCTTCCACCCTCTTTCACCTATCTTAGAAATGGAGTATTGGGTATTTTTAATGTAAGTATGTTATATATGTACACTTTAATTGCATATTTTAGAAATAAACAAAATCCATGATATTTTGGTAACTCATAGTGTATTTATAAAATGAAAAGCTCTCTACAAAATACACTTTTCACTGGGAAAATAAATAAAACAGACAAATGGATCTACGCAAAGCAAACATGAACTTTGGTAGATTTCAGTGTAGGACAGTCCACAACAAGCTTATTTGCCCTTTTTCCCCCAGAGCTGCTCAGCTTCCAAGTTAAGAATTTTAAAAATATTTTGAAGTGAGATTTTATTATGTTGAAATTCTTCATTCCACATCATCTTCAGCCAAGCTCTGAGCACTTACAATTCTCTGAAAGAAAAAAAAATTCAAGTGTTATAAGCATGTAATCAGGATTCTAAGTTCAACAGAAAATGCTCTTTGATTCAAAGAATCAAATCTTGCTAACAGTTCACCCATTTTGACATTTATTTCAACAGTTAACCGTTTATATATTGTTATTATCTAAGAAAACGATGATTATACTATTGCCAGTTCCATTTCAAAATTTAAGTCAGAAAAACATAATATTACATTATGCTATATGTTAGCCAATTACATAACTCAAATCAGAAAGAGTTTCAGAGCTCTTCATTCCCATACAAACTAAGAATACTGATCAGTACTTTATAACTTTTAAGTTATGCTTATCTTTCATATAAATGGGATTTTTGCACTTCTGAGTAGGGATTTAGGGATGTAATCTAATAGCTCCAAATTCAAAGCCCACCTCAGCAGGGGTGGAACTGTGTTATTAGACAAGTGAGGTCAAAGAGTGCTGTATGACATAAGGTCCAAGCTATGCCATCTTGACTCCATGTCCTCTGTTAGGCCACCTTACTTACCTAAGGCATAATCTCTCAGAAGAGGAGGCAGAGAGCTAGTTTTAGAAAAACGTCAAGAGTGGCATGGGTCTGGGGCCTGTGACTTAACACTAAGATACACACTGCCAGGTCTACCTCTGGGCCACAATCTTTAGATCTTATGCCTAGTCATTTGAGTGTTTTGTCACTGGGGAAGAAAATTTCAAGCACCAATATTTCTCCAATATGCAGGTAAGTTTTATGATTTCACCATGTTCATTAAGCTCATTTTCAGATGCCTCTAAACATTCCATTCACAGAAATTCCACACTTACAACATTTCTAGTCCTTACCTGACTAATTGTTGGGAGTTTAGTGAGCAGCATCTGGAACACTGGCGGTGGAAGAGTTTGCTGCAATACTTGCAGCAATTGCTGTGGCTGCCCACATACAGCAATTGCATTTGTCAGATGGTCCACACCCTTTTCATATTCACCTGTAAGGTTCATATAAAATTGTAACCTGAAAAGCCTTCGCCTTTGTCAAAAAAATTCAACTTTTCACACCATCTCCAAGTGATGCAGAACAAAACCTGTGTAAGTAAAAAACTGAAAATAATCTATAGTGTATTCATATATCTGAATATTATTAATCTATTATCAAGAATGAGTCAGATTACATATTCTAATATGGAGATGCCCTCAATCTACATACATACATAAGGGGAAAAGTACAGTGTAGAAATGTATTTCCAAAAGCATTACTAAGAAATTACGAACAACTGAAAAGTACTTTTCTATGAAAAGAGCAAACTTAGGAGATGGATGACAGAGTAGAAAACTTACTCAATTTTGCTTTAAACCAACCATTTGTACCAAATCAATGTTATCACATGGAAATAAAAAATGCTGTGGCCAGGGAATGCAGTGGAGGATGGCCCAAGTACTTGGGCCCTGCACCCCATGGGAGACCAGGAGAAGTACCTGGCTCCTGCCATCGGAAATAAAAAAATTTTAAATGCTACCAGTTGGAAAAATGTTCACCTTGATAAAACTATGTCAGGAAGAAGCAGGTAACAAAACAGTGATTGATCTCTAAGTGACAGTATTTATTTGCTTTATCTATAAATTTTCTTTAATAGTGTCTTATAACTCTTGGAAGAAAAAATTAAGGCTTACAGATTTTTAAGATTTACTCAATAAATATCAATTAACTGTCATGTGATCCTTGTCCTGAGTTGATTCTACCTTAAATAAAATTCTAAAAAATTCTAATATTTTCTGAATAAAATTTTGTGCTATTAGGGGCCAGTGTTGTAGAGCAGAAGGTTAAGCTGCCACTTGGGACTCCTAAATCCCATACTAGAGTGCCAGTTCAATTCCCAGCTACTCCGCTTCCCAGCCATCCAGCTTCCTGCTAACGCATCATGGAAGCAGAATATGGCCCACGTGCCTGGGCCCATTATCCATGTGCAAGTCCTGGATGAAGTTCCAGGCTCCTGGTTTCAACCTGGCCCAGCCTGGACTGTTGCAACCATTTGGTGAGTAAACTAGTAAATGGAAGATCTCTCTCCCTATCACTATGCCTTTTGAATAAATTCTTTTAAAAAATTTAAAATACTGATACAGGTGAGTCTCTCCCAGTTCTGTACCATTTCTGAACAGAGATATTTGCTGCCTTGGCTTCAAATTATCCTTCTCAGGAAGTACGTATGGTGAACATCTTTGGAATTACAAAGTATCTCCATTTGGAACAAGGCTCTATTTGTGTTTCATTCAGAATATAATCGACATTTATGGCAAACCACAAACATCTTTTTAAAGATTGTTTCCATAAATTCAGGGCTCCTCTCCTATACACAAACCCACTATGTGTACTGGTGGGTATGCACTGTGGGGCACAAAGAACCAGGCAAATGACAATACCCCGGCTACTGCTATTATAGTGAGTAATAAGCTGTCTTTTGTGTGACTCAGGCATCTCATGCCTTCAGCCAGCACCCATAAAATGGGCAAACCAATGTATATGGTAAAATTTCAGATCCTTCACCTTCTGATACCATAAAGATTACGTTTTCAACTAAGCTGTTTTTATTTACTAAGCAATCATTCATTAAAAAATTTCAGAGTAAACCAATCTTAGTAAGAATGAGTTTTAAATTATATTAATTAGATATTTTCTAACAGTGCTTTTCTAGTACTGACTTTAGACATATGACCTAGCAGTTAGGACACTGCCCAAGATATATCAGAGCACCTATGCTCAAGTCCTAGCTCCACTCCCAAGTCCAGTTTCCTGCAAATGCAGACCTAGAAGGCAGCAGAAGATGGCTCAGGTAGTTAGCTGGGGTCCTGCCACCTATATGAGAATTGGATTCAGTTCCTAGCTCCTGTCTTCAGTTGGGCCTGGACCTGGTGTTGTGGGCATTTGGGGACCGAGTCAGCAGAAGGGCGCAGAAGGGCGATCTCTGTCTTCTCTCTTCAAACAAATAAGTATTTTTAAAAACCATTATTTATCCAAGTGGCTCAAACACTCCCTCCTCAATCTTTATTCTCCTAACATTTAGCAAGTACCAGAAACAGTGTTCTTTGTGGTTTATAGGAACAGATTCATATCATTATCAGAACCTTCAGTCAGTTACTAGCCTTAGTCCTCATTAAGAGGAATTAAGAAATTGCTTAAAGTTATAGAGCCCAGGGCTTCTTAAGTCCAGAACTTTCTGTTTATATTGCTAACTTCCACCTTAACACAAGTAACAGCACAGGTGTTGAACTAAATCTGATTTATTCTAAACTAAGTCAACAGCCAATGACACAAGAAGGCTTCCCAAAAGACAAATCAAATATACAACCAAAAATTTTCTCAGCCTTTTTGAGAGCCATTCACGACCTAAGATAATGTCATCAGATCATTCCTAACCATTGTACTTCTTTTTGTCCCCGAGACTGGCTGATTTCCAATATCCTCCTACCATTAGACCTCATGCCTTTGAGGCTGCAAGCTGATGACAAGCATGGCTCTCATAACTGTCACTCCTGGTGTTCTTTCTAGGACCCTGAATTTGGTATATGATGGTGTAGCTCTTATTCTACCAATTAGCTTCTGTGTAAAGATTAAGAAAGCTTTGGGGTAAAAATGTGAGTACTGTGGGGTCTCTGACAGCACTTAAATTTAGTAAAGTTTTCCAAGAGCTTCCTCAACACCTCTCAACTATAGCCTGAAACAACTGAATCTCCACTGCCAATGTAAGAACTGTGATTTTTCTAATCTATACACTGTTTCAGGATACCCCAATTGTGTTGGCAATTGCCATATGGGTATGTTCAGCCACCATGCTGACCTCCTTGTAATTTCTGAAATGCTGTCGTAAAGATGATCACCACAAGAGTGGTGCACCTCTGCTGTGCACTGATTCAGTAATGTTCAGTGAAGAGGTATATGTGATCAAGAAATTGGCTCAGTTCCTTTTTAGACATAATAAAACATCTCTGAACCAAGTTTGGCAATTATCTTTTCTGCAAATCCAACAATGTTAAAAAATATATCCGGGTACACTGACACGACCTCAATTAATCAACCTGTCTTGCAAAGCAGATGTTACTATCAGTTTTGCTGTCTAGATAGCCACAGCATTAGCAGTACCTTTTGTTAGTACCAAGAGTAACAAAAGCATCATACAGGAGCCAGTTCTGTGGTGCAGTAGGTGAAGCCACTGCCAGTGATGCTGGCACCACATATCAAAGTGTCCCTTTCAATCCCACTTGCCTTGCTTCCAATCTAGCCCATGGTTAATGTGGCCAGGAAGGCAGCAGAGGACGGTCCAAGTACTTGGGTCCCTGCCACGCATGTGGGAACCCAGATGAAGCTCTAGGCTCCTGGCTTAGAAGTGGGCCAGCGCCAGCCACTGTGGCCATTTGGAAAGAGAACCAGTCGATGGAATGTCTCTCCCTCTCTGTCACTCTCCTTTCAAAAGAAATAAATTTTAAAAAATTAAAAAATACCATCATCAGATAATCATCTATTATACAATATGGAAAGATCGAACCCAATGTTAAAGGAATACAAAGTACTGCCATTCAGAATTAAGCCCAGCTTACCAACTGATGGGATTCTTCTCCCTTTCCCCAATACCCACAACCTCTCTCTCAGATCACTGGAGGAACTGAAGTGTTTGTTAGGTCTGTAAAAGACCTAGAAATATTTCTTGAATCTTTCTCCTGTTCTCACATTTTAATTGGTTCTCCTACATACTTCTGGCCTGGGCCAGCCCTGGCTGTGGCAGGCATTTGGGGAGTGAACCAGCAAACTGAAGCACATGCTTGCTCATGCTCCATCACTCTGCCTTTCAAATAAATACATAAAACTTATAAATAAAAAATATTACTTCTTGGGAAATGGAAGACATGAATAAAAGAAAAAAAAAAGCCGCCACAAATGAAACATGCACACATATGATCATGCAGTTCAGTTCTAAATCTATATTGATGCAGCAATGAGAATAAGAAAAACAACTTAAAGCCGATGTCATTTTTATCAGTAACTATGTACTTCAAAAGTACTTTTGGGATAAATGTTAATATGACACAAAAAAGATTACTGAGGGGCCTGGTACTGTGACGTAATGGTTTAGTAAAGCCAGCGCCTGCAATGCCAGCATCCCATATCAGTGCTGGTTCAAGTCCTAGCTACTCTACTTCCCACCCAGCTCCCTGCTATGGCCTGGAAAAGCAGTAGAAGATGATGGCTCATGTCCTTGGGCCCCTGCACCCGTGGCAGGAGATCTGGAAGAAGCTCCTGGTTCCTGATTTTGACCTGGCCCAGCCTTGGCCATTCGGGGAGTAAACTAGCAGATGGAGGACCTCTCCCTCTCTCTCCCTGTAACTCTGCCTTTCAAATTTGTCAATTTCATAATTTAACTCTGTAACAGGAATCACTGAAGGGAAAAAAATCCCCTTAATTGTGTCAGAGGGAATAAATAAGGCACAAATTAATGAAAAGTCTAAATTCTGGATGAGACACTACTGGTTACTTCTGAAATGAGGTGTCATGAACTCACCATGTGATCTTGATTAGGTAAATTAACCTTCTCTGGGACTTAATTAGCCATTCTTTCCTATAAACACTGGAAAATACCTGAAGATTAGATGAAGGCATTGAATAGTATATTCCTGCCTCACATGCTTCAGTTACTATCTACATATTGCACCACAGCTATATATAGAGTCTAAACTACTTAATAGTAACCTCATTTGGAAAAATTTTATTTTTTGTCATATGATATAGCAAGAACTAAAATTCAATTAAAATACACTATAGGTGATGATAACCCAAAGAAATATTTCTCTCTAGAACTAGTCTTATATAAATAATCACACTGCTAAGTATTCAAAATATGTCTTGAAATATTTACACTTCTTTTCCTAAAAATAACCAAGCTACATAAGAAAAACCTCTTATCATCATAAATTTATGAGTTTAAAGAATAGTTTTAGTTCTATACTCTTTTAATGATTATTACCTTGAGCTAGTAACTCTTCACCAAGCTGTATTTCTTCAAGGAAGAACTTCTGAACAGCTTCTGCATCTTTAAGGTCAGGTAACTATTGGGAAATAGA
Source organism: Oryctolagus cuniculus (assembly GCF_964237555.1). Lineage (NCBI taxonomy): Eukaryota > Metazoa > Chordata > Mammalia > Lagomorpha > Leporidae > Oryctolagus > Oryctolagus cuniculus. The sequence continues at coordinate 54,390,186 of NC_091444.1, forward strand.
CTCGTTAGTAACTGACATCAACATTATGCCAACACCAATGAAAATAAAACAAAAAATTGAATAGCTAGTTCCAAAATTGGTAAGAGACAGTTATTATTAACACTTTTACCAATTATAATATCTATAATCAAATGAATGAAAGAAAAAATGTTAATTAAGTTGGTATTTTAATAGTTCCTAGAAAGCTCTGAATCAAATCTAAGAAAAAATGAGGGGCTGGCGCTGTGGTGCAGTGGGTAAAGCCGATGCCTACAATGCTGGCATCCCATATAGGCGCCGGTTCAAGTCCTGGCTGCTCCACTTCTGATCCAACTCTCTGTTATGGCCTGGGGAGGCAGTAGAAGATGGCACAAGTCCTGGGGCCCCTACACCTGTGTGGGAAACCTGGAGGAAGCTCCTGGCTTCGGACCGGCACAGCTCCAGACGTTGCAACCAAGTAGGGAATAAACCAGTGGATAGAAGACCTCTCTTTCCCTGCCTCTCCTTCTTTCTCTGGTAACTCTGCCTTCCAAATAAATAAATATTTAAAAAAAAAGAAGAAAAAAATGAAAGCTACCAGTATCTATACCATCTACACACTGTTATTTTTTGATTGCTACTATGATATACTTTTAAACAACTGTAATCATTTTGTTTTTCTGATTCAGCATTATTTCATATATTTTAATGCCATCTAAAAAATGATTTTTTTTTTTAAATTTTGACAGGCAGAGTTAGATAGCGAGATAGAGAGACAGAGAGAAAGGTCTTCCTTTTTCCGTTGGTTCATCCCCCAAATGGCCGCTATGGCCTGCGTGCTGCGCTGATCTGAAGCCAGGAGCCAGGTGCTTCCTCCTGGTTTCCCATGCGGGTGCTTGGGCCATCCTTCACTGCCTTCCCGGGCCACTGCAGAGAGCTGGACTGGAAGAGGAACAAATAGTCTAGTACCCAGCGCCCCAACTGGGCCTAGAAACCGGGGTGCCGGTGCCACAGGCAGAGGATTAGCCAAGTGAGCCACAGCCGGCCAATCATTTTCTTTTTGTTGGGCATCTGAGCTACTTGTAAATTTTTTTGCAATTAAAATTATAAGCAGTTATTCAAATGTTTGTATTGCTGTGTTTTATTTTGTGATGTGTACCTGAAAAATTACAGAAATATATAATGCCATCAGTTATATGGCTTATCTTTCTAAAAATGGAAACTGCTATAAAAAGTCCTTTTTTTTATTTAAAAATCTATACTTCAACTAAGTAAAGTTTTTAGTTTTGGATCATATCATATACATTTATAATCCAGCAACAGTGAAAAATGTGAAGTCTCTAGTAGAGGTATCTTTCACTGACTACCTCCAGCATTTAGCAATAATCTATTGTATTCTTTAATCTACAAATATTCACTAATACATATCTACATCTATTTTTCTGGGTTGTTAGTGAGACAAGGCTACCAAAAAGATAACAAAGGGCAACTAATGAAGGATAATCTGTAGCTGAACTAAATTATTCACCCATTCCTAAAAACACAAACTATTTTAAAATAGAGTATCAACGTCCAACATCAACCAGTTTTCTCAAAACACATACTGAAGCATATTTTTAGGTGATATGATATTTCTGTAAAGGATAAATATATAGTATTTAAACAAAACACAAATGGATTGTTACCTTGGAAAGCCCAGCTCTCTCTTTGGCAAGCTTTTGTTTCTTTCTTCCTACAAGAAATGAAATACGGTATTTTCATTTTGCCATTAGCAAAAGTCAAATTCCTGTGGCGGTCATTAATGAATTCCATTTACAAACATTCCTGACTAGTACTCTGCCTTCCATGGTCCCCCTGTCAAGGCCACATGAATAGGTCTAATCAGTAAGCTACAGGCAACATGACATTCAGGCAGGAGGTTTTTTTCTTCTTTCTGGGAAACCTGCTCAGCAACTCAAAAGATGGAGACAGTTCAACAGCTAAAGTAATGACAATAAGCAGAGCTGAGATGCCCTGCCCTTCAGCCTGCACAGGATATGTAAAGGGGAAGTAGAACATTGCTTTTAGGGAATTACTGAGATACACCAGATTCTACCTTTAATAAAAGTTAAAAATTAATGTCATTCTTTTTTTAAAAAAGATTTATTTATCTGAAAGTCAGAGTTACACAGAGAGAGGAGGAGAGGCAGAAAGACAGAGAGAAAGCTCTTCCATCCACTGGTTCACTCCCTAATTGTCCGCAATAGCCGGAGCTGTGCCAATCCAAAGCCAGGATCCAGGATCCAGGAGCTTCTTCCGTGTCTCGCACGTGGGTGCAGGGGCCCAAGCACTTGGGCCATCTTCTACTGCTTTCCCAGGCCAGAGCAGAGAGCTGGATTAGAAGTGGAGAAGCCGGGACTAGAACCTGTGCCCATATGGGATACCAGCAATGGCAATGCAGGCGGCGGCTTTACCTGCTATGCCACAGCACTGGCCCCAATGTCATTCTTAAATAGGATAAAAATAACATTTGAGAAAGTTTTCTAAAAATTACAATACAGTATTTAGGTAGTTGGTAAAAGTTGGGAGGAGACACAGTTCAGAAATGCACTGTTATGCTAAAATCTTAATTGAACTACTGCTGGCTATTTAAGACTTCCGCCTAGAATATGTAGGTTGTTTTGTAAGTCTTTTTTTTTTTACTACAAAGTCAAGAAACTAAAAATCTGAGAAGAGATGTTTAAAGCTCTAAAATATTAATCAATTCTTTTTTAAAGAAATATTTAATTTTTTGGAAAGAGTTACAGAGAGAAAGGAAGAAAAGATAAGGCTCTTCAATCTACTGGTTCAGTCCCCAAATGGTCAAAACAACCAGTACTGAAACTAGGAGCCAGGAGCTTCCTCCCAGTCTCCCACGTGGGTGCAGGGGCCCAAGCATTTGAGCCATCGTCCACTGCTTTCCCAGGCCATTTAGCAGGGAGCTGGGGGGGAAGGTGAGCAGCCAGGACAAGAACCAGCATCCATATAGGACGCCAGCATCACAGGCAGTGGCTTTACCTGCTAGCCACAACGCAGGCCCCAACTAATCAACTCTTAAATCAATCCATCATTAACAGGAAACTCAGTACTATTTCCCCCCCCTCAGTACTATTTTAAATTCCTCTTTATTGGTATACCCCACGCTAAAAGGTGCTGGCAAAGGGGCCAATGTTGTGGCTAGGGGAGTAAGCCACAGACACTAGCATCCCATACAGGAGTGCTAAGGTTTGAGTTGCCGCTCTGCTTCAGATTCAGCTCCCTACTACTAGTGCACTTGGGAAGGCAGTCAAGACTGCTTAACTGCTTCATACTTTAGCCTACTGCCCTTTGAAAGAGACCAAAATGGCTCCTGACTTGAGCCTGGCCCAAATCTGGCAGGTGAAAGTTCTCTCTCTCTCTGCCTTTCAAAGAAACCTTTAAAAAATTGAAAAGGGGTGTTGGCTTAGAGTAAGCAAAGCAATTTTTTAGTCCAAATGGCCTGTTTTGTATCCAAGCTCTTCCATTTACTAGCAGTATGTGATTGGGCAAGTTATAATAACCTGGGCATCTCTTTTCATACAACTGTTTAACAGTACCAACTTCATAGAGATGACAAATTATTTTTTAAAATTCCTGGTTTACAATACACGTGCCATGTAATAAGCATTTCTTTTTTTTTTTTTAAATTGTTTTATTTGACAGAAGAGTTATAGACAGAGAGAAAGGTCTTCCTTCCATTCACTCCCCTAACGGCTGCTAGGGCCAGCGCTGCACCAATCCGAAGCCAGGAACCGGGTGCTTCCTCCCGGGTCTCCCATGCGAGTGCAGGGACCCAAGCACTTGGGCCATCCTCAGCTGCCCTCCCGGGGCCACAGCAGAGAGCTGGACTGGAAGAGGAGCAACAGGGACTAGTACCCAGCACCCCAACCAAGACTAGAACCCGGGGTGCCGGCACCACAGGCAGAGGATTAGTCAAGTGAGCCATGGCGCCGTGTAATAAGCATTTCAAATTGAGTCATTCCCTCAGTAAGGGTTGTTTTATGCTAACTACCTAAAGTAATAATCACTGAGTACTACCAATGATATGGAAAATAACTGTGACACAACTAAGGAAAGAACCTGACACGAAGACAAGAAACACTCGGATGTTAAGAAGTCGTTTTTTGGGTGGGCACGAGGCCTAGTGGTTAAAACAACTGCGTTTGATTCTGGGATCGCGCTTCCTGTGAATACAGACCCCTGGAACAACAGGCAATGACTCAGTCAGTTGTGTCCCTGCCACCATCATGGGCAACATGCAATGAACTCCCAACTCTGAGCTCCAGCTCCAGCCCAAGCCTGGCTGTGAATGAGGAGTGAATGAGAAGATAGGAGAGCTCTCAGTAGCCCTTTCTCAAATAAATGATCTTTTTTGTAATTTTAAAAAGGAACTCAGTTCTAGTTGCTACAGATCAGATACTATTTTCAACATTATCAATAGATAATAAAACAGATATTATCACCCCTAATTCTAGACATGACAACATTTATCTAGGTCACAACTAGTACATAATGGAGTGTCAATTCAAACCTGGGCAGATGAATTTCAGAGCCTGTGCACTCAAGTATTATTCTGCCTCCATACTCAATAGTACAGTGAAATAAAGACATCCCTGTTAGACATTCCTCTAAAAATAAGATATCTCAGAAATGAACAGGGGAAGCTTGTGAACTAAACAATAACACAATTCGTTAAGCCAGAATTTAGTGAAAATGGCAAAAATAATGAAATCCTGAGTAGAGTGAAACTTAGGTCTACTTCTATCCAGCCTTTACAAAACTTTAATAGGATATGGAGGAAGTACAATTGTTGAATGCATATACATTTGACTGATACTGTTATCAATTTTTAAAAAAGATCTATTTATTTATTTATTTGAAAGTCAGAGTTACACAGAGAGAAGAGAGGCAGAGAGAGAGAGAGAGAGAGAGAGAGAGGGAGAGAGGTTTTCCATCCGATGGTTCACTCCTCAATTGGCTGCAATGGCCGGAGCTGTGCCAATCCGAAGCCAGGAGCTTCTTCCGGGTCGCCCACGCGGGTGCAGGGGCCCAAGGACTTGGACCATCTTCTACTGCTTTCCCAGGCCATAGCAGAGAGCTGGATTGGAAGTGAAGTAGCCAGATCTCGAGCCGGCACTTCAGGCCAGGGCGTTAACCCGCACTGGCCCCTATTGTTACCAATTTTAAGATCATTTGGATGCTTTACATTTCTAGCAGTAAGATTAAAATTCTCAAGTCTCCACGTGGTGGCAGGGACCCAGTCACTTAAGTCAGCATCATTGTCTCCCAGGATCTGCATTAAAAGAAGCTGGAGAGGCTTCTACACTGTGGTGTAGTGGGCTAAATCCTCCAGCTATGCTAGTCCTGGCTGCTCCTCTTTCGATCCAGCTCCCTGCTAGGGTCTTCAAAAGCAGTAGAAGATGGCATAAGTATTTGAGACCCTGCATCCGTGTGGGAGACACAGAAGAAGCTCCTGGCTCCTGGTTCAGATCAGCCCAGCTCCGGCCATTGCGGCCATTGGGGAGTGAACCAGCAAATGAAGAGACCTTTCTCTTTGTCTCTCCCTCTCACTGTCTGTAATTCTACCTCTCAAATAAATAAATACAAATCTTAAAAAAAAGAAAAAAAAAACTGGATCACAAGCCAGATCTGTGGCTCAAAGCCAGAAGCGCTTAATAAGGGATACAGACATCTTAACTACTGGGTCAAATGTGCATCCCTAAATCACTTTAAAGCATTTATTTATTTATCTAAAAGATCCATTTATTTGAAAGACAGGGACAGAGAAGGGGAGAGACAGAGATCTTTCATCTGTTGGCTCATTCCTCAAATGGCTCCATCAGCTAGGGCTGGGCCAGGCTTAAGCCAGGATCCAGAAACTCCATCTGTGTCTCACACACATAAGTGGCAGAGACTAAAAAAATCCTCTGCCTTCCTAGGCACATTAGCAGGAAGCCAGATTCAAAGTGGAGCAGCAGGGACTCCAGTAAGGCATGGGGCAGACTCAAGCTGCAGCTTAACCCACTGCAGCACACCACCACTGCCAAAGCATTCATTTAAAGAAGGCTGTATATTAATGATAGAGGCTTCATTTCATTTATTAATGATGGGATTAGTAAATACTATGCTATTAAAAATCCTGATAATCTGCTCTTGCTACCTGGAGACAAAAGTCTGAATGAATAGTGACCCAAATCTAAACATCTAACTTCATCTAATAAATATTTTGTCTCTTCTCCTTTAAAAAAAAAAAAAAAAAAAAAAAACAAGGAAAGAAGCTAAATGATTTGAGAAACTGTCCTTATACTGCAGATATAAATATTCTACCAGAAACTAGACTAGAAAAATTCAAAATTACTGAACTGAAAGTTATTTCATCCCCCATATACCGAATACCTTCAAGTTCTTAAAACCAGCCAATCTTGCAATTACCTTCAAACATTTCCCAAAATTACTCTGAATACAAGTTTTACTTGGTCATTAAAAAAATCAAGATAATCCTATTCACAAACAATCTCTAGCATTCATCAATTACGTGTCAGGTAAAGTACTGAAACTCTATACTTAACACCATTTCACAAAAGAAAAACTAAGGCTTTAAGTTATTTGCCCAAGGGATACTGCTGCACAAGTAATTCACTTAAATCACTGCTGACTGCTTAAGTCAGAAAAAAAATTTCTTGGATGGAAAATGACAGAAAAGGAACTTTTAAAACTAACATTCCAGGGGGCGGCACTGTGGCACAGCGCCATCTGCGCACTGCCTGAGTCTTGGCTGCTCCACTTCCCAACCAGCTCCCTGCTAATGGCCTGGGTAAAAAGCCAAAGATGGCCCAAGTCTTTGGGCCCCTGCACCCACGTGGGAGACCCAGAAGAAGCTCCTGGTTTGCTCTGGGGAGTGAACCAGCAGGCAGAAGCTCTCTCTCCCTGTCACTCTGCTTTTCAAATACATAAATAAATCTATTAAAAAAAAAAAAAAAAAAAAAGAAAAAGAAACTAACATTCCAAAATGTTAGCTCCTCTGATTTCTTCAACCAAATGCAGATTTCAACAGAATTTTTCAAAGGAGTTAATTCATTCACTGACTCAGTCCCATTTTTTTTTTTTTTTAAGTTCTAGAACTTTAAATTCCAGAAGTCACACAGCCAGCATCTATAGTGGGGCCTTCCCTAATCCTGGTGAGTTCTTCACACATCTGCCCCAAACCAAGGACACTACCTGATTCTACAGCAAAGGAAATCAAGATTCAGAAAGCCCAAGAGTATGCTGCTCATCAGTGACTAAGCTGGCTCTGCAAGGCCAGCCTGAACCCAAATCAGCACTCCTTCCATTAGTCTAACTATAAATAAGGCAAATTACATCTTTTTCCTCTTAAAAGGGAAACAGCTAGAACTACATTTAAATGACATCAGATCATCGCATGGATGGTCACGTGAAACACTTGAAGGACCTAGGATAGCTTAATAAACAACATTAAACTGGATAATCACTTCTTTGTACTTTCTCTGGACTTTTCATAAAGTCCAGAACATGTACATTTTAACTTCAAAAACTGTTTTGACTGAGCAACCCGGGCAAGTCAAAAAACATTTCTTATTGCGACAAATTTACTCTTGATTGTTGCAAAAGAACATTCCTCCGAAACCCAAGCGGGTCGCTGTGGTTTTGGTGACACTGTTTCTTTCTTGCAAATCTTATTAAAAAAAAAAAATATGTCGCAGGTATGAAATAAGACTGATCCACAGGAGAAGGGCAGCCTTTTGGACTCCCCTGCGATTTCTATAGCATTCACTGATATCTTGGAAGCGTTTTCAGCGAAGCTACCAAGAAGGTTTAGGAATGCAACAATGATACAGCGCTACATTTACCGACTTAGTTTCAGGCTAAATAAAATGTGTCAAATAAAAAAGGCTCGACTTCCGCATTAACAGCTATTTTAAAAGAGGACTAGCAAAAAAAATAAAGGGAACACTCCTCCGTCTCCCGCACCAGTTCCCAGATCCTCCATCCCCCAACCTTAATTTTAATACCAACTGGAGTGCATTTACACGGTAGAAGGGTTTGAGAAAAACAAAATGGAGGGAATCCCGCGGGCCCGCCAGCCCCGGGAGCCCGGGGAGTCACGCCGCCATCGCCTCTTCCGGGCCACACCACGCGGTCGCTCAGCGCGCGGAGGCGAAGGGCGGCGGCTGCGAGGCAGGGCAGCGCGAGGGTGCGGTGCGGGCCCAAGGGCGAGGGGGACACACTCACGTTCTCGCAACCTGTTCTTGAAGTTGGGGTCACTCCGTCTTTTGCGGTCGAAGTAAATGCAATACCCGATGAAAAGGGCCCCGCATACGCCGGCGGCGATGGCGCTGTTCCGGCCCACCATGGTCTCTCAGCTGCAGAATGTGATGGCAGCGGCGAGGCCTCCGAAGCAACGGTTGGCCGCGAACCCTCAGAGCGGACGGCGCCGCTCTGGACTCTCGTCCGCCGGCCAGGGAAGCGGAAAGACCGAGCGCGAGCCACTTCCGGCCCAGTCGACCGAGGCCCCCGAGAACGTCCAAGGCAGTGCCTGAGCGCCGGCGTCGCGCTGCTGACGCGCCTGCGCAGCGGACCACGCCGCCGCCATTTCCGGCTTTGCTCAGAGGTGGAGGGATTCCGTGCAGAATTACGCACTGCCCTCAAACCCGGGAATGGGAGGTTTTGTTGCGGCGCACAGGGGCGCATCCCATCTGGGAGGGCCCACTTGTGCGCACCTTAGCTTCCGCTCCAGGTTCCTGCAAAGGCACACCTTGGGAGGCAGGATGGGGTGGCTCAAGTGGTTGGGTTCCTGCCACACACCTGGGAGACCCAACTGCGGTTCTGTACTCCTGGCTTTGGCCTGGCTCAGCCCCCGCTGTTGCAGACATTTGGGGAGCGGAACAGCTGTGTGTGTGTGTGTGTGTGTGTGTGTGTGTGTGTCAGGCAGTTTGCCTTTCAACTAAAAACCTGGACACCAGCGCAGTGGCCTTCCCAGCCCGGCAATACTGTGTGGTCACACATTCATGTGCTGTGTGCTGGGGAGGGTTTCGCTTCTTTGGTTCTGATTTGCACCTTTTTTGCCATTTAAAACTGCCTAAGTGTAGCACTTAGGCCTGAGTCCCAAGGGTTCAGAACCTGAGAGGGTAGTGGGAGAACCCCCCCGTTGATAGCCAGCATCTCATACGAAAATGACCAGGAGCCCCTTACAGCTGTGACTCGGGTCTGAAGTAAAGGCAGCGTTGGAGAATAGTGTGCCCTTAACCAATGAAATTTAGTTTAGCTCTGGGTAGCTGGTGTCAGTTACTGGAAGGGTACTCTCAGGACCTAACCCAGCCCAGGAACCAGGCAATGGCCTCCTGCTTCAGTGAGGATGAGCCTGAGATACTGAAGAAGGCTAAAAATTAAACCAAAGGCATGTGTGATGGTGCAGATGTACCAAAGCAAGTGTCCTGATTACATGCAACAGAGAAAACAAAATGTTTTTTCTTACACCTAGTACACATAGCTGTTAGGAAACTGGCGCAGTTTTAGCCAGGTGGCCACATGGCCCAGCTACCTGAGCCAGGCTCCACCCCACCCTCCTGCTTCCCTGCCCGCCCTCAGGCAAAGTTTTAAAAAGGCCTGTTCCTGCACACGTGCTCTCTTGGCTCTTCCCTCTTGGCTCTTCTCTCCTGTGCTCTCTCGGTTCTTCTCTCTGGCCGCCTCCTCCTGTGGTCTCTTGGCTCTCTCTCTTAGCTCTCCTCTCCTCTGCTCTGCTCTATCTTCTCTCATTCGCTCCCCTCCTCTGGCTCACTCTCGGATACTCTTTTTTTCCTTCGTCCCCCCTTCACTCTGGTCTGTTGGGTGTTCCCCAATAAACCCTTTCCCTTACTCCGGTGTCCGGTGTGTTTTGCGATGGCCAACATTAATGTATAACAATAGCTTTTGATTCTCTCCATCCCAAAAAGTTGCCAGTGAACCTCCAGTACCCATATGTGTTCTGAGCCTCAGGTGTATGAACAGAAATGACTAACCCAAGCTACATCTAGCAGGAGGCCTTTCGTGGCCATCATGTCATTACTCCTCAATAAACACAGAACATGGCCCTTCTCTCCTACCCCTCACAATTGTGTATGTACTAAATGCAGTATAGGGGCCAGGGCTGTGACATAGTAGGCTAAGCCTCTGCCTGTGGTGCCGCCATCCCATATGGATGTTGATTCGTGTCCCGGTTGTTCATCTTCCAATCCAGCTCTGCTATGACCTAGGAAAGCAGTGGAAGATGGCCCAAGTGCTTGGGCCCCTGCACTCACATGGGAGACCCAGAAGAAGCTCTTGGCTCCTGGCTTCAGAATGGCCCAGCTCCGGCCTTTGTGGCCATTTGGGGAGTTAACCAGTGGATGGAAGACCTTTCTAGCTCTCCTTCTCTCTGTAACTCTGCCTCTAAAATAAATACAATTAAAAAAAAATCAGTCTAAATGTTAATATAGCTACACTGAGTTAGTAATATGCCAGGCAACATGTTTTAGCTATTTTTTTTAAAAGATTTATTTATTTATTTAAAAGTCAGCATTACAGAGAGAGGAAAGGCAGAGGTCTTCCATCTGCTGGCTCACTCCCCAATTGGCCACAACGGCTAGAGCTGTGCTGACCCAAAGCCAGGAGCCAGGAGCTTCTTCCGGGTCTCCCATGTGAGTGCAGGGGTCCAAGGATTTGGGCCATGCTCCACCATTTTCCCAGGCCACAGCAGAGAGCTGGATTTGAAGTGGAACAACCGAGTCTCAAACCAGTGCCCACATGGGATGCCGGCACTGCAGGCGGTAGCTTAACCCGCCATGCCACAGTGCCAGCCCCCATGTTTTATCTATTTTTTAAATATTTGTGTTTGAAAGGCACAGTTGATTTTCCCTCTGTTGGTATACTCCCCAATATAACAACTGGGGCTAGGTAGGCCAAAGCGAGAAACCACGACCTCCATCTGGGTGAGAAGGACACCAGGACTTAAGCTATCATCTGCTGCCTGTAATACCAGAGTGTGCAATAGCAGGAAGCTGGAGTGGAAGCAGAGTTAGAACTCAAGCTCACCATTCCAGTATGGGATACAAGCCTCCTAGGTGGCAGCTTAACGAAACACTCCCCTCCACTCCCAACCCTTGCTTTTTTTTTTTTTTTTTTTTGATAGGCAGAGTGGACAGTGAGAGAGAGAGACAGAGAGAAAGGTCTTCCTTTGCCGTTGGTTCACCCTCCAATGGCCGCCGCGGCCAGCCCACTGCAGCCAGCGCACTGCAGGTGGCACACTGCGCTGATCCGAAGCCAGGAGCCAGGAGCCAGGTGCTTTTCCTGGTCTCCCATGGGGTGCAGGGCCCAAGCACCTGGGCCATCCTCCACTGCACTCCCTGGCCACAGCAGAGGGCTGGCCTGGAAGAGGGGCAACCGGGACAGAATCCGGCGCCCCGACCGGGACTAGAACCCGGTGTGCCGGCGCCGCTAGGCAGAGGATTAGCCTAGTGAGCCACGGCGCCGGCCCTTTTTTTTTTTTTTTTTTTAAGATTTATTTATTTGAAATGCAGAATTACAGAGAGGCAGAGAGAGAGAGAGAGAGAGAGAGAGTGAGAGTTAGTTCTCCCATCTGCTGGTTCACTCCCCAATTGGGCGCAATGGCTGGAGCTGTGTCAGTCCACATCCAGGAGCCAGGAGCTGCTTCTGGGTCTCTCATGTGGGTTGAGGGGACCAAGAATCTGGGCCATATTCTACTGCTTTCCCAGGCCTTAGCAGAGAACTGGATTGAAATGCAGCAGCCAGGACTTGAACCAGCGCCCATGTGGGATGCTGGCACTGCAGGCGGCATCTTTACCCTCTTTGCTACAATGCCGCCCCAACACCCCCCTTGCATTTTTAAATACCTGTTGGAAAATACCTATTACCAAGGAGTGGGGAACATATGGTCCATAATCTGTGTAAGGCCTGCAAAATCATTTGGTCTGGATTTCCAAAGAAGACTAATTTTTAAGGTGATAATTTTGTACGGTTCATGAATGATGTTATAAATATTCAAATGGATCTTTGCAAAACAAAAGGTTGCCCACTCTTGGATAGACTCCTGGAATGGAAAACAGCCTAGAAATCAACTAGACATGTGTTTGTGAGCAGAATCATCAGTGGGTGATGGAATGACCTGAATAGACCATAACTATTTTTAATAAAACAAAATGAAAAACGCCATAAAACATCACATTAGAAAGGATCAGCACTGTCATGGAAACATTCATGTAAGTTAAAAATACCTGTGTACTGGTCAAAACACAGTGAAAGCCAATGCACATCATAATCTAGGAAGTGTGAAACCACTGTTCTACTCCAATCTCCTTATTTCACCAATAAAGATGTTTTACTACAGAAAGGCAGAGATATTTGCCCACAGAGTCACAGAACCCAGAGATGCCCTTATTCCCCAGTCTAAGTCACAGTTCATCTAACTAGGGAAATTAGGTGATATAGAGCATTCCTGAGTCTACTCATTCTAAATGAGAATTTTTTAACCTTGCATTTTAATCCCAGGATGATTAGCAGAAAATAAGACTTTGATTGAGACAAAGTCAAGAAACAAAGATTTCTGAGAACAAAAAGAGTAATAATGCTCAGAAAAGCCAACGGGAGTTATTACAGTCATTAAAAGTCACTGTTGACCATCCACATATACTCTCATGGCTACAAATATTTAATCAGATTTAACATGATACCAACAGTTTCCCAAGTAACAATTAACAAAAGTATCTCGTGGAATTTTTCTGTAAAACTCATACTACCTTTTTCTTGGGTCAAATGTGTTTTAAAACTATTTAGTAACACATGTATATGCTCCTTAGGCAAAGCAAAAATTTCAGCTATACACTAATATGAAATAAAATTTTAGCATTACCTCATATGCTTTAAGCAGCTGTCCACTCACAGGAGAGCCGCAACAGTCTATACAAGAGACTACACAGCTACATACAAACCATATAGTCTATATATGTTGCCTCTTTTATTTTTTGACAGGCAGAGTGGATAATGAGAGAGAGACAGAGAGAAAGATCTTCCTTTTGCCGTTGGTTCAGCCTCCAATGGCTGCCACGGCTGGCGCGCTGCGGCCGGCGCACCGCGCTGATCTGAAGCCAGGAGCCAGGTGCTTCTCCTGGTCTCCCATGGGGTGCAGGGCCCAAGCACTTGGGCCATCCTCCACTGCCTTCCTGGGCCACAGCAGAGAGCTGGCCTGGAAGAGGGGCAACAGGGAAAGAATCCGGCGCCTGGACTGGGACTAGAACCCGGTGTGCCGGCGCCGCTAGGTGGAGGATTAGCCTATTGAGGCGTGGCACCGGCCTATATGTTGCCTCTTTTAGATAAATTGAACAGGAAATATACACAAAAATGCTCAGGAATTTAAGTATATGTAAGAGTAGTAAGAATTTATTGAACCCTACTTACAAATAAAGTTCAGGGATACACATTGTGGTGCGATAGCTTAAGCCACTGCTTAGGATGCCCACACCCCATAGCAGGGTGTTTCTGATCCAGCTTCCTGAATTGCACCTGGGAGACAGCAGATCATGGCTCACGTACTTGGGTTCCTGACACCCAGGTGGGAGACCCTGAAAGTTTCTGGCTCCTGGCTTCAGCACGGCTCAACTCCAGCTTTGTGGTCATTTGGGGAGTGAACCAACGATTGGAAGCGATCTTCCTCTGTTGTTTTTCAAATAAATCTTTAAATTTCTTCTTCTTAAAGAAAAACAAGGCTTTAAGTACCACAATATCCTTAAACCAAGTATCCCAATATTGAGCATAAACTCTAGTTCCAGTAAACAGGAAAACAGAGCTCTTTGCTCCTCTACAGAGCTACGTTTTAAAGATCCATTTGGTTTTCCTAGTGCTAGTTCTAAAAAAACAGGATTATCAAAATAATTGGTAATAATTCTCCCTCTCCCCAGCCCACATCCTATCCATCAAAATGATGTATGTTCACTGGTGATTCTGCTGCCAAAATCAGTCTCCTTGGCTTACTCCCCACCCAGGCCTCCCACCTGGATACTGCCCCAACATAGATGTGATAAGAACACAACAGCTTATCACAAGGGTAAGCCCCAAGGGCATGTAATGGTATTCTCTCCCTTTGTAACTTCATTTATATTCTGCATCCAAATTACAAATTATTTTGTTAGAAACAATCCAGCTCCCTAGAGGCCTGGGAAAAGCAGCAGAGTATGCCCTAAGTGCTTGAACTGCTGCCACCCACAGAAGAAGCTCCTGGCTTCTGGCTTTGGCCTGGCCCAGCCCTGGCCATTGTGGCTATCTGGGGAATAAACTAGTGGACAGAAAATCTCTTTCAGAATAAATACATCTTTAAAAAAATAATTCTTTTAAATGTTTTTGGGAAAAAGTGTCTCATTCTACTGAGTGATATCACAGATCATAAATTTTCCTGGGATAGTATTTCTCAAATAGCAAATAAATAGAAATAAAAGTAGGAATGTTTTTTACAGCCAATTTGCTTATCATGTTCAATAACCCATGTAATCACTAGTGAAATATAAAAGAACATTTCACCAATATTCTGGTTATAAGGTTGATCATATAAAATAAAAATTCACTTCCACGTATCACAATTACAATCATAAAAAAGAAAAATGAGTAGTTATTATATAACAGCTCTTTTTTCTTAGCAACCTGACACAATATTTCCATTTTACCTATTAGGATACTTGTTTTAAGTACAATCAGAATCAAAGTTTTTTGTTTTTCTTTAAATTTTTTTCAATTAATCTTATCCCAATTAGTAATATTCTTAAAATAACTATTTCAAGTGTTAGCTATGTATTTCCAACATACAGTAAAAGAACAGGTACAGGAGTTGTGGTCTAGTAGTTAAGATGTCACTCGGGATGCCTGAGTCCCGTATCCTAGTGCCTGGGTCCGAGCTCTGTTCCTGATTCCAGCTTCCTGCCAAGTGGCACCACGGGAGGCAGCAGGTGATGGCTCAAGTACTTGGGTTCTTGCCAACCTTGTCGGAATTGAGTTCCCAACTCCCAGCTTCAGCCCGGCCCATCCCCAGCCACTGCATGCATTTGGGGAGTGAACCAGCAGATGGGAGCTCTCTCTAGTAACAAAAATTTTCAAAATGTTTTTAAAAAAATAATAGATAACTATTAAACTTCTGAATGTTCATCATAGGCTTGAAATCATTTCCTCTCCCATCAGTAGTAACACATCATCCACAGCAAATAATCTGCCTACATCTTGAATAATTCAAAGGTGGTATCTACAATGTGCACAAAGTGAGAATGTGGAAGTCTGCACATTTCACATACACCAGCCAGAAAAAATTATGAAACTCAGTACACAGGTTCACCCTACTTTTATTAGCAGAGCTTGGTGGGGATTAAAAAAACATCAGCTTCCGATTGCTACTTCTGTTTTCTCTGTTTCTTAATAGGTCCACTTTTCTTCTGTCCTCTCTTCTTTTTAGTGAAAACAGCTTTTTCTCCAATAAACAGACCTTTAGAATGTCCTTCTGCTTTTTTGGAAGCAAAATTAAGTCCTTCTTTAGGTTTACCACCAGTCTTCAAAACTGGATTTGAATTTTTTGATTTTGAATTTAATTTTTCTTTATTAACAGAACGCATGACTCTGAGTTTTCTTCCCATTAGTTCAGAATTATTTAATTTCAGAGCAAGATGAACAGAATCTTTATTCTGCAATGAAAAAAATCAATACATTAGTTTCTACCAGAACTTCATCTGCAAAGTAATTAGTAACACTGGGACTTCAATGGATTAGAACAATTTTTAAGCCTGCATATAGAAACTTCTCCAATTTCCATACCCTGGAAGTCCAAGTGTGTCAGCAGCTGGGCTTGAAGTCTCCCTGGCCATGTTCCTTACCAGCAACACCTCAGGAAGCACACAAGCTACCATTCAAATGTTCAGATAAGCCACAATTTGAGGCTTCATTTGTTTCATTTTAAAACAGGGTCTCAACTAACTAGATTAGTCAAATGTAGTATTTTAAGCCAATACACCTCCTTCTCACAAATCATCTTTCTGCAAAAGCACTGCTTTACTACTTGAGTGGAAGGCAGGGAACTCTCCATTATAGTCCCTGAGAAGTCGGACTACATACTCTGAAGAGTTCTGTTTAGATCCAAAATTCTATTACTTTCACACTCAAATCTAGAACCACTGATGCCAACAACCTCAATGGCCATGAAACCCATGCTAAAGGACTTTACAAGCTTATTAGGTAATTGAGAAGAGCAGAGCAAATAGATCACTACAATATAGTAATGATGAAAACATAAGGCTTTGATGACCTTTCTAAAAAGCTTCCTGGCAGGAGTCCCATCCCTTGACCTATGAATAGTCTAATGAGAACCTTTCCTAAAGAAGTAATCCAAAATACAGGCAAATATTTGAGGAAAAAACATAACTATTCCAGTTTTACTATTATAAAGAAAAAGAGAACATTGCCAGTGTCCAACATCAGGGAAACAAAGTATAAATTACGTTGTATTACTCAATAGAATCTGCTTGCAACAGAAAACCACATAAAGCAGGATGCAAAATTTTATATTTACAGATAGAACTGCAAAAAAGGTAGCATAGAAAAAAAGAAAATGTATTAATGAGTTGTTGTTGAGGGAAAAAAAAGTTAAGTGTCATCAGTCAGTGAGTATATTCTTTTGTTACATAATAATGTTATACATGAAATACTGGTTAATAATAAGTGAAACATAATCAATTTTGTATACAGACTCAAATTTTCTTCTACATTAGTAAATGGCCAATTATTTTCTCCATTTTATAAAATGTGGAGATTCAGAAATTTTTTTAATGTGCCACTTCTAAAACATTAGTAACATCAGTATCAAGAGGGAACAGTACAATTACACCAACAGAAGTCTACTATGACATGTTATGAATTGAGTTTTTGAGTCAGAAACTGAGAGTGAAAACGATGGCTCCAACTGAATGATGACACAGCAGTGACAATGAACAATTCTAAGGGCAGTGACAATGCATTAGTCTTCCATACCTCAAAGAGCACATAGCCAAACCCTTTGCCAATTCCTGTAATTTGGTCTCTCACAATCCTTACTGCCACAATATTTCCACAATCCAGAAAGTGTTCTTCTACTGCAGTTTCTTCTACTTCTAAAAACAAGCCAAAAAATAAGTAAACACTTGGCATCTCTTTAGAAAGTTGGAAGTGTTTAACAATAAAGCAAGCTATACTTGGCCCCTCGAAAATAAGTAGTTACATTGCCAGCTTTTCCAGGTTATTAGTCTAAAGTGGAACAGTAGTTATTTCTTAGCTTTCATTTCCCTGTTAGTTGTTTAATAACAGTATTTCCATTTATTTGTTTAGACAAACTTACTGTAAGGGAGGTTCCCCACAAACACTGATCTCTTGTCCCTCTGAAACACAAAGAGTATTAAAAAAAAAAAAAAACTCATTAGAGCAGAAGATGGAAGTCATCCTAAAATCCCTCATAACCTTTATTCTTAAATCTCAGATAAGTCAACCATCTCCTGATTTCACCTCATATCTGGCCTTTGCTTCTTCTGTCTTCCTAGCTGGACAGTGAGCAAGCAGCAAAGGAGGAAGTGACTTTTCTTTCACAATTGCCACCGACACAAGGCAGCACTCAGCGAAGACTTACTATATTGGGGGCTAGCAAACTTTTCTGTAAAAGGTCAGACAGCAAGCATTTTAAGCTTCACAGACCACGTGGTCTCTGCAGCAACTACTCAGCTCTGCTGTAACAGCTCAAGAACAGCCCATAGATGATACAGAGATGAGTAAGTATGGCTGTGTACCAATAACACTTTATGCATACAACAGATAGCAGATGGGCTTAGCCCTCACACCATAGTTAGCTGTCCCTAGGGTAGGTCCTGAGTCAAGTCAGGATTTTCATCCAGGTCAGCATCATTTCTGAATGAGACAGCTTTGAAATTAACAGACACATACTCTGGGTGAACTCATCCTTCACTGATTTCCAGCCATTTTTGTCAAATGCAAATCTGTTCATATTACTCCCACAACTAGACGTCTGGAACATCTCCTGAACAAAACCCAGACTCCTCTGCATGAAATACAGATCAGGCTTTCCTGATTTAGCCTCTACCTGTTTGTCCAACAGCAACTCTTAAAACTTCCCCTTCAGCCGGCGCCGTGGCTCAATAGGCTAATCCTCCACCTTGCGGCGCCGGCACACCGGGTTCTAGTCCCGGTTGGGGCGCCGGATTCTGTCCCGGTTGCCCCTCTTCCAGGCCAGCTCTCTGCTATGGCCAGGGAGTGCAGTGGAGGATGGCCCAGGTGCTTGGGCCCTGCACCCCATGGGAGACCAGGAAAAAGCACCTGGATCCTGGCTCCTGCCATCGGATCAGCACGGTGCGCCGGCTGCAGCGGCGGCCATTGGAGGGTGAACCAACGGCAAAGGAAGACCTTTCTCTCTCTGTCTCTCTCTCTCACTGTCCACTCTGCCTATCAAAAATTAAAAAAAAAAAAAAAAAAAAAACAACTTCCCCTTCACAGTCAACTCACCTAATAACCATACCAAGTTCTTGTCATTCCCTGAGCAAATTAAGCTTCTGTCCCCACCATCTATACTTTGTTTTACCAGATATCATCATCACTTTTTTTGGCATACAGAATGCCTGCTCATCTTTCAAGACTGAGACCTGTTTTTCTGGAGACTCTTCTTGTCTTTTTCTCGTTGGCATGTTCCCAAGTGCCCCTGAGCTGACCAAGCAGTCTTCGCATTAATCACAGTATTTATCATAAAACAGAGGCACAATCTGTCCCTCTGCTCATCCCTTAGGTTGCAAGTTCCTGGAGAGTTGAGACTGTTCTAGAACTGTATGCCTGAAAGAGCAGGTCCTCAACAACTATTTAATAAATTACTAAACTTTCTAGACCTCAATCTGTAAAACACAGTGCTGGACTAGATGATCTAATGTACCTCGCAGGGTAACTGTCTAGGATTATTTGGTAAAATAGGTGTGGGAGACATACTTCAAGCATACTATATTTCTGAAACTACTATTATGTCCTTGTGTTGTTCTCAGCACCAAATTCCTGACCACAGACGGACAAAGGCTATTTCCTTCTGTCATAGTCACACTACTAATTCCTCATATTCACACTACTAATTCCAATCCCTCCCAGGAAAAGCTCAGAAGAAACATCTCTCTACTAGACTCCAGTTAAATTCTTTAAACAAATCAAATATGACTTACAGATGAGGTCTCAGATGCAAGATCAACTCTAATACGAAATCCATCTGCAATGTGGGTCCCATTTCTGTATTATAAACACGAGACGGGAATAGATTATTAAAAATGAGCACTGAATTACTAAAATACCTGCTTTAAAGTAAAGGTAAAGCATATAAAATGAAACCACACATACTTACACAACAGTAATTCTGTAAAAATCTAAGAAATAAAGTTACCTTTCCAATGCCTTTGTAGCAGCACTCTGGTCCTTAAATACAACATAAGCATTAATATTTTTCTGATCAGGATGAATTTTACGTCTATACCAAAAAAAAAAAGAAAAAAAGAAAAAGAAAATTTGTCAGCCTCAAAGTAATCAGAGTAAGTCCAGTTCATTTTCTACTCTCAGTCAACACATATGACAAGAATTCTTGAATGAAAACTTCATCTCCTTGAATAAATATTTAGTAATAATTCAAAAAAAACCCACAAAACTCATAAAGAGTGGCAGAAACATACCACACATCTTCTGATGAGTCAACAATTTGAAAGATTAGGTGGGTCACGCATGAGATGCCCATGGGCACCAAGCCCTGAACAACACAAGGATCAGAAACCGCCATCTTGGCTATAGCTATGTATCTGACACATAGACAGATGTGAAAGTAAATTCCATTTTGCCTTCTAAATGTAAAATAAAAGAGCCACATAGGAAAGTGCACAACTGTGTACATTTGGTGACTGAGCAGTAGGCTGAGACAGGGTCAGCTACGGTCCACGCAGCACCCCTCCTGCCCTGCACAGGATAACACAATCCCCACTTTAACAGGAACCACTTCCCTGAATAGCAACAGGTTTTATAGTGTCTTGTCCATTTTTTGACCTGTGATGTCTTTTGAGTCCTGTTTAAAGTACAGGATTCTCCCTTAACTTCTTTCTTTATCTAACTGTTTGACCCTGCAGCACTTCCCACAGCTTGGATTTTGCTGGCTACAAGCTCATACTGTAGTTCAATATGTACCTTATCTTCTGTATTTCTTGCAAATGGGCAACAGGATCCAAAGGTTTGATCAGATTTAGACTAGATCCTTTTGTCATGACCGAAGGTAGGTATGTGTTCTTTCACAGGGTGGAATGTTTACTTTTTCTAATGATCTATGAATTCAGGCTTGTGAAATGGTGATAAATTTTAGATGTGATAGTCAGCAAAATGGACCTAGTAATGACCACAGATCTTTTCTTGAAGTCATCAAACTATTGTTTTTGAAGTAACAAAAATAGTAATACTCAAACAAGTATCAGTAAGCAGAGTATTAGAAAATAGCGCTAATGACAGTCTCTAATAATAAATGACACTAATCCTGCCCATGTCAAAGCTCCTACACAGGCCCCAACTAAGCCGATGTCCACCTACAAGATGGGCCAGTGGAAGCACCTCATCTCCTCTGTGGACAACTTCACAAAGTTTGCATGAGGCTGCAAGCTCCTGCCCCAGGTGGCACTAGACAGTGTTGGGCATAAATGAAATGAACTGCAGCTTGGCCCCTGGCCCTTGGAGCTCAGAGAGATGCTCAGGTAGCAGTCAGGAAAAACAATCATCATCACAATGATAAATGACACTATTGATCAGTGTTAAATTGACAGACCCAGGTATGCTTTACTTTTTATTTTTTTTATTTGAGAGGCAGAGAGACAATGAGAGCGAGTTAGCAAGAGAACGTACTCCCATCCGCCGGCTGACTCCCCAAATGCCTCCAAAAGCCAAGGCTGAGCCAGGCTGAAGTCAAGAGCTGGGCACTCAATCAAGGTCTCCCACATGGGTGACAGAGACCCAACTATTTGAGTTGTCACCTGCTGCCTCCAAGGGTGCACATTATCAGGAAGCTGAAATGGGATCCAAGGCTCAAACCCAAGCACTCTGATATGGGATGAGGGCATTGCAATCAGCAATTTAACCACTAGAAGCAAACAACTGCCCTGCCAGGGTTGACTTACTGAATGCCTGATTCATACCAGGTACTGGACAGACATGTTAAGTATCTCATCTCCAGTGTATGACATGGGTGTTTATTTTGATTTTATGAACAAGAAAGCTTAGACTTGGAGGGGTAAATGACCATGATATAAGTTATCAATGGGGTAGCATCGTGTCATAGCAGGTAAAGCCACCACCTGCCAATGCCAGCATCCCATACGGGTGCCAATTCATGTCCTGGCAGTTCCACTTCTGATCCAGTTCCCTGCTAAGGGCCTGGGAAAAGCAGTGGAAGATGGCCCAAGTGTTTGGACCCTGCCACCCACATGGGAGACCTGGATGAAGCTGGCTTTGGCATGGTCCTGCCTTGGCTATTGTGGCCAGCTGAGGAGTGAATCAGCAGATGGAAGACCGCCCCCCGCCCCGTACTTCTTTTTCAAGTAAATAAATAAATCTTAAAAAAAAAAAAAAAAAAATTCACAAGTGCCTGGTCTAGGACTGAGACCAAGCCCAGCTGACTGCAGAGCCTTCCTCTTCCCACACAATACAGTTACTGACAACATCCAAATCTAACACATGCCAATGTATCGCCCATTAACACATCCAAGTGACTTTTTAAACATGCTAGTACTGTATTATCCTTTCTATCACTCTATGGGGAAAGAGCTCCTTGGCACAAGAATGTGGCTCTGCTCCACGGTACCGGGCTCTGCATAAAGCTAGATAATTAATTTTTCACCATTATGACAGCTAGAGTTCTGCTTCCAACAAAAACAGAGTTAGGAAGAACATCACTCCCGACCTTAACATTGGGAACAAACCAGATAACCATGGAATCATAACTGTTTTGGAGCCAGAGGACAGAAGTCAGGAAGCTAAGGACACATCCCTCCCTCTGAGGACAGACAGGAGAAGCACTGGCCCCAGGCTGGCAGAGGTAAGGCGATAACACAAGCAGAAAGGATTCCAGCCATGACTGTGCTCAATGTGCCAAAACTATGTGTGGGTTGGGCCTCAGTCAGAACCCCTTAGGTTGGCAGATGCAAATGTGCACCATACCCAGTGTCTTCCCTGTGGACCTGTGCTGGTGTCCATGGGAAAGACCAAGAGTATGCAGGAGCCCAAAAGTGCATCCACAGGCACTGCAAGCCAGAAGAGAATGGCTAAGGCATGAGAAGGGCACAAAGCCTATCTAGATTCCTCTCCTAATGGAAAAGTCTAAGATGCTAGGGAAGGGACAACCAGAGCACAGAGCAGACCCCAGTGGCTCTTCTGCCACTAGGGAAGATGTGGGAGACATTTTCCTGCAAAAAAATGCCACCAAAAGGTACATGGAAGATTTTGATGGCCACAGAAAGGAGGGGCTTATCAGATACACCTCCGACAGAGAAGTGTCAGGAAAAAGGTATCAGACACATGACAAGCACACTCGAGACTTCTGCCTGAGGCTAGGTCAGGATGCTGCAGAGCCCACAGCAGCCCCCCAACAGACTAAGCCAATTAACAAACAACAGCATTCTCAAAATTGGATCCAATTTTCCAGAAGATGGAAAATCTCCATCTCTTTCTCTAACCCTGCTTTCCAACTTTAAAAAATAAAAAAAATGGGCCAATACTGTGGTACAGAGCATTAAACCAGTCTGCAACACTGGCACCCCATATAGACACCAGCTGGATCCTGGCAGCTGCTCCACTTCTGATCCAGCTCCCTGCTAATGCACCTGGGAAGGCAGCAGAACATGGCCCGACTTCTTGGGCCCTATATCCACGAGCTCCTGGCTCCTGGATTTAGATCGGCTTAGCTCCATCCATTTGGGGAGCGAACTAGAGGATGGAAGGCCTCTATCTCTCTACCTCTCTGTAACTCTATCTTTCAAAGAAAAAAATAAATCTTAAAAAAATTTTAGGGGCTGGCGCCGTGGCTCTCTTGGTTAATCCTCCGCCTGTGGCGCCAGCATCCCATATGGGTGCCGGGTTCTAGTCCCAGTTGCTCCTCTTCCAGTCCAGCTCTCTGCTGTGGCCCAGGAGGGCAGTGGTTGATGGCCCAAGTGCTTGGGCCCCTGCACCCACATGGGAGACCAGGAGAAGCACCTGGCTCCCGGCTTTGGATTGGCAAAGCGCCGGCCATAGTGGCCATTTGGGGAGTGAACCAACAGAAGGAAGACCTTTCTCTCTGTCTCTCTCACTGTCTATAACTCTACCTGTCAAATAAATTAAAAAAGAAAAAAATTAGGCCGGCACCACCACGGCTCACTAGGCTAATCCTCCGCCTTGCGGCGCCGGCACACCGGGTTCTAGTCCTGGTTGGGGCGCCGGATTCTGTCCCGGTTGCCCCTCTTCCAGGCCAGCCCTCTGCTGTGGCCAGGGAGTGCAGTGGAGCATGGCACAAGTACTTGGGCCCTGCACCCCATGGGAGACCAGGAGAAGCACCTGGCTCCTGCCATCGGATCAGCGCGGTGCACCGACCGCAGAGGCCATTGGAGGGTGAACCAACGGCAAAAGGAAGACCTTTCTCTCTCTCTCTCTCACTGTCCACTCTACCTGTCAAAAAAAAAAAAAAAAAAATTTTTAAAAGCAGCTTTACTGTTGGTAAAGGTGTGGGAGCATAAATTCCGATCTCTACCAGACAGTACAACTGCAAATACAGTTCGACTAGATTTTAAACTGAAAGTTTATCCTACAAATAAGTTAGCACATGTACAAAACTACCTCAGCACAGTTCATTCATTCACTCCAGCATTATCTGTAATGGCCACAAGACCAGAAAAAAACTGCATGTCCAGCAATGGAAAGTAAGTTAAAATAAGGTATACCTTGCACAATACTAAGATGCTCTGAAAAAGAACCACTTTTTAAAAAAAAAAAAACTTTTATTTAATAAATATAATTGCAAAAGCACAACTTCTGGATTATAGCACTTATTCCCCCCATAACCACTCTCCCACCTGTAAACCATCCCACCTCCTACTCCTTCTCCCATCCCATTCTTCATTAAGATTCATTTTTAACTATCTTTATATACAGAAGATCAACTTAGTATATACTAAGTAAAGATTTCAATAATTTGCACCTACACAAACACACAAAGTATAAAGCACTGTTTGAATACTATTTTACCATTAATTCGCATAGTACAACACATTAAGGATAGAGATCCTATATGGGAAGCAAGAACACAGTGACTCCTATTGTTGATTTAACAACTGACACTCTTATTTATGACGTTAGTAATCACTCAATGCTCTTGTCATGAGCTGCCAAGGCTATGGAAGCCTCTTGAGTTCACAAACTCCGACCTTATTTAGACAAGGCCATAGTCAAAGTGGAAGTTCTCCCTTCCCTTCAGAGAAAGGTACCTCCTCCTTTGATGGCCTGTTAAAAGTACCACTTTTACACTGAAACATCACATCAAGTGCACAAAAGGGTTGGAATAGTGCAGATGTCAAACACATACCGCCCAGCGCCCAGCATCCAGCGCAAAGTTACACTGGGGGAAAGAACATGTGTGCCTGTAGGTTTGCAAGCTGTCTCCAAAAGGTTACCTAACACTCTAAAAACAGTTACTTGCTTAGGGCAACGAACTGGCAGACAACAGCAAAGGAGTAGAAAAGAAGCTTCATTGGATATACTTTTTGATTCTGAACCATCTGGTTCATTACTTAAATACATTTTAAATTTTTAAAAAAGGCAGAGGAGAGAGGCTGATGACAATCACAGGTGCAAATTCCAATTTTCTGGCAAATCCCACCCAATCTGTTTAGTACTGCTCTTTTTCTTTTTCTTTTTTTTTTTTTTTTGCTAATTTTTTTGAAAGTTTTTATTTGTTTATTTGACAGAGTTGCAGATAGTGAGAGAGAGACAGAGAGAAAGGTCTTCCTTCCATTGGTTCACCCCACAAATGGCCGCCACGGCCAGAGCTACGACAATCTGAAGTCAGGAGCCAGGAGCTTCTTTCCTGGTCTCCCATGTGGGTGCAGGGGCCCAAGCACTTGGGCCATCCTCCACTGCCCTCCTGGGCCACAGCAGAGAGCTGGAGTGTAAGAGGAGCAACCGGGACTAGAACCCGGCACCCATACGGATGCCAGTGTCGCAGGTGGAGGATTAACCTAGTGAGCCACGGCACCAGCCCCTAGTACTGCTCTTACATACCCCTATCAGAAGCTTGTTTTCTGTCAAAATTTAGGCTCCTGGTTGTTAACCCTATAGAGAAATAGAAGTTTGTATGACTCAAAAAGAAGGGTGGGATCTTACCAAGTTTTCTATTCCCCACAACATCTAAACAACACCTTGCATATAGGAGGACCGTACATGTTTGGTTATCTCAACAGATATTATTGTGGGAGGCAGTATATTATCAAGTGTTTACTACACATCTGGCATGGTGATGATAATGCAGGAAACCCAGCAAAGGCCTTATCTGCCAAATAACTCCAAATTAAGAATGAATGTATGAACGCAGGAGGTACTAAGAGGTCCAAAGGACGGTTACAATGCAAAAGTTTGATGAAACAAGATTCCCAGAAGTGTATCTAAGGCACATTAGCAATGGCCAGGGCTGGGCCAAGCCAAAGCCAGGAGCTTCATCCTGGTCTCCCCAGGTAGCAGAGGCCCAAGCACTTGGGCCATCTTCTGCTGCTTTCCCAGGTGCATTAGAAGAGAGTTGAATCAGAAGTAGAGCAACCAGGAGAGACTTGAATTATGATTTCTCAAGCACTCATATGATGCCAGCATTATGGATAGTGGCTTAATCCTTTGTGCCTCAACAGGGGGGCCCAATAAATAAATCTTAAAAGATGCTGACACCAATTGGAAGAGAAAGCAAGGAGAGTTGTCATCTCATTTTCAGCACTGGAGGAAAACCAACTCCCAAAATTGGAATAAGTCACACTACTAATTAGAGAACTGAAATTAGCTACAGGCTAACAGTACCTCCCAGGTGACGAGTAGAAGCAAACAGGAATCTTCTCTGGGAGAACCCAACCAGCTGACAGCAAGTATGAAACAACACTGGTTTTTAAAAGCACTTTGATCTGACAGAAACTATTAGGTAATCCTCAGAACTGATGAAATATGGTACTTGTGATTTGTACTGGAAAATGTGGTCATAAAGCTTTATGCTAGGGGCGGGGACTGTGGTGTAGCAGGTAAGGCCGCCACCTACAGTGCAGGCATCCCATATGGGCGCTGGTTCGAGACCTGGCTGCTCCACTTCTGATCCAGCTCTCTGCTATGGCCTGGGAAAGCAGTGGAAGATGGCGCAAGCTCCTGGCTCCTGAGCGGCACAGCTCTGGCCACTGCAGCCAGTTGGGGAGTGAACAGCGGATGGAAGATATCCGCCCCCCACCAACTCTGAATTTCAAGTAAATAAATAAATCTTTAAAAACAAAACAAAAAAAACTTTATGCTCCTCCAAACACTAAAAAAAAAATTTCTTTGGCAATTTCTCAGAGTATTTTCCAATAAATAACTTGACAATACTTCCTGTGACTCTACAGCTTACATTTAGGTTTAAAGACAAACATCTGACAAATTTATAGGCTACTGAAGACACAAGAAAATGGTCAAGCATGCAGTATCAATCTATAAAGCTGTTAAGAAATGGTCTGAATTTTTAACCAAAAAAGAAGAGAGTTTAAGATGACTTCCTTCCTCTAATTGTAAACTTACTTGATAGCTGCCAACTTTTTGGATAGAGTTCCCTCTGCTGGAATCTTAAGAGAAAAAAAAATTATTAAAGAAAATTCAATACTTAAAATGTTGCTTCCAAATAGCTATATTCTACCTGAAGCCTGAATATCTAACTCGGGTATGTTGTGATTAAAAAGAATTCTAGAGGGGGACAGCATTGTGGGCATTGTGACATGCTATGTAAAACTGCCGCCTTCGACGCCAGCATCCCATACAGGCTCCAGTTTGAGTACTGCTGATCCACTTCCAATTCAACTCCCTGCTACTGTTCCTGGGAAAGCAGTGGAAGATGGTTCAAGTCCTCGAGCCCCTGGACCTATGGGGGAGACTGGAAGAAGCTCCTGGCTTCCAACTTTGGTCTGGCCTAGTCCTGGCCATTGCAGCCATTTGGGGAGTGAAACAGCTTATGCAAGATTTCTCTCTCTGTCTCCCCCACTCTTTCCATAACTCTGCCTTTCAAATAAATAAATCTTTAAAAATAAAATTAAAAAAAAATCATTCTAGAAAAATAACAAAATCAGAAACAATTCTGCTAACATTATATAAAAGGAACTTTGTATCTTAAGATAAAAATTTTGAAGGATAGCAGTCTACGCAGATTTTTTTTTTTTTTTTTTTTTTTGGACAGGCAGAGTGGACAGTGAGAGAGACAGAGAGAAAGGTCTTCCTTTCTCCGTTGGTTCACTCCCTAATGGCCACTGCGGCCAGTGCGCCGCACTGATCCGTAGCCAGAAGCTTGGGCCATCCTCCACTGCACTCCCGGGCCATAGCAGAGAGCTGGAATGGAAGAGGGGCAACTGGGACAGAATCCGGCGCCCCAACAGGGACTAAAACCCAGTGCGCCGGTGCCGCAGGCGGAGGATTAGCTTATTGAGCCACGGTGCCGGCCAAGTCTACTCAGATTTAACAGGCGGTGATCAAATAATATAATAAAGCCTATTTCATGCTCCAAGGAACATGGAACCTGGTCCAGAATGCTGTTGGTGGAATCAGATTACTCATATTACACTGATTTTAAAAAATACTTCATCTGTCTATGCTGAAAGCATTAAGTACCGTTTGCATCAGTTATATCACCCTTTCATACTGATGCCTAAAATGGGACTGCTTGATTCCAGAAATGCTACTCAGCATTAACTTTTTCTGCTTATTTTATTAACAAACAAAATAAAAATCTTCTCAAAAAATACTGTTGGTCTTAGTAACAGGAATATCATTTTATTTTGTAGTCTCGTTAACAAAGTCCAAGAGTCAGCAACAAATACTAAGAACAACTCTTGGGCTAGATTTAAGCCCACTGATCCAAAAAGTTAAAGTCAAGAGCTCCTTCATTTCACTAATAACAAGAAATTAGTAACTTTGAGTTAAATGCAATACATTTTATGATTTTAAAAATGTAAGGAGAGAGAAAACATACCAGAGAACGAAATCGTACAGACTCTATTGGCCCATACTCCTTAAAAAATGACTTCAGTTTCTAAAATAAAAAAAATATATATCTTCATATACGTATCTGTGTGCATACATCTATACATATATTCATATACATATATACTTTCAGAACATCAATTAAATGCTAGAAAAAGGAATTAAAACTGGTAACCTTTTATTGCCAGTTTTCATTGTAAGAATGTTTCAGAAAAAGCAAATGACTAAGCAAAAAATTTTACTGCAACTCACATTAAAAGAAACACAAGTGAAGTTCTTAACAGCAGCCATCAGCTGCACAATATTTTGGTCTTTCAACTTATTATAATCATTACCACATGTGAAAAATTAAGGTTCAACTTGTATCTTCTACAGATTCTCTCAACTTTCAGAATGGCTTAAACTAGAAATTAATTTTAAGATGTCTATGGCAATAACAAACATTCCCCTAACTATCCCTAACTAGACCATCAGCTTGAAAAAGTTTTATACTTTATTCCTATGACTCAGCTGAAAGGTGCAGAATGCTTATGTTTTACAGGTAGAACAATAATTTCTATAACCAATTCCAATAAAAGAATTCAAAGAATGCCTAGTATTTTTGCAAAGCATCATACCACCACAGCCCTCTTCCTTGGGCCCCTTACATACTGAAAGGAAGATCAAAAAACTAAGCTAACAAAGGAAAATGTTGAACAAAATAATCACAAAACAAATGACAGGAGATATAAAGGTAAGGGAGAAAGGGAAAAATCAGTTTTTGGTACTGTTTTGTTATTAGGGAACTAGCATTTAAGTTGCTCTTCAAAGATGAGAAAGTTTTTGACCCAAGGATTACCAACACAGTGATTACCTCAGGAACACACAAAAAGCATAGGGCATGTCTTTAGTTCAGTGAATCCCATATAATGGAAGAAACTTAGGATGTATTCACTCCTTTACACGTGCCTCCACTTTGCATGAAGAACTCTCTCTTAAGCATCAGGGATAGAGCAGTGGAAAGAGATTAACATCCCTGCACATGTGGAGTTTCTGTTCCAGTGGCATGTAACAGATGATAAGGTTGAAAGAAAGAAACCAATGGGAGACCACTGCAATAGTCCAGTTATGATGTACGAAAGCCCAAAACAGGGCAGTTGACTACAGGAATAAAAAGTAGGGGTAGGGGCTGGCGCCGTGGCTCTCTTGGTTAATCCTCCGCCTGCAGCGCTGGCATCCCATATGGGCGCCAGGTTCTAGTCCCGGTTGCTCCTCTTACAATCCAGCTCTCTGCTGTGGCCCGGGAGGGCAGTGGAGGATGGCCCAAGTGCTTGGGCCCTGCACCCGCATGGGAGACCAGGAACAAGCACCTGGCTCCTGGCTTTGGATTGGCACAGCACCAGCCATAGTGGCCATTTGGGGAGTGAATCAATGGAAGGAAGACCTTTCTCTGTCTCTCTCACTGTCTATAACTCTACCAGTCAAATAAATTAAAAAAAATTTTTTTCATTAAAAAAAAAAGAAGGGGTAGAATATTGGAATCAATCTATACAATGATTTTATAGTCATTTACAATGAAGTTAATCAATGATTTATCAGTATATACATATTTAATAAAGGAAGATTAAAGAAAGCTATTATTGTTTCAAAACTTTTACAATATATAAGCTTCAAACTCACCTTCTTATTACACGTGACAGGCAAATTTCCAACAAACACAGTTCTCTCATTCTTTAATCTCTCTTCTTCTTGGTTGATTTGGGTTTTCTTTCTTTGACTTACATCAAAGTTGTGATCTGCATCATCAAGTACTTTTCTAGCTGCTACTTTAACTTTAGATTGAGAATTTTTTCCTTTCTGCCCTTCTTTCTGTTGACTTTCTTCTTCTAAATCAGCACTTGCTAGAGCGCTTTCCCTTTTTAAGGCAAGAATACAAGAAAATGAGAAGAGTCAGTTGTAGTATTTGACAAAATTCTGCTCTTCTGACTCAAACTATTTCCCAACGACCTCTTTCTTAAATATACAGTACAACTCACATATACTTAATGAACTTTTAAAGAATTATCTAGACGGTGCCGTGGCTCAATAGGCTAATCCTCTGCCTTGTGGCGGCGGCACACCAGGTTCTAGTTCCAGTCGGGGTGCCGGATTCTGTCCCGGTTGCCCCTCTTCCAGGCCAGCTCTCTGCTATGGCCCGGGAGTGCAGTGGAGGATGGCCCAAGTACTTGGGCCCTGCACCCGCATGGGAGAACAGGAGAAGCACCTGGCTCCTGGCTTCGGATCAGCGCGATGTGCCGGCCGCAGCACGCCGGCCGTTGGAGGGTGAACCAACGGCAAAAGGAAGACCTTTCTCTCTGACTCTCTCTCTCACTCACACTATCCACTCTGCCTGTCCAAAAAAAAAAAAAAAAGTTTCTATGCCTACAAAATACTCTGAGAAATGAATCTGGGCAAAAGAAGATTCCTTACTTATAACAATTCTGTAATAATTAAAGGAATGTTTATGAAAATTAAGTTTTTTTTCTTTTTTAAAAGATTTGTTTATTTGAAAGGCAGTTACAGAAAGAAAAGGAAAGGCAGAAAGTAAGGGTCTTCCATCTGCTGGTTCGCTCTCCAAATGGCTGCAATGGCTGGGACTGGGTCAGTTAGAAGCCAGGAGGTCCCCCACGTGGGTACAGGGGCCCAAGAACTTGAGCCATTTTATTGCTGCTTTCCCAGGCACATTAGCAGAGAGCTAGATTGGAAGTGGAGCAGCCAGGACTTAAACTGGCCCCTAAACAGGATGCTGGCACTATAGATAGCAGCTTAACTTGCTATGCTACAGCTCCAGCCCCAGTAAATTTTCTCAAAAATGTTTAACTGACATAATATTCATGATTATATGTATTTATGGGATATAGTGTGACATTTCTATGCATGTATACAATGCATTATGATGAAATCAGATATCTGGCATTTTTTTTTTTTAAAGATTTATTTATTTATTTGAAAGAGTTACGGGGAGAGAGAGAGAGAGAGAGGGAGAGAGGGAGGGAGGGAGGGAGGGAGAGATAGGTCTTCCATCTGCTGATTCACTCCCCAGTTGGCCTCAGTGGCCAGAGCTGCACTGATCTGAAGCCAGGAGCTAGGAGCCAGGAGTTTCCTCTGGGTCTCCCATGTGGGTACAGGGGCCCAAGGACTTGGGCCATCTTTCACTGCTTTCCCAGGCCATAGCAGAGAGCTGGATTAGAAGTGGAGCCACCAGGACTTGAACCAGCGTCCATATGGGATGCAGGCAGAGGCTTTACCCACTACGCCACAGCACTGGCCCCAGGTATCTGGCATTTCTTTCAGACATTTATCATTTCGTTGTGCTGGGAACATTCAAAATCTTTCTCTTGGCTATTTTGAAATATTCAATTAATTGCTGAATCAACCAAAGTTATCCTTACTGTGCCTTAGAACATTAAAAGTTATTCCTCCTATCCAACTGCACCCCTTTATCCATTAATAATTCCCTCTCCAGTCCACCCTCTTTTCTAAAAATCTGAAGTGGAAAATACAATACAAAGTATTGGTACACATGGATAAGTAAGATCTGAGCATAAATTCAAAAAGAGAACTAAATGGGATTCCTCAAGAGTGAGGGAGAGTGATGAGTACAAAGAATTATGAAAATGACTGACTCATCAGCAAAGACTGGGTCCTGCTCAGCTCTAGGATCTGGGAATACAAACAGCAAGAGACTACAGGTGAAGTATAAAATGCTTGGGACCAGAAGTTACATGTTTCAATTTTTAGAATTTTGGAATAGCTGCATAGACTTTCCTGGTTGAACATCGTTAATCTCTAATGTTCCAAAATCTAAACTCTCTAAGTGCAGGCATGTGCATCACATTTTGGATTTTCACATGAGAGTGGCTCAATCCGTTTTAAAAGGTTTTCAAAAGTTGTTATGAAACAGGTAAAGTCCACAGTAAAACTGTAATGGCTGCAGTACAGGACATGGGAACACAGAATAAACAAGACAGGTTTCTCAGAAGAGGAGAGCAGTGTCTGGTGCACAGTCAGTCTGCAATAAATATTGACTATTAATAGTCTCCCACTACACACTCCACTAAAAGACGATGCACGTCTACTGTTTCGTTCACAACAGTGTACAACGTGCATAATGGACCAAGCAGGAGAGAAAGGAAATGAAACTGTATGGTAAGGTGAGAAACGGGTCAACAACGACATTCTATGCTATGCAAAATTCCTAGATTTTATCCAAAGAAGGGAGTCACTGTAAAGTTCAAGAGTACCTAAAAAAGATCTTTTTTAGCACAGCAGAAGATACTTAGGAATTAGAGATGGACACAACAGTGCATATCTGAGAAAACAGACCAAAGAGAGCAGGGAAGGAGGTATAAAGAAAAGACAGATAATTTATTTGAGAGAAAGAATGAATTAAGAACAGCATCATCAGAACTTAGCAGCTGATCAGTCAGGCAGAGAGAGGAAAGAATACAGGATAACTCCAGAACCACTGGATTAGGCAACCGGACTAGGGGCACCATTCGCACAGAGGAATGGGCTGCTAAGGATGATGAGCTCAGTCTGAAGCATTAACTTGAGGTGCCTGTGAAACATACTGGCGTAAGGGAATACATTTACACACAGGTCTAGAAATCAGGGGGAAGATGAGAGGAGGCCCCAATAAAGGGTGACAAAAATGTTAAGAGAAACAAGAAACCTCAGGGAAAATCAACATTTAAGGTCAGAAGATAAGATACCCACTTAACACTGAGAAGTGACAGACAAATGGAGAATCACAAGAGACTGCTTCCAGAAAAGCCAAACGCTTCAACTAGAAAACCAGCCGAGTGACATACAAGAGAGGACTCCCAAGACAAGGGCTGTATGCACTGTCTTTAAATAAGGCAATTAGATCAGAACACCCATTTCAGAGGTATGGTCATGGCACAGACACAAAAAACACCACCAGGCTGCAAATGTGTAGAAGAGTGAATAAAAGAGCAAAAGAATACACAACTGTTTACTAAAGCTTGCCTATGTTGAAGGGAAGGCTTGAGGGAGTGGTAGCAAACAGACACAAGTCTACCAACAGGGGATATATTGTTCAGTTTCTTCTTTAAAAGGAGATCCCAAGCAGATTTACATGGTGAAAACAACACTACTATAGGAAAGAGAAAATGGATGGATCTGATGGCACAATCCCTAAGGAGGCCGAGCAGGTAGGCAGTGTACATAGTTCATCCAAGTGAGAGGGAAGACAGCCTTCTCCGAAAGAGGAACAGAGGTTGTGCACAGACAGATGCATGGAGTGTAAGGAGCAGACACAAAGGAGGAGTAGTTCACAACTGTTAGCAATTAACAGCTTCCAGAAAAGGTAAAAAGGCCCCCTACTGACAGAAAAGACAAAAAGTGGGAAAGAATACATGGGACTTTAAGAATGGCAAAAAAGAGTAAGGAGAGTTAACAAGAAACACATTTAATGGGAGCAACCGGGTCTCTAGGTTGAAGAAAACCAAGTTCATCTTTTACATACATGTCGAACAATTTAAACATGAAACATTTCATAGTATTGATTCCCAATAATAAGGGGGAGTGAGTGTTTTAAAAATGAAAGACTGCTCAAGTATTAGCAACTGCTGATCACAGATACTTTTGTCTGTTAAGAGATTTTCCATAAATAGAATTTGCCCTTTGAAGAAAACAATTAGAAACATGAAATAAGATAAAAAATTTAAGATGAAGACTGCAGGTACAGGAATTTTCTGTTCTTACTAACCAATTTCTTTAACATCAACTAAGAGAATTTTACCAACCTGTTTGCTAAATTTTTGTCTGCCTCGGAGAGTTTCTTCTTCGTTTTTACTTTTTTTGCACCTTCTTGCAAAAATGGTTTTTGAGTCTGGAGTGTACTTTCTTCCTCCTCATCCCGTTTCCTTTTTTTGGTGGTTTCCTTATAAAAGTGTAAAGTTATTTTTGAGACCTCATTCTTAAATTCTGACCCTACAGGAAAAATTTACCGATCTTTCCAAATTGGCATCTCTTCCCTCTCAATGGTACGTCTAGTAAGAAAAGTTTACTTACAATCAATCCCACTTAACCCACGTTAAAACTCTTGTTCAGCATGTCAAGCCGCTTGTCTGAAAGTCGTTCCAACCGGCCATTCGGAACAAACCCAGGGACTTACTTTGGGCACCGGCACGTACACGGGTTGAACTTGCGGCTCCAAAGAGCTAAAAAGAGACGCCAGCCGACCTGTACCGCCTCTGGAGGGGCGCTTGCCGTGGGCTAAGCTACCGGCCACTTGTCCAACCAGGTAGTCTCCGGTCAGATGCCCGCCGACGCCGCCGTCCAGCTTCTCTCTAGAAACGGACGCCACAAACTCAGTTATGCCGCGCCCGACCGCTTCTCCGCCCGAGCGAACACACGTCCTTCCCCAGCTACAGCGGCCGCGCGCCACTCACCCAGGCTCGGCACTTCTCTTCTTTTTGTTCTTCCCTTCCAAAGCCATACTTAATCCAAGCCCTCCAAGCCAACAACACGTGAGACATTACTTCCGGGTTGTGGCCACTTCCTGCCCGGGCCACGCCCCTTCCGCTCGTGCTTTGGGGCGGGGATACGTGGGAGCGAGTATGGGTCCCTACTGGATGACTTCCGCGCACTGTCTAAGACGCGTAATCTTGGGAGTGAAAAAATTCTTCCGATAGCAGTTGAGGCCTGAAGTATGAATAACAGCAGATCTGAGAGTGAGGTGTCAGTCAAAGCGGAGAGGAAAACACCCGCGAAACCCGAATTGTTGAAGAGGTAGGTATGTAGGTTTGACAAGAAATGAGGTTACAGGGGTATATTTAACGAAGTACCAATTTTTGAATTCGTGTGAAGGGTACACAGGAATTCTTAAACTCTTCTTGCCACGTTGGTGAAATTTTTGACATTTCAAAATAAAGTTAGAAACAAATACTTGGAGAGCCCAGCTTTAACAGAACACCTCTATAGACCGTCAAACTCTATTATTGTTATTGTTATTGCTACTATTATTATGTAAAAGGCAGAGTTTAGAGAGAGAAAGAAAGAGATTCCATCTGCTGGTTCACTCCCCAAATGGCCGCAATGGCCAGAGCTGGGCCAGGCCAAAGCCAGGAGCCCAGAGCTTCTTCCGGATTTCCCACATGAGTGCAGAGTCCCAAACACTTGGGCCATCATCCACTGCTTTCCCAGGCACATTAGCAGGGAGCTGGATCTGAAGAGGAGCAGCCAGGATAGGAACGGGTGCCCCAGGGTCACAGACAGTGGCTTTATCCATTGTACCATTATCCCAGGCCCTGTTCAAATGCTTTTAATGCCGCTCTGCGTTTTTGCCAGGAAACATAAACACTTGGCACTTGAAACTCTATGCTGTTTTCTAAGCCTGGCTTCTCAAACTTACCTCGCTGCCTTGTACTTCCTAGAATTGTTTTTTGCATTTGTGTAATTTACACATCCCTTATAGACCTAACAGCATAAGGATAAGGCTATATATACTTTGTTCATTTTCTATGCTGTAACAGTACCTGTGAATATATGTTGCATTGACTTTGATAGTTTATATGGTGAAATAGGATTTGACCATTCATTTTTTAAGAATAACCATGTTTTTTGAAAGCAACTCAACACAAGTTTACTGGGAATATACACAAATATGACCTTTTTTTTTTTTTTTTTTTTGACAGGCAGAGTGGACAGTGAGAGAGAGAGACAGAGAGAAAGGTCTTCCTTGGCCGTTGGTTCACCCTCCAATGGCCGCCGCGGCCGGCGCGCTGCGGCCGGCGCACCGCGCTGATCCGATGGCAGGAGCCAGGAGCCAGGTGCTTTTCCTGGTCTCCCATGGGGTGCAGGGCCCAAGCACCTGGGCCATCCTCCACTGCACTCCCAGGCCATAGCAGAGGGCTGGCCTGGAAGAGGGGCAACCGGGACAGAATCCGGCGCCCCGACCGGGACTAGAACCCGGTGTGCCGGCGCCGCTAGGCGGAGGATTAGCCTAGTGTGCCACGGCGCCAGCCCACAAATACGACCTTTTGTGTCCCCCGTCAAATAAGTTTATTCAGCTTCTTGACCCTAGTGATTTTTTTTTGTTTGTTTGTTTGTTTGTTTTTTGACAGGTAGAATTATAGACAGAGAGAGACAGAAATGTCTTCCCTCCGTTGGTTCACTGTCCAAATGGCCGCAACGGCCAGAGCTGCACCAATCTGAAGCCAGGAGCCAGGTGCTTCTTCCTGGTCTTCCACACAGGTGCAGGGGCCCAAGGACTTGGGCCATCCTCCACTGCTATCCCAGGCCACAGCAGAGTTAGACTGGAAGGGGAGCAACCGGGATTAGAACCCAGCACCCTTATGGGGTGCTGGCACCACAAGTGGAGGATTAACCAAGTGAGCCGTGGCGCCGGCCCCCATTGGCCCTAGTTTTGATTGCTGAGCACTAATTTTGTGTTTCTCACAATTATGATGTGCTCGGGCCAGTGTTGCGGCACAGCAGGTTAAGACCCCTCCTGAAACATCAATATCCCATATAAGCCTATTTATGCCCCAGCTGCTCCACTTCCAATCCAGCTCCCTGCTAATGCACCTGAGAAAGCAGCAGAGGGGACTGGTACTGTGGCATAATTGGTAAAGCCCACCACCTGCAGTGCCAGCATCCCATATGGCTCTCAGTTCAAGTCCCGGCTGCTCCACTTCCTGCTCTGCTGTGGCCTGGGAAAGCAGTAGAAGATGGCCATGTCCTTGGGACCTTTCACCCATGTGGGAGACCCAGAACAAGCTCCTGGCTTCTGGCCTCAGATTGGCACAGCTCTGGCCGTTGTGGCTAACTGGGGAGTGAACCAGTGGATGGAAGACCCCTCCCTGCCTCTCCTCCTCTCTGTGTGTAGCTCTGACTTTCAAGTAAATAAATCTTAAAAAAAAAAAAAAAAAAAAAGAAGAAGAAGAAGTAGAGGATGTCCCAAGTGCTTAGGCCCCTGCAATGACATGGGAGACCTGGATGGAATTCCAGGTTCTTGGCTCCAGTCTGGCCCAGACACAGCTGTTGTGGCCATCTGGGGAGTAAACCAGTAGATGAAAGATCTCCTTCTCTCCCTCTCCCTCTGTTAATTTTGCCTTTCAAGTAAATCTTTTTTGGCCGGCACCGCGGCTCACTAGGCTAATCCTCTGCCTTGCGGCGCCGGCACACCGGGTTCTAGTCCTGGTCGGGGCACCGGATTCTGTCCTGGTTGCCCCTCTTCCAGGCCAGCTCTCTGCTGTGGCCCGGGAGTGCAGTGGAGGATGGCCCAAGTGCTTGGGCCCTGCACCCCATGGGAGACCAGGATAAGTACCTGGCTCCTGCCATCGGATCAGTGTGGTGCGCCGGCCGCGGCGGCCATTGGAGGGTGAACCAACGGCAAAGGAAGACCTTTCTCTCTGTCTCTCTGTCTCTCACTGTCCACTCTGCCTGTCAAAAAAAAAAAAAAATAAAATAATCTTTTTTAAATATAATTGTGATCTTCTGGTAATTCACGCAATTGAGAAAAGTCTATCCATGAATGCATGAACTGCTATTGAAGCATTTGTTCCTATGTAGTCCAGTCCGATTCCTTCTCCACTATCCGTTCTAACATTGTTCCAAAAATCACCACCTCATTGGAGCACAGGTAATCCCATCCTACCCATTCTTTGAAACATCCCTGTACTCTAGCCTACATGTCCCATTTCCCAATGAATCATCCCTAGATGTCAGTTTAAGGTCTGCCTGTTTGGAGACATCAGTCATCTTGATCCGTGTATAATCATGCACCACCCCCTTCATAAACTTTTTTTTTCTTGTTCATTTATTGAAGACAAAAGTCCCAAAACGAATCCACCACCCCCCAACCACTAGCAGGCAGTCTTCCTTCATGTAACCATGTCTATGGGTACCCCAAGATACAGCTCTCTCCTCAAATATTTCATCTCAACTATAAAAATGGAACTGCAAAGGGTATACAAATATAAATGATATTTTCTTGCCCTTGTTCTAATACAAACACTTCAGGTGACTTAAGAAACATGAGTAACAAGGAGAACTATGGTAATTAAAGAGTGGAATGTCTGTTACTAACCCTGCATAAACTCTTATGTATTGTTCTCCCTGACCATACAGTTTATTTTTAAAAAAATATTTATTATTTATTTGAAAGAGTGACAGAGAGTCAGAGGCAGAGAGAGAAATAGAGATCTTCCATCTGCTGGTTCACTCCCCAGCTGGCTGCAACAGCTGGAGCTGGGCTGATCTGAAGCCAGGAGCCAGGAGCCAGGAGCCAGGAGCTTCTTCCGGGTCTCCCATGCGGGTACAGGAGCCCAAGGACTTGAGCCATCTTCAACTGCTTTCCCAGGCCATAGCAGAGAGCTGGATTGGAAGTAGAGCACCTGGGATGCAAACCAGCACTGCAGGCAGTGGCTTTACCCACTACACCACAGCGCCAGCCTCCACCCACCTTCCCGACCATACAGTTTAACACTTGATTTGATTATGTCTCATATTACTTTCTTTCTTTTTTTTTTTTGACAGGCAGAGTGGACAGTGAGAGAGACAGAGAGAAAGGTCTTCCTTTACCATTGGTTCACCTCCCCCCCCACCATGGCCGCTGTGGCCGGTGCACTGCGCTGATCCCAAGCCAGGAGCTTCTCCTGGTCTCCCATGCGGGTGCAGGGCCCAAGCACTTGGGCCATCCTCCACTGCACTCCCGGGCCATAGCAGAGAGCTGGACTAGAAGAGGGGCAACCAGGACAGAATCCGGCGCCCCAACGGGACTAGAACCGGGTGTGCTGGCACCGCAGGTAGAGGATTAGCCTAGTGAGCCGCAGTGCTGGCCCTTATATTACTTTCACAACCAAGCCATGAAACTCTCCCCCTGGAGGATTAGATCATATACATTCATAAGCCCTCCTATAATATCAGTCCCAAAACTTCCTACATCGTGGCTTAAAGTTAGAAGGTGAGAAAATGGCCTTGTAGATAAAGACTGGCAGCACATACCTACCAAGGAAAATAGTTGGAGATAGAGTAAAAAAGATCTTCATTGCCATTAGAACTGTGTTTTAGCCGTTTACCGATTACTAGCCCTTTGAAAGTTTAAGATATAAGGACTTTTTTAATGGAAAAACTAGAGATTAAAAACATTTTGTTTACAAAAGTTTGGAGAAAATATTAAGGATTCCATGCATTCTTTCCACCTTCACATACCTCCCTCAGGTTAAAATCAACAAGGTCCGACCATAAGGTCCTCTTAAATGGGGAAAATAAACTGAGAGAACACTGGAAGAAACATAAAGACATCAGACTGCCTCTTTACTCATTTTCCGCAAGAACCCAAACTGAAAAGCTTCTTGGTTACGCTCCCCCATTTTATGCTTTAACAATGATACTCATTTTTTTCTTTTTATATATTCCTGCTTTCATAGGAGAGCTAATTAAAACACTAAGATGACCTGATTTCTATCCAAATCAGAACTGCTCACTGGTGTTCTGCATACAAGCTGCAACAAACTACCCAGATTGTCCAGATCAGGGAATCAGATTTGAGAATTACTCCTAATTCCTTACTTGGCTACCTTATGAGAAACTTTCTTCACAAAAGACTATAGCCTCCATATTTTGGCCTGAAGCACACAGCAAGGGGCTCATCCTGGTTCAGTAAGTCTTATATTAATTTCATCATATATTGTTAACACTAGCATGAAATTTGGGTGACCAAGGTTAAATTCTAGTACAATGAAATTTTCAGGTATTCTGGAGAGGCTAGGAAGAAGGGCAAAAAGGTAGAAAGGACAGAGGGAATACCTGGGTTCAAGTTTGACTCAGCTCTGGATTCCAACTTTCAGGTAATGCAAACACTAGGAGGCAGGAGGTGATGGCTTAGGAAGGTAGGAGCCTGCTACCCATGAGAGAGACCTGGACTGAGTGGGACTGCTATCAGCCTGGCTCAGCACCAGCTGTTGTGGGCATTTGGGGAGGGGACCAGTGCATGGAAGATTGATCTCTCTCTCTCTCTTTCTCTCCTTTTTAAATAAAATGAGAGTAAAGACAGAGAGGGAAAAAAAGGAGAGTTAACCTTTCTGTAAAAATGTTAGAGCCAGGGACTGGCATTGTAGTGTAGTAGTTAAGCCTCTGCCTGTAGTGCCAGCATTCCATATGTCCTGGCTGCTCCTCTTCCAATCCATCTCCCTCCTAATGGCTTGGGAAAGCAGTGGAGGATATACCAAGTACTTAGGCCCCTGTACCCCAGGTGGGAGACCTGGAAGAAACTCCTTGCTCCTGGATTTGGATTGGCCCCGCTCCAGCCATTGTGGCTATTTGGGGAGTGAACCAGCAGATGGTTCTGTCTCTCCCTCTATCTGGAACTCTACCTCTCAAATATATAAATAAAATATTTTTAAAAATTAAAGATCCATCCAAGGGGATTTTTGAGTTTGACTTATTTATTTGGAAGAGATCTTCCATCTGCCGGTTCACTCTCCAAATGGCCACAACTCCAGGAGCCAGGAGCTTCCTCCTTGTCTCCCACATGGGTGCAGGGGCCCAAGCACTGGGCCATCCTCTGCTGCCCTCCCAGGCACATTAGCAGGGAGCTGGATCAGAAATGGAGCAGCCAGAACTCAAACCGGTGCCCATTTGGGATGCTGGCCCTGCAGATGGCAGCCTAATCTGCTAGGCCACAACAACGAGCCCAAAAATTAACTTTTTTTTTTAAAGTTTGAGGCAAAGCAGTGGTTCTCAACCCAGATGCATATTGAAATCACCAGAGGGGCTGCTGGTGCTTTGGATTAGCGGGTTAATGCCCTGGCCTGAAGCCCTGGCTTCCCATATGGGTGCTGGTTCAAATCCTGGCTGCTCCACTTCCAATCCAGCTCTCTGCTGTGGCCTGGGAAAGCAGTGAAAGATGACCCAATTCTTTGCGCCCCTGCACCCACGTGGGAGAGAGAACCAGAGGAGGCTCTTGGCTCCTGGGCTCAGCTCAGCCGTTGCAGCCATCTGGGGAGTGAGCCAGCGGATGGAGGACCTCTCTCTTTGTCTCTCTGCCTTTCAAATACAATAAAGTAAACCTTAAAAAAATTAAAAAAGAAATCACTGAGACCTTAAACAAACAAATAAAAATGACAAATATCCAGGTAGCAGCCCAAACCATTTAACTATGTCTGTGTGTGGGGCAGACATTCTGATACAGCAGGTTAAGCTGTGGCTTAGGACACTCATCAGAGTGCCTGGATCAAGATCTACCTGAAACATGTGCTTCCAATATAGGAGTGCCAGTTTGACTTCAACTGCTGCACTTCCAGTCCAGTTTCCTACTAGTGTACCTGGGAAAACACTGAAAGATGGTCTCTTGCTGCTCTCTTGCCACCCATATGGGAGACCTCCAGGTACCTAGCTTTGGCCTGTCCCATTCCTGGCCATTATGGCTATTTGAGGAGTGAACCAGCAGACAGATCTGTCTCTCTCTCTAACTCTACTCTTTAAATAAATAAAATAAATCTTAAAAATATTTATATATAAAAATAAATGAACCTAGGAGGGAGCACTTCCTGTCACCACATGTGAGACCCAGATTCAAGTTCTGGGCTTCTGGCTTCAGCCTGGCTTAGCCCAGGCTATTGCAGTCATTTGGGGAGTGAGCCAGCAGATGGAATATTATCCCTCCCTCCTCTCTCTCTGTCTGCCACTCTGCCTCTCAGATAAATAAATAAATCTAAATAAAACTCTGGGGGTGGAGTTTCAGCATGGCAAACAATGCCCAGCTGATTCCAGTGTGCATCAACAGTACACATTTAATTATAGGGATCTTCAAAGAGTTCCTGGAAAATGTATATCAGGAAAAAACAATGGATGATTTCAAGATTTTTTTGCACCAAAATAAATTTACAATTTATTTCCATTTCCCATGAACTTTCTGAAGTAAATATGAAACCCACAAAGTTAAGAAGCTGCTGGTAATGGTTTCAAGTGTTAAGGAAAACATTTTTACATTTTATTTGATTTTCTTCTTGCATAAACCTCCAAGTCACAAGAAAACTATTTACATTCAGATTCAAGCAAAAATACTCATAGTGTATGCAAAGATATAAGAATGCCTAATAAACCTCTCCTCTGATTAATGGACTTTTAATTTTTACAAATAGAAGATTCCCTTTTTTGTATGTTAATTAACCCCTTTGCAATAATACATGCTGGATATGTATATGTGAGAATTATCACATACAGAAATGAATTAAAATTACTTAATCTTTTAGAAACAAAATCAAGGATTCACAAACTATGGCATTTTATTTCAGAGCCTTTGCTTACATTTGTACAATATATTACATAATTCTTCATTGTTGCAGATCCTAATATATATTTATAGCTTTTACTCTATAAGCTTTTTCTTCAACAGTTTGCTGTCAACAAATCTTTACAGTCCTGTACAAATTTGAATAACTTGAAACCATTTTCAACAAAATTAGTTACTGTAAGTAAGCACACAATACAAGACTGAAAATGCTTTTCTTAGAAAAGTTGAATGTAAAGGATTCTGACACGTTAGCATCTACAACAAAACGCTTTGAAATTCTCACATGTCGTATTGCCAGGAAACAAACAAAACATGCCAGCCCCATCCAAAAAAAGTACACAGAACTA
This sequence comes from Oryctolagus cuniculus, assembly GCF_964237555.1. Taxonomy (NCBI): domain Eukaryota; kingdom Metazoa; phylum Chordata; class Mammalia; order Lagomorpha; family Leporidae; genus Oryctolagus; species Oryctolagus cuniculus. The sequence continues at coordinate 54,433,140 of NC_091444.1, forward strand.
CAATTAAAACAGTAAAACAGTCTGTACAGTAAAGTACTGTGTATTAACAGTGCCAGGTATTAAATAGCTTGAATGAACACATCCGCAATATACAAATGTCTTACAAAGGTGAAGAATTAAATACAAGTGCCAAACAGAACAGAGATTGGAATCATACAACATAAAGTCAATACAAGTGAAAACAATTTTACGTTCATTTTGGAATTTATACAAGGCATTTAATTTTATAGGCCTACCACCCCAATTAGCTATTTATACTTAAAATAACAACCATCCTTTTGAGACAGTTCAGATCAATACCTTGAACCATACCAGTACAGTTACTTGTTCCTGAAGTCCTTTTGTTGTAGCTCATAATAAAATAAGCAATACAAATGAATTATCTGTATTTAAGGGAAAAGAAACATTTACAAGAAAACACAAAAATATAACTGTTATAATTCATTATGAATAAATATACACTTTGAACTGGCTAAGTACAATCTTTATACATTGTTTAAGATTTAATACAGTTTATTAGCCATTTTCTTTTTTCACACAATGTATTATATCAAAATTAAAAAAAAATACTGATTTATAGAAAAATGGCAAAGTACAGTAGTTCCATTCCAATTTGAAGGGGCATGAAAAGCCACTGCAAGACCTTTTAGCCTAATTCAAACCTGTAAACATGTTCAGTCTTTTTTAAAGAGAATCTTTAATAGTATTTGGTTACCAGGATTGATGTCTAATATCCTGTTAACTGCAGGTTTTGAATTTATTACATGTGCTTGACTTATACAATTAAAGCCACCCTATGGTGACTTGCATTAAAAAACAATTAGCTTGTACAAATGAAAATAGGTTCATATTTTTTCATAAATAAATGGAAAAATATCAAATGTTCCAGCTTTAACAAAATACAAGGGAATACATATACAGTAAGTTATCTTAACATGTTCTGGCCCACCCCGTAACTATGCTTACTGTATTGTCTCTACAGGCAGTGAAAAGCCTCCATTTGCCACAGTGGAAGGCCTTCAAGTTACCAGACACACAATTCCCAGACAAGTTGGAAACAATTATTGCTTGAGGAAAAGCAGTTCATTGTACTTTTTTCTTCATAAAAAAGTGCACTTAAGTGCCAAGTCAGCTTGTCAAGAAACAATTTTTAAATATAAAATAGTGCTTGTCTGATTTTTTTTTTGTGCCACTGTGCAGTATAAAAAAAGACGTGGCCCTCAACAGCCATTAAGTGCAAAGTGCTTTAGCAAGTCCTGCTGTCACCTGCACTCAACTGACATTCCATTTTGTGATGCGCTGGACATTGATGGTTCAGCTAAAGTTAGCATAACAGCAGCTGTTATAGAACTGGATGAAGGTGAAGAAGAAGATGAGGATGTAGCAGCACCTACAGAAAAAAGGAGATCAAACAAACAGCTTAATTTTTAAAAAAGTACATCTGACAATACAGAAAAATAAAACATTGTTCCTCTGAAATAGTCTGCTGTATGAGGGTACTTTAGTAAGTCTGTGAGGAAAATGCAATGAAATATTCTTATTTTGGTACAAAAAGTTTGAAATTCATTCATATAGTGTTTTCATAATGTGCACTTTTTGTAAACTTTTTAAAGACTTCTTTTAGTCTCTAAAATCTGTAAGCTTAGAACTAGAGCAGTCAATTCTCAATAGTGCTGTGATATAGAGAAAGGAAAAACTAGTGTATTTCCAGCAGCTAGATGGGGCGAACTACATAAATAATGAGAAGGGATACATGAGGGATGGCGTTCATGAAATGGGGGAAATGTGTGACTAGTTTATAAAACATGGAAGTAAAATAGTAATGTACTTCCTGTAACAATGCTAAATAGAGCTTTGAATTCAAGGGGGAAAATCTCTTATTTGCCCAAAAATCTTGCCCCATTTCTCACATCTTTTTTCTCTGGAATTTTCTTATAAATTTGAATGATGAAGAGAATGGAAATGGAAGGTTAAATAACTTGGAACAAAGTCCATAGCTCAACTACAGCATTCTCCTCTACTGGATGCCAAAGCAAATGATCTATTTTATTTCCCTCAAGAAAATTCTCATAGAAAAAAAAACACAAAAAATAAAATTCTCATAATTATGAATTTATGTTTAAAGTATTTTTAAAAAAACAGGTAAAAATTGATTTTGTACCATGGAGTAAATCAGTATTAAAAGCAAATCTCCCTCTCATCTTTCACCTAAGAGAACCCTCCCAAATCCCCTAAATTCTCCTTACTGCCATTATCAGTTATTTCTGGTTTTTAAAACTCAAGAAAAGAGGCTGGCTTGTTATTGCCAGGGCCAAATCTGACCCATGCATTTATGAAGAAAACTGTCCTGGTACACAGCCATGCCCCTTTGTTTACATAATGTCTATGAGAGATTTCATAGCTACAGTGGCAGAACTGAGTGTTTTCTATAAACTACGTGGCCTAGAAAGACAAATATTAGAAAATATTTGCAAGCACTGTTGTAGAGGAAATTTTACCCTAGAATAGAATCTAGAGATATAACATTCAAATTTAAAATATGCACATATAAAAACATAAATGGAAGCATATAACAGTCTGACTGTTAAAGAGTCTTCCATATCAGTACAAATGGATCATTTTCTTTTCAAAGTGGAGTAGTATGCCACTATATTTATAAAGTGTAACTTCTTTGATTTCTAATCTTTTTTCAGTTACCAAGAGTAATTAATATTTTGTGCATTATAAACAAAATTTTAAATATCTATTTCTCATTAACTTGATCATACAATATAACAATTTACATCTGCTATTATTTTTAGCAATACATAAAGATAGAAATTTCACTATACTGCTCTTATCACTTTTTTTAATGTACACACCCACACACACCCACATGTGTGTTTTTCCCTACTAAGAATGGTACCAAATTTGATTTACATTTCTTTGGTAAACATGGTAACCACTTTTCTATTCTATTAGTTTTTGAAATAGACTTGATTTGTAATGCTTACTCTCCAGAGAAAGCATCTATTTAACATAATCATCTTTTATAAGACTTATTTACTTGAAAAGCAGAGTTACAGAAAGAGAGAGAGAGAGAGAAACAGAGATCTTCCATCCACTGGCTCATTCCCCCAATGGTCACAATGGCTAGGGCTGGGCCGGGATGAAACCAGCAGCATGGAACTCCATCCAGGTCTCTCACATGGGTGGCAGGGGACTAAGCATTTAGGCCATCTGCTGCTGCTTTCCCAGGAGCATCAGTGGGGAGCTGGATCGGAAGTGAAGCACCCAGGACTCAAAATGGCGCTCATATTGCATGCAAAACCCACTGTATCATTTTTGGTGTGAACCAGCAGATGGAGGACCTCTATCTCCCTCTCTGTGACTCTACCTTTCAAATAAATAAATAAATCTTTAAATACTATAATAAAAATAATTGGTTTGATTTTTAACAGTTTTTTGAGAGGCAGATAGAGAGAGAGAAAAACAGTGCACTCCCATTTACTTGTTGACTCCTCAAATACCTTTAACAACTGGGACTAGGCCAAGCAGAAGTTGGGAGCCACTCAATCCTTGTCTCTCATTTGGTGGCAAGAACCCAAATACTTAAGCCATCACTGCTGTCTTCCAGAGTCAACATTAATAAAGAAGCTAGAGCTAGAAGCCTGAGCCAGGGATTTAACCCAAGTATTCTAATGTAGGATGTGGGTGTCTTAACTACTAAGATAAATGCCCATTCCAGTTTTTAATTACTTTTTTTGTGTTTTTATCTTTTAAATTATTTTTTAAATGGTTACACCATCCAACATATAAAACTCAGCTCCCCTTCCTTTGACAGAATTCTTTTGCATATATTTCTAAATATTAACATTTAAGTTCTTTTCAAGTACTCTGTAATTCACTCTTACCCACCTTTCATATTAGAAAGTCCAGACCAATTAAGGTAGAGAGAGTCAAAGAATATCATGACAGCACAGGAGGAAAAGTAGCCAGATTCATGTGAAGAAAAAGGAAATAAAAATGAAAACAGGAATGGGCATTTGGGGCATCAGTTAAGACTTTCTTTGTGACACTTGCATCCTGTTTGGGAGTGCCTGCTTTTGAGTCCTGGGTTTGAGACCCAGATACAGATTCAGTTCTAGTTTCTTGCTAATGCACACTCTGGGAGGCAGAAGATAATGGCTTAAGTACTTGGGTCCCTGCCACCTATGTGAGAGTCCCAGACTGAGTTCCTGGATTCTGGCTTTGGCCTAGCCCAATCCTAGCTGTTGCAGGCATTTAGGGAAGGAACTAGCAGACAAGATCTCTGCTGTCTGTCTCTGTCTGCTTTTCAAATAAAATGAAAATAGTACCAAAAAAAAATTTTTAAAGGAAAAACAATTCAGAGGTAGGAATAATGGCAAACGAAGAAGAATAGGGAGCAAAGTCATAAAGTTACAATATGTGATGCTGTCTCCCTCCGCTCACCCCTACTGTCCCATTTCTCCGCTCCCCTTCATAGCAAAACTCAGAACTTCTCTCAGGTCACTATCACTACATCTCACCCCTCTCTGCATCCTCAACTGCCTTCAATCCAGCTTCTATCTCTGCAACTCACTGGAAATGCACTGGAAAAGGTCACTACTGACTGCTGCTTGTGCTAAGCCACCCACCACTTCCCAGGCCTTTCAGCAGCATTTCACACAGCCGACCACTCCTGATTCCTCTCACTTCATTTTCTTGGCCATTCTCGCCTGCCTTTCCGCTTTCTTTTTCATTCAGTAGAGGATACTGCTTCTCAAGCCTTACTGGTTTGATCTTCTACTTAGCCCTGCTTCTAGAAGCTGACTTCTCCACCTTGCCGCCTTTTACCCCTTTTATTTCGTTTCTAAGTGATAGACTCAAGTAGTGAGGCTTTAAAAACCACTTGCCTTCAACTACCACATCGAATCTAACAGCAAATGCTGCTAATTCAATACTAAATGCTCTCTATATTTTATTGCAAGCATCCTGGTCCAAGTCAACTATCAGTGCTTAACTGAACTACTGCAATGAGCTCTCACCATTAGTGACTCTGTACTCTACTTTCCACAGGGCACAAAGTGATCTCTAAAAAATTATCACAAATAGATGCTATCATTTCCTTCTTTAAATCTTCCCAAAAGCTGTCCATTTCACTTGGAATAAAATCTAAACACCTCATCCAAGCGCACAATTCAGGCTCCAGATGATCTGGCATTCTGCTTGATATATCTACCAACTTCATACCACAATGGCTTCCTTCCTGTTCCCAAAACACACCAAATCTATTACCACTTTACAGCGCTGGTTCTCAGCCTGGGGATGATTCTACCCCTCCCCATCCCGAGGATATCTGGCAATGTCTGGAGACATTTTTGGTTGACATTAACTGTGGGATGCTACTGGTATCTAGTGGGTACAAGGCAGAGAGGCTGATAAACATCCTACAATTCACAAGATAGCGGATATAGCAAAGAAATATCTGACCCAAAATGTCACTAATGCCAAGTTCAAGGAACCCCATGTTAGAGTGATATGCTGTTCTCTCTGCCTATGACTTCTGTTGTGAATTGAATTGTATCCTCCTAAAATTCTGTTATGACTATATTTGGGGGTGAGGAGTCAATTCAAGTAATAACAGTAGGCCCCTAATCCAATGGGACTGATGTGAGACACCAGAGAGCTCTAGGCTCACTAGGCTAATCCTCTGCCTGCAGCACTGGCACCCCGGTTCTAGTCCCAGTTGGGGTGCCAGATTCTGCCCTTTACAGCCAGTGAGGAGTGAGCTATTGGATAGAAGATCTCTCTCTTCCTCTCTGCCTCTACACCCTGTAACTCTGCCTTTCAAATAAATAAATAAATGTAAAGAAAACAACACACTGTGTCCCATGAAGACACACAATTAATATCTATCCATTTAAAACCAGATTTTGGGCTGGTGTTCTGGAGTGGGTTAAACTGCTACTTGAGATAACATTCAAGTCCTGTTTGCTCTACTTCCAATCCACCTTCCTACTAATGCACCTTGGAAGGTAGCAGATGATAGCCCAAGTGGGCACGGGTCCCTGAATGGGGGAGTTCCTCGCTCTTCGCTTTTGCCTGACCCAGCCCAGTTGTGGCCATTTGGGGAGTGAACCAGAAGATAGAAGATATCTCTCTCTCACACACACACACCTTTCAAATGAATGAATAAATCTTTAAAAAAAAAAATTTTAAAAATGGGGCTGGTGCTGTGACGTAGCAGGTAAAGCTGCCGCCTGCAATGCTGGCATCCCATCTGGGTGCTGGTTCGAGTCTTGGCTGCTCCACTTCTCAACCAGCTCTCTGCTAATTCACCTGGGAAAGCATCAGAGGATGGTTCAAGTCCTTAGGCCCTTGCGCCCACATGGGAGACCCAGAAAAAGCTCCTGGCTCCTGGCCCAGATCTGGGAGTGAACCAGTGGATGGAAGACCTATCCTCTCTCTTTTCCCCTCTGCCTCTCTATAACTCCATCTTTCAAATAAATAAATAAATCTTTAAAAAAAAAAAAAAAAACATTTAAAAATAAACTGAAACAACCCAATCAGTCACTGCCTTAACATCACTCTGTTGGGGCTGGCGCCACAGCTCACTTGGCTAATCCTCTGCCTGTGGCGCCGGCACCCCGGGTTCTAGTCCTGGTTGGGGCGCCGGGGTCTAGTCCCAGTTGCCCCTCTTCCAGGCCAGTTCTCTGCTGTGGCCTGGGAGGGCCGCGGAGGATGGCCCAAGTGCTTGGGCCCTGTACCTCATGGGAAACCAGGAAGAAGCACCTGGCTCCTGGCTTCGGATCGGTGCAGCTCCAGCCGTGGCGGCCATTTGTGGGGTGAACCAACAGAAGGAGACCTTTCTCCTTTCTCTAATGTCTCTCTCTCTCTCACTGTCTAACTCTGTCGAAAAACAAAACAAAACAAAAAAACCTCTGTTTTCTTTTTTTTAAAAGATTTATTTTATTTATTTGAAAAACAGAGTTAAAGAGAAAGGTAGTACCAGAGAGAAAGAGGTCTTCTGTTTTGTTGGTTCACTACCCAAATGACTGCAACAACCAGAGCTGAGCTGAACCGAAGCCAGGAGCTTCTTCCAGGTCTCCTGTGCAGGTGCAGGGGCCCAAGAACTTGAATCATCTTCTACTGCTTTCCTAGGCCATAGCAGAGAGCTGGATCAGAAGAGGAACACGGCCGGCGCCGTGGCTCACTAGGCTAATCCTCCGCCTTGCGGTGCCGGCACACCGGGTTCTAGTTCTGGTTGGGGCACCAGATTCTGTCCCGGTTGCCCCTCTTCCAGGCCAGCCCTCTGCTGTGGCCAGGGAGTGCAGTGGAGGATGGCCCAAGTGCTTGGGCCCTGCACCCCATGGGAGACCAGGAGAAGTACCCGGTTCCTGCCATCAGATCAGCGCCGTGCGCCGGCCGCAGCGCACCTGTTGCGGCGGCCATTGGAGGGTGAACCAATGGCAAAGGAAGACCTTTCTCTCTGTCTCTCTCTCTCACTGTCCACTCTGCCTGTAGGAAAGGAAAGGGGAAAGGGAAGGAAGAAAGAAAGAAGAGGAACAGAGGCCGGCACTGAGGCGCAGCGGGTTAATGCCCTGGCCTGAAGTGCCAGCATCCCATATGGGCGCTGGGAAAGCAGTAGAGGATGGCCCCAGTACCCACGTGGGATACCCAGAGGAAGCTCCTGGCTCCTGGCTTCAGATCGGCGCAGCTCCGGCAGTTGCGTCCAATTGGGGAGTGAACCATCGGATGGAAGACGTAAAAAAAAAAAAAAAGAAGAAGAGGAGCAGCCGGGACTTGAACCAGCGCCCAGATGGGAAGCTGGCGCTACAGGATGGGGCTTTAACCTGCTGTGCCATGGTGCCAACCCCACTCCATTTTGTTACCAATGCTTTTCACTAACTGGAAATAATGTTATGTGGATTTGGGGATAGACTGTAAGACCTATGGAAGTGAACATTATGATCTGAGATAATTTTCTCCATTTTCTAGATAAGGAAACTAAGGCAGAAGAGATTATTTAAAATTTTTAAAATATGTATTTATTTTACTTAATTGAAAGGCAGATTTACTGTTCATTCCCTAGATGTCCACAATGGCCACGGCCAGGCCAAAGTCAAGGGTACCACATGGGGAGCAGGGGCCAAAGCACTTGGGCCAATTTTCACTGCTGTCCTAGGCCATTAGCAGGAAACTGGATCAGAAGTAGCTGGGACATGAACTGGTGCCCATATGAGATGCCGGCATTGGAGGCAGCTTAACCCATTACACTACAACGTTGCCCCAGGAAGTAAGATTAAAGAACTTGTCTGACACACAGACATAAACTCACATTAGTCTAAATGCAGAGTCAAATTGGTTTATGTTTAGATAAAATAAGGTAAAATTACTTACTTTCTCTCTCTTTCTTCTTTAAACGCTTTCTTCTCCGATCAATAGAAGCTACTTCAGATTTTAATGACAGATAGTGTTTTCTGATTTCTTGCAGTTTTTCTTGAAGAACTGTGATGCGCTCAGCACTTGTCAAATTTTCTAGATCCGCTATGAATTTAAAACATTTATTATTATGTATTTTGTTTGTTTAATTAATTTGAGAGATAGAAAGACAGAGGCTCCCACCTTCTGCTTGACTCCCCAAATGCGTACAATGGCCCAGTGAAGCCATGGATGAATAAAAGAACCCGATCCAGGTCCCCAACATGATTATAGGACCCCAGTTACTTGAGCCATCATCTGCCATCTCTCAGGGTCGAAATTAGCAGGAAGCTAAATACATGAGTCAAGAGCTGGGAATTGAACTCAAGTACTTCGATGTGGGATGTGGGTATCCTAATCAGCATCTTAACCAATAGAGGAAACATCTGCCCAATATGTACTTTAAAAAAAAAATGTAAACATAAAAGGGAGTACATAGAGAGTATGGTTATGGAATAAAGGCAGGAAAACTAAAAAAAACTAATGCTTCATAATATTTATTTCCTATTTTTTTTCATAACTTAGAACAATGCCTGGCACACAGTAAATGTATACTATATGCTGAGGGAATATAGAATCAAAGACTTTATAATCTAAATATGTGTGCTAAAATTTCTACATTCATTTACAGTACCACCACAATGTATCATTAAAAAAATCATACTTAAGGAGAAACATTTAGTACTGTGGTTAAGATACTGCTTAGAACAGCTGCATATCGTATCAGAATGCCTGGGTTCTAGTGCAGCTCTTCTGTCAATTCTAGTTTCCTGCTAATGCACATTCTAGGAGTCCTTATCATCCATGTGGGAGACCTGACTGAGTTTATGGCTCCCAGCTTCAACCTGGCCCAGTCTTGGCTATTGTGGGCATCTGGGGAGTGAGGCAGTAGATGGAAGATCTTCTTCTGTCTCTCTCTCTCTTTTTCTCTTTTAAATAAAATGAATATTAAAATAAATCTTAAAAGCAAATCATATTTAGAAATAAGACTAGAAAGACACCAAATTTTAACATTATATGTTTTTGAAGAAAATTGCTGACAAGCTTTTCTCTTCTGTTGTTTTTATGTTTCAAATTTTGGTGAATGCATATAGCTTTTATATTCAAAGAAAACTATCAAAACTCTAAAGCAATTTATAATCTCCAAAAAATACCTGTGGAATTTCCCTATGTGAAAAGCTTTAGTGCAGCCTTTTTTTAGACACACTTCCTTTATTATGGAGATCTCTCACATATACACAGTACAGAGAGAAGTATACTGAAGTCCATTAGCCTTTCACCCAGCTTCAGTAATTACCAATTATGACAAATCTTGCCTCATCTGTAACCCTATCCATTCTTCAAATATAATACCAGGTTGTTTTTTCTAGCATATCAAAAACATAGTTTCATATTGTTTGCTACCATTCTCATAAAATTTATTCTTTTGTGATTTGTTTATTCAAATCAGATCTATACACTGCAATTGGTTAGTATGTCTCTTAAGTTTGGTATAGCCTCTTTTTCAGAGTACTAGCATTAAGAGTTACCAGGATGAACTTCCTACAGCTTACTTGTCAACATATGTCACTTACACATTTGAAAACTCCACTTGTAAACTTTGGGTAATCTATTACTGGCTTCCTTGAGATCAGGATCCTTATCCCCATTCTTTCCACACTTTCCCGGAGACTGTGTCCTTGCTGGGGATTTGGTACTATGCGACTTCATTCCAGTGGAAACTGATTTGACTGGCTGAGTTTTAGTTACACTCTCACCAGCTGAAAGTTCTTCACTGTCACTACTGTTTGCTGAAAGAAAAAGAAAAACATTAATAACCAAAAGGGTAACAATGAATTTGTCACATGCTTTTAGTGTATAATTTTAAACTAACCATTTGAATTTATGACTATAGCAGTCTGCCCATAAACCTAAAAAAATCACACACAAATGTAGCAGCATCCCAGTTTAAAAAAACATATGTTCGTATTTGAACGGCCAATAATAATAATAATAATAATAAAAACACACTAATCTTCCAAATTACATAGCCTGTCAAATACACAGCAATCACCTGAAGGTTTTTATAAATCTATGATGTTACTATATAGAGTAAAAATGCAGCATCTTTTAGAATTATATTTTAGAAACTTCTTAATTTTAAAAAACTTTAGATAGGGCAGGTGTTGTGGCATGGTAGGTTGGGCTGCTGCCTGGGACACCAGAATCCCATATGAACACTGGTTAGTGTCCTGGCTGCTTTATTTCCAGTCCAACTTCCAGCACTGGGAAAGCAGCAGAGGATGATGGCCCAAGTACTTGGGCCCTGCCACCCATACAGAGACCCAGATGGAGTTCCAAGCCCCTGGCTTCAGCCTGGCCCAGCCTAGGGTAGTTGAGGCCATTTGGGGAATGAGCCAGCAAATGGAAGATCTCTCTCTCTCTCTCTCTTTCTCTCTGTAACTCTACCTTTCAAATAAATAAATAAATCACTTTTTTAAAAAATAGGACACATAATATTTTCTTACTCTCTTGGCCATTTACAAAGAGCATAATCATCATATTCAATAAAGAATTCCTTGAAAATACACTCACAGTTTTGACATGTATAATAAATTTCTTCTTAAATAACTCCTATGACTAAAATAAACCATCACTTTTCCATTGGTAAATTCCCTCCTGGATGAATATATCCAGTAGTTTATGAGAATTTAGTAGTCAGTATAACAGTTATGTTACATCTGCCTTAGATAATTAAGATTTAGTACTAGAATGCAAATACTTAACCTTGACAGCTTACCATATGAATAGGTGATAGGATTAGTATTTCCATGAATTACTTTTTGGATATAAAATACTATTTTAGATTCCATCAGAAATTAATTCACTTTAACAAGTCATTCTCAGAGAGAGTTAACTCATTCTGATTTACCATGGCAGAATCCCAATAATTAAAATAGGAAAAACTCAATCAACTATTGCACCCTCTATACTGTATGGATATATTAACTAACTTGTTGAAGATGAGCCCTCTCAGGAAATGTCATTTAAACAATAAAGTCTTGAAGACAAAAATATCACAATGTAAGAAAAATGAATCCTATCATTTTAAATATCCATCAGTTACACCAAATAACTGATGAACAATTTGCATTATGATATATTGATTCTTTACTTAATAGCCATTAAAAGAAAAAAAACAGGCTGTAAAGCCTGAAAAGTATTACAAATAGTAAATAAATGAACATAGCATCTCCTCCCACCGTGCTCTTTTGGAAATAAAGAAACTCCACCACTCTTCGCATTTTGTATCTGAATTCCCTCCCAGCCTCCCACTGCTGCTCTGGAACCTCTGGCAGCTCCAAGCTAAGTCACCCAAGGCTCAGTCCCACTCTATGCAGTGGCCTGCCTCTGCCTGGCTTTCATGGCCTTGCTGAGCACAGCCGCCCGGGGCCCGAGGGATGCCATATTCACCGCCTGGAAGTCATATGGGCTCAGCAGAACCTCGGGGAGCTGGCCGAATAACCCTTTTCTGCACTGAAGTGCAGCCAAGCCGGCTGCTAGCAAAGGTCAGGCAGTGGAGGTGGCAGGAGTCTCCTGGAAGAGCAGCAGGAGGTCAGTGTGGGACACCTGAAAAAAAATTCTTTACATATTTTCCGCTTCTTCCTTTATCTACAAAAGAGAGATACAATGTGCAGCCCTCAGGAGAAATATAGTATAATATATTCTCTGTAAGTCAATGAGCAGCGTCATTGCTAAAGTTAAGTATTTGGCTGGAAGCATACTAGCTTGTAGTTGCTCTAGAGTCACACAGTGTGGCGTACCAAACATAAATACAAACTGGAATTGCTGGAATTATGATTCTAAAGCTATCTTGATTGTTTCCTTCTATGTTGCTTTTGCCTTGAAGAATTACTAAGCAGCCAATTTCATGGTAATAAAAATATACGACTGAAGAACTGTACAATATTTGATATAGATAATTAAGTGAAAAAAAACTGGAACACAAAGGTAACAATGATATTTGTTTATGTTACATTAGTTATGATTTTTAAAAGGATTAACCAATCATTCATCAACAATCAATGCAGCTGCTGAACAATACCAACTTGCTTAAATCACAGAATTTACTATAGGATCAGAAAACTCTATGACTGCCCCTCCCCTTTTTAAAAACTTATTTAAAAACAAGAGGAGGGTTAATGGTAGTGTGGAGAACATGAGTTGCTTTACCTACAGAGAGGCAGAAAACTTTTGTGTGACATTTTTGAAGGTAGTGAGAAAAAAACATTGATCTATCCCATATTCTGAATACCCTTTTCTTAATGGGGAGGGGCAAAGTATATCAGCTATTATTTTTATATTTTAAAAACTAGAGGTTTCACACTTACTGCCTTTTCCCTTCTTTTTGTTGTTTACCACTGTCGTTTTATGGCTTCTTTTCTGCTTTTTTGATGAACTTCCTCCTCCCTGAGAATCTTTCACTCTTTTCTGACCTGTACAGGCTATGATGGGAAAGAAATTAAGTAACACAAAATAAAATCAAACATACCCTAGGTATAAATTAATTCCACATTGTAAAAAAAACAGTTCCAAACCTACATGGTCTTTGTGAGATTTATAATTATCATACAAGTTAATATAAATTTTTAATAAACTACCATTCACCAAAGCTGAATTCTTGCATATAATAAAAATTAGGGTATTTTAGAAAGTAAATAAAGTATACACATCCTTAGAAAAATCAGTATAAATTGAAAATAGTTTTCAATATAGCACTGAGAGTTTATATATCTAGAAACTGAAAAACAGGTAAATGCTGAAAATAAAAACTGAAATTTGTTAAGATTCATTAAAATCAAAATATTAAAATTTAATTGCAGCTTAAAAATATCAATGTTATGTCTTACAATGATATTAATATAATTTTAAGTGGCATAAAAATATTAATGGGATAAACTTTAGTAATAATTCACACTTGGTTTTTTAACACTTATTTCAAAAAAGCTTAGCTCTCAGGACACTGGTTATTTTATATATAAAATATATATGTAATATATTACAATATAATATACATTACAAATGTTTGTATATATTTGCAATGGTATAAGTGTATATATACTATATATATACACATTACAAATAATTATGTATATATTTGCAATGGTGTGTGTGTATATATCTATATTACAAACTCAATACAGTAATTCTAAGAAATATCTTGGTGGGAAATTATCCCAATACATGATAAATAAATGTCTCCTTTTTCTTTGACTAGCTCAAGTCCTGCATCTTCACTAAGACCTTCCCTGAGGCTCCCAGCTTCACGGATTAATCACTATTCCAGTGATGTATCTTTCTATACTACTCATTTGGTCCTTAGCATCTACTACGTTTTAGTATTTTTCTAATTATTTATATTATCTCTCAGACTACACAAAAGATGCTTTCAGGCACAGATGAATGAAGTGCTATCTCCATTTAGTTCCAATGTCAGATACTATAATACATGATATAAATTAATATTATGAAAGAATCATGCACGGTTTACTACAAAGTTTTCTGGTTCTGTTACCAATGGTAAAATCAATATTTCAGTGTTGAAACATGACTGTGGTCAAGAATGGGACAGGCTATTAAATGTTTGCAACTTCCTAGATACTTTTCTTTTTTAAAGGGTGATATGTTATTTATAATTTCTCTTAGCATTATTTTAATGTGATTTAAGTGAAACATAAATATGGTGACTTAAATGTCAACTATACTGAAGCACAAAATTTTATAATTAAGTGCCATTTTTCTCTCCAAGAGTTTAATTTTAATGCTTTCAGATACTAAGAAATAAAAACTTCCATAAACACTAAAGTACAGTGGAAAAACTAAATAGTGAAACATATTTTTACTTAATGCAGATTCTCTAATATTCCCAAATTTATTAAAAGCAGGCCTTATACAAAGGATACTTGAGAATTTATTCCAAACATATTCTAAACAATTAAAAAATATTTTGATTTGATAAAGCAGATGATTTCTCTCATCCTAAATTTGGGAGCAGCTCTTAACTTCTACACTTTTCAAACTAGTCCAGACTAAAATCAAAAAGGCAATACTAACAGTCTATTTGTAGATGATACAATAACTTTTTTGTTAATTTTAATCTTTCTTAAGAAATGAAGAACATGAGGATATAACCTACTAATAAATGTAACTGTAAAATTTTATCATACTGTTGTTGACTGCCTATCTCATCATTTGTGACAAAAGATTCTTTCATATGGAAGATTACTCCATTCATGCCGAGGTAATTTGGTTCCATGAAAGAGTATGGCACACAGATGTAACTATAGTAACTGTATACTTGTGAAAGCAGAAAAAAAAAAACAAAAACAAAAACAAAAAACAAAGATCATCTTGATTTAATTGCAACTATACTTTTTGCTTAATTAATTTTAAAAAGAAATGTCTTAGGGCAGGTGATTGGCCTTGTGGTTAAGACACCTGTTAGGATACTTGCATCCCACATCAAAGCTCCTCAGTTTCATTCCTGGCTCAAGTTTCCTGCTAATGCAGACCCTGGAAGGCAGCACTGATAGTTCAAATAGTTGGGCTCCTGCCACTCTTACGAAAGACCTAGGTTGAGCTCCTGGCTACTGTCTTGGGCTGGGCCCAGCCTAGAACATTATAGGAATTTGGGGAGCAGACCAGTGGATGAAGCTCTTTATCTGTCTCACAGATAAATAAAAAATTTTTAAAAGAAGAAATGTTTTAAGATTTGTGAGAAAAACCTTAGAACTAATCTAGATTGTTTCTCTTTTGAGTTTAGCTGAAAATCTATAGCTAGCACATGAAAACCTGATGTATACCCTATGCATTCTATCTTTCCAATGGAAAAATGTGTTTCAAAAGCCAAGTGTCAGCCTAGAGTATACTGATTCAAAGCTACCTGAATGAACTGGTTTATAAGAAAAATGATGATAGAAATGTATAGGTATGGCACCATCGAAAGGCACTAATACTTTTGGAAAGTACTAATTTGAATTTCCACTTTTAAACAACTTCACGGAAAATCAAAAAAGTAATGCTATAGTTTATTAACACATATATTGGTCCTTCAATTTGGAAGCTATGCATCTAAGAAAGCATCAAATTCCTTTACAGACTCACACAAGTTAGTCAGGCTTGAAAATCAGTTTGACACGGTTGTCTGAGGAAAGCAGTGCCTGGACAGTTGGTTGCTCCAAACCCCTACATACAGTATTTGGTTAAGGGTGGAGGGGTCTGTCAATAAATCAAAATGTTTGTGAGAAACTGCACATTACAATTGCAAAAACAATGTTACAGAAATATATTTCAGTTGCTCAAGCCATATAGTCAACCAGCATATATAATGATTTTTCAAACAGGTGTGGATTTTGGCCTGGGTGCAATTTCCAGCATGTGTTCTGGTCGACTATGAAAGTTCATGGACGGCTCAAGCAAAGGACTTTAAAGGCCCCTCAAGATTTTAAATGCATTTCACTATTCATTAGTTAGATTACCTTTCAAATTTCCACTTTTACCAGGATCACACAAGTACATCACTTAAATGTGTCATATTAAAACGAGATACTGTGAAACCATTAAAAATTTAAGAGGGGAAATTCTAAAAAAAGTCAACATACACTTTTTTCCTCCTCACCTTTTTCAGGATGTTCTGGCTCTGGCTGATTACTACTGCTGGAACTCACACTTGCATCAAAGCCTGCTGGTGAGCTATTGCCCTCAGACTGCAGGTCCTGGAGCTCCCCTGCAACGCTGTCCACCTCAATTGTGCTATCGGTTTCACTCTTGATACTTCGAGCCTCTTCTTGGTTTGGAGCTAGGGGTTCTGATACTGTCACAGAGGACTGCTGCTGACTGGCTTCTGTGACTGTGACTGAGGAAGGCGATTCGGGCGTAGTAGGAGGGGTATTTAACACTGAATTACTACCACTGCTTGGAAACTCAGCTTTTCTGTCATTGACCTCTGCTGTTTTTTCTTCAATGGGTTTACTATCAACATTGACTGGTGGTGGTTTTTCTGACTCTACATTGGGTGAACAACTCTCCTCTTCAGCCACAGTCTGCAGTAACTCCTCTGTTGCCCCTTCCTCTGGGGCAGGATGGGGTGGGGAAGCGGCAGCCTCAGTATCCGAGTCAGAAAAAAGCTCCTTCAGCGTTTTTTTAGGCCACTGTCCCTGAATACTCGACCACACATCTTTTCGATCTTTAGCCCTGCTGTTCTGAAGTCTTTCATCAGAGTTATTTAAAAGTTTTATCCTTTTTTCTGCCACTTCTGAAAATCCTGAATAGAATCCAGTTGTCCGTAGAGATTTTCTTTTATCCTCCAAACCATTGTATTTCTTGGTTGGTGTCATCTTTGCTTTTGATTTTTCTTCTTCATCTTCATCTGAAGAGCTGTTGCTACTATTTTCTATGCAAAGTGATTCTTTGCCCTTGGTCTTCTCTTCCTTTTTGCTAGGTGATCCAGTTTTTAAACATTCCTCTGTATTGCAAAATCTTCTTTTACCACGTTTTATTTGTGGCTTTGAAGATTTGTCCATTGTGTCCTTCTTGACTTCTTTTCTCTTTTTTGTGACATCATCTTCTTCATAATCAGTATCTTCAGATAATCCTTCCACATCTTTTCTTAGTCTTTCTGGAGATTTTGATGCTGGTTTACATATTACCAAATCCGTGTGAACTTTGTTTTCTTCCAGCAGAGATGAACTGTTCTGCTCCTCTTTTGAAATAAGTTCAATTCTGGTGTGGGTCAAATGGTCAATTTTAGATTCTTCTTTGCCATTATTATCTATATCCTCAGTACTTCTCTCATCTTCTTGCTCACTGTCCTCAGCAGAACTTTCAGAAGCTAGAAAACAAAAGGAAAAAATGGTAAGAAAAGAACTCTAATAATATCTTCTTTTTTCTTAACACAAGTCACATACAAAGAATCAGGAAATGGAAGAGTTCTGGACTTCAGAGAATCAACACTGGAACAAACAAAAAAAACCTGAACAATGCCCATAAAATACTGAAGAAAAATCTCCAATCCAGCTACTATGAGTTAAATATCCCTTCTGAAAACACACTGAAATTTAGCTGTGATTATAACAGTATTGGGAGAAGAGACCTTTAAGAGGTGGTTAGATCATGGGGGCTCATCATCTTGGGGATGGTTAGTTACAGAGGGAGCAGCTTTGCTGTAAAAGTGAACTGGCTCTTAAGCATTTACTCTTGCCCCTGCCCTCCCTCATGGGCTCACACAGCAATCTTGCTTGCCCTCCATCATGTTCTGATGCTGGATGAACAGTCTTCACCAGATGCTGACAACTTGGTATTTTTGGACTTTTCAGCCTTCAGAAACGTGAGAACTAAATATATTTTCTTTATAAATTACCCAGTCTGCAGGGCTGGTGTTGTAGTGCAGTGGGTAAAGCCACTGTCTGTATCCCATATGGGTTCCAGTTTGTGTCCTGGCTGCTCTACTTCCAATCCAGCTTCCTGCTAATGGCCTGGGGAAAAAAAGCGGAAAATGGCCCAAGTGTTTGGCCCTCT
The DNA here is from genome assembly GCF_964237555.1 of Oryctolagus cuniculus. NCBI lineage: Eukaryota > Metazoa > Chordata > Mammalia > Lagomorpha > Leporidae > Oryctolagus > Oryctolagus cuniculus. The sequence continues at coordinate 54,451,158 of NC_091444.1, forward strand.
GCCACCCACGTGGGAGATCAGGAAGAAGCTCCTGGCTCCTGGCTTTGGTCTGGTCCAGCCATGGCTATTGCAGCCACCTGGTAGTAAACGAATAGATCAAAGATCTCTCTTTCTATCTTCCCTCTGTCTATAATTCTGCCTTTCAAATAAAAAAGCTTTAAAAAAAAATTACCCAGTCTGTGATATTGTTATAGCAAAAAATAAAGGACTAAGACACCCAGCCACCATAAATATGGTGATGCTGGCACTGCAGGCAGTGGCTTTAACCGCTACACCACAGCGCCAGCAGCTAAAATGCATTCTTCATATCTCCCTCCCTCCCTGCCTCCCTCTCTCTCTCTCTCTCTTGCTTTGACTATGTGATAATGAAATTCCAGCTCTCCCTGCCATGCTTTATATGCTGCTACCTGGATCACTGACATATTTTTATCCAGCAGAAACATTCTGACCTACTTCTAAAAGAAAGAGGTAGGGGCAGCCTTGTGGCATAGTGGGTTAAACTGACGCCTATGACTTGAGTATCCCATATGGGTGCCACCTTGAGTCCCAGCTGGTCCATTTCCTATACAGCTCCCTAATAATGGGCCTGAGAAAGTAGCTAAAGATAGCCCAAGACTCTGGGCCCCCAAATCTCTGTGGGAGACCTGGATGAAGCCTCTGGCTCCTGGCTTCAGCCTAACCCAGCCCCAGCTGTTGCTGCCACTTGGGGAGTGAACCAGCAGATGGAAGATTCTCTCTGTCTTTCCCTCTTGCTCTGTAATTCTGCCTTTCAAATAAAATATTTAGCAAAAAATACATAAATAACAAACCATAGTAATCCTAAAATGAGAAAACACAAAGTACCCTACTACATCCCTTGAGCATACACCTGTTGGTCATCCATTACAACTAATCTAACTAGGGTGAGCCTCTAGAACTTTCTGCAAACTTGTGTATGACCTGGTCTCACTAAATTCCCAGAAGGGGCTTTTAAACTCCCAGAGAAGCTGAATGTGAAATCAGATTATGACCTAGAATCTCTATTCAGATAGTGTTCTGAGGAAGCTTACTTAAAAGCTTTCTTTCAAAGCTAGGGTGTATATTTGCTGCTCAATTTTTAAAAACTGAACAATATCCTCTTTAATAATAATAAACACAGACAATCCAACTGTGAAGAAAAATACAACAATGATTACACAAGTCAGGATAGTAATTACTTCTGGGAGGAGACACAGTGAATACTTTCAAGCAATTGTTGAGGATACTTCAGAAATTTACAGAAAAATAAAAGTATGATTCTATTTAGTTATAAAATAATACTTTAAATCCATATATGCACTTTCACATATTATGGAAAATAATTTTGTACCAAAATAAACTCATTTTTTTATTTCATTTTTCCATGAAGTTATTGAAGTATCCTTGTATTCGTTCACTGTTTTAGAGAATTATTAGTATCTATTTTACTATTGTTGATTAAATTACACATTTTTTTTCCCGTGCGCTATTTTTTTCTGTTAAATGCATTAGAAACCTCTATAAAATTGACTCTACTCTAGAAAACTGTAGTGTTCGTTTATCTAGTAAGTTCATGCACATATTCAACTAAAATAAGAGGGCAATCATGTGACACAGCAGTTAAGTTACCACTTGGGAAGACTGCATCCCACATCAGAGTGCTTGGTTCAACTTTGGACTATTCCGCTTCCAATTCAATTTCCAGCTAATGCACACTCTAGGGGACAGCAGATGATGGCTCACGTAATTGGATCCCTGAAGTACTACACAGGAGATGAGGATGGAACACTAGGCTCCTCAGGCATTTGGGGAGTGAACTAACAGATGGGACAATCTCTCTTGATCTGTCTCTCTGTCCATATCTCAAGTAAAATGAAAATGCATAAACTCTAACAACATTAAATAAAAGACAAAAACCAATTCCTGTTACATTTAAAACAAGTAAGAATCACATTATTAAGTTATGAGGAATATAAACTATATTTATGTAGATATATTATTTTATTGCATCTCATAGATATATTCTTTTACTCATGGAGATATATTCTTCTACTTCATTTCATAGATAAGATTTCTGCCTTTTCCCTATCAGATTTAATGAATTTCTCCCTCCAGTACTTATTGTTTTTTTGTTTCATACCTACTAGGCAATAATGTCACCATAAAAGAGACCATAATAGATGTAATCAAAATAATCAAAGTATATTATTTTTCATAAAACACTATAGTTTTACAGTTTGATAACAAAGTATTATTTAAAAAAAAAAATTTCAGCAAGAGAGATAGAATGAAAGAAATCTTCCATCTCTTTTACTACTCAAATGCCATAACAGTCAGAAATGGACTAGGCCAACACCAGGACCCAGGAACTCAATATAGATCACTTATGTGGGTGGCAAGTACCCAAGTACTTGAGCCATCACTTACTGCCTCCCAGGGTATGTATTAGCAGGAAGTGATAGCAGAAAAGAAGGAGGTAGGATACAAAATAGATGCTCTAATAAAGAATGTGGGCATCCCAAGAGGCAACTTAACCACCATGTCAAACAGCTGCCATATATGGTGTCAGAAAGAAAATAACAGGGGCTAATGTTGTGGCAAAGCAGGTTAAGCCACTGCTTGTAACACTGAAACCCCATATCAGAGTTTTGGTTCAAAAAGAAGTGAAGGATGGCCCAAATATTTGGGTCCACATCACCAGGTAGAGTTCCTAGATTTTGGCTTTGGCTTGGACCAGTCCTGGCCATTACAGACATTTGGGAAGTGAACTACCAGTTGAAAGTCCAGCCCTAATTGTGCCCGCCATTTGAGGAGTGAACCAGCAGATGGAAAACCTCTCTCTGTAACTCTGCCTTTCAAATAAATATAATAAACAAAACAAAAAAAATGAAATACTTGCATGCAGCAAGATGTTTATGTTTACCTTGAAGTCCATTAAGGATAGATGTAATCTCTATGGATTTAATATGAGCTGTATCAGAATTTTTAGCATCAGTAAGATCCAGTTTGGATACCATTTCAGGAGATGGATTTGTCTGAAATGGAGGTTTTGACAAGCGCCGAAGTTTACAGTTTTTAGGAGAATATTTTTCATCTTTGTCTTTTTCTTTGTCTAGTTTATTCTAGGTTCAGAAAGAAAAAATATTTTGTGTTAGCCATAATCTATCAAGAGACATTTATTAGTAACAATGTTAACACCCATTTTTATTCAAACTAATAAGAATATTGTTAAACATCTAACATAAAAACAAAGAATATAAAAAGTGCCTCAAAAGTATTAAATAAAATGCTGTGAGATGAGGAAGAAGGTTTTATATTTACTATAATTTTAATACTGAGAATCAAATTTCCAATAAGCAATTGAGGCTAGTTAATTGGTGTTTATTATATAAATTCTTCAAAATTAAATTGCAATAGGTTTGAACATTACCTGAAAAAAAAAAAAAAGAAAAAAACCACAATCTCACATTGCTTGTTTAAAAACTTTTAAAATGTTCTTTATAGATTGTGAGTTGAGAATGACAATATTCCACATACAAATTGAGTATTCTTAATAAGAAATCTGTAATAATTGGAAGACTTCAAATTAAGACTGCTCAAGCAGTGAAGTTGAGGAAGATATTCCAAAATCAAAAACAAAACAAAACAAAAAATACAATAATCTGAAACACTCTGGACCCAAACATTACCCATAAGGGATACCCAATTTGCCCTTTCCTTCTACTGACAGCCGGCAAAACTCTGTAAAAAAATGATCACTTGGCCAGCGCTGTGGCTTAGTAGTCTAAACCTCTGCACTGGCATCCCACATGGACACCGGTTCAAGTGTCGGCTGCTGTGCTTCCAATCTAGCTCCCTGCTGATGGCCTAAGAAACCAGTGGAAAATGGCCCAAGTGCTTGGGCTCTTGAACCCATGTGAGAGACCCAGAAAAAGCTCCTGGCTCCTGACTCCAGTTAGGCCCAGCTCTGGCCATTGTGGCTATTTGATGGGTGAACCAGTGGATGGAAGACCTCTCACTCTTGTCTCCCCCTCCCTCTTTCTCTGTAACTCTGCCTCTCAAATAAAAAATAAATGTTAAAAAATAAAAGAAAGAAAGAAAAGAAAAGAAATGACCACTTAAGTAAGGGAGAAAAGCTTTACTATTTTGGGCCAGCCACTTGGGTCTGTATCATTTAGCAAAACTATAAAAAGCTCCTCACTTTGAATATGAGGAATGGAATTTCAGAACAACTATTAAGTACCTCAACAACATATACCATCCAAAGTATTTTTAAAAAGCCAGTAAGATAAATAATACTCTAAAATCTAATTAATGCTCTACTTTTGAATCAAACATTTAGAAAGATATGATCTTTGAACAAAAGCAATTCTATCGTACATAAATAACATTAGATTTATGTAGGGTATGATTAATAAGGTCTTGGGAACATATTTGAAGCCAGTGCCTATAGTCAGTTAAAGATGAAGACACAAAAAAGAATTGCCAGATAGGCTCTTCTCTGCCTTCAGATATCTCCTTTTCTTCCATGGAATACTTTACAGCTATTACAATACCCATGTCTCTTAATCACACTTCTTTGTGGCTCCTAGGTGGGGACAAAGAGACATGAAAAGGTTGAAATGAAGAAGTGCAATCTGCTTGGGTGGTTTTATAAAATGCTGAGATTGAAAAAGTCTCAAAGATCATTTAGTACTGGTTCTAAAATGTTTTTATACATGGGGCTGGCACTGTAGCATAGTGGGTAAAGCTGCTGCCTGTAGTGCCAGCATCCCATATGGGTGCCAGTTTGAATCCCAGCTGCTCTACTTCTGATCTAGCTCCCTGCTAATGTGCCTGGGAAAGCAGTGGAAGTGCTTAGGCCCCTGTACCCATGTGAGAGATCCAGAAGCAGCTCAGGGCTTCTGGCTTTGGATCAGCCCAGCTCCAGCTACTGTGGCCATTTGGTCTCTCTCTCTCTCTCTCTCTCTGCCTCTCTGTAATTCTGCCTTTCAGATAAATCAATCAATAAATATTTTTTAAAATGCTTTATACAGCCTGACAAAAATAAGTACACTAAAATCTAACATTCAATAAAATTGACATTTCAAGTGAGTGTAACACTAAGAATAATACTAAGGCACATATTATTTAACTGCATCATATTGGAGTAAAAGTTCATACCTTTATTTTCTTCCGATGTTTTATTTTTGGCACATTTTTATCAGCAGGTCTTACTATTTTATCTGCTTTAATCCATTCATCATATCTAAAATGAAAAGAAATTAATTTATTTTTGTACAACACATACCACAGAAGCAACTATGCTACATTAAAAAGAAACTCATATACAGAATCATAACATTTTAGAACTGAAAAGGACCTTGGAGATCATTTAGTTCAACTTTCTGGTTTGGTGAATAAGCTCTCAAGGCCTACTGACAGATCAAACGATGTGCTCAAGGATATGCTAGCACCTGGCTGAGCCAAGCCTAGAAAGCAAGGTTTCTTGACTTCTTCACTAGTTACTCCTTATTCTGCCTTATCAAAGAGAAACCAAATATACACAATAAATACTAAGATAAACAATATTTCCTACATGATTTTTCCCCTTTGTTTTGTTTTGTTCTTAAGCAGGAAGTATGCTTTTTTCCCCCCTACACATGTCAGGAAGCTAAGGTAATATGCCATAGTTTGAAATGGCATTGTGTAATAAGAAAAGCCTCTTGTTATAACTTATGGACAATGCAAAATCATCTAAAAAATACCTGCTTACAAAATACTAAAAAAAGTTATCTGCCAAGTTGTTCAGTATTTATATAAGATTTATTTATTTTGAAGGCAGAATTAGAGAGAGAGGAAGAGAGAAAGGGATCTTCCATCTACTGATTCATTCCCCAAATGGTCCCAACAGCCAGAGCTGGGCCAAGCCAAATTTGGCCAGCAGCCAGGAACTCCATCCGGTCTCCCACATGGGTGGGCCATTTTCAGCTGCTTTCCTAGGTGCATTATCAGGGAGCTGTATCATTAGTGGAGCAGTCAGGACTCAAACCTACACTCATATGGCATGCTGGTCTAACAGGCAGGGGCTTGACACTCTGTGCTCCAATGCCAGTACTAGTTTTTCAGTATTCTGATGTTTCCTACATAAACAGTCAGCTGAGAATTGCAAGAACTGTGATGGCCACTCAATTCAGTGATGACAGCTTTGATGATTTAAAATGAATAAATTACTGTTGAGTGCAATAAAACTATGGATTTTGAACAAAAAAGAATGATGGTTTATTTTTAGAAAAATTGACCTATAAGAAACAATTTAACAGTCATTGTCTGTTGTTGTTTCAAATTACATATGTTTGTTGTGAAAAACAGAGAACTCACTGACATTTTTGAATTTAGAACATGAATACCTGAATATGAACTTCTAAATTAAAATGCCCTCTAAACTGGAGGCATTAAGTGAAGTAAGACAGATCCCAAATCAAAAAGTAAAGGACTTGAGTCATTACTTGACTAATAAATTATATTTTCACCCTAGCGTATGCCTGGAAAAGTATCTGTGGCAATTCTCAAGCAAAGTTAAACTGCTGGTGCAAACTACAGGCTGCAGTAAAGCTGAGGTTTTGTTGTGGTTATTGACTACAAGTTACTGAGGCCCACAATGAGAATAAAACAGAACAGGGGAAGGAATGAAATGAGTGCCAGGAAAGTCTTAACGTAATTGCTTCTCAGTAGTTATATGGCTCTGATCAAGCCAATCAACAACTAGCTTAATTTATTTCTATACAAAATAAGAGTGAGTCAAAAACAAAATAAGATTCATACCCACATGAAAATTAGAATAGTTTCTTACTATTCTTTACTAAAGACTGTTAATGTAGCTAGTTTTATATCAGATATTCTTATTACCAATGAGAAAAAAAATCCTACTCATGAGTTTAGACATGAATTATATATGTATATATATTTTAAAGATTTATTTATTTATTTATTTGAAAGGCAGAGTTATAGAGACAGAGAGAGATCTTCCATCTGCTGGTTCACTTCCCAGATGGCTCCACAACTAGGGCTAGGCCAGGCCAAAGTCAGGAGCTAGGAGCTTCTTCCAGGTCCGCCATGTGGGTAGCAGGGACCCAAGCACTTGGGCCATCCCATCTTCTACTGTTATCCCAGGCACATTAGCAGGGAGCTGGATTGGAAATGGAGCAGCTGGGACTCATACTGGCACCCATACGGGAATGCGAGCATTGAAGGCAGCGGCTTAATCTGTTATGCCACAACATGGATCCCATGAATTATATTTTGAATAAGGTAAAATAGGAGCTTTCAGTTTAAGAACATCACCAAGATACTATGCATCTATATAGTTTATACAGAGTACCAAAAATATCAAACAAGGGAAAGCAGTTACTATCACATGGATATTATGTTCAAAGATAGAGTAAGATTTCTTTATTACTCAGAAACAATATATGTGGCTTAATTCTCTTAGGGGTTGGCACTGTGGCACAAGGAGTTAAGATGCCACTTTCAATACCAGCATCCTCTATCAGCATTGCCAATTCAAATCCTGGCTGCTTTGCTTCAGATCAGACTCCCTGTGAATGCACCTGGGAGAGCAGCAGAAGATGGCCCAAGTAGTTGGGCTCCTGCCAGGCATGTGGGAGACCCAGATGGAATTCCTGAGTTCTGGTTTTGGCCTGGCTCAGCCCTGACTCTTGTGGCCATTTGGGGAGTTAACCAGCGGATGGAGGAGAATTCTCTGTTTCTCCCTCTCTCTCTGTTATTGTGCCTTTCAAACAAATAAATAAATATTTTTAAAAAATTCTTAGGAACAAGTTTCTTGGATGGCATAAATGCACAAATAACAAAAGAATGGATGTTCAGTAGGGTATACAGACTGGGGCCCAGTGCCTGATCTCTATAGTAATAGATACCATATGTTCATCATTTTCTCCTCTACCCAATTATAAAGTAAGCATGATGTGAGAGCACTAGATGTTGACAAATATAAGTAGTCAGCTTTGTTTAAATATGAAAAGTATGTTAGATCAGGAAGATTCCTAGAAAAAGGCAAATTCTGGGATCAGAAGAGTATTTAAAGAGTAGTAATTAAACAATACGGCCTTATTATTCTGGAAAACAATTTTGTTTTAAAATTCTCATTGAATATTCTATATGGTTTTAAGAAATTCCTTGAAAAATTCCCTAGTTACATTTTTTGCTGGAGTAACATGGCTCTATAGATATTAGCTAATTTGATCCTTATATTATTTTTGCTTTCTATTCTACTTTTCAGAGCTTTTCTTCATTTTTTAAAATCCCTTGTTCTAATACTAATTTTTTGGATTTTTCCTAATTTATACTCTCAGTATAAAATGTACTAAAACAATTTTTTTTTATCATTCTAACTAATAGATTTATGAACCACAACATGCCTTACAAACCTATCAATGAATTTATTTCATATATTAGGGAACTCTTAACAATGGAAGTGAATTAACTTGCATTATAGGCTTGCCTAAAATCAGGATGTGGAATATTAGAGAACAAGAAATGAACTGCCTGTTGAAACAGCGTAATATTAGAATTATTGGCAGACATGTATTTCAGTTTAATGAGGTGCCTGATCAATCTTACAAGAGAAACAAAACATGGTCAGAGGAAAAAAATGTTAGCTATAACTTCACTGTATTTCAAAATTAGGAAATGTTCCTTTCTTTTAGGTAATTACCCATTTGAGTACTACACAAGTGTTCTTTCTGTTTTCTTTACAGAATACTTGAGAACCAAAAAAATGAATACATACTGGGCAAAAATAAATCATGCCCCTCAAAACCAACATTTCCACAGACATTAAAATTTTCTAAGAGAAGGACTAGTATTATTACCAGTGCAAATTAATTTAAAATAAACAATATTAGTGGGTCAAGAGTTTTAATTCCCAAGGCTAGCAACTGGAACAATAGTTAAGCCACAAGCTGAGATACCCCGCTGAGATACCCCAGTATCATACTGGTACGCCTAGAATCAAGTCCTACCGCCACTTCTGATTCTAGTGGCTTCCTGCTATTGCACATCCTGTGAGGCTGCAGCAGATGCCTCAGATACCTGAGTCTCTGCCACCTATGTGAGAGACTCAGATTTGAGTTCTGAGGTCCTAGCTGCATCCTGGCCCAGCTGAGGTTTGGGGAGAGAACCAGTGGATGAACGCTGTTTTCTTTCTCTCTCTTTCTCTGCCTTTAGAATTGAATTAAAAAATTTTTAAAGAATTTCTAATTCTCTATCAGATACCAAAAATAAAGACATGGGGACTACAACAAAAAGTTGTAGCTGATTCTATTTATTCTACATAAATTTAGGCTTTTTATATGGTCTACTTAACATATAATAAAAAGAAACTCTAACATATTCACTGTAGGCCAACTAACTTAGCTCAATTTCAAATGTTTTGAACACCATAAAAATTGAAATTACTGGAAAAGCAGCAGCATATAACAGAAAATTACAACTAACAGAATACCACAAAGTATTTTTCAATTCCTTCTTGGGGTATCATTTCAAAATATCAGTTTGCTCCTCAGGGTACTTTCTTAAGGAATACAAGAACCTTAATTAAGTCATAATATTTTTTTAAATGTTTTAAGTTTGTTCCTTAGATACCCCAAATACATGTACACCCTGTCCTTCTCTTAGCTGTCTTGGTCATTGTTGTACATACAAGGGCTCTCCAATATCCTTACTCTGTTTTAAGTATCACATAGTAAACCAAGACATTGGAGTACACATTCTGATACAGTCTTTCTACTGCATAGGAAGAACACTATTATTTTAACAGTAATTATGGGAAACAAGTCTTTACAGAAACCACCTTATTGTTGAATAACCACGTTTCTCTCCATGCATATCAGCCTGTTACAGTGAGCTATCATGTTAGAGATAATACAGTTGTAGAAGAGACGTTTAACGTAAGTGGTTGGCCTGCAAACAAATTAAACATCTAGCAACTTTACATTCAAGCCACAGAGCTTCATGAGAATGTCCTGAAAACGCGAGTAGACTGCATTGTTGATTAAAAACATCCTGCTTTTAACTGGACTTTATAAAATAAGATCAGAAGAGAGTTAACTGGTCTCTTCATGAGAGTAGGAAATGTACTTTGCCAGTGGACAAAGAAGAGGATTGTCAAATTCTTAAAAACAAATATTGAAACAAGCAATAAAAAGTATTACAACAAATATTAAAAGAAAATACTGAGTTAGAAAGTTTAAAACTGGGGGACAGAGTTGCGGCATAGTGGGTAAAGCCGTCAGATGCAATGCCAGCACCCGATACGGGTGCCGTTTCGAGTCTCGGCTGCTCCACTTCCCATCCAGCTCCGTGCTAATGGCCTGGGAAAAGCAGCAGAAGATGGCCCAAGTACTTGGGCCCCTGCCACCCACGTGGGAGACCTGGATGAAGCTTCTGGCTCCTGGCTTCGGCCTGGCTCAGCCCCAGCCATTGCAGCCATTTGGGGAGTGAACAGCGGGTGGAAGATCTCTCTCTTTCTCTGTCTCTCCTTCTCTCTCTGTAACTCTGCCTTTCAAATAAATAAATCTTAAAAAAAAAGAAAAAGAAAATTAAAACTGATTAGCCTATACTTTTTCAACTGAGTTATCAATGAATTATAATTAATGCTATAAATGGAATCTAGAAAAGTATATGATATTCATCTAAAGTACCAAGGAAATTATTTTCAAGGTATACATACAACTTACTTGAGAGTATTTCTATTGAGATCATCTAACAATTAACAGAAAATACATGAAGGAACATATCCATGATTAACTTATTAAACTTCTGAAGGTCTCAGATGCTCCTGATCCTATATAAAATGAAGCAACTGGACCAGATAATTCCTAAAGTGAAATCTTGTATGAGACTCCACAACTACATGTATACATGTGGACATATTTCCTGGACAAATATCTCTTAGGTGTCTTTTTATGAGAGGCTCTATATCTAGCATTGGATATGTAGCAACAAATGCAACAAACACAACCCCTGCCCACAAGGAGCTGACAATTTAACAGAGAAAATGACACTAAACAGTGATTATGAAAGTAACAATACAAACTTGAAATGTTCTAAAAGAAGCCACATATGTATTTGAGTTTTTCAAATGTTAAATTTAAATACTGATACAAAGCTAGAAGAAACCATTCAGAGACCACAGCATGCTTGCTCTCACCAAAGAAAAACATAAGTTCTAAGGTTAAAGCTTTCTGATTTTTTGTTGGATATATTGGCCAATCATCTAAGAAATCATTATGCAATAATAAAAATAGAAAAGAATGTCAACCATATATTCTATAAAATAGTTAGTATGCCCATATCAATTCAGATTATGGCTCTTCTTAAATCAAATTTCAAAGAAACAGTATCAGAATATAATAATATATATCCTGAGGGAATACTCTTAGATATTTTTGCAAATAAAATAAATTACATGCAGAATAAAGATATTTTTAAAATAACTGCATAGCCAAACCAAGCTGACATAATACTTTAAAATTCACTCTGTGAAATACACAGATTTTAAAAAAGACAAAGTCTAAAATCTAATGACTAATCATTAAGATATTAAAATCATCTTTGTTTTCTGCAATAGACTTATTTAATAATTGATGAATACTACATATTTTAAATCCTATCTCTATACCTAAAAATGTTAATGTACGTAACAATCTACTGAGATTTTTAAAATTTCACATCTAAAATAGGAATTCAGACTACGTTAATAATGAAAGAAATTTTCCCCTCCTTAATTAAGAAAATATGAAAAAATATGACCAAAAAATAAGAAAAATACCAAGTCATGATGAAAACAGCACTAGCTATCAATAAGTACAAATTTCATACGCAATTTTACTAATATTTATCTACTATGAATTTTATGTATAATCTCAATTCATACAGATTTTAATTTTATAGAACTATAGCAAGATGTATAAAGAGAACTACTGAACATAATTTCATGCATTTAGTAATGCATCTAAAATATATATAACAAAAAAAGTTTATCACTCAAAAAAATGCCTAAGCATGTTATTAACATTTCGTATTTTCACTTCATACAACAGTGTAAAATCCATATCAAAGAGAAAAGGGCATTCATAGTAATTAACAATATAACAATGATAGAAATATGAATATTATAGCATAGCCATATTTAAGGTGTCTTGACAGAAACAGCTCAACAGAATGGCTTAGTAACTATATCAATAGTTTTTCCTAGGAAATATAACTATTAAATTAAAGTATAGGTCCCTAGGTGGAAGTAACACATAATACTAATAATACATCACAGAACATTTTACCAAGCACATAAAGGCCACTGCAAATCATTAACAACTGTGACACTAATTGTATTTTGTGACACAGATACTAAGTTTTTCTAATGCCCCAAAAGTTTACTTTGTTAATGTATGATAACTGTAGAAAATTAGAACGTGTACATATTTAGACAAAAATATTGATGTACCTGGCAATGTACAAAACTACAAAAAGAAAACACGTCCAAGTTTATGTTGTGCATTAAATGTACCTGTCAATCTACAAAAAACTACTGAATGGAACAAATCCAAGTTTTGTAACAACTAAACTGAATACATATACAAATTTAAGCCTAGAAATGCAATAATTGAATTATTACTAATTTTTCATGAAGGAAACATTTATCTTCACTTGTATCCAAAAACTGTTATTAAGACACCCTCCTGTAAAATAAGTTTATAGATATTTACTTGGAAATTACTGCCCAGTGGCCTTCATCTTACAGGCTTTTCACTTTCTCACTATAAAAATACAGCAATTTCTCAGCATTACCTGGCTTTGTTTTTATCATCACCAGCATAATTATTTCAAAGAATCTTAGTAGAACAGCTTTGTACTCTTTCACCAAGATGCATAAATGCAATGGTACACTCAATGAAAGTATAGCACAAATCAGATTACATAGGAGTGAAAGAAAAATGAAGAACACAGAACATTTTAGAGAAGGAAGGAACAGAGAAATAAGCTGAAAAGTGACACTTAAAATTTTTTAAAATATTCATTTATTTATTTATTTATTTGAAAGGCAGAGTTACAGAGAGAGAGAAGGAAAGACAGAGAGAGTGATATTCTATTCACTGGTTCACTCTCCAAACGGTCGCAACAACCAAGGCTGGGCCAGACCAAAGCTAGGAGCCAGGAACTTCATCTGGATCTCCCATGTGGGCAACAGGAGCCCAAGGAATTGCACCACGTTCTGCTGCTTTTCTCGGGCCATTAGTAGGGAACTAAAAGGGAAGTGAATTAACTGGTACTTGAAGCAGTGCCTATAAGGGATGCCAGCATGGCAGGAGGTAGCTTTACTGGCTACAGCACAACAATGGCCCCTGACACTTAAAAATTTTGAAGGAGACAAAGAGTAAGAAGTTACAGGAAATGACCATTTCCGATCAAATTAATTCCAGTCTCGACTCCATTTTGGATGCTAACTAGGAGATTAGATGTATATGACCCAACAGGTCACAAAAAGAACTATCATATATTATATACAAATATGAACTCAAAATGGATGGAAGACCTAAACACTATAGCCACAAGTATTAAGTTCTTAGAAGAAAGCAAAAGAGAAAAGTCTTCACAGCCCTGAATTTGGCAGTTTTATTGGATTAACACCAAAAGCAAAGACAACAAAGAAATAAATTGGACTTTATCAAAATTAAAAATTTTAAAAATCAAAGGATATCATAGTCAAAAGTTTGAAAAGATAATCTACAGAACTGGAGAAAATATTTGAAAATCATGTATCTGATAAAGCATTAATAGCCAGGATATAGGAAGAATTCCAACAACTGAACAACAAAATAACTCACAAATTACAAAAAAAAATAGTAAATGACTTGAAGAGAACTTTCTCTAAAGAAGAAAAAGTTACATGAAAATATGCTCAACATCACTAGGAAAACATAAATCAAAACCACAGCTATCATTTCACATCTACTATACTGGCTATAACTCAAAAAACTGAAATATGGATAAGTGTTGTTGAAGAGGTAGAGAAATGGGAACTCTAATCAATATTCTCAATGCTGGTGAGAATGTAAAATGGTACAATCTCTGTAGAAAAGCCTGACAGTTCCTCATAAATTGAAACAGCAATGAGTTGAGAAGAGGCTCCAGTGAGAAAGCTAGTCTACATGGTCCCAATCTTCCATTACTCTCCATATCTACACATATCACTTTTCAAAGCTAGTTTTTATTTGGACTTTAATATCTGCCCTACTTTCTGTAGGTTTGTACAGAAACAACGAGAGAAAACAGAACAAAGTGGCACAGTAGAAGGAACTTTCTAGAAAAGGTTTTATTTGCAATGAGAGAAATAACCGTCTAATAGGTGGATGGGAAAGATTGTGAATAGAGCAAGGAAAAGGGCTCATGTTTTTGATTCGGCAAAAAGAAAAGAAATGAAAAGAAAAAGGTGTGGCAGTTAGAAGACTGGCTTTAGACAGCAGCATGATTACCTATGGTTAAAGGCAAGAATGTAGTATGTGCAAGCAGATACAGGTAAGTAGATACTTCCACACTAAAGATGCAGTTTAAGTCTGTAGAAATTTTCTTCTTGTTTCATCTCTCAATAAGGTAAAAAGCAAGGTCGCCAGCTGAAAATGGGGATGGCTAAGAGATGTTAGGGATATGAGGAGAAAAGAAAACTGTAAAACAGTCTACTCTACAAAAACAGGAATATGAATGGAAGAAGGAGAATTAAAGACCTATGTGATGGGGCAGACAGGACTCAAAACAGCACTCCACTATGGGATGTAGTATCACAAGTGGCAGCATAACCTGTTGCACCATAACGCTGGCTGCTACAGTTGACATTCTAAAGTGTCTTTTTAAAAAATTCCTCTTTTACTTCATGGTGTTCTTTAATGTAGTTAGTGATCCTAAATATAGAAAACACTGTTCTAACCAAATTACCAACTCTTTGATTATAGAAAGCCAAACTGGAAATGAAGGGAGAAAACTCATTCAGTATCAGTAACATCATAATAAAATCCTGATATATCTTAAATCCCAAGCCAAATGACCTAGATTGTTCACAATACAGTCAGTTATTACTGAACAAGAGTAAATCCATCACACTGATGAGAGTGTATATGAGATTGACTTCAATATGTGACCTTTCTTTCAAAAATCAATCTTATATTTATGCTATGACTTAGAAACTTAACAGTGAAAAGGATCAGCTAGATAACAATACTAAAAACTTATGAAATATTAACATCGCAGAGAGAAGTTAAAGCAAATAGCAGGCAGCCTATGATTAAACATTACTGAAGTATAATTCATGTTTTTAAATGTATATTTTAAAAGACTAAGAGAGAACATACAATATTAATGATTTTATCTTTCTCCTTTGATATATTTTCTCATTTTTCTAAATTGAATGATTTTTAGTAGAGTTAAAAATTATTTATAAAAGCAATGATTTAGAATATCCAAGGGGCTGGCTTTATGGTATAGCAGGTAAAACTGCTGCCTGCTACACCTGCATCCCATATGGGCAGTGATTCACTGCTCCACTTCCAATTCACGTCCCTAATGGCCTGGGAAAAACAGTGGAAGACGACCAAGGACTTGGGCCCCTGCCACCCACATGGAAGATCTAGATGAAGCTCCTGGCTTTTCTCTCTCTCTCTCTAAATCTTTCAAATAAATAAATAAATCTCAAAAAAAAAAAAAAATCCAAGTATTCTAGTGCTTGCTGAATTAGCAAATTCTTCAGTGTTAGAAAATAGTTTATATATATATATATAAACACACACACATACATACATATTTATGCACATATGATAATCAGAATCAGAAAAGCTCTGTAAGAGTATTACATTATTTGTGATTTGGGATAAAGAATCCTGACATTCTCAGTAAATTTGGTGTAAGAATGTAAAATACATCTCTTTTTTTTTTTCTGCATCACAGTAATTAAAAAAAAATTCCAAAAATCAATAATTTTTCAACTGTGAAACAGATATAAATGAAAATTTTATTAAAGATTACATAGCACTTCAGAAAAAAGATAAATGCAAAACTTACTGTGAAAAACAGTACTTTTTAAAAACTAATATATAGTATTTTTCAAGAAAAATGTTTGCTAGAAACATAAATGCGTGTTTTTGTTTCATCTGAAACATTACAAAATTTCCTAAGTTGCTCATCATGAATGACTGCCATTGAAAACTATTTTCATGAACCTTCATGCATAAATCTTTTTCAATTTCACATCTGTTAACTGTAAATTTAGAGATCAGGCAGAAGACTCTCACAACAATAGAAAAGACTTGTAGAAACAATGGGAATTTGTTGCAGTCCTTATTAGCTTCAGACATGAAACAGTGGCAAGAATCCTAATTCTTCTTTATTTACCACTAAGAAAGGTTTTTAGTTACTATTCCAGAAAGAAATACAAATACTGTTATATTAACTATAACAGAATTAATTGCCTTATCTAGTGAATTACAGTCATTTTCCCTATGATGCTGGAGTGTGGAGAGATTCACACAATAGATTTTTATCAATATGGTAAGTTTGCTTTTTCTGAAAGTGTACAGTATACAAACACTTAAGATGTCAGATGGTATCCTTATCAGTAACACAAGCATGTCTTGCTGAACTAGGTCTCACTTGCCTTTCTATATCATTAAAAGCTTGAATGTCTCTTAAAATCTTCCCTTACTTTCTAACTATCGGGAGAGAGGGAGAGAGGGAGAGGGCGATCTTCTATCCACTGGGTTCACTCCCCAGATGGCCGCAACAGCCAGGTTGAAGCCAGGAGCCAGAAGCTTTATCTAGGTCTCCTACATGGGTGGCAGGGATTTTGCTGCTTTCCCAGGCACATCAGAAGAGAGCTGACTGGAAGTAGAACAGCCAGAACGTGAATCAGCGCCCTTATAGGATGCTGGTGTCATAGGCAGTGGCTTTACCTGCTAGGCCACAAAGTCAGCCCCTGAGCAAAATATTCTTACAGCAGTTAACAGCTGTTAACAGCTGATATCTTAAGTATCTTCTTTTGAACAGAACCATTAACAGCCAGTCCATCGGTTAAGGAAAATCACATACCATAAGGCAGTATAAGAATCAACAATTTAAAGGATAAATTATACACAGTGTTAAATTGGTTATACAGAAAACCTTGATTCAGGATGACTATAATATTCAAGCATTGATGACAGGTATTCTTAAAATCCAGACCTTTGTTAATCTTGTTAGTTAGAAATAACAAAGAATGAGTCTCAAACAAAACTCCAGGATGTTCATTTTAGTTAGTTACTGTTTTCTTCCGAGTATCAGAAATGTATCCAAATGGTACTTTTCTTTTTTTTAATTATTTTGTTTTATTTATTTTTTATTTTTTTAAAGATTTATTTATTTGAAAGTCAGAGTTACACAGAGAGAGGAGAGGCAGAGAGAGAGAGAGAGAGAGAGGTAGAGAGAGAGAGAGAGATCTTCCATCCGATGGTTCACTCCCCAGATGGCCGCAATGGCCAGAGCTGAGCTGATCCAAAGCCAGGAGCCAGGAGCTTCTTCCAGGTCTCCCACGTGGGCGTAGGGACCCAAGGACTTGGGCCATCTTCTACTGCTTTCCCAGGCCATAGCAGAGAGCTGGATTGGAAGTGGAGCAGTTGGGTTTTGAACCGGCACCCATATGGGATGCCAGCGCTTCAGGCCAGGGCGTTAACCCACTGCGCCACAGCGCAGGCCCCCCAAATGGTACTTTTCTCCAAATAAAGCAATCACATTAGGCCAGGCTTCTAGGTCTTCCTATGTTGTAACAGGACAAGAGGTGTACTTCCAAAAAACACAGAATCTGAGATGATGTTTTCTTAATAGTTTCTCAAACCAGAGAATACAAATTAAATATAAAGCATGAGAACTGTATTCCTCCTTAAAGATACTACACATATACCAAGTACCACTACTTAAAACTTCTATGGTTAATTTTTCCAGAGCTTTACCATAGACTAGAATTCAAATACAGTATGATACATCCCAAATCAATTAATTTGTTCTTAGGGGCTGGCGTTGTGACATGGCAGGAAAAAGCTGCCACCTGTGATGCTGGTATCCTATACGGGCACTGGTTCGTGTCTTGGCTGCTCCACATTTTTTAGGATTTATTTATTTATCTATTTGAAAGCCAAAGGGACACAGAGAGGAGAAGAGAAAGAGAGAAAGGAGGAGGAGGAGGAGAATCTTTCATCCACTGATTCATTCCCCAAATGGCTGCAATGGCCATGCCAGAGGCAGGAGCCAGGAACTGGTTCATCTAAGTCTCCCAAGTGGGTGCAGGAGCCCAAGCACTTAGACCATCTTCCACTGCTTTCCCAGTCACACTAGCAGAAAGCTGGATCAGAAGTGGAACAGCTGTGACTTGAACCAGCACCCATGAGATGCCGATGCTGCACACATCAGCTTAACCAGCTGCACCACAGCACTGGCCCCTGGCTGTTTCACTTCTGATCCAGCTCCCTACTAATTCTCTGTGAAAAGCAGTAGATAGCCAAAGTGTCTGGGTCCCTGCGACCCACATAGGAGACTGGGTTGAAGCTCCTGGCTCCAGACTGGCCCAGCACTGGCCATTATAGCCATCTATAAACCAGTGGATGGAGCTATTTTCTTTCTCCCCAGTCCTAGTCTCTGTAACTCTGACCTTGAAAATAAATAAATAAATAAATAAGATGACTAAGTGATCAGATCTCAAGAGTGACTTGCTGGGGAGGGTGATGTGACCACAGGATAAGAGTCCTGCTCCCCTTTCTGATCAGCTGCCTGCTAATGGACATCCTGGGAGGCAGATGATTGGCTCAATGAAGTGAGTCCCTGCCACCCACTTAGGAGACCCAGATGGAGTTCTTGGACCCTGTCTGTGGCCTGGACCAGTTCTTGTTCTCATGGGTATTTGGGGAATGAATGGAAGAGGATGGAAGACAATTCTCTCTCTGCGTTTCATTACATAAAAACAAATAAATAAATTAAAAAACTGACTTGCCAATTTTGGATAAAATTAAAGTCCAAAAATTTTTTTGACAAACCAAAGAAAACACTTAAGAAAAAAGTTTAGGCCGGCGCCGCGGCTCAATAGGCTAATCTTCCGCCTGCGGTGCCAGCACTCCGGGTTCTAGTCCCGGTCGGGGCGCCGGATTCTGTCCCGGTTGCCCCTCTTCCAGGCCAGCTCTCTGCTATGGCCCGGGAGTGCAGTGGAGGATGGCCCAAGTGCTTGGGCCCTGCACCCCATGGGAGACCAGGAGAAGCACCTGGCTCCCGGCTTCAGATCAGCGCGATGTGCCGGCCACAGCGCGCCTGCCGCGGCGGCCATTGGAGGATGAACCAACAGCAAAGGAAGACCTTTCTCTCTGTCTCTGTCTCTCTCTCTCTCACTGTCCACTCTGTTAAAAAAAAAAGAAAAAAGAAAAAAGAAAAAAAGAAAAAAGTTTAAGTAATTTACCGTAGCCTAAAAACTAAATCTCAATCTTGCCTCAGATCCCTAGGTCAACAGCAGTCACAAAGCATGTTCCATTTTGGACAGGCAAATTTGCTTACATTTTCAACATTGTTTAGAAAACACAAATTTCTAAGAGCTCTGAACAAGACTGTAAAATACAGTAGCTGTTAATGAAAAGATAACACCTTCTCCAAGTAGTAGAAGTTTCTTAAGAAATCCCAACTTTTAAATCCTCACCTACATTGTATAAAAGAAATGATGACTTAAGAATACAAAGAGGTTACTGTGGCAATGCAGTTTAAACTAGGAGAGGGGCCAGCTGATAACTGGTTATATATGTCAAGAAGCTCAAATTTTATTTACCTTTTTAAATGATTTTGCTATCATTTCATCAATTCTGTTTTTCTATGAATCTACATATATTACATAAAAATAAACTATGTAGACTTCAGTTTTCCAGACACTAAGTATATCTTCTAAGTATTGAAAATATTAAGTAGAAGTCACTAAGTGAGGTATTTACATGCTAAAAGCTACATATTTTTATATGGCACTATGATCTCAATGAGAATATTAACAAATCCATAATCTGTTATGTAAATTTTAAAATAGAAAAGTATTTTAGAAGTGTTTTTAGGTAATAATCACTAGCTAAAACTCAAGTTACCTCACATTCCATCCGCAGTAATGCACCAAGTAAAGGACCTCTCCACCTTCGACATCAGAATCTTTAATACTAGCTTCATACATTTTTTGATTTTTCCCTCGTCCATACCGCACTTGGACTTTCATGCCTGGTGGATAGCATTCGAATTCCTCTTCCTCATTGTTGACATCATCATCTTCATCCTCTTCTTCCTCCTCCTCCTCCTCCTCCTCCTCTTCTACTTCTTCATCATCTTCATCTTCCTCTTTGTTCGTTTCATCTCTTGAAAGGTTTAAAAAATTGCAGAGTTAATAAAAAACACTTCATAAGTTTTTCAGTTCCAAACCACATATACTGATAAAAATGGTGGCTGTGATTGTTCCGGGAACAGCAGATTCCATGTGTAAGAAATTCTCTGAGTTTCAATTTAATACGAAAAACTAAAACTGTGAGATGATGAGGGTTATAGAAAGATACATTTAGAGAAAATGAAGATTAGAAATACATGCATTAAAAGAAAATTTCCAATAGTCAGAAGAATCGATGTTGTGTTGAATAGGAAGAAACTAGTATGGTAGACTGTAACAATTTTCTTTTTTATTTTTAAAAGTGTTTTACATCTCTGTTGACAAAAAATTCATTATACTTCATTACACTTTCTAACTAAAATTATTTTTCTTTCAAATAATTCTAGCTGCGTTGCTATTGTGGGGTGGTGGGTAAAACCGCAACCACTATGCTGGCATCCCATAAAGGCACCGGTTCATGTCCCAGCTGCTCCACTTCCAATCCAGCTCCCTAATAATGTGCCTGAAAAAGCAGCAGTAGAGGGCCAGAGTACTTGGGGCACTGCACCCATGTGGGAGACCTAGAGAAAGCTCCTGGCACTTGTCTGGCCTCGGTTATTGCAACCATTTGGGTAGTAAACCAGTGGATAGAATCTCCACCCACTCCTTCCCCCTCTCTAAAACTCTTTAAAATAAATAAAAAATCTTTAAAAAGTAAAACAAAATAAATAATAATTTTGGCTTCAGGATATTTGAAATAAACATTTTTACTAACAGATGTCTACTCTTAATAGCTCTAAAACATACTCCAAATAAATTTTCAAATGTTACATTAACTAAAATATTGTTTTAATTTGCAAAAGAATATTCTGTTAATGGTACATAAATAGCGCATCAAGTTTGTTTTTCCTATCCTTCTAAACTTCACCACAATTTCTGTTTCTTTACTGCATGTTTTTTCTCAAAAACCCCAAACCTTAATGTACCAAATGGGTATATGAGACGCCAACTGCAAATATATGAAATTGAAAAGCCAAAGTATCCTAGAAGGAGCATTTTAATTATTTTGATCTTCTCAACATCATGTGTTTTCTAATATTGAACATCTGTATTACTTTTATACTAGGTACAAATCTATATTAAACAAGTTGGAGAAAATCTTCTATTATAAATCTTTCTAATCACTTGATTTATAAAAAATCTGTAAATCCCAATATGGAATCCAAGACCACACAGTCAGTTTTCCTTTGCTCTACAGTAGGTCTGTATTTATTGTAACAGTTTTCTCTCAAAAAGAACCTATCATGTTACAGGTGACAAGTGAATAAACAACATAAAACAGAACCACAAACTAATTAATAAGTTATAAAATTAATGGATATACTATTTCTATAAAAAGCCTTCCTCCACTGATAATCTATTTTATACTCCTACATGCAATCTGTTGTAGTGATAACATACTTTAGCATTCCTAATACAGGCAACAAAAATAGTGATATAAGAAGCACTATAACACTTTTAATTCTTTTGTCCCAAGACCTAGTCATAGTCAAATGAAAAGGTATTTAAACCTGGGGCAAATGTTTGCCTTAGGAGTTAAGTCATTGGTTAGAACACCCTTATCAGAGTGCCTACATTCAAGTCCCAGTTCCATTCCTGATGTGCAATGCAGGAGGCAGCAGGTGATCGCTCAAGTGGTTGGGGGACCTGGATAGAGTTCCCAGCCTCTGACTGCGGCCTGATCCAGCCGCACCACTGGGGGCTTTTGGAAAGTGAAACAGTATATGGAGGCATGCTTTCTCTTCCTACATCCCAAATCCCCACTATCAGGCTTCCCAAATAATTCTTAAAAACACCTAAATTAAATCAGCTATAATGTGAGACAATATCATAAGAAATTACTAGAAATGCACGAATAATCTTAAATAGATATTAAAGAAAAACTTTTAACAAATACTACTTTTTTAAGTCTTAAGATTACATTATAGTACACAGAATATATCTGCTACATGGCAATAAAACAAGTGAAATCATGATTTCATACTTTATGAAATCATACTTTAAAAGCCAACAAATTTCCATTCAATCTAGAATAAAAACCTAATACTTTGTGTTTATAAAACAAAGCAATCAAAAATAAAAAATTTTGTATGTATTGTCAATCTCAGACACAAACCAAATTAAATTCACTTAAATAATACACTGAAGTATAAAGAAAAAAAATAATTACCAGCAATAAGCCAAGGAAAACTACCCTATATTTCTCCTCTTCCTAAAAAGTCAACAGTAATAGGTAATATGCTAAAAGAGATGGAACATAGAATGCCAAGAAAGATATCCTCTGAAAGAATAAAATGCAACCAACATACAGATTAAAAACTAAATTGATACATATATTTCATACCTGCACGTATATACATACATAAACACATATATGTATTTAAGTTAGTTGTCTTTTAGAGAATATTTTGGGAAACCAAATATATCAGGAAAGGATTTTTTATCTGAATTTACAAAGAAATACCAAATCTTCCCAGTTTGATGTTACAGTCCTTACAATGAAACAAAAATTTTAAAACACGTACAGTTTACTAAGAACCCATTATGGGTCCAACACTGAATCAGGCATTTTATGTATTAACTTCTTTTAATTTCCCATACCTGAACTATGGAGAAAGCACAATGAAAATTCTTAGTAGCAGACAATTACTTAGAGAAAGTTTATATACTAGAAAAAACCTACATATTAATTCTTCGTAATTCTAAAATTCCTTATTACATTTACAAGTCAATTACAGTGCTACCTTTTTATGTGCAGTTTTGTTTCCTTCAATTCTAATTTCCCACAGTCAATGGTGGTCCACAAATATTAAGTGGTAAATTCCAGAAATAAACAATTCACAAGTTTTAATTTGTGAACCATTCTGAGAACTTGATGAAATCTCTTGCTATTCCACTCCAACCCACCCTGGATGTGAATCATCTCTTTGTCCAGCGTACCCAAGCTGTATATACTACTGGCCCATTAGTCAATTGGTAGGAAGCCCTCTTGGTTATCAGATTAGCAACAACATGGTCATCTTAGTTTGTGTAAGGACATTCTATGATGTTTACAAATAATGAAATAGCCTAATAGCACATTTCTCAGAAAAGATCCTATTGTTATACGACTCATCAGCATATATATGGAGATTGTTAGTAGTTTTAGGAATCTAACAGTGTTTTCAACATATAATGCTGTTCAAGAATATCTACAAATCAGGGAATTTACCTTGCTTAATAATGGAGATATATTCTTAGAAATGTGTTATTTGGCAATTTTGTTGTTTTATGAACATGACAGAATGCTCTTATGCAAATCTAGATGGTCATATGTAGTCCATCCCTAATCAAAACATTGCTATGCGATGTATGACTGTATTTACAAATATCTACAATACATAAAAAGTTATGTATGTGAAGTTAAAGGATCCATAAAAACCTAAAAGTATAATTTAATGTATAATATAAGCCAAAGTTCCAACCTGAACAATTATGGCAATTATTAATAACAAAATATATAGAGTCACCACAGTGCCCTGCAAAGAGCAGATACTTGAGAAACATCAGCAGATCTAAGTATCAGATTTTTAGGCAAAAAGCTGAACCCTTACTAACTTCATTACCAGTTGAAATAGTTTCCAGTAAGAGGAAGGAATACTGCAAATACATACTTACACACACATAAATACAACAAAGTATAATAAATACTTTTACTATATTCATCTAAGCCCAGTAGCTTTTTCTTCCATATTTTTCTGGATGCTGCCAATAAAATTTCAAAAGAACTCACAACCATCAAGGGATTTTAGGAAAAAATTGAATCTTCACATAGTTTCCTAATTGTTGAGATAGTCTCCAATAGTAGGCCAAGTGTACTTTAAATATATATATTTATACACAAAAAGATGTAATAAAATATAATAACAAGTTATTATTTTCATCTAAGCCCACATTCTTTTATCTTCCCTGTTTGCATGTTATGGCCAAATTTCAGAAAACTACTAAAATGATCAAAAAAATTGGTCATTCTTATTTAAATGAGCATTTAACAAGAGATTTTTATGTTTTTTAAACCTCAGAAATAAGATTAAACTCCAAACGTTACCTATGAAGTCCAAGGGTCCACTGGAAATGTATCAATTACATTATTAAATCATTCATCATTCCAAAGTGACCAAAACAAATAATGTTACTATCACATAAAACGCAAATAAGCAATCTTGGCATTTAAGAAACTAATTAGTATTTTTCCATATTACTTTTTGCTTAATAAATAAACACAACTCTTAGAATGTATAACCAACATACCATCTACAAAACTTTAGAAAAGGACATCTTTCTAAATCCATATTATCTGGTCACTGAGCAAAACTTAATTCAATAAAAAGTACTTTTACTGAGCTAAAAATTGTATGAATTTCAATGATGAGAGCAAGAATGGATCAAAAACATGATCTTTCTCTAAAAATCTATATCGGTAGGGTCTCTGAAGGAGGCATTTATTTAAAAATGCACAGCACTACGTATTTTGTCATCAGATTTAGATTCATACATACATACATATCAAGAACAAGATATAAAAAATCAGCTAATCAAAATGCAATGTAACCAAAAACAAATTTCTTACCCAGATTTTGCTTTTTCTTCTTCAGCTTCTACCTTTATGCTGAGGGATTCAGCTACCCTAGTTGTATCATCATTATCTTCCAAATTTTCATTTTCTTCTGATTTTTTTATGTTAACTTCTTTTTCCTGATCAGACTGTGTAGGTACAGATTCTAATAAATTCTTTTTACTTCCCTAGAAAAAGATCAAAGGAGCTAAAGCAACCAAAGTAAAAATGTATAACCTAAATCCATGATCTTGATTGTTTAACAAGAGGAGGTATCGACAAATACTAATATTGAATTATTACTTTTAAGAAACTTCTGCCATTCATAAAACATACGACAAAAATATCTAACAGCCATTTTAAGAGGCTACTATAATCAAAATTATACAAATGTAGCCCTTAATGAAGAAAATATACAAATAAAAACTGTAAATTTATACAATGAATTAAATTGAGGAAATTTATAGAGGATGCAGCAGATATATTAAAGAAGGCAAAGGACAAGTAACAATACTGATTTACCAGAGAGGGTTTAATATTTTCCTTTCTTTCAATTTCCTCCTCATTTGGCTTTTCTTCTTTTGGTATTATATTCCTCTCCTCTTCAACCTTTATTTCTTTGACCTCAGTTTCATTTTCTTCCTTAATTTTTATTTCTTTTACATTTTCACACTCCTTACATGGCTTGTTCATAACTTTCTCTGGCAATGCCATCTGAAATTCAATATTTGCTGATCTACAATACTCCTCAAAACCATATAAGTATCTGGAAACATAAAGAAAAATATTTGGTGGAAATAGTTCAATTTAAAAGGTATATTCATTTGTTTTAAGATTTCAGATAGCTAGTCATATTAGCATTCTATTACAAATAGAAAATTTTGGCCAACGCCATGGCTCACTTGCCTAATCCTCCACCTGCGGCGCCGGCACCCCAACTTCTAGTCCCAGTTGCCCCTCTTCCAGTCCAGCCCTCTGCAATGGCCTGGGAAGGCAGTGGATCCAGGATGGCCCAAGTGCTTGGGCCCTGCACCCGCATGGGAGACCAGGCAGAAGCATCTGGCTCCTGGCTTTGGATCGGCGCAGCGCCGGCTGTAGCGGCCATTTGGGGGGTGAACCAACGGAAGGAAGGAAGACCTTTCTCTCTGTCTCTCTCTCTCTCACTGTCTAACTCTGCCTGTCAAAAAATTAATTAATTAATTAATTAATTTTAAAAAATAGAAAAATTTTTCCAAAAACTTCATTAAAAGAATTTGTACAGAGTGAAGATAGCAATAATATTAAATATAAAAACAGTAACAATAGCAGCTATTCAAAGTATTAGTAATACATGTAGGGTCTATTTGTTTTCTTTTTCTTTTTTATATAGAATCTATTTGTCGGGCTGGTGCCGTGGCTCACTTGGCTAAACCTCCGCCTGCGGCGCCAGTAGTCCAGGTTCTAGTCCCAGTTGCTCCTCTTCCAGTCCAGCTCTCTGCTGTGGCCCGGGCAGGCAGTGGAGGATGGCCCAAGTGCTTGGGCCCTGCACCTGCATGGGAGACCAGGAGGAAGCACCTGGCTCCTGGCTTCGGATCGGTGCAGCGCGCCGGCCGTAGTGGCCATTTGAGAGGTAAACCAATGGAAGGAAGACCTTTCTCTCTGTCTCTCTCTCTCTCACTTCTAACTCTGTCTGTCAAAAAAAATAAAAAATCTATTTGTCAAGGATTTTTTATGTGTGAGGCATTGGGTCCTTTAGCACATCTCCTTTAATCATTAGAATAATCCCATAAGTCAAGTAGCATTATCCAATTTTACCAATGAGGAAAATGGGGCTTAGGAGAACAAATAAGTGATCCAAGGGAATAAATAGCTAAGAATCGGCAGAATCAGATTCATACCCAGATTTCGTTGAATCTGGAACATCAGCTCTTTTTTTCAAATTTTATTTGTTACACAAGTTTCATATATACAGATTTAGAAACATAGCGATGGTTCCCACCCTACCTTCCCTCCCACCCATGCTCCAAACCTTCTTCTTCCTCGCACTCCCATTTCTACTCTAATATTTACAAAGATCTATTTTCAGTTTACTTAATGATGGTAAGGTTAACCCTACACTAAGTGAAAGAGTTCAACAAATAGTGTGAAGAAAAACAACACTGCTCCTCAAAGGAAGAGACAAGGGCTGTAAACAATCATCGAATCTTACAATGTCTGTTACACTCCAATACATTACATTTTAGGTACCCAATTAGTTCCTTAGATCAGAGAAAAACATATGGTATCTGTCTTTTTTGGGACTGGCTTATTTCACTAAGTATAATGGTTTCCAGTTGTATTGGAACATCAGTTTTTGAAAAAATTAATTAATGAATTAGAAAGATCTTCATCACTGTTTCATATCCCAAATGCCTACAACAGCCACAATCCATGAGCCTGGAACTCAATCTGGGTCTCCCACATGGTGGCAGGAACCCACTTATTTGTTCTCCAAGTACTTGAGCTATCACCTGCTACCTTAAAGGGCAAATCAGCAGGAAGCTAAAATTAGAAGCAAGAGACTGTACTTTTCAAACCTAGGTACTCCAATATGTGAAGCATGTGTCCCAAATGGTGTCAACTGCTACACCACATGCTCACCCCAAATATATCCACTTTTAAACCTCTATTAAGTATTTTATAAATGGAGTTGGCCAAAAATCCTTTCTACTTTGAAATTCCCATATATTTTAATATTCATAGCATACTGTCCAGAAAATGCTATCAAAAAGTGTTAGTAGAGTTTTCTGAATTTTTTCAAAGAAATAATCAGCCTCAATTATATGGTAAGTTCTATTCTATTTTCTTGATAAAATACTGTTAATAGCCATATCAAGTACACTTACTTTTTATAAGCACATTTAACATTGTATCCTGCAGCTGAATTTAAGACAGGGATCCCAAGATCTTGATAGACTTGTTTCCAAACAGCTCCACTTTCAATCTAATGGACAAAATGAAATGAAACTTCCCAAATTAAAAAGTGGATCACTTCTCAGCCTTTAAGTTAAGCTCAAGTGCAAAAAAATGAAAAAGTAATAAGATTTTGATAGATAATACATTTATATAAGTGTGTGTGTGTCTGTGTGTGTGTGTGTGTATATATATATATATATATTGGTTCAAGTCTCAAAGAAAATACCAAATTTGATACATTCAGAATTTGGTTTATACCAAAAATTTTTACTATTCTGACCTCAGAAATAACAAATGTTGAAATATTAGGACATCTGACTTTTAAATAAACTCAATTATAGTAAGTATGAAACCACCCAGGTTCCTAAACCAAAATTTCTAAGAGACGAAAGTTTTTTAATGATGTATTATTTCCTATAAATGCTTATAAATCAAAGTAGCTCCATTGAAAATAGTAAAGCAGTATGCATACACATCACAGCAACCTTAAATTAATTTTCTGTCAGGCATTGTGAAGAGGATTAAGAAAATAAACATAAGAACATAAACACAGAGTCTAGTAAAAAAGAGACACAGGCTATAGGCCTCAGTGGTAGCTGTCGAAATGGACAAGTTCATGAAACTGGGAAAAGTGGTGCTGGTCCTGGCCAGACCTTTTGGGATGCAAAGTAGTCATCATAAACACTGATGATGGCATCTCAGATTGTCCCTATAGCCATACTCTGGTGGCTGGGATTTACTACTAACCCTGTAAAGTGACAGTTGCCATGGGCAAGAAGAAAATTGCCAAGAGGTCAAAGATCAAGTTTTCTGTGAAGGTTTATAACTACAATCACCTCAGGCCCACATGGATATTCTCTTGGTCAAAACTGAGGTCAACAAGGATGTCTTCAGAGATCCTACTCTTAAACCTAAGACGCAACAGGAGGCAGTCAATGTCAAGTTCAAAGAGAGGTGCTTGCTTCTGCAGCACATATACTAAAATTGGAATGATACAGAGAAGGTTAGCACAGCCCCTGCACAAGGATGACACACAAATTCGTGAAGCCTTCCATATTAAAAAAAAAAAAAAGTTCAAAGAGAGGTACAAAACCAAGAAGATATTTTTTTGTTTTTCATTATAAATTTTAAAAAACGAAAAAAATTCCCACCAGTATTGTAATGCTGTGATTCAGATATACATAGTTTTATATGCCCAACACATTGAACAGTTAGTAAGAAAGCTTTTTTTTAAAAAAATAATTAAAAAATTTGAATGTTATCCATGGAGACTAGTGCTACATTTCTAAAATCTGTTTTATTTTCCTTATCTTGTTACATTCTTATTAATAGACAATAATTTAGAGATGGTAGATGCTTGAGAAAACATACCTAATAAAAAAGATGTTTCACTTATGACCATACTTACATTGTCAAATCCTCCAAGTTTGTGTACAAGTCTGAATAATTTAAAGAGATTCAAATTTCGATATCCAAGTACAGGTCGTTTATTAATAGGTGTACCTGTTAGAGGAAAAACAAAAACTTTTTTAGAGGATTGAAATAATATTAGTGAATACAAATCATGCAATATCTAAGAGAAAAAAAATCTCCTAAGCCCATGTCATGTTTTTAAATTTCCTACATATCCTACCTTATATGATCTAATCCCACCTCAATTCTCTGATGAAAAAGATAACAAATACTAAATTAAGAAGTTTAAACAAAAAGTGTTTTTTTGTTTTTTTGTTTTTTTTGTTTTTTTTTTTTACAGGCAGTTAGACAGTGAGAGTGAGAGAGAGAGAGAGAGAAAGATATTCCTTCTGTTGGTTCACACCCCAAATGGCTGCTACGGCAGGTGCTTCTTCCTGGTCTTCCATGCGGGTGAAGGGCCAAAGCACTTGGGCCATCCTCCACTGCCTTCCCGGGCCACAGCAGAAAGCTGTTCTAGAAGAGGAGCAACCGGGACAGAATCAGGCACCCCAACAGGGACTAGAACCCGGGGTGCCAGCGCCGCTGGCGGAGGATTAGCCTAGTGAGCTGCAGCACTGGCCAAAACAAAAAGTTTTTAATATGAGAATTTATATTTGGGAGTCCAATTACTGAGATGCCTTTTAGGAATATATTCCTCTATAAAGGATAGAATATCTAGACTTACCTCGTTTTCAGCAGCTCAGTATTAAATAATTATTTGGTAAAATTATTTGGTTTGATAAAAATGCAGAAACTAGCTGGCGCCACGGCTCAATAGGCTAATCCTCCGCCTTGCGGCGCTGGCACATCGGGTTCTAGTCCCGGTTGGGGCGCCGGATTCTGTCCTGGTTGCCCCTCTTCCAGGCCAGCTCTCTGCTGTGGCCAGGGAGTGCAGTGGAGGATGGACCAAGTGCTTGGGCCCTGCACCCGCATGGGAGACCAGGATGAGCACCTGGCTCCTGCCTTCGGATTGGCGCAGTGCGCCGGCCATGGCAGCCATTGGAGGGTGAACCAACGGCAAAAAAGACCTTTCTCTCTGTCTCTCTCTCTCACTGTCCACTCTGCCTGTCAAAAAAAAAAAAAAAATTGCAGAAACTGTTGAGATAATTAATGAGCAACTGTTTCCAAATGGAACTTAGTTTTATGATATTTTCTTTGTATTTCATTATTCTGATCCAGTTCTCTGCTGTGGCCTGGGAAAGCAGATGGCCAAAGTCCAGCACCCTCGTGGGAGTCCCAGAAGAAGCTCTTGGCTCCTGGCTTTGGATCATCACAGCTCCAGCCGTTATAGCCAGTTGGGGAGTGAGCCAGCGGGTGGAAGATCTCTCTCTCTCTGCCTCTCCTTCTCTCTCTGTGTAACACTGACTTTCAAATAAATAAATAAATCTTAAAAAAAAAAAAAAAGAAAGAAAGAAAGAAAGAAACTAGTAGAGAAGATAACAGATGCAATCTATGATGGCCCTTTCCAAAAAAAATTTGCTTGGCTTAATCATATTTCATCCCTCTTCTCTAATATTAGATCTATTAATCACTTTCATTTCTTTAATTTTTCATTTATCTTATACAAAAGCCTAAGAAACAGCATGCTTCGTAGGCCAAGCTTCCATTTATAAACAAAATGGTACAGGAGTCAAAGACATTTTACATCAAAGAATGAAAAGATATTGTGGTGTCAATGATGAAAACAAGAGAACTAACAGGGCCAGCTTCTACATACCAAAATTACAAATAGGGATTTGGAAGACACTAATTCCTAGAGTGTTGTGGCACTTCCAAATACTAATCATTTTGTCTTTCCTTTCCCACTACAAAATTTTCTGCCTTTCCCCACTCCTTTTCAAATATCTTCCCAGGAAACAAGAAAGTAGACTCCGACCAAGAAGATAAGCAACACAGTAACAGGATCACAGTTATTGAAGGTCTAAGTCATCACTATAAATTAAAAAGGTTAGCACCAATTCTTTTTTCCTCAATCTCTAGTAACATTAGGTAGATAAACTGACCGAGAGATTACCTAGAAACTTGTCACATTTCTTTCTCTATTTCTGGCTCTCTAAACATGGTAAAGCTTAGGCCCATCTTAAATCTTAAGAGTAGTGCCACCCTTCCAGACCCTACTACCCTCTCATGTACAACGTACATTATCACTTTCTCATACACACAGAACTATGTATATCAAACTAAGATTCTGGAGAGAAATTTTTGCACTAAAAGCCTTTGTGTAGGTTCTAATAAAATGGCCCTATGATTTCTACTCTGCTATCGGTTAGCTAATATAATAGCACTTTGGGATTCCCATGGAAGGGTAGGGGAAGTGGCTAGATGGGCATGTATATTTCCATGGCTATAATATCTATTAAAATACTGTCAAATTTCTCAACTAGCAGTCTAACAGTTAGCCATAATTACTGGTGTTATGAAGCTTAATAAACAGCATTCTTATTTTAAAAATATTATTTATCCAATTGAAACCTGCAACATAAGCATTAATAAAGAAGAAAACACTCACCTCTATCTTCCATAAATTTGTACAACTGCTGAAGAAAATTCTCCCTTTCTTCTGGAAATGGTTCTATTTCTTCCTAGTTTTAAGCACAGAAGAAAATAATATTACAATTCTTAATTAAACATTTCAATAATATAAGCAGATTTCCTGCCAATAGTAAAGACTAATACTCATTAAAACATTTCAAAGACGTTTTACCAAATAATTATTTAATACTGAGCTGCTGAAAACGAGGTAAGTCTAGATATTCTATCCTTTATAGAGGAATATATTCCTAAAAGGCATCTCAGTAATTGGACTCCCAAATATAAATTCTCATATTAAAAAAAAAAAAAAAACAGAGACTAGCAAAATTGTCCATGAATGTTTTACCATTCGTTAAATCAGGGTGGGAGGCTCAAGAAGACCTACTCTCATTTATATGAAAACTGGGTCAGGGTTTAACATCAAAACTATTATTGTTCCTTAAGGAACTACACAAGCTTAAGTCCCACTAGCTGTAACTACAAGTATTCTTCATTATATACAGCCCCACTGTATAGCACGTCAAGCTTATATAATCAGTAAAGTGGGGAACAAACTTGATCTACAATACCTGAAGATTCAGACTTAGGGAAATCTTCAAGTAATAAAATAGTTCCCCGATTTATCAATTACAAGGGAGGGACTAGCTTCTTGCTGCTGTGGCCAAGGGCTGAGGCAGTAGGGAGCTGGTCCTGAAGCAACCTGCAAGGAGCAGGGTAGTAGGTAAGATTGAAGAACTCACCAATTCAATGACTTTCATCCATTCAACAAACATTTAATGAGCACCTGAAAGTGGAGGCACTAGGCTAGGTGCTGAATCAAAAAAAAGAAAAATAAGCTATGGAGCCTGACATTAAAGATCATGATTAGGAGTAACTGCAGGAAAAAAAAAAAACTGCATTGAAAATATACAACTAGGCTTTACAGTTACTCTGGTTGAAACACACATATTTCTAATAGTAAGAGGGATGTTCAACTGAAAATTCTAAATGAATCTAAATATATTACTTTTTAATTTGGAAAATTGTGTGCTTAATGTTAGTGCTCTAGTTAGAATGGTCTTGTTATTTTAAAAGCCAGGACAACCAAAGAAGGCAAATTTTAAAATGACACTTGGATAAACTATTAGGTTTGCTAGTTGGGCAGAGAAAAATTAATGACAACAATTAATTTGCTTATGATGAATCCTATATATTTCAATTTAAACACAGTCCAGGGGTAGATATTTGGCCTAGTTGTTAAGACAATAATTGGGATGCCTATACCCCATACTGGAGTCCCTGGGTTTGAACACTGGTTTCACTCTCATTTTCATTTTCCTACTAATGAATACTCTGGGAAGCAGCAGGTGAGTTCAAATTGTTGGTTCCTTGCCACCCAAGTGGGAGTTCTGGACTGAGTTCCTGGCTCCCAGTTTCAGCCTGGCCCAGGCCTGGCTGCTGCCAACATTTAGGAAATGAACAAGCAATGGGAGTTCTCTGTATGTACCTTTCTGTTTCTCTACCATATAAGTCTATATATATATAAACATAGTCCATGTATGTCAAGAGTTTGGTAAGGTAGTCAGATACAAATATAAGGAAACCTATTTTCTAGACTTAAATATCCCCCTCATAGTATATTTGACTTTTTTGTATTCCAAAAATGTTGAGTGTTTTTCAAGAAAATGTTTCAAGTGGAGATCAGATTCACTTATACAAAAATACCTACAAAACACTAAGCAGGTAAAGTTTTGGTAACTAATATTTATTAATTATCTCTTAAATGTTACATACTAAGACAACATGAGAGGATTACAAGGTATGGTCCTTTGGGGGCGGTGTTTTGGCTCAGCGGATGAAGTCGCTGCCTGTAACACCAAGATTCCATATGGGCACGGGTTTGTGTTCCAGCTGCTCCACTTCTGATTCAGCCACCTTCTAATGGCCTGGGAAAAGCAGTGGAAGATGGGTCAAGTGTTTGGACCCCTGGCACCCATGTGGAAGACCTGAAAGAAGCTCCTGGCTCTTGGCTTTCACCTGGCCCACCGCCGGTCATTGCAGCTATCCGGATGAAACATATCATTCTCTTTCTCTCTCTCTAATAAATTAATTTTTAAAAAATGGTCCTTAACTTTAGGGAGTTTATAAATCAGTGGGGGAGGAAAAAATAGAAAATAAAAATACATAAATACGCAGAAATAAATGAAAAAAATATATACATATTTTTGGCACAGTAGTATTTTAGACTAACAAATGGAGTGACAGTTCACAGATGTTTCCTTGGTATGTAAGTGGGGTTCTGAAAATGGAACAGGACTATTATAAGGATCACTGAAAGATGAGAGGAAAGGAAAGGGAAGAGAAGTGCAGGCAGAGGTAATGGTATGTGCAAACGCTGAAGAGCAGCAAGTCAGTAATAAGGTATTACTACAGTATAAAGTTCAAAAGGGGAACAGTATAACAAGAGAACCAATGAGAAAAGAGGCAGGGGCTGGACATAAAGGAGATTCTCTGTTGACATTTTGAGTTTTACAGTGATGAAAAGTCACTCAGGAGATTTTATACAAAGGACTGGTTGCTCATTTTAGCATTTTAAATAGAAACCACTCAGAAAAGAGATCAAAGCGGGAGATCTCTGCACCATTGTCAATATAGATCACTAAAATATAATTTCTAAAGCAATCTTATTTCATTAACAGCTTACTATAAATGGCAAAATTTCATAACTTACCTAAAATATTATACATGGACAACAAATTACCTTAATTTCCTGAACATGTTGAATGTAATTTACTCCACAAACATAGTAGAAATAACTCAATAATTTTTATGAAGTTGTTCAGGAAACTATTAAAGACAGCTTGTCATTGCTAGATCAGTTATAATAAAAGCTAAAAGTTTAGTTCCTTCATCCATACAAATTCACAGATATTTATGATATAAATAAATCTATCCATCTCTATTAGATAAAATGTTTTAAGATTCTCGGAATTAAAGAGATACTAATTTTCCCTGTTTTTTTCTTTTAATACAAGATGGAAGATGTATTTTATGCTTTTTTAGACATTTCAGTATATATGCAGGTGTAAACATTTCATTAAGTGATAACTGTTAAAATAGTGGTGAAAAGCATGTTTAACTGTTAAATGGGTACTTCCTTAATCATCTGATAAATCAAAGTACAGAAAGATTAAGAAACATTTTTGAAGTTGCTAGAATAACTATGCTTATATTAATTTTAATTTCATAAATTAAAATTTTCTGTTTTAAGGTAAACAAGTGAACTCCTTGACTATAATGAGTACTATAAATGTGATTTTATTATGAAATATCTCTAATACTGAAAACATTTATATGTTAATGACTTCACATCAAGTTCTAATCTACAAAGGAAAACCAACTGTTATTTATCATTTTGAAAGGTATCAAGTGATTTTATTTACCTCTTCTTCACTGCTATTATCCTCCTTTTCTTTTTCATCATCTTCCTCCTCTTCTTCTTCCTCTGCTTCACTACTTGAGCTATCTTCTTTCAATTCAGTCTTCCAATTAGCAGGGATAGTTTTACTTTTGTGAAATTCAAGTGCCTGGTCAAAGGCTGAAAAGGGATCAAAAACTACATGAACTACAGAAATTAAGATAACTGATTTATCTAAAAATATTAAATAAGATAAGGCAATAAAAATGATTGTTCTAATATCAGTGATATTTAATTCCTTTCAATTAGTTGCTATACTAAATGCTTTTTCTCCTTTTTCCCTCTTTTTTTGCTAAAGTGCTTTTTCCTGAGGCAATTCATTTAGTCCTGTGAGTCCTATGCAATTTTACAGAAAGTAAAACTGGTATCACTGAAATGTTACTTAGGTTCAAACAAATGCAAGAGGAAAACTACAGTTTTCTTCTTTTAAACAGAAATTAAGCCTGTCTAGTAAAAAGAAATTTAACACAGAAAAACTATTATTATTTTTCTAACAATTATTTAACAGTATTGTGTAACAAACACAATCACTATAATAAACATACAATAACCTGGAAACTGACTATAACTATGTTCTCCACACTTCTAGGTAAGCCTAAATTAAAACTAGGTTTATTAGCTTAAACTAAAACTAGCTAGACACAATTATTTTCATTTTACAATATACAAATATAAATCCTAAACATTTCGATGCTTTTGAGGCAATCTACATAGTATACTGTTGGATTCAATGAAGAGAAAATAAACAACTATTTAAAATGGCAAAAAAAACAAGTGACAAATGCAATTATAGCATATTCCTCAATCAAATAAAACTATTAGACTTTTGGTTAGTCATTCATTCACTTGTTCAGCCAAATCAAAATTACTTTGCCTCCTTCATATACCATCTCAGGTAATTAATATTTTATTAAGCAAAAGCCAGATTACACTAATAACTGATGATACAGTTGCTTCCCCATTTTCTATATTAGACTAAAAAAGACAAAGAAAGCCAATACAACAAGACACACCTGGTTTCTAAGAGTATAAGTTACATATGGAGTCAAATAAAAGGGGGCCTCAAAAAGTTCATGGAAATTCAGTCTCACTTTTTTTTTTTATTTGACAGGTAGACATACAGACAGTGAGAGAGAGAGACAGAGAGAGGAAGGTCTTCCTTCCATTGGTTCACTCCCCAAATGGCTGCTACGGCCAGCGCTGCGCTGATCTGAAGCCAGGTGCCTCTTCCCAGTCTCCCATGCAGGTGCAGGAGCCCAAGCACTTGGGCCATCCTCCACTGCCCTCCCGGGCCACAGCAGAGAGCTGAAGTGGAAGAGGAGCAACCGGGACTAGAACCTAGGCCCATATGGGATGCCGGCGCTTCAGGCAGAGGATTAACCAAGAGAGCCATGGTGCCGGCCCAGTCTCACTTTTTTTAAGATCCACTTATTTATTTGAAAGGCAGAGCAACTGGTGGGACACACAGACACACGGACACACAGAAACAGACACACACACACACACACAGGGAGAAATCAAGAGATCCAGAGATCGAGAGATCTTACATCTACTAGTTCATTCCCCAAATGCCTATAAGAGAAGCCCAGAACTCTATTCTAGCCTCCCATTAGGGTGGCAGGCGGCCATGCACTTGTGCTACCATATGCTGCTTTCCCAGGCACATTAGCAGGGAGCTGGATAGCAAACAGAGCAGTCAGGATTTGAACAGGTGCTCTAAAATGGGATGTCAGCAGGGCAAACAGTTGATTAACTCACTGCACAACAATGCTGGCCTCCACACATTATCTTTAAATTCAATTTTTCCACAAGCTTTTGAAGTCCTCTTGTATAACTTTAAAGGTAGAGGTTCCCAGGTACATCCTATGCGGGATGTAGTCCTCTTAACTATCACCTTTCTTGCTAGACTAAATGCCTGCCCCAAACAATTAACTTTAAAAAAATGTTTTCCTTAAGAGGAAAAGAAACTTCAGCCTTCAAAACACTTAAATATTTTTAAATTACTTGTGATTTATTCCAAGATTATCCTTACCTTGTTTTAATATAGCATCAGGCTTTGGTGCAGTGTCACTTGTAATTTCATGGACATCTTTTCTTGGAACTGAAGTACTATATTATTTTTTAATTATAAAGGAAAA
The DNA here is from genome assembly GCF_964237555.1 of Oryctolagus cuniculus. NCBI lineage: Eukaryota > Metazoa > Chordata > Mammalia > Lagomorpha > Leporidae > Oryctolagus > Oryctolagus cuniculus. The sequence continues at coordinate 54,488,768 of NC_091444.1, forward strand.
ATAATATGACATTAATTCAGTCTTGTCAATTACAAAGCTCAAGAAGATACTGAAAATACGGACAAACTGACATTTACAATATAAGCTATCACAAAGAGGGCTGCAAATTGCAAATATTATGACGGGCAAGAAGTTAAAATACAGAATCAACTACAGGATGATCCCAAGTTAACATGTTTTATAAACACCAAAGTGTTCTCAAAATATCAAAGAATCCTCTTTTCAAATATCAAAGAATCCTCTGCCCAAATATATATAATATATATAAAAGTAATGAAAATTACTTTTAGCAATATAATAATAAATAAAATTTTTAGATGAGAGAATTATGAATCCAATAAAGAACAAGTCAAATAGTAAAGTAAGAAATTATTTAGTGTAAAACTTGGAAGAGATTTATATCAAAAATGTTCTTATAATAATTTTTCTTACAATAGATTGTTGGATTGTAGCAAACTTATAAAATGCAATTTGAGGCCTTTCATGGAATTCTCCAACAATAAAAAAGATCAGATGCAAACAACTAGGTCAGGTTGTAACATATGTATCACAGGAATTTCCTATTTTGAACTAATAAATAATTAAATTTTGTGCACTTGGTTTGTTTCATTCATCCCACAAAAGCCTGAAAACTATTCCAATTATGTTTTCTAGCCTGCCATTTTAAAACTTATTTAGAAATTTTTAAATACACACAAAAACAGAATTGTGCAATGAACCCCCATGTATCTATCACCATACTACAATAATCATTAACTGATAATTACTGTTTCAATTATGTTCCTACCTACTCCCTCCAACACTAATTAGACCACTGAAGGAAATCGCACACATTACATAATTTCATTTATGATATTTCATTATGATTCTTTCAAAGACTTAAAAAATATAAATACATTATGATCACAAATCTACGTTACATAAGTCATTTTCGCAGCTTTATCAACACACAACTGACAAAATTACATATATTTAAGGTGTGATGATAATTTACATACACGTTGTGAAATTATTATTATAATCAAGTTAACTAATACATCCATCACGTAACATAGTTACTCTTTGGAGGGGAAGGAATAAGAATGTTTAAGATAGACCCCCTTGGCAAATTTCAAATACAAAGTACAATATAAACAACCACAACTGCCATGCTGTAAGGTATATCTTGAAAACTGATTTAGTGTATAAATGAAAGAATGTGTTCTGTGACTGACATCTCATTTCTCCTACTTCTGGAACAAATTCTTACCTCTTTTTTTTTTTCTTAAGATTTATTTATTTATTTGAAAGGCATAGTTACAGAGAGGGGTGGGGAGAGACGAGACAGAGAGCAGAGACAGGGACAGAGAGAGATCTTTTATCAGCTGGTTTACTCCCGCAAAGGCTATAAGAGCCGGGGCTGGGCCAGGCCAAACCAGGAGTTTCACTTGGGTATCCCATGTGGGTGGTAGGAGCTCAAGCACATGGACCACCTTCGGCTGCTTTCCCAGGCTCATTAGCACAGAGCTGGATAGGAAGTAGCACAGCCAGGACTCAAGCCAGCACCCACATGGGATGGCAGGGCTGCAGTGGGCAGCTTTATCCATTACACCACAGCGCTGGCCCCTATTTAATTCTTAAAGAAAAAACAAACTTCACTCTAAAAAATTCTACATTAAAAAATCACTTTCTGAACCCTTAAAAACATCTAGATCAAGCCATTTTAATCAGACTGCAGTGCAAGTCAAATATTATTGAACAGATATCACTATAATTATCAGTCATAACTAGAAATATTAGAAAGTTCTCATAAGACAATATAGAACAAACCTTAAAGAAATGTTAATAAATATATCCAGTTCACTTCAATAAATCATGTTACTGTTATGTGGGCAAATGTTGAACAAATCATAGAACTAGATTAGTTTAGAAATGAATAGGAAAAATGAATGAATGACATGATTAAGGAAAGACCTATCTTTAAGACTATTATATTTAAAGATAATATGAAAACCAGTCACTCTTTGCAACTTTTGTGCAATGAAAATTAAAATCTTAGGGTCATTGGAAAGAAGTATTCATCACTTAATCTACTAATATGCAAAAACAGCATATATTTTTACAGTTTTTTCAAACCAAGTAAATAATACTTACAATTTGCCATCTTTGAATGATCGAACAAGAATATTGTCTTTTTTCACAGCAATCTCATCACTACAATCAGGACAAACCACCTTTAAAAAAAGTATGAAACTATTATAATTAAGAGCATATTTGTAGATAATTACATAAGTAGCTACTATTTAAATACTTTAAAAAATGTTTTAAAGCTTAAAGTATAAAAACTAATTTTAGTTTGAGGATAAGTAGGTACACATACAGAGGGAGCACACACAAATAAATTTAAATTGGAATTTATATCCTTATACAAATTCTCTGGATAATCCAGACTGTTGGCACAGGTACAGTATTGGGTAGAATCATGGCTATGGATGAAGCTGTGCATGAAGTTCTAGTCAGAAACAGAAAAGAACCTTAATTGAAGGGCTCCCTTGGGGCAAAGAAAGGACAGAATATCTGGAGCCAGGGAGGCCACATTAATCCTTAGGATAAAAATCTAAAATATTTATGGGAAGAGTATGAAACAACAGAATGCCTGCCTTTTAAAAAATTACTATGAGGGCAAGAGTTTGGCTCAGTGGTTAAGATGTTGCTGGGGGGTGAGGACAGCACAGTGAAATAGTGGTAAAGCCACCACCATCTGCAGTACTGGCATCCCTTATGGGCACCATGTCCCACTGCTCCACTTCCGATCCAACTCTGCTATGGCCTGGGAAAGCAGTGGAAGATGGCCCAAGTCCTTGGGTCCCTGCAACCACTTGGGAGACCAGGAAGAAGATCCAGGCTCTGGGCTTCTGATCAGCCCAGCTCTAGCCATTGCAGCCATTTGGGGAATGAACCAGCTGATCAAAGACCTCTCTCTCTCTCTCTCTGCCTCTTTGTAACTCTGCCTTTCAAATATAAATAAATCTTAAAAAGAAAAAAATGTTGCTTGGGATGCTTGCACTTCATATTGGCATGCCTATTAAGTACTGGCTCTTCTCCTGATTCCTGGTTCCTCCTGATGTGCACCTTGGGAGGCAGCAGCAGATGGCTTAAGTAGCTAGGTCCCTGCCACCTTTGTGAGAGACCTATATCCAATTCCCAGCTCCCAGCTCCAGATTCAGCTTGGCCTACCACTGGCCATTGTGGGCATTTGGGGAGTAAGCCAATAGATGTTAGCTTCTTCCCTACCTCCCTCTCTTTCTGTCTCTCTGTTTCTATCTTTCTGCCTCTTAAATGAAAAATTATTCTGGGCAAGAGTTGAAAAAGACTTGGAGCTGGGGTTGTGGTGCAGCAAATGAAGTCGCTGCCTGTATTCCACATGCGCAAGGGTTTGTTCATTCCCCAAATGGGACAATGGCCAGGGCTGGGCCAGGCCGAAGCTGGGAACCTGGAACTCCATGTGGGTTTCCCACCTGGGTGGCAGGGGCCCAAGTACTTGAATCATCTTCTGCTGCATTCCCAGTTACATTAGCAGGAAGCTGGATTGGAAGTGCAGCAGCTGGGACTCAAATTTGCACTCTGATATGGAACAGCAGCATCATAAGCTATGGCTTAACCCACTGCACCACAACACTAGCCTTTGAATTTGAATTTTCTACCCAAAATAGAATAGTATAATCAATTTCCAAACTATCAAGATTTTGCATTTCTTGGATGACTTCAAGAGTTCTTTGTATTCAAAGACATTAATTATTTGAGAGGCAGAGAAACAGAGTTCCTATTTGCTGGTTCAATCCCATCACTCACAGCCATGGCTGGGCTGGGAAAAGACAGGAACCAGGGGCTCAATCCAAGTCTCTCACATGGAAGGCAAGAACCCAATTACTTGAGCCAGAATCTGCATTAGCAAGAAGACAGAATCAGGAGCTGGAGCCAGGTATCAGACTTTGGTACTCTCATAAGGGAAATGGGCATCTAAACCACTGAAATAAATGCTAACCCCTCAAAGACAATTTTGAAAGCAATCTTTGTGTGAACTGAATGTTAAAAACATTTTTCCATTTTGTATGTATGAAAAACACTAGTAAGGAAATGCATTGTTTTCTTTATAAATGTAGTTGAAAATTAAAGTCTTTTATACTGAAGCTACTCACCAACGCAGGAAACCATAGCGTTTTCTTTTTATCCAAACTAATGTAATCTACACACACAACTTTGCCTAGTAGCTCATCAACCTGTTTCCTGTCATCCTCATCCTCATCGCTGGATGATGACGAAGACTCTTCCTCTGGTCTAGGGAGAGAACAAATTAAGATATTTCCATTTATCTTTACAAAGAATAAGCCTACAAATGATGAATAAAGGTATTGCAGAACTATTATCACATTTCATTAAAACCTACAACATGGCTATTTTAAAATTATTTTCTAAGTTTCTACAGAATAACAAAACTTTATCATTACAGGAAAGCATGTTATTTTTCTAAAAGTCTTTCTTTCTATTTAGTACTATTTTAAAGGATTAAAGGGAAAGTTCAGTATAGAATAACTGGTCCCCCAATCTTCAAAAACCTAAATGTCGCATATTAAAAATCCCAGTGCTGTTTCACTAAAATATTCTGGATCCCAATCTCAGATGAAAAGATATTTAGAAGTAGTAATTTTACATCCCCAATACAGAGCAAATTTATAAAGGAGGAGGCAGATTTTTATTAACTGGGGGTTAGGGTGGGGTGAGGAGGCAATCTGAAAAGAGATCACCACTACTATCCTTAACATCAAAAATATACAAACTCAGGAAGGTGCTGTGGCACAGTGGGTTAAACTACAGCTGCCTGTGTCATCAGCATTCCACGAGTGTCGATTTGAGTCCTGGTACTACACTTCTGACACCTGGGAAAGTGGTGGAAGATAGTAAGGTACTTGGACCCCTGTTTCTCACATGGGAGATCCAGATGGAGTTCCAAGCTCCAGGCACTGGCCTGGCCCAGCCCTGCACATTGTAGCCAGGATGGATGATCCCTTTCTCTGTCTCCCTCTCTCCATCTCTCTAGGTAATTCTACCTTTCAAAAGAAATAAAAATAAAAAAACTATAAAAAATACACAAATTATTCAGAAAACACACAATACAGTTCCTTTGTATTACGTTAAAAGCATCTTTCAGTAACAGCAAATACTGGATGAGTAAATTAGAAAGATTTAGTTGACTGTCAGAAGAAAAAAGAACTATCTGAAATCATCAGATCAATGTTAGAAGAAAACATAGTAAGAAGTGATCCTACAAAGCAAAAGTACACAAAACAACATGATATTCTATTTTGAATTTGGTTCAAAAACTGCTCATAATCAGTGTTGTAAAGAAAATAAAGGGTTCTTACAACTGACTGCTGAAAATGCCCAGGATAAGTAAAGACATCAGAATAGCAACTATGTATATTCTTTTTGTAAAATTAAACCAAAACAAATGGCTAGTACTGATTATCTACACTTTATTTTTTAGATAGTTGGCAATGACTAAATTCACTGACAGAAAATGTGAATAGATAGATTAACTATTTTAAAACTTTAAAAATGTTTGTCTATTTGGTTGACTGCAACATATACAGGATATTCTGAATTTGTCTTTGATGTCCTTTTAAAAAGATAAAAATACAAATGCAATTTCTTTTGTATTTCTATGGTTCAACATGAATATATATGAAGTCAAAGCAATTACAATAATATTAAACATATATAAAGAATATCACTCTTTGATTCAATGATCAAATAACTTGAAAACTATTCTTTGGTTGGGGACAGGCATTGTGGCACAGTAGATTAAGCTGCTGCCTGGGATACTAGCATACCAAATGAGTGTTGTGTGGAGTCCTAGCTGTTCCACTTCTAATCCAGCTCCCTGCTAATATGTCTAGAAAAGCACCAGAAGATGGCCCAATTGGGAAACCGAGATGGAGTTCAGCCTGGCCCAGCCACAGCCATTGCAGAAATTTTTAGTTGGGTGAATCAGCAGATGAAAAATCTCTGTCTCTCATTGAAATAATAAATTTTTAGGAAAAAAATTGTTTCCTGGTAGAAACAAAGCAAATATTCAAAGTTTGCTAATGAGAAGTAACATAATTCAAATGATAAAGAAAGTAGCTAATAGGTAGCAGAAAAACTCAACATACCTTTCTAGCAAGTCTGATTTCTACTATTTTAGAAGAGCCTCTCAAGGGCAATGACTTTTATCTCAACTTTCTAATACTAAGAAAGACAACGGAAATTAAAAACTGTAATTTCTGCTTTTTCAAAGTCATCACAGAAGACCCATTCAGCTAGCTTTGTTTTTAAATATTTATTTTTGTATTTATTTTCATCTACTTGAAAGGCAGCGTGACAGAGATATTCTATCTGCCCAAAACACCCACAATAGTTGGCGTTGAGCTAGGCCAAAGCCTGGAACCCAGAACTGCATCCTGGTCTCCTATGCAGGGTTCTAGCACTTGAGTTGTCATCTGATGCTCCCAGGATACATTAGCAGGAAGCCAGATAAGAAGTGGCATATCAGTGACTCCAACCAGCACTCTGATATGGGATACAGGCCTTCCAAGTAGAGGTTTAACCCACAGTGCCACAACACCTGCCCCTGTTTGTTTTTAATTTGAGAGGCAAAGATACAAAGACAGAAAGACAAAACAGAGGGTTCCTATACTCTGATTTACTCCCCCCAAATGCTTGCAAAGGCCAGGGATAGGCTAGGCAGAGGCCAAGAGCCAGGAACTTAATCTATTTTTCCCATGAGAGTAGCAAGAATTCAATTACTTGAGCCATCACTGCTGTGCTTTCTAGAGTTGGCATCAGTAGGAAGCTGCAGTCTGGAGTCAAAACCAGGTACCAAACCCAGGAATGATGATAACCATTGTGGGCATCTTCACTGCTAGGTTAAATGTCCACCACTCAGCTAGAGTTTTATGTATGCCCTTTATATGAATATTATTAGCAAGCTGGAAAATCCCAATGCCAGAGATCAAAATCTATAAACCACATCTTCAAAAAACTAATTCATTCTTCAGACTTAATAAATATGAAGACTTCAGACTCCAAAAAATTATATTCCCCAAAAATAATAACAAAAAAATCTTTGTTTGGCTAGATGAAACATCTGTCCATCTTATAAATAAAATCTGTACATTCCATTCTAAAAGTAACCCAACTTGCAGGCTTGATGTCCCTCTCCCCCTCATCTACTCAATACTTCATTCCAATCAAGCTTCCTTCTTTCCACCAGCCATTTTTTACCCCTAATAAATAGAATGCTGTTATTTCCATCAGTTGGTTATTACTTCACAAAAAACTTAATACTATGTTCTTCCCTCAGATACTGGGAAATTCTTCTCTTCCTCTATGTTTCTGCACATGTGTCACCTCAGGTCACTCAGAACACCACCTTCAAATTTACACTCTACTCATGCTTCTCTCTCCTCCTTCCTTTACTCTGCTCTGTGTTCCACCTCATTCACAACTTCTATCATACTACATATTTATTTCTTATGTTATTCTTTATTGTCCAACTCCTTCCATGAGGGAATGTAGGCTCTAAAAGAAATTCTTTAAAAATAATTGATTTGTTCACTGATTAAACTCAAGTACAACAGTGCTTGGCACTGCACAGAGGCTCAATAAACACATGTGATAAAAGAAATGAAGTGACAAGATTTTCTTCTTTGTACCATGGTGATTCTGATTTTAATTTTATTATAAAATCACAATACAGGTGACATCAGTGTAAACTACACAAACATACCTAAGGCTTTTTTTAGGATTTTCTTTTCTTTCTTTCTTTCTTTTTTTTTTTTTTTTTTTAAGTTTACTTGAAAGAGTTACAGAAAGTACAGAGGCAGAGAGAGAGAGGACAGAGACTGATCTTCTAACCACTAGTTCACTCCCCGAAAATGGCCACAATGGCCAGGGCTGGGCCAGGTGGAAGTTAGGAGCCAGGAGTTTCTTCTGTGTCTCCCACATGAGTATAGGGGCCCAAGTACCTGGGCGATTTTCCACTTCTTTCCCAGGCACATAAGCAGAGAGATGGATGGAAAGTGGAACAGATGGGTCTCAAACTAAGGCCCACATGTGTGTTTCTTGCTCCATTCATAATTAGGGACTCAGATGCTGTTCCAATGAACTAGGCACAAGGAGACATCATGCTGCCTTGGATTTACTATTCACATGCAGATTGGTGAGACCTTCTTCTAATTACTGGTTTCTTTGCTTTCTTCTTGTTCTCAAGGGCTCAAGAACCTGCTTGCATTATCCTTGTGGCTGCTCTGCAGGCTGATGTACCACTATAAACAAAGCCTCCAGCAGTCTCTCTGCCTGGCTCTCTTAATCTCTCTTTAGACTTCTTTAACTTTTCCTTTTAGAATCTACCAGGAAATTGCTTATACCAGACAGGGGTGAACTAAAATAAACGACCATCAAAAGTATTTTTTTTTTTTTGGACAGGCAGAGTGGACAGTGAGAGAGAGAGAGACAGAGAGAGAAAGGTCTTCCTTTGCCGTTGGTTCATTCCAATGGCCGCCACGGCTGGCGCGCTGCGGCCGGCACATCACGCTGATCCGAAGGCAAGAGCGAGGTGCTTCTCCTGGTCTCCCATGGGGTGCAGGGCCCAAGCACTTGGGCCATCCTCCACTGCACTCCCTGGCCACAGCAGAGAGCTGGCCTGGAAGAGGGGCAACCGGGACAGAATCCGGTGCCCTGATCAGAACTAGAACCCGGTGTGCCGGCGCCGCAAGGCGGAGGATTAGCCCGTTGAGGCGCGGCGCTGGCCCTATCCAAAGTATTTTAAGAGAACAAATCTGCTTGGTTTTTATTTACCTTCTCACTTATTATTTCTTTGATGGTGAGTATTTATAGAACCACTAAAAAATGATTCATTGTATTTGTGAAATAAAATCTGATGGCACCACTGGAAATTAAACTAATTGCATGGAAATATTTTCCATAATACATTAATAGCTAATTAGTTAAAACTGATCACACAACACTATTAACTGCAAATTAATTGTAAATCAAGAAACGACAACTGTAGTCAAGACAGGAACTGAAGAATACCAAATGAAATGCAAATGGAAAACTAGGCTAGAAATGCATTTCTGACTTTAACAATTATTATTTCAGGCAAGTCAATTAACTCTCTTTTAAACTTTGTGAAGTAAAACTCCACATTAGAATCAGGAAGACTGACAAATTATACCTTCTTAGAAATTAAAGTATACAGAGTATATATATATATATATATATATATTTACTATATAAACACTTTCAGCATATTAATTCATTTAATTTTTATAGCAACTCTAAGATACAGATAATACTATTATCCCAATTTTACAGATGAAATTTGAGGCATGAAAAGATTAAATAGCCTGCCCAAGGTAACAGTGCAAGGAAGTGGCAGAGCTGGGATTCAAATCCAGGACATCTGGGTTAATTAAAATAGTTAATTAATTTTCAAGAAGATATCACAAACGTAGGAGTGCCTCAGTCAGTATTTCAAAATAACATAACAGCATTCTGGAAAATCTAAAAACATTATTAGGTCACGGTAACAGCTAATATCTACAACAGAACACTTTCTCACTAATAATGCTACCATCTACTTATCACTTATTTTTCTTTCTGGCTGAGATAATTTTAAATGTCATACATAGAGGCCGGCGCCGGGGCTCACTAGGCTAATCCCCTCTGCCTGCGGCACCGGCACCCCGGGTTCTTGTCCCGGCTGGGGCATTGGATTCTGTCCTGGTTGCTCTTCTTCCAGGCCAGCTCTATGCTGTGGCCTGGGCAGGCAGTGGAGGATGGCCCAAGTGCTTGGGCCCTGCACCCACATGGGAGACCAAGAGGAAGCACCTGGTTCCTGGCTTCGGATCGGTGCAGCGCTGGCCATGGTGGCCATTTGTGGGGTGAACCAATGGAAGGAAGACCTTTCTCTCTTTCTCTTTCTCTCTCACTGTCTAACTCTGCCTGTCAAAAAAAAAAAAAAAAAATCATACATAGAAACATAACAGTTACAACCTAAGTATCCTAAGAATGATCAAACCATCAACATGCAAAGTTAGAATTTAGGGAAATTATTTACCTAATAACTAAAGAAAACATTTTCTAGAAGAATAAAGGGAGTAATATTCAAAGAGTAAAGGGAAAAGAAAACAGATGACCCAAATCACAAATACAGTAAGAAAATAATAAATATTTTTTCAATGAAATGACTAGTCATATAAATGTCCTCCCTCAAATGAGTATTTCCTAACTCCAGATTAATTTGGGATACAAATAAATTACCCTATATATAAACAAAAAGAGATTCCATCAGTTAAAATGGAAGGGGCCTATGGCACAAGGCCTGATCCTTCCTTTCTAAATCCCTTGGATTAGTTATTGTTTCTAAGCCAGTTTCTCCAATTTTAATAGGAATAAAAACAATGTCTATCTTTTTTTTTTTTTTTAAAGATTAGCTTGCTTTATTTATTTATTTTTGACAGGTAGAGTCAGAGAGAGAGAGACAGAGAGAAAGGTCTTCCTTCCATTGGTTCACTCCCCAAATGGCCGCTACGGCCAGTGCTGCGCTGATCTGAAGCCAGGAGCCAGGTGCTTCCTCCTGGTCTCCCATGCACTTGGGCAATCCTCCACTGCCCTCCCGGGCCACAGCAGAGAGTTGGACTGGAAGAGGAACAAGCAGGACTAGAACCCTGTGCCCATATGGGATGCCAGCGCGGAGGATTAACCAAGTTAGCCACGGCGCCGGCCCCAAAGCCTATCTTCATTTTTGCTGTGAAGCAGAAATTAAATGATAGTGTGTACCTAATTTCTACCTCCAACTCTCAGACACAATTATGTTTATACATGATTCTATATATTGAATGAAAGCATTTACTTACACTAAAAGTTTCATTCAACTCATTATGTACTTATTTATTTTTTTTTAAGATTTATTTTATTTATTTGAAAGACAGAATTACAAAGAGAGGCAGAGCTAGAGAGCGAGAGAGCGAGAGATCATCCATCCACTGGCTCACTCCCCAGCTGGCCGCAACAGCCAGAGCTGCGCCAATCTGAACCCGAGAGCCAGGAAGGAGCTTCTTCCAGGTCTCCCATGCATGTATATAGGGGCCCAAACACTTGGGCCACCTTCCACTGCTTTCCCAGGCCATAGAAGAGAGCTGGACTGGAAATGGAGCAGCCAGACTTGAACCAGTGTCCATATGGGATGCCAGCACTGCAGGCGGTAGCTTTAACTCTCAGCACCAACCACAGATCTGGCCGCTTACTGTTTATCTATTTATTTATTTTTTATTTTTACTTTTTGACAGGCAGAGTTAGACAGCAAGAGAGACAGAGAAAAAAGTCTTTCTTCCATTGGTTCACTCCCCAAATGGCCGCTATGGCTGGTGCGCTGCGCTGATCCAAAGCCAGGAGCCAGGTGCTTCCTCCCGGTCTCCCATGCGGGTGCAGTGCCCAAGCACTTGGGCCATCCTCCACTGCCTTCCCAGGCCACAGCAGAGAGCTGGCCTGGAAGAAGAGCAACCAGGACAGAATCTGACGCCCCAACCGGGCCCTTAGTATTTATTTTTAACACTTACTCTAACATCATTTGGGCTCATGCATATGAAAAATTCCTAATACAAAAAGTTCAGGATCTGGCATTGCAATGCAGTGGGTTACAACGCCGCCTACAACGCCAGCATCCCATAAGGGCACCCGTTAGTGTCCTGGGTGTTCCACTTCTGATCCAGCTCCCTACTAACATGCCTGCAAAAGCAGCAGAAGATGGCCCAGGTGCTTGGGCCCCTGCCAACCATGTGGGAGACATGGAAGAAGCTCCTGTGTGTGATACCTTCATTGTGGTCATTTGGGGAATGAACCAGCTAATGGATCTCTCTCACTCTGCCAATTCTTGATTTATTTTGGACATCATTTTACTGACTCCCAGTTTTAGAGGGGGGCAGGGCTGAAGTTTATTTATTTGAAAGCCAAAGGACAGAGAGAGAGACAAAGATCTTCCATCCATTGCTTCATTCTCCAAATGCTCATGACAGCCAGGGCTAGGCCAGGCCAAAGCAGGAGCCAGAAACTCCATCCAGTAGCACACGCAGATGACAGCAACCCAAGAACCTGGATCACCATCAGCTGCCTCCCAGGTGCACTGGCAGGGAAGGTGGATCAGACGCATGAGGTAGCCAAGACTACAGTAACAAAGTGTCCTAAGGAGATGTGGACATCTCACACCACAACTTCACCTGCTTCACCAATGGGCCACAATATCCAGGTCCATTACTTCCAACTTTTTTGAGGACTTACCTTTTACAATTAGAAACTGTCTCACCTTCCATTCTACTAACACTGCTTACCTTTCCTATGCTTGTAAAATTTGCAAGGGGGAATTACTAAATTTCTTTGCTATTTTCTTTCCACTGTTTATTATAATTCTGTCTTAAACTTCTCCCTAATGTTCCGTAATAACAGGAAAGTAAGTCCTCTTTTTTAATACAGACTTCCATTCTTCTATTCCACATTCTACTGACTATCAGCAGTTACTAACAATGACTATCCAGTGTTACTATTAAGAAGTCTGATGCCTTTCTGCCTCTCAGTCCTTTGCAATAAATTGTTTTTCTTTCTGGAAATATTTAAAGGTTCTTTATCACTGGTTACCTAAGATTTCATCCTGTGACCTCTTGTCATTTACAGCCTTTTGGAGTCTGAGAACATTTCATTGAAAATAATTTTTTTCAATATATAAAATATGTGTCAAACAATAACAGAGAAAAATTCCTTCTATCAGAGAAGAAAATTATTAAGAAGCTAAAACAAACACTACAATAATAATAAAGTCTTATCCTTGACGTTAGATAAATACAAGAGAGGTTCAAAGGAGAGAAAAACATGTTTGGTTTCAAGGAAAGAGAAAGGAGACATAAAACGGCTCACATAAAAGTAAAAGCATCTTTGCTGAGAATTAAAGAATGAGCGAGACAGTAGCAGGGGAGGCAGAAGAGGAGGAAAAACAACATGAATAAAAAGCGTGATATCAAAAAACAAGTGTTGTATTCAGGGATTAGTGACTAGTTCCAATCTGACTACAGGATCAAGACACATACAGAGAGAGAAACTTAGAGGTAGACAGACAAAGCTGTTAAGGTTGGCTGAGCATGGAGAACCGTAATCAACCATGCTGACGAAGCTGAAATTACTATTAGATCCGGTTAGCATTTTGTCAATTACAATTTTTATATATACATATTAAAAGATTTATTTATTTACTTGAAAGTCAGAGTTACACTGAGAGAGAAGGAGAGCCAGAAAGAGAGAAGTCTTCCATCTGTTGGTTCACTCCCCAGTTGGCTGCAACAGCTGGAGCTGTGCCAATCCAAAGCCAGGAGCCAGGAGCCAGGAGCCAGGAGCCAGGAGCCTCTTCAGGTCTCCCACTTGGGCCATCTTCTGCTGCTTTCCCAGGTCATAGCAAAGAACCAGATCAGCAGTGGAGCAACCAGGACTCAAACCGGTACCCATATGGGATCCTGGCACTGCAGGCGGCAGCTTTACCCACTTCGCAACAGCACCGGTCCCATCAATTACAATTTAAAAATAACTATTAAAACAATACTAGAAGGAGAAATAAAATCAGGTTCAACTAACGGGAAAATGGACTTACATATGATTAGATCTTCTTCCTCTATTTGTTTTCTTTCCTATGACTGGAGTGCCAAAATGCTCAGGGTTGGTGAGTGGAAGCTGGTCTAATGTCTGTGGGTAAGAACATAAACCCATCAAAATGTATTACCTTGCAAGTATTTTCTTCTTTTTAAATCAAAGCAGTTTAAGAATATGTTCATATCTTAAAACACCATATTTTGAGATTAAAAATTTCCCCAAAGGAAGGCTAAAATAAACCTTGACTAAAAATAGAAAATTCTAAGTTTCAAAAAACAAAGATTACTGCACCTATTACTAAAAAAATTAAAATATGTTGATAGCTCCCTATAGATGATTCATTGCCTACTTGAAGGTTGAAACAATCTGAGAATGATTAAAACACAAAATAAAACAAATCTCATGTGAGAGATAACATACCTTTTTAAAAGGACCTAGAAATCCCAGGTCAACCACAACTCAGATTTCTTTTTGTACACAGGGAATCATAATCTCCAAAATAAAACTCCTTTTTTTTTTTTTTTTGACAGGCGGAGTAGACAGTGAGAGAGACAGACAGAGAGAAAGGTCTTCCTTTTCCATTGGTTCACCCCACAATGGCCGCTGCAGCCGGCACGCTGCAGCCGGCGCACCGCGCTGATCCAAAGCCAGAAGCCAGGTGTTTCTCTTGCACCATGCGGGTGCAGGGCCAAGGACCTGGGCCATCCTCCACTGCACTCCCGAGCCACAGCAGAAAGCTGGACTGGAAGAGGAGCAACTGGGACAGAATCCGGCGCCCCGACCGGGACTAGAACTTGGTGTGCCGGTGCCACAGGCGGAGGATTAGCCCATTGAGCTGCGGCGCTGGCCAATAAAATTCTTAATAACTAACAAGATAACATTATCAAGATAAGCAACAAAAACTTAATAATAAAAGTCCTCAAACTGGCTATATTTTCACTTTACATTTAGGTTTAAAAAAAAAAAAAAGACTTATTTATTTGAAAGGTAGAGAGAAAGGTCTTCTATCTGTTGGTTCACTCCCCAAATGGCCAAAACGGCTGAAGTTGTGCTGATCCAAAGCCAGAAGCCAGGAGCTTCTTTCTGGGACTCCCACACAGGTGCAGGGACCCAAGAATTTGGGCCATCTTCCACTGCTTTCCCAGGCCATAGCAGAGAGTTAGATTGGATGAAGAGCAGCCGGGTCTTGAACTGACGCCCATATGGGATGCTGGCACTGCAGGCGGCAAACGTTACCTGCTGGGCCACAGCACTAGCCCCACTTTACAGACATTTACAAACATTTAAATATCTTTAAAAGAAAATCTAGGCAATGGCATTGTAGCACAATGCATAAAGCTACCATCTGCAATATGGGGGCCAGTTTGAAACCTGGCTGCTCTACTTTCGATCCAGCTCTCTGCTATGTCTTGGCAAAGCACCAGAAGATAGCCCAAGTGCTTAGTCCCCTGCAACCACGTGGGAGACCTGGAAGAAGCTCCTGGCTCCTGGCTCCTGATCGGCCCAGCTCTGGCCATTGTGGCCATTTGGGGAGTGAACCAGAGGATGAGAATATCTGTCTCTCTCTGCTTCTGCCTCTGCCTCCCTGTAACTTTGCCTTTCAAATAATCAGGCATCTAAAACAAAACTAATGCTAATAATTTGAAAGAAATGTTTTAGCTTTTCCTTTAAAAAATTATTTACTTGAGAGGCAGAGTTATAGACAGAGAGGGAACGACAGAGAAAGGTCCTCCATCTGCTGGTCTACTCCCCAGGTGGCAGCAATGGAGTGAGCTGGCCCCAATCAAAGTTTGGGTCTCCCACATGGGTGCAGGGACCCAAACATTTGGGCCATCCTCCACTGCTTTCCCAGGCTACAAGCAGAGAGCTGGACCGGAAGAGGGGCAACCAGGACATGAACTGGCACCCATATAGGATGCCAGTGCTGCAGGCAGAGGCTTAGCCTACTATGCCACAGTGCCAGTCCCTTAACCAGTATTTTCAAAAAAATGTTTGTTTGAGAGACAGAGAGACAGAAACAGAAAGACAGACAGCTCCTATCTGCTCATTTCCTTCCCAAATGGTTCTAACAGCCACAACAGGCCTAGGCCAAAGTCAGGAGCCAAGAACTCAATCCAGGTCTCCCAGATGAATAGCAAGAACCCCACTACTTGAGCCATCACCACTGCTTCCTAGTGTCTGCATTAGCAGGAAGCCAGAATGAATAGCCAGGTACTTGGATATGGGATGCATACATCCTGACTGGTATATTAACTGCTCGACTATGTGGTCACACCTTAACTTTTACTTTTTGAACCCAGAAAAGCTTGTTCAAAACAATGATTAACTATATTTGTGGAAAAGGGAAGCATATTAACAATATTTTTGCACAATTCATTAGAATATAATAATGTATTTAAGATATATGACTCCAACAATAAAGAATCTGATATAGGACAAAGGTACTAACCATAAAGGACTAAATAAAAATTGAGTCCTTCAAAAAGTAGGCAAATATTTTAATTTTTATAGGACAAAGTCCCTAACCCCATACACATGAAATCTTAAAGCAGGTATTTAGAAAATATCTGGACAGAATTCAGCTTGTGGAGAGCCCTGGCAGCTCTTCAGTCAAGAGTTGGGTCACTGGAAACGGAACTGCCCTGGAGTCGAAGGACTCCAGGTCAGAGCCACAGGCCTTGCTGGCTCTAAGCTGAAAAGCTCTTCACTCAGCCTAGTTTCCAAAGTCACCACTGCTGTCAAGGGGATGGCCAAGTAGAGTCCGCTACATTGCAGGCAGGAACTAAATTTCCTATTAGAGATGCCAACTGCCTTCAGTTCAAGCCAGCTCTCCTCCCAAGCCAGCTAGGTAATGGAAGTCAGCAGGGTACCATCCCTAAGGAGGTTCACACCTCCCTTATGATGTCTCTTCCAGTACCACATGTGAAAAGATAGTCCTGGACCTCATATCTGGCCAGGCCTTTGCCCACTTGATTGTTCTCAGGCCCCTTCTGTCAGTTTCTATTTGCCTCTCAATGGGAAAACTTGCTCGTGGTGTAGACAGCACCTTTTTTAGGTCCTCTACTAATGACTCTGTCCTTAGTTTTAGAGTTTAAATTGCTTATTAGATTCGTTTTCTCCAGACTTATTACAGTGAAATTCTAGGTGGCCATGCACATGAAACCTGCCACAGAAGCAGTTTCTGTAAGCTGGCACTGAGAAGCTACCTCCTGCTGAGAAGCCACCTCTTGCTGGAACCCAGTCTTGACTGCCCTTCCCAGTGATACCCCTTTCCAGCATGAAACAGCCAGAGCAATCATCAGATCACCACCCAGTCTCCCTAAAAGATATTAGGGTCCTTCTTCTTGAGGGAGAAATGTGAGGAGTCAGATGGGTTAATAGGCAGTCAGTGTGGTCCCAGTGGAAATTGAGATGTAGAATACTTGCTTACCCCCAAAAGGTTATCTTTAGCAAGAACAGAATGTCTGCCCTCCTTAGGAATCTCCAAATTTTCCATGAGAATAGCAAGGGAGCTCACAGTTTATTGTGAAAATAAGTTACCTATCCCACCCTTTTGGATGGTTTTTTGTTTTATCTTGAGTAAGCCAGATAGGATAAAAGATTGCAAATCAGGTCTTTGGATTTTTTTTTAAATCCCTGTGAGTAACTGAATATAAATATGATTGTCAATTTTTTTTCTTCAAAATTGTATTTAAAAAACCCAGTGCCAGAAGGTCCTTGACACTGATAAATTGTGCTTTTTAAATCTCAAAAAAAAAAAAAGGCTGGCGCCAAGGCTCACTAGGCTAATCCTCACACACCGGGTTCTAGTCGCGGTCGGGGCGCCGAATTCTGTCCCGGTTGCCCCTCTTCCAGGCCAGCTCTCTGCTGTGGCCAGGGAGTGCAGTGGAGGATGGCCCAAGTGCTTGGGCCCTGCACCCCATGGGAGACCAGGAGAAGCACCTGGTTCCTGGCTTCGGATCAGCGGGGTGTGCCGGCCGCAGCGCGCCAGCCGCGGCGGCCATTGGAGGGTGAACCAATGGTAAAGGAAGACCTTTCTCTCTCTCTCTCTCACTGTCCACTCTGCCTGTCAAAAAAAAAAAAAAAAAAAAAAAACCAAACAAACAAACAAAAAACACCTCAAAAAAAAAAAATCCAGAGATGAAAGTTGTCATAAACAGGATACATGCCTAACAGAAACTCTTTTTTAGAAAAAAGCAACTTGTCATTAACTCCAAATTATGCACCCCATGAGTAAGAATTTCAAAATTCGAGGGAAACAGCAAAAAATATACTGGATCTGAATTCACCTGCTGCCAAGCTAACATATGGATTAAAATTCCCTCTTCCTACAAAAAAAATTAAGATTGCTCTGTTGAAAGCAGAGCTCCTATGATGTTTTGTGATTTCTATTTTAAGTATGTGTTAGTCATTTCATTTGTTACAGGAAAGAAAATTTCTGAGTTGTTCAGGACCCACTTAAAAGTAATTTTGAAATAAGAGATCAAAGCCTTTCCCTAGTATGTATGAAGAGTTAAAACTATAAGAAGCAGTATCTCTATCACTGGCTCAACCCATGTCCAGAGAAGCAAGAACATCTTTACTTCGGGATAGAGAAAAGACTTGCAGTGGGGTATAATTTGTTGTGTTTTATACCTAAGGGGCAATAACCAGAGAAGACTGGCAGCTACATTAAAGGGACAAAGAAAATTTCACAGATCTGAGAGGAAAATCTCTATAGGCCTGTTACCTTTCTTTAGTTTTCAGTTGCATGGAGTAAATGCACAGAGAATACCAGATGACAATCCACTTTTCAATAGAAATTCTGACACTACTCTACAGATGTGAAGTAGTGGGTAACAAACCTACCAAGCTGGTTATGGCTAGAATTAGTGATTTTGGTGTTGGAATTTTCACTGATTAAATGCTACTGTGATCTCTTATCACAAAAATCTAGGACTTCCAAGTCTTTGTTTAAGCATGTACCTTATTAATGGTACTGGGGACCCAAAATGCTGCCAGTACAACATGGTTTTCCTCTCAAAGTCCAAAGTCATTACATCAAATAATACTATGAGTAGTTACTCAAAAAAATTAAAACCAGTTCTTCAAAAATATCAGATAAAGTAAAAGGTATATAGATGGTAGATTAAATTCCTCTATTATAAATATTCTTGACAATGGCTTAACAGAGCAAAATAAAATTTTAAAATATTTTTGATTTATGATTAGTGGTAGCTTTGCAAGGAGGGAAGGCCTATACTTCCGGGAATGGATAGACATGATGGTTATCTTAATGAGAAAGTCCCAGAGGCCTAAAAGAGTTAAATGCTTTGTAAAATCCTACAGGTGCTTTCAAAAATACTGTGTGAAGTAAGCAAGTACCTCTTGTTGGTTAATGAGTTTATAATTTTAAAGGTGGCAACTTTAAGTCTTTTGTCATCCACAGTTTTGTGTATCAGATTTGCTGCTCATAAAACTAAATCATTGGTTCTGTGTTTAGCTGTTCTCCTATAGGTTCCAATGAACTTTTTCCAGCCACATCTATTGTATTGAGTACTTTTGGATGGCTCTGTAAACAGATGAAGCCACTAATGTATTAAAGGTACCAACTGAGAGAAAGTATGGTTAACTGAGGTTACTAAGAACAAAAAGTAATTTGAATCAATTGGTAATTTACAAAAAGGAGTTATATTTTTTTAAAAAAGCAATTAAAACTGCTATATTGGTCTATTATGTTATGTTATATGTGTACACATATTGTATTTCTACATGGGAAAATTTATTAAGAGTTTTATTTTAATTGGCTTATATATAAGATTGCCCATAAATTTAAGCTGCTAAAATTAATCAAAGTTACATTTTAATTTGTGTGACCTGTATCTCTGTATCATATGTTTTAAACTTTGTGGTAGAAACTAAAAACACTTTATATGTTTGTGCTTAAGTTTACTGGTTAAACAAGCCACACCATGTTAGATATTTAAGAGATATTTCCAAATACATGATTCTTAAAATTTATAGAAGGCATTGGACCTTCTGGTAAATGTTTTCTTAAGTTGTTATCTAATGGTTGAAACTGCTTTCTAAGTTTTCATTTGATATTGCTATTGTCAGTAAGTGATCTGGGACTGGTACCCCCATTTCTCTATTCTAAATCCAACTTGTTCTGTCATTTCTCTATTCTCTTCAAGGTAGGAAACTAATTCTATTCTGTAGGACTCTCCCAAGACGCACAATTTGATTTTTGGATCTTATAAAAGGGATGGCTAACATTTTCTGTAATAATAGTATAGCCAAAATGAAAGTTTAAATTATAATTTCACAACTAGATTTACTTTGCCATCAGTGAAGTAAATAGGGAAAACCTCCCTTTCAGACCAAAGGGAGAGAAAGTTTTAAAGTAAGAACATAGCTTTCCTCATGGGCATTATCTGCCTCAACTAAACCACTATCACAACATGCCTGTGACTACAGACAAAAATTAGAGATGGGACTTAAGCACCCCCTTGCCTTGCATCCTCTGGTCTGCTTTAACAAAAATTAGGAGGAAAAGAAAGGTAGGCATCAGAAATGTGACGATAGGTGGCAGCCTATCAAAGGCTGGTCTGTACAGTGATGTGCCATCAGGGAGACCCAACAGGTCAGTCCACTGCAATGGCTTTCAATGTGGTAAGCCTGGGCTTCAGTAGAAGTCAGCTTATGAAGAGCCCTGGCAGCTCTGCCAGCCAAGAGTTAGCTCTCTGGAAGTGGACCTGCCCTGGAGTTGAAGGACTTCAGGTCAGAGCCACGGATCTTATTGGTTCTAAGCTGAAAAGCCCTTCACTCAGCCCAGCTTCCAAAGTGACCACCGCAGCTGAGGGGACGGCCAAGTAGGGTCAGCAACATTGCAGGCAGAGCTGTAAATTTCCTGTTAGAGATGCCACCTGCCTTTACCTGGCCAGCTCTCCTCCCAGGCCAGCTAGGTAATGGAAGTCAACAGGGTGCCTTCCCCAAGGAGATTCACACCTCCCTTAGGATGTACCCTGTGTGAAGAGGTAGATAGGTCTGGGCCTCTTAACTTACAAGGCCTAAAGCCCACCAGATTATCATCACACCCCTTCTGTCAGGTTCTGTTTGCCTCTCAATCAGCAAACTTAGTTGTGGCTTAGATAGTATCTTTCTTGGGTCCTCTAATAATGACTCTGTCCTTTGTTCTAGACCCTGTCTAGCCCACTTGGGTCTCATTCTTTTGTAATAATAACCTCTACTCTAACATCAATGGCTCTGCTCCCAACCTGTGCGTATTGATGGTCCTCTCCTCCACTTAGTGTTGTATAATTATTCAGAATTTCTCTACAGACAAACCCCTCTACCTGAAAACGTTGAGTGGCCTTTCTCCCAGTCTTGGCTGGGATAAGATTTAAACCACATCCATCAAACAATCCTCACAAGGGTCCAGAGACCCCCCTCATTTCCTCTCTATGAAATCCTTTCATTACCTGGTTAATGCCACTCTTAGGATCATTGGTTGCTATTCTCACCCTGACTTGTATACTACAGTGTCTGTTTAAGTGTTTACTGCAGGTGATAATGGAATAACCAAGGCTTTCAGCAACCAGGCAGTCAACCAGATGCTTCTCCATCCATACATGCCTGTCCCTGAGGAGCCCCAAGATACCTCCAGTGGGCCCCTGTAGACGACGTCCCCAGTCAGCAGGAAGTAGCCAGAGAGACTGACTCATCATCGCCCCCTTTCCTATCATCAAAAGGTCGGGATGGTAGCTTTGGGATCTGCAAGGAGGGAAGGCCTATATATACTTCTGGGAATGGAGAGTCCCTACCCACACTTCCGGGGAAGAAAAGTCCTTGTCAAGGTCCCTGCAGGTGCCTAAAGGTCAACCAATGAGGATAAGTCCTGCCTCAACCTTTAACCCCCATGCCCTGAATCTATAAAAGGAGCCCTCCCAACCTCTGACTTCCCTGGCCCGGCCCCCTCTCTGTTGGGACCAGGAAACCTCGCCCGGGAGTGGAATCCCAATAAAAGCTTGTGAATTAATTGATTCATCTGCCTGGGAAGATTTGTTATGCGCCGGACACCTTGCAATTAGTGCTTTTTCTCCTCCAATGAGTGAAGATAATATATTCATGTCTACATGGTTTATCCTTGTGTCCCCGTGTGTTCCAGTGCATAGCGCCTGGAATACAGAAAGGGCAGTAAAGAATCATACACCAATATCCAAATTTCCTCCCAGCAAGCCACAAAGTAAATAACTATGTAGACACACAAGGTCACAATGAGCCTCCTTGAAGGTACAAAGGACACAAGGTTATTTGTTCACATTTCTTTTGCCATTATGCCACAACTATGTTTTGAACCATTCCAACTTAGTATTCCCAAGTTAAAATAAAAATTAATATATTAGATATTTCTCTGGGTCAAACAAATATGAAGCCTGCATTCACTTATGTGAAAAATCAAGTCACGTATTCACTATCATTATGTAGATGTGCTACATAAGGAAAATTAAATTACCTACAACAATTACATAAACTCAGAATTGCTATTTCATCATTGTTCCTAAATTTAAACCTCTATAATAATTCAACATATATTTATTGAAGGTTTTTATTCAGAAAACACTGATGGGAAAAAGAACAGTTTATCAATATAAGAAAAATACATTTATTCTTCAAAACAGCTTAAAATCCTATACTATAGAGAAAATAAGAAAAATAATGAAAAGATCACAAAAGAAGAATAAGTAAGAAGTACAACAGGATCAAAGGATAAAGAGATCAGATTCTGGTAGACAGCTCACAAAAGTCATTATATGGAGAATGAAGCATTTCTAGGGATCTTAAGAAACATCCCAACAAGTGGCTCAGGGCTTAGCAGGAATCACAAGAACATCTGAACCAAACTATGGAAATAGAAGTAATTTAATAAGGCAGAAGTACAGGAAGCAGAAAATGAAATTGGAATCATAATACAAAGAATCTATCCCAAATTCTGAAATTAAATAGGAATTTAGTAATTAAAGGAGCAAAAATATTCAAACAAAAAGCCCCAAAGAATAATATTAAAATATCCCTAATATTATCTCTAAATATATATGTAAATATATATCTATATATTATATATATATCTCTAAATAGTGACTAGAAAAACAGAAATCCTATTTCAGCCATAGTATACATTAATATTTAATAGTCTGGACTAGAGAATATTATATCATTGATAACAATGTCTATTTTTTACAATTCTGAATTGTAACCTACTGAGTTTTAAAACTTTGTGACTTTGTTTTTTAAGAGTTATTTATTTTTATTTGAAAATCAGAGTTATACTGAGAGAGAAGAGAAGGCAGAGAGAGAAAGGGGTCTTCCATCCACTGGTTCACTCCCGACCTGGCAGCAAAGGCCAGAGCTGCACCAATCCTAAGCCAGGAGCTTCCTCCAGGTCTTCCCACGCAGGTGCAGGGGCCCAAGGACTTGGACCACCTTTACTGCTTTCCCAGGCCATAGCAGAGAGCTAGATCAGAAGTGGAGCAGCCAGGACTCAAACCAGCACCCATATAGAATGCCGGTATTGCCGGCAAAGAGCTTAACTCACTATGCCACAATGCTGGCCCCCTTGTTTTGTTTTTAAAAACAGGGATAAGAAATCAACACCAACAGATGGATTTCCCATCCACTGGCTCATTTCCCAAATATCAGAAACAGCTGGAGCTGAGCCATACCAAAGTCAGGTGTCAGAAACTCAAATCAAGTCTGCCACATGGGTGACAGGGATCTAACTATATAAGCCATCAATCACTGCTGTCTCCCAAGGTGCACATCTGTAGGAGGTTGGAACTGAAAAAGAACAGGGACTTGAACCTAGGAACTCTGAAAAGGGATGTGGTTATCCCAAGTGGCACCTTAGCTAGTAGTGTGAATGCTCACCTTGTTCCACTCTTACTAACATCTTCCAATTTAAGATCATGGCTTTGGTGCTAGAAAGTGCTGATTTGAGAACTAGCTCTGGCCAACAGTTTCTTAATTGTAAGTTGAGGAAAAAAACCAGAACTATCTCATAATGTCACAAATGTGATGATGTAAGTAAAGCACTTAGCCAACTCCCTGGAAAATATAAGTTCTTCATTTATTCATCCAAATAAAATTTATTCAGTTCCTACTCTTTGCCAGGCAGGAACTAGGAACAAAGCGGTGAAGAGGAAACACAAAGTCCTTGCCACGTGACAGATTCTAGTGAGTAAGGCAGACAATCACCCAGATGAATGGATGAATGGATGAATAGATGGATGGATGGATGGATGGATGATGGATAGACAGACAGATAGATAGATAGATAAAGGTATGATAACTATCATGAAGAAAACTGAATAAACTAAAAGGAAAAAGAAGAATGGAAGAGACAAAATTAAGAAGGGATTCTTTGAGAAGAGGTTGTAACAATGTTCATTAGTTGAGAATGCTATGTAATATCTATACATCTACAGAGAGGGTACAAGTGGATTACAAATCACATTTTTCAACACTTATTTATAAATTAAACAATTTATAAAAGCTGTTTAAAAACCATTAAGCAGGCACATTTAATTTTCTTTGTGGAAAAATGTTAAAATAAAAGACAAAATCTGGTACTGAAAAGTAAGGTCTAAAACTGGTTTCATAGATTATATCATAATGATATCATGTATTAATGAATGTTCCTGATTAACAAGTAAGTTGATTGTGCTGAGAAAGCAGAAATTCACTTGCTTCAATACAAAATATTGACATGTTCATTTGCTAACTGATTACTTACTTCACTTTCAGCAAAATGCCTCTCTCCTTTTAGGCACAGTGAAGATCGCCTCAGTGTCTTCTCATCTCCATCATCAAAAACTGCAAGAGGAGGTAAAAATGAAAGCTACTGAAGATTTTTCAGACTAACAAGGTTACATAAATTATAATTTAATTTTCCAAGGACAAATAGACCTACTGTTTAAGATTATATTTGGAATTCTGTTCACGTTTCATGTTTTTAATGAATGAGTTCAACTACAGAGTTATTACATTATTTTTTCTATTTTGTAGTGGAAAAGAAATGTACCTGAAATGAAAACATCGTCTCTAAAATAAGAAATAGCAAATAAAAAAAGTTGGCATTTCAAGAGGAAACCATTTAAATGCTAATTAACCTTTCTCAAGATACGAAAAGCAAGGTAACTTTTTCTACTGATAAAATACTGACAGATTTACCTATGAGACAGAAAGATTACAAATATATGTATCAGAATGTCTCTAAAATATGATTGCATTTCATTATTTAAAGCAGTGTTTCTCAATCTTAGCACTTTGGCCTGTGCATGATAGGATGTTTAATAGCATCCTAGCTTCTACCCAGGTTCCAGTATTACATTCTTCCCAGGTGGAACAATAAAAAATGTCTTCAGACAATGCTAAAATTTCAGGGTTGTGGGTATGGACAAATTCACCTGTAGGTAAAAACTACCAATTAAAAGTACTGAAATGTCTCCTAAAAGTTGACGGAAATATTAACTAACTTGGATTTAACAATCATTTCATAATATATGTATACCAAATCACAACACTGTACACCTCAAATCAATATACTTTTGGGGTTGGCATTGTGCGACAGCAGTTAAAACCACCGCCTATGACACCAGAATACAATATGGGCACCAGTTCATGTCCCAGCTGCTCTACATGTGATCCTACTCCCTGTTAATGCATCTGGGAAAGCAACAGCAGATCACCCAAATACTTCAGACCCTGTACCCACGTGGGACACCAAGACGGAGTTCCTGGCTTCTGACTTCGGTCTGGCTCAGCACTGGCTATTGCAGCCACTTGGGGAGTGAACCAGCAGATGGAAAACCTTTCTGTCTCTCCTTCTCTCTAACTTTAATTTATAAAAAAAAAAAAAAAAAAAAAAAAAAAAGAGTTGCTCCAGGCACAGATAAATCTTTTTAAAAAAATTATATACTTTTATTTGTCCATTTACTATACCTCAAAAAAACTTTAATAAAAATTTTAAATAAAAATGTGCTAGTAAAATTACTGTTAACAGATACAGAATAAATGTAGTGTATTCAAAAAGTGTATAGAAAACTAGATTACTCATTTATGAAAGAAGGTGAAATAAAGACCTTCCATAACAAACAGAAATTGAAAGAATTTGTCACCATTCATCCAGCCTTACAAAAGATGCTTAAGGATGTGTTACACACAGAAACACAGAAGCATGGCCATCACTATGAAAGAAGGTGGAGCCAAAAATCTCCCATAAAAATGACAGGGCCAAAGTCGTTACTTATCAATAGTCACCTTGAATGTCAATGTCCTCAACTCTCCAATTAAAGCATACAGACTGGTTAAATGGAAAACATAAAAACAAAACCCATCCATTTGCTGCCTGCAAGAAACACATTTCACCAACAAATATACATGCAAACTGAAAGTAAAAGGATGGAAAAAGATATTCCATGCTAACAGAAACCAAAAAGGAGCTGGTATAGCCATCCTACTATCACTCACTCAAAACAGACTTTAAAACAAAAGACTGTTGGCCAGTGCCGCAGCTCACTAGGCTAATCCTCCACCTGCAGCACGGGCACACCAGGCTCTAGTCCCGGTTGGGGTGCCAGATTCTGTCCCAGTTGCTCCTCTTCCACTCCAGCTGTCTGCTGTGGTCTGGGAGTGCAGTGGAGGATAGCCCATGTCCTTGCACTGCACAGGAGACCAGGAGGAAGCACCTGGCTCCTGGCTTCGGATCGGTGCAGCGCGCCAGCCATAGCAGCCATTTGTGGGGTGAACCAATGGAAGGAAGACCTTTCTCTCTCTCTCTCTCTCTCTCTCTCTCTCTCACTAACTCTGCCTGTCAAAAAAAAAGAAAAAGAAAAGAAAAGAAAAGAAAAGAAAGAAAGAAATAATGCTGAATCAGAAAAAAAAGACTATTAAAAGAGATAAAAGAAGGACCCTTCTTTGCAATGATTAAGGGATCAATTCAACAGGAAGATGTGACAGGGCAACTGGTTATTAAAAAGAACTGTTAATGGATCTAAAGGGAGACACACAGACTCTCAGACAATAGTAATGGGGGACTTCAACACCCTAGTTTCAGACAGAAAATCAGCAAGGAAACAACAGAGTTCATCAACACTACAGATGAAATGGACCTAACAGATATCTCTACAGAAATTTTCATCCCACAGTTGCAGAATACACATTCTTCTTATCAGTGCATTGAACTTTCTCTAGAATGGATCGTAGGCCAGGCCATAAAGCAAGTCTCAGCAAATTAAAAAAAAATGAAAATCATACAGTGCATCACCTGTGATCACAATGGAATGAAGCTGGAAATCAACAACTCAAGAATCTCTAGAACATATCAAACACATGGAGACTGAACAACATGCTCCTGAATGAACAGTGGCTCATAGAGAAATCAAAAACTGTTGAGGAACAGTGTTTTTATTTTTCATACTATTTGTTCAACTCTTTACACAGTATAGACTTAATCTTCTGTTTATAAAGTTAATTGAAAATAGATCTTAGTAAAAAAATAAGAATGGGAATAGGAGAAGGGAAAGGAAGAAGGGTGGGAGTGGGAGTGAGAGGGTGGGTACAGTCGGAAGAATTACTATCTCTATTTTCCTGAAGTTGTATTTATGAAATGCATGAAGTTTGTATACCTTAAATAAAAGGATTCTTGTGGGGGAAAAAAACCTCATATCCTAAAAAATAGTAAGAGATAAATCATGCTCCAGTGAGAACAGCTGGCGATTCAAAAACAGAAAAAACACAAATCAAGTGATGTTTCTTTCAATAAACATGAAAAGGGCCGGCACCGCAGCTCACTAGGCTAATCCTCCACCTAGCGGCGCCGGCACACTGGGTTCTAGTCCTGGTCGGGGCACCAGATTCTGTCCCGGTTGCCCCTCTTCCAGGCCAGCTCTCTGCTGTGGCCAGGGAGTGCAGTGGAGGATGGCCCGAGTACTTGGGCCCTGCACCCCATGGGAGACCAGGAGAAGTACCTGGCTCCTGCCATCGGATCAGCGCAGTGCGCCGGCCGCAGCACGCCAGCTGCGGTGGCCATTGGAGGGTGAACCAACGGCAAAGGAAGACCTTTCTCTCTGTCTCTCTCTCTCACTGTCCACTCTGCCTGTCAATAAATAAACAAACAAACAAAGAAACATGAAAAGATGTTTTATCTCACTATTACTATTGGAGGGACAGATCAATTCAAAACTGAGTTATTTCTGTGTTCAAATTGCCAAAAACTTAAAAGCACTAATAATATCAAATATGACCAAGAAATGGAAAACCGGTACACCCACATTCACAGAATATAAATTAATAGTTTTTTAGGAAGGCGATTTTCATTAAGTTCTAAAAGAGTATTTCCTGGACCCAGTGCTGTGGTGCAGTGGGTAAAGCCACCGCTTGCAGTGCCAGCATCCCAAATGGGTGCCAGTTTGAGACCTGGCTGCTCCACTTCCAATACAGTTCTTTGTTATGGACTCGGAAAGCAGAAGATGGCCCAAGTGTTTGGGCCCCTGCACCTTTATGGGAGATCAGGAGGAGGCTCCTGGCTCCTAGCTTCAGAAGGCCCAGCTCCAGCCATTGTGGCCATTGGGGAGTGAACCAGTGGATGGAAGGCCTTTCTCTCTCTCAGTAACTCTTTCAAATAAATAAATCTTTAAAAAAAAAAAAAAATTGAGAGCCGGCGCTGTGGCACAGCCAGTTAAAGCCCTGGTCTGAAGCGTCAGCACCCCATATGGGCCATGGTTCTAGTCCCAGCTGCTCCTTTTCGGACTCAGCTCTCTGCTATGGCCTGGGAAAGCAGTGGAAGATGGCCCAAGTCCTTGGGCTCCTGCACACACATGGGAGACCCAGAAGAAGCTCCTGGCTCCTGCCTTTGGATCAGCGGAGCTCCAGCCATTGCGGCCATCTTGGGAATAAACCAGCGGATGGAAGATCTGTCTCTCTGTCTCTAACTCTGTCTTTTAAGTAAATAAAATAAATCTTAAACAAACAAAGAAATGAATATTTCCTTTCAGCCTACGTTGACTTCTCAGTGCATATATCAGGACAATGTATACAGAACCAGGACCTGCTGTTATAGCCAAAAAACTGGCAAAATCATCAGTAAGAAAAAAACAAATGACAGTGTATCACTATTATGAAATATAATAAAGTTGAAATTTTTGTGCTATACAACAATGTGAATACAGTTAACACTATTGAACTGTACAGTTGAAAATGGTTACATTGGGAAAAATTTTCTCTAAGATATACTTTGAAGAGAAAACAAAAATACATTTGCATATAATATGCATTAAATAATTTCAAAATATATGCACTTATATACATTTTAAAAATAAGTTTTTAAGATTTGGAAAGGGGGCATCCCATATGGGCACCGGTTCTAGTCCTGGCTGTTCCTCTTCCAATCCAGCTCTCTGCTGTGGCCTGGGACAGCATTGGAAGATGGCCCAAGTCCTTGGCCCCCGCACCTTCATGGGAGAGCGGGAGGAGGCTCCTGGCATCTGGCTTCGGATGGAAGACCTTTCTCTCTGTCTCTCCCTCTCACTGTCTATAGCTCTGCCTCTCAAATAAAAAATATAATCTTACAAAAAAAAAAGATTTGGAAAGATAAAAATAACAGTAATAATGTCTATGGCATTAGGGAAGGTGGCTAATCAAAGAAATTTTGTATTATTTGTTTTCTTTTAAGTTTTTTTTTTTTTTATTTGACAGAGTTAGTGAGAGAGACAGAGAGAAAGGTCTTCCTTCCATTGGTTTACCTCTCAAATGGCCGCTACAGCCAGCGCGCTGCACCGATCCGAAGCCAGGAGCCAGGTGCTTCTTCCTGGTCTCCAACACAGGTGCAAGACCCAAGTACTCAGGCCATCCTCCACTTCCCTCTTGGGTCACAGCAGAAAACTGGATTGGAAGATGAGCAACCAGGACTAGAACCCAGCGCCCATATGGGATGCCGGCGCCACAGAGGATTAACCAAGTGAGCCACGGCGCTGGTCCCTAAGATGTTTTATTTTTATACTTAAAAATATATTTTAAGAGAAAATTCATTCTCTTACCTACAGTGTACCAACTTGCATCTGTTAATTTATTGATAACAGCTTCCTGATATGCACCATCAAGGTTCTTTACTTCCACAACAGCTCCTACCTAAAGTATTAAAAAAAGTTGGAAAAAATTTTAAGAGAGAAACAAAACAAAACCTGTTTTTTTTTTTTTTAAACTGAGTACATGATGGTGATAAATAAAGTGACTATGATTTGATTTGTGTCAAGGTACCAACAGTTTTATCCATCAATGTTCTATTACTATCATCATTGAAAATGTCAACACAGGGAAAAAAGCAAATACCTACGTATTATCATGAAAACAGTTCTGCCAATACAATCTTGAAAGGGTCTTGGGAACCAACCAGGGATCATTAGACTACACCTTGAGAACCACTGCCTGTGAAACTGACTATCCTTTATCCTTGGTCCCAGATTTCCACTCTTTCAAGAAACCTGGGGAGATAGGGACAACTAAAAAATGGCTATAGGAGCAGGTATTCAGCCTAGCAATTAAGATGCCTATGTCACATATTAGGAGTATTCGGGTTTGATATCTGACTCTGGCTCTAGCTTCCTGCTAACGCAGACCTGAGGGGTGGCAGTGATGGCAAGTAACTGGGTTCCTGTCATCTACATAGAGATATGGATTAAGTTCCTGGCTCCCAACTGGTGACTGTGGTCTGGCCCAGTCCTAGCCATTGTGGGCTTTTTGTGAGTGAATCAGTGGTAGGGAGCTTGCTTGCTCTCTCTCTGTCTCCCCCCTTACATAAAGTTAAAATAAAAATAGTAATTATTATTATTATTACACTACACCTTTGAGGTTTCTTTAAGGGTTAAAATGTACCATGAATGATAGTCATTTAAAATATTTTTTTATTTGATGAAGAAAATATAACTTCAGATAATTACATTTATAATCCTTATAGTACCTATTATATAGACAAAGTACCAGTATCCAGGGGATCCAAATGAAAGTTTTAAAATTCAACAACAAAAACTGGCAGATACGTGTATATGTATACTCTCCAAAAGTACAACTTCAGCAGTAAAAGATTTTTTTTTACAACAAATGTTTCTTCAAATCCCTTAGCACTTCTTAAAATTGTACTAGCTTGATCAGCTCATTTTTAGACATTTAAAAGTGCCAAAGACCACACAGTGGCTACCTACACAGACCCTTTAGTTTAACTAGTATAAAGTAAAATAGCTTTTATTTCATTGGCCAATGAGAAATAAATGAATACAAAGAAATAAAACTCCTTAGATGTTAGCAGTATCAACATACTCATCACTTGGAATTGTCTAAAAAGTCAAAAGATTTTATTTGCCAGTAGTTACTCCAAAAGAATAAAGAGCTCTGAATTTTTTTTTTTAACTTCCTTACAGTTTAGATCATGGAACTTACATCACTAACCCCCAGTTTATCACCTATTAATTCTGGACAATCTATCATTTTAGTAATGGAAACACAGGACAAAAACCCATAAATAAAAGCAATCAATGGCTTTCTTGATGTTCATTTTATTTTTGAACAGTTAGGTTTTATTATCAATATTCAATCTGTTTTTCTATTCATTTAGGAAAATTACATATTAACTATCAATTCAATAACAAAACAGCCAATGAATTAAAAATAAAATAAGCAAGTATGATTATTGTTTCCTAAATGTTAAAATTCATGATGACTAAATGAATTACCTTTAGTGGGCCCTTTATGTGGTCATCCTGAACTTCCACTGTTGAAGAATCATGTCTAAATGTCACCTAGAAAATAAAATTTAATTAGCTACCAAAAATTTCAAGTAACACAAGTTTATTTATGTACTATTTTTGCAACAGTAATATAACAGCTGCCTAGTTTATACAAAATCCCAATCTCTAAATTGATCAACTGAAAAATTAAACAGAGTACAGCTCACTTTTTAAAAATAAAAGTAACCAGCCAGCACTGTGGCATAGCGGGTAAAGCCACGCCATCTGCAGTGTCGGCATCCCATATAGGCGCCGGTTCTAGTCCAGCTGTTCTACTATGGCTGGGGAAAGCAGTGGAAGATGGCCCAAGTCCTTGGGCCCCTGGACCTGCATGGGAGACCCTGGAAAAAGCTCTTGGCTCCTGGCTTGGGATTAGTGCAGCTCCAGCCTTTGCGGCCAACTGGGGAGTTAACCAGTGGATGGAAGACCTCTCTGTGTCTTTCTGTCTCTCCTTTTCTCTCTGTGTAACTTTGACTTCCAAATAAATAAATAAATCTTTAAAAATACAATAAAAAATCAAAATAAAAGTAACCCATATTATCACATCTAAATAATGGAATGTTCCACATATATTTTAGTTATTAGTTTAGTTGTACAATTTCTTTTCCTTAAATATGAGGAAAGAAGATATAGAGATCTTAGGTTATTAACTACAATATTATTTTGTGAAGGCCTGGCTTAACAACAAGAAGTAGCAGCAAACATTTAGTAAGAGTTAAGTATTCATCGCAACCATCAAAATTTAATCTTCAAAATAACACTTTCAGGAAGATTTTGTTGACAAGAAAACAGAGGCTGATATTGTGGCTCAGCAGGAAAAGCTACTGCCTGCAATACTCGCATCCTGTCCCTGCTACTCTGCTTTGGATTCAACTCCCTGCTAACAGGCCTCTGGAAGGCAGAGGAAGACAGCCTAAGTGCTTGGGCCTCTTTCATCCATGTTGGAGACTCAGAATTCCAGGCTCCCGAACTCAGCCTGGCCATTGCGACCATTGGGGAGTGAACCAGCATATGGAAAATTTCTCTATTAATTCTTTCAAATAAATCTTTAAAAAAGAAAAAGAAATAAGAACAGTAAAGATGACAAAACTACTACATGGTGGAGCTGAGATTGAAACATATGGAGTCTAGCTCCAGAAATTTATTCTGTCTATATCATAAAAGTCATAGAATGGGAAGTCAGATGCAAAAATATGAAACTAAAATAAAGGGTTCAAGTTTGAATATTTAATTGGCTGGCAAAAAACTACAATTCAGTACCCAAAAGTTATTTTCTCAATTTAAGGTAACAATTTTACTGAAATCGAATCATTAATATGGTATTATCATGGTATATGTGATACCTGTTTTAGGGAATAGGGTCACTCAAAAACTAACCATGAAAGGAGTGGCCTCGCTGGCACTGTGGCTCACTAGGCTAATCATCCGCCTGCGACACCGGCAACCCAGGTTCTAGTCCCAGTCGGGGCGCCGGATTCTGTCCCGGTTGCCCCTCTTCCAGGCCAGCTCTCTGCTGTGGCAAAGGAGTGCAGTGGAGGATGGCCCAAGTGCTTGGGTCCTGCACCCACATGGGAGACCAGGAGGAAGCACCTGGCTCCTGGCTTTGGTTTGGCATAGCACGCTGGCCGTAACAGCCATTTGGGGAGTAAACCAATGGAAGGAAGACCTTTCTCTCTGTCTCTCTCTCTCACTAACTCTGCTTGAAGAGGAAGGAAGGGAGGGAGGGAAAGGGAGGGAGGAAGGAAGGAAGGAAGGGGAGGAGGGAAGGGGAGGAGGGAAGGGGAGGAGGGAAGGGGAGGAAGGAAGGAGGGAAGGGGAGGAAGGAAGGAGGAAGGAAGGAAGGAAGGAAGGAAGGAAGGAAGGAAGGAAGGAAGGAAGGAAGGAGAGGAGAGGAGAGGAGGGAAGGAAGGAAGGAAGGAAGGAAGGAAGGAAGGAAGGGGAGGAAGGAAGGAAGGGGAGGAAGGAAGGAAGGAAGGAAGGAAGGAAGGAAGGGAGAGGAGAGGAGAGGAGAGGAGAGGAGAGGAGAGGAGAGGAGAGGAGAGGAGAGGAGGGAGGGAAGGAAGGAAGGAAGGAAGGAAGGAAGGAAGGAAGGAAGGAAGGGGAGGAAGGAAGGGGAGGAAGGAAGGAAGGAAGGAAGGAAGGAAGGAAGGAAGGAAGGAAGGAAGGAAGGAGAGGAGAGGAGGGAAGGAAGGAAGGAAGGAAGGAAGGAAGGAAGGAAGGAAGGAAGGAAGGAAGGGGAGGAGAGAAGGAAGGAAGGAAGGAAGGAAGGGGAGGAAGGGGAGGAAGGGGAGGAAGGAAGGAAGGAAGGAAGGAAGGAAGGAAGGGAAGGAGGGAAGGAGGGAAGGAAGGGGAGGAAGGGGAGGAAGGAAGAGAGAGGAGAGGAGAGGAGAGGCCTCATACATAGTAGCCCAGGCAACTTTATTTCACACAGACATTACTACACTTCATTTCAATCAAGTATTTAGGGATCTGCGCCTTTCCCTTAAACTGTAAGCCACTTGTAGATGCAGACTAAATCTGTACACCATAGAATTATACTAAGCAGTAAGTAAATGCTCAATAAATGAAAACATGTAAAGAAATGTATCAATAAATTTGTCAAAAATGTACTTGCTTTGAACTATAAATTGGTTAAGAAATATAGTCCTGTAGGAAAAGGAAAACTTTGAATTAAAAATATTTAGAGAAGTTTGAAATATTCTTTATCAATAAGGTCCAATACAAGCGCTCTCTCCAAACATTCATGAAAAATGTGCATTAGGAAAAATTGCGTAGATTTCTAAATTTTTTATACCAAAATAAACTTACATTTTAATTCCCTTGCTCCACAAACTTTGTAAAGTACCCTCCATATAGGTAGCAGAACCAGGCATTAACAGTTTTGTTCTTTTAATTTATAGCAAGGAATGGCATGACTGCTACATGCCATTTTCTTGGTTCATTCATTACACACAGGATTGACTAGGTAAGTGCACAAGTCCAGGCTAAAATCCAGCCTGTGCTTTGTGGGCCTGAATGACACTACTGCCCAAAGAGAATACCTTTCCCCAATGGCACAAAGTGCTATCTGCATGCCAAGCTCTGCTAAGGAGGCTCTCCATCAGCAGGGAAGAATTTTGTGTAATTCACACAAAGCTGTTACATGTGCTAACAGTAGCACTGAAAAAGTGAGAAAATTGATTAATTGCTTTATCTTCATCTCTAGGACAACAGTACAAACAACTGAGTGCTCAGAGAACACTGGTGTGTGAAGCCAGAACAGGACATGCCACAGTAAGGCTGCTGAAGTGCCATTGTATATGTATTCAAATATTTCACTTGTCCTGTATTTTTCAACAATGTAATTTATTAAAATATAAGCATTTAAACTTTATTATCTGAAACAAAACTCAAGTACTTTAGAGTTTTCAAGACCAGAGGATAAAGAATTAAAAACCAAATGTACCTTATTTCCTTGTTACCTAAGACACCATTAATGGTGTCACATCCAGATTTTATGGTTAAAATGGGGAAAGGAAGAATTAAAAGTGATCAACTATGGTAGTTCCAATTCTGCTACAAATTTGCTATAAAAACTATGGAGAAATCATTAGCTCTTTATGAACTTTATTTTTCTTAAAATTAAGCAATTAAACTAGATGACTTCTAAGATTCTCTTCAATGATAAAACACTAACAATACAAACAGTATCAAGCATATCATAAAATGACACTCAAAATACCAACTATAATCATCTAATTACATTTAACTGGAGTACTTTAAAAAGCATGCTTAGGTATATTTTCACAATCATTACACCTAGAAACTCATTCTCCAAGAAAATAATTTTGACATGTAAAATGAGTTTAAATATCAAACACTAAACATAATTTGTAAAATATACAAATACTGTACCTTCACTTTGACAAGTCGTTTTGCTGTCTTGATCTTGGCTTCACAAAAGGCTCCTCGGTATTTAGCACTCACATCAGTGCCCACTGTCAAATAGGGAGGCTCATCAAGGGCCTAAAAACATGAAGCAACATAAATTAGATTTAAACTCCCTAATTCATAGCTACAATTAGACCTCAGAATAGTGGATCTATAATTCTGCTGTAGCTAAAATAAAAATTCTTAATACAAGAGGGTATTTATTAACAAAACAATCTATAAATAAACTGAAAATAAGTAAAATGTTTACCATAAAGTCTACTTAAATGTATGAAATGTATATCATGTAAAATAAAATGGTATCTTTCTCTAATTAAATACATATAGCCCATGTTATGAATCAGCTCACTCACAAGTACAGTCTTCCATTAACCTATTAATTCACTCATTCATTCAAATATGTATACATTTACTGAATGACCACTTAAAGAGAAAGGTCCATTTTCTAAAAGGCAGATCTTAAAAGCTTATGGTTGGGGGCCGGCACTGTGGCATAGCAGGTAAAAGTGCTACCTGCCGTGTTGGCATCCCGTATGGGTGCCGGTTCGAGTCCCAGCTGCTCCACTTTTAATCCAGCTCTCTGCTATGGCCTGGGAAAATGGCAGAAGATGGCCCAAGTCCTTAGGCCCCAGAAGAGGTTTTCCGGGCTTCATATGGGCCAAGCTCCGGCCATTGTGGCCATCTGGGGAGTAAACCAGCAGATGGAAGACACCTCTCTCTCTCTTCTTCTCTGCATCGCTGTAACTCTGCCTTTCAAATAAATAAAATTAAAAAAAAAAAAAAAAGCTGATGGTCAGAGCCAGTGCTGTGGCGTAGCAGGTGAAGCTGCCAACTGCAGCGCCAGCATCCCTTATGGGTATCAACTCGAGACCTGACTGCTCCACTTCTGACCCAGTCCCCTGCTAGTGCACCTGGGAAAGGAACAGAAGATGGCCCAAGTGCTTGGGTTCTTGCACCAACATGGGAGACCTGGAAGAAGCTCCTGGTTTCTAATTAGACCAGGTTCCAATCAGCCCAGCTCCAGCCCCTGCAACCATTTGGGGAATGAATCAGCAGATGGAAGATCTCTCTCTCTCTCTCTCTCGATCTCTCTCTCTCTCTCTCTCTTTCTCCCTCTCTATCTGTAACTCTGCCTGTCAAATAAAATAAATGAAACTAAAGAATGAAACTTTAAAAAAAAAAAAAGCTTATGGTCTGAAAAAAATCTTCTAATATTTAGGCTATAACTTGGTAGCCATCTAAATTCGGAACAGCTCTGTTATGTCTATCCAGATATTTCTACGGTAAAATAATGTAAAAGGAAACAAATTTAAAAAAAAAAAAAAAAAAACAACCATACATTTAACCTACTATAAACTATTTGAAGAAACTCTCATCTGGGAAGACTTAAATAAAACTACTCAGCCAAAATGTTGGTATGGAGTTTGCACTGTGGGGCAGAAGTAAGCCATAACCTGCAATGCTGGCATCCCATGTGAGCACAGGTTCGAGTTCCAGCTGCTTCACTTCTGATCCAGCTCCCTGCTAAATGCACCTGGGAAAGCAGAGGAAAATGGCCCAAGAGCTTGGGCTCCTACCACCCACATGGGACACCTG
The DNA here is from genome assembly GCF_964237555.1 of Oryctolagus cuniculus. NCBI lineage: Eukaryota > Metazoa > Chordata > Mammalia > Lagomorpha > Leporidae > Oryctolagus > Oryctolagus cuniculus. Next base: position 54,525,823 of record NC_091444.1, read on the forward strand.
AATCAACTTTCTAGTATTTGCCTAGCCCAGCCCCAGTTGTTGTGGCCATGCAGGGAAGTAAACCAGTGGATGGAAGATCTCTCCCTCTCTCTCTGTGTAACTCTGCCTTTCAAATAAATGAATATGTCTTTTCTTAAAAAAAAAAAAAAAAAGCTTTGCTGTGAATCCAGTGTTTATTTACTCTTTTCTATTAAATAATATTTGTATTTCCTCAACTGTCATTTAATTATATATATATATATATATATATATATATATATAATTTATTTGAAAGACAGAGTTATAGAGAGAGGTAGAGACAGAGAGAGAAGTCTTCCATCCTCTGGTTCACACCAGATGGCAGCAATGGCCAGAGATGCACTGATCTGAAGCCAAGAGAAATGAGCTTATTCTGCTTCTCCCACATGGGTGCAGGGGCCCAAGAACTCAGGCCATCTTCTACTGCTTTCCCAGGCCATAGCAGAGAGCTGGATCGGAAGACGAGCAGCCGGGACTAGAACTGGCACCCATGTGGGATGCCGGCACTTCAGGCCAGGGCTTTAATCGGCTGTGCCACAGCGCCAGCCCCCTGTCATTTAATTTTTAATAGCCGTGCCTTGACTTTTAACTGGATACATATCTTCACAGGTTCTAGATTTCTTAGTATTTCTTCTGCTTACAGTCATTAGCTCCATAGCCAAAGGAAGACTATACACAAAGCTTTTCCCAAAGTGCATTAAAGAAATACTGATATCTCAAGAACTACAACAACAAAAAAAAAAGGAGTCAGCGTTTAGGAAAATCATTTACTGAACAATTATAAATATATGTTAAAATATCTAAGATGCCGGCCGGCGCCGCGGCCCACTAGGCTAATCCTCCGCCTAGCGGCGCCGGCACACCGGGTTCTAGTCCCGGTCGGGGTGCCGGATTCTGTCCCGGTTGCCCCTCTTCCAGGCCAGCCCTCTGCTGTGGCCAGGGAGTGCAGTGGAGGATGGCCCAAGTGCTTGGGCCCTGCACCCCATGGGAGACCAGGAAAAGCACCTGGCTCCTGGCTCCTGCCATCGGATCAGCGCGGTGCGCCGGCTGCAGCGCGCTGGCCGCGGCGGCCATTGGAGGGTGAACCAACGGCAAAGGAAGACCTTTCTCTCTCTCTCTCTCTCTCTCACTGTCCACTCTGCCTGTAAAAAAAAAAAAAAAAAAAAAAAAAAAATCTAAGATGCCTAATAAAGAAAACATTTTCCAATCTATTCCTCCAAATAACCTTTATACTGACATCTATTAACATAAAGTGGAAAATACTGTTACACAGCAACAAATAAACAAAGTATCACTTTAATTTCAAAATAACTGTAGCTAATTCTCACAGAAATAACCCATATCCAAAAAAAAAAAAAAAAAACTTTTTTTCCCAATACAACAATTACATAAAAGGCCTCCAGAATGGCCAGTACCTCACATTCCATGTACGTCTTTAAACATTTTTTAAGATTTCAAAAACAAAATACATAATTTAAAAAATCTATTTAAGAAAATGTCTATATAAATTCAGTAATGCTACAACAGGAGCTTATGCTCAATGAAAGATAATCATTTTGACATTTTTTTGATGTTTATATATTGCACCTAAAGTTAGTAAATGCATTTCAAATTTTCCTACCTGTCTTAGCCCTCTTTTTTTTTTTTTATTTTTTTATTTTTTGACAGGCAGAGTGGACAGTGAGAGAGAGAGACAGAGAGAAAGGTCTTCCTTTGCCGTTGGTTCACCCTCCAATGGCCGCCGTGGCCAGCGCGCTGTGGCCGGCGCACCATGCTGATCCGATGGCAGGAGCCAGGTGCTTTTCCTGGTCTCCCATGGGGTGCAGCACCCAAATACTCGGGCCATCCTCCACTGTACTCCCTGGCCACAGCAGAGAGCTGGCCTGGAAGAGGGGCAACCAGGACAGAATCTGGCGCCCCGACTGGGACTAGAACCGGGTGTGCCAGCGCCACAAGGCAGAGGATTAGCCTAGTGAGCTGCGGCGCCGGGCAAGCCCTCTTAAAATCTAATTTTCCTGGGCTGGCGCCGTGGCTCACTTGGTAATCCTCCACCTGCAGTGCCGGCATCCCATATGGGTGCCGGGTTCTAGTCCTGGTTGTTCCTCTTCCAGTCCAGCTCTCTGCTGTGGCCCGGGAGGGCAGTGGAGGATGGCCCAAGTGCTTGGGCCCCTGCACCCGCATGGGAGACCAGAAAGAAGCACCTGGCTCCTGGCTTCGGATCGGTGCAGTGCCGTCCGTAGTGGGCATTTGGGGAGTGAACCAACGGAAGGAAGACCTTCCTCTGTCTCTTTCTCACTGTCTATAACTCTACCTGTCAAATAAAAAAATTTAATTTTCCTTAGCTAAAAGAATGGTTAAATTCCAGATAAACTATTGACTTTATTTTAGCAACACTATAAAAAGGAACTTACAGTACTTCACTCAAAAATTTTAAGAATGGAAATATAATTTATAGCGTTGGTAATACGGGATATGCTAATTAGATTGTGGCAATCTTCACAATTTACCAGTTCATAATGGTGTACATTATGTTCAATGTTGTCAGTTAAATATTTTAACATTTTACAAAGACAGAAATGATTTCAAGGAATTTTTAATTTACTTGGTGGTACAACTGGTATTGGATATCAGAACCAGAAAAGCCTAAATGGTATGACATTATTCCTGATTGTAGGCTCCTAACTCGTCACAACTTGCAACAACCTCTATTAACATATCCTGACATGGGGCCTGTGCTGTGGCATAGCAGGTAAAGCCACAGCCTGCAGTGGCAGCATCCCACATGAGCTCCGGTTCAAGACCCCGCTGCTCCACTTCTGATCCAGCCTCTGCTATGGCCTGGGAAAGCAGTAGAAGATGGCCCAGGTCCTTGGGCACTTGCACCCATGTGGGAGACCCAGAAGAAGCTCCTGGTTCCTGGCTTCGGATCAGCGCAGCTCTGGCTGTTGCAGCCAATTGTGGAGTGAACCATCAGATGGAAGACCTCTCTCTCTGTTCCTCTGCCTCTCCTCTCTCTGTTTAACTCTGACTTTCAAATAAATAAATAAATTAAAAAAAAAAACAAAACAGTAAGAAAAAAAGAGGCCGGCGCCGCGGCTCACTAGGCTAATCCTCCGCCTAGCGGTGCCGGCACACCGGGTTCTAGTCCTGGTCGGGGCGCCAGATTTTGTTCCGGTGGCCCCTCTTCCAGTCCTGCTCTCTGCTGTGGCCAGGGAGTACAGTGGAGGATGGCCCAAGTATTTGGGTGCTGCACCCCATGGGAGACCAGGAGAAGTACCTGGCTCCTGCCATCGGATCAGCACGGTGCGCCGGCCGCGGCGGCCATTGGAGGGTGCACCAACGGCAAAGGAAGACCTTTCTCTCTGTCTCTCTCTCTCTCTCTCACTGTCCACTCTACCTATAAAAAAAAGAAAGAAAGAAAGAAAGAAAGAAAGGAAGGAAGGAAGGAAGGAAGGAAGGAAGGAAGGAAGGAAGGAAGGAAGAAAGAAAACCAATGAGGAATTCAAAATTACAAATGTAGAAGAGAACAAGAAATCATCCAAAGGTTGAATACTTGTACATACTCAAGGATGATAAATATTTAAGGAATGATAGGATTCAAATTTTTAATAGAGAATTTCAAGAGAAGAAAGGACAAAAGAGTAACATATTTAGAATACTACTACACACAAACCCATGCATGTATTCTTTTCATTAGTATTCACAGCAGATACTAGAATCATTTCAAGTACAACGAACTGCAGACATGCTTACTGGGCAGATTTATTAAAGTTAAATTTGAGACAGGGATTTTGTTTTCCCCAAAGTAAGCCCAACTCATATCTTCACTAACATAAAAATCCATGTTGACAGGAGAACAGTATTAATTACATCAAATATTGTGGGAGTAAATTATTATTTTGAAAGGTAATATTTTCCTTCCTTCAAGCAAGAACACAAGAGAAGGAAATGCAAGTCATCCAAAAGAAATGACCCTTAGAGGGAGACTTGCAAAAGGAAAAATCACAGTCTAATAAAAGACACTAATACTAAAACACATTTTGAGAGCTGTGTTAATTTGCTAGAAAAAACACAGGAAAGGAAATGATCCATGTTCTGATCTTACTTCAGCTTCTATTTCTTTTTTTCTTTTTTTCTTTTTTGACAGGCAGAGTGGACAGTGAGAGAGAGAGACAGAGAGAAAGGTCTTCCTTTGCCGGTGGTTCACCTTCCAATGGCCGCCGTGGTCGGCGCGCTGCGGCCGGCGCACCGCGCTGATCCGATGGCAGGAGCCAGGAGCCAGGTGCTTTTCCTGGTCTCCCATGGGGTGCAGGGCCCAAGCACTTGGGCCATCCTCCACTGCACTCCCTGGCCACAGCAGAGAGCTGGCCTGGAAGAGGGGCAACCGGGACAGAATTCAGCGCCCCAACCGGGACTAGAACCCGGTGTGCCGGCACCGCTAGGCGGAGGATTAGCCTAGTGAGCCGCGGCGCCGGCCAGCTTCTATTTCTTTCACAACCTCTTAAGTATGTCATTTTTCTGTTCCAAAATTCTCAATAGCTTGAACCTTGATGCACATATTTTATAAAATATTTATTTATTTATTTGAAATCCAGAGTTACAGAGAAGAAGTGTTCCATTCTCTGGTTCACTTCCCACATGGCCACAATAGCCATGGCTGCGCCAATCTGAAGCCAGAAGCCTGGAGCTTCTTATGGGTCTCCATGCAAGTGCAGGGGCCCAAGCACTTGGGCCATCTTCCATTGCCTTCCCAGTCCCTAGCAGACATCTGGATCAGAAGTGGAACAGCTAGGACTCAAACCAGTGCCCATATAGGATGTCAGCACTGCGGTTGGTGGCATTACCCACTAGGCCACAGCACTATGCCCTTAATGCTCATTCTTTTTTTTTTTTTTTTTTAAGATTTATTTATTTATTGGAATGTCAGAGTTAAAGAGTGAGAGAGTAGGAGAGGCAGAGAGAGAAAGAGACGTCTTCCATCTGCTGGTTCACTCCCCAATTGGCCACAACAGCTGGAGCTATGCTGATCTGAAGCCAGAGCCAGGAGCTTCTTCTGCGTCTCCCAAGGGGGTGCAGGGGCCCAAGGACTTGGGCCATCTTCTACTGCTTTCTCAGGCCATAGCAGAGAGCTGGATCGGAAGTGGAGCAGCCAGGACTCGAACCGGCGCACATACGGGATGCTAGCACTTACTGGCAGCAGCTTTACTCACTACGCCACAGTGCTGGCCCTAATGCACACTCTCACAAGCCTATATCAAAGTATTGTAGTTATAAAGACTGTCTCAAAGGATGCTTTGAGACATCATAATTATCTAGAAGTAAAACTATAAAAATACTTTTAAATGCCATCAAAAACATAAATGAGACTTTCTACAGAAACCCAAATCAAATTTACATCCAGCATGGTCAGATTCATGCATGTAATTTTAGTAGGGCAAAGAATCACACTATCATTAGTCTAACATGAGATAACAGAATGGATTGATTGTTAGAACAGCTTTCAAAGCATAAAGACAAGGTTCCAATCCCAGCCATCACCTAGATGAGATTTAAGGCTAACAAACCTCTCAGTTTCCACATCTGGGAAAGATCAATACTAAAAAGCACTCAGTTAAGATGCCTAAAGTAGTCAGCTATTAAGAAGAGTATTTTGAAACACTCAATGTGCTAAAAAAAAAAAAAAGTCATTACATCAATGCAAATTCAGATTTGAAACCTCCTCCTTTTTATCTCTTTAATATTCAAGAGACAAACTACATTGTAAATGGCTGCTCACCATAAACAAATGCAAATTCAAGGTTAAATTACTTTTTTCATTTTGTCAATACTCCTCAGAATTCAATATTTTCTAATATAAAATCTAATGAGAAAATACCACAAAATACTGATAAAATGTTTGTTTCTTTTTTTTTTTTTTTTTTTTTTTTTTTTTTTTTTTTTTTTTTTTTTTTGACATGCAGAGTTAGACAGTGAGAGAGAGACAAAGGTCTTCCTTTTCTGTTGGTTCAGCCCCCAAATGGCCGCTACAGTCAGTGTGCTGTGGCCGGCGCACTGCGCCGATCCAAAGCCAGGAGCCAGGTGCCTCCTCCCCGTCTCCCATGTGGGTGCAGGACCCAAGCACTTGGGCCATCCTCCACTGCCTTCCCGGGCCACAGCAGAGAGCTGGACTGGAAGAGGAGCAACCGGGACAGAATCTGGCGCTCCAGCCGGGACTAGAACCCGGGGTGCCGGCACTGCAGGCAGAGGATTAGCCTAGTGAGCTGCGGCACGGGCCAAATGCTTGATATTTTTAAGATGTATTTTTTCCACTTCTGAAAATGTAGAAATAATCGTTATGCACATGGAAAAAGGAGCTTTCTGAAACTTTTAAACTTGCATTAAAGATTATATAATAATAATGATAGGAATTAACCTACACTACACTGGCTTTCATTAATATAATCATTGGGAATGATCATACTACAGAGCAAGGAATAGAAGTGTTTTATTCAAAATTTTTCTGTTAGAAGTTTCCTTTTTTTTTTTTTAATAACAGAAAAGTATTTTTTGCTTTTTACAATTTATCACAGGGGGGCTGGCACTTGGGCTTAGTGGGTAAAGCAACCACCTGCAGTGCCAGCATCCCATATGGGCTGCTGCTCCACTTCCCATCCAGCTCTCTGCTATCACCTTGGGAAAGCAGTAGAAGATGGCCCAAGTCCTTGGGCCCCTTTACCCATGTGGGAGATCTGGAAGAAGTTCCTGCTACACATAAAGTGCTTCCAACAGAGCTCACATAAAATGCCTAATAAAGGTAATTATTATTATCTAATAATCTGAGGGGAAATTGTACGTTGTTCAAAGGGTTAAGTCATAAAGTATTTCCATACAAATACAGCAGATGCCAGTATGTAGGAGTGTAAAACCATGTATACATGGGGAGAGAAGAGGTTTCCTTAAAATATATCCCTAATTCAATTCAAACATCATGTTAAATTCTACTGACAGGGGAGGTGAAATAATTGTGGGGAGGCTCCATAATGAAATGTATCACAACCCCTTAGGTGGGGCTGAAAAACAACCAAGACCATATACCTATCCTGAAGCTAATAATGTACTTTAGTCCAGTGTTGAAATGTACAAATTATTGTGTCTGCAGGTTACCTAAAATGGTTTTGCACAACACCAATCCTGAAAGATATATATATGTATTTATTCAGCCAGGAAAAAAAAATCTCTTACCTTCTTTTGCTATGTGTCTCTGATTGGTCAATAATATAGACAATCTCAGAGGGTAAAGTGTTTTCGAATAGCACCTGCATGCTAAAAAGGAAATTAAACTACTAAATTACCATTCTTTTGTTTAGCAAAATAGAATGGTTTTTCTAGTTGTCAAGGTAACAGCTACCTCACAGTTATCCAGCATTGCTTAAACAATTATTTCTCTAGTCAAATCACCAAATGTCCTAACTGGCACCTACTGCTGAATTCTACTAAAAAGCATAAACCATTAAAAAATTAACTATTGGTAGATAATAATCCCTCAAGATGCCAAAATACCAAGAAGCATATAAATATATAAATAAATCAACAACAATCTCTAATGTGCATTTGGGATTGATTATACCAAATACATAAGTTTTAGAAAGACAATTCTTTGAATAGCTGGCTAACGTTGACACTGCATAAAAAATAGTCATTCAAGATTTATCTTTAAAAAAGCAAATCATACTAGATAATATCTTATTGGGGAGTTGTGTGTGTGTGTGTGTGTTCTGTTTGTTTGTTTTTTGACAGGCAGTTAGAGAGAAAGGTCTTCCTTCCGTTGGTTCACTCCCCAAATGGCTACTACGGCTGGCGTGCTGCGCCAATCCAAAGCCAGGAGCCAGGTGCTTCTCCTGGTCTCCCATGCAGATGCAGGGGCCAAGGTCTCGGGCCATCCTCCACTGCCTTCCCGGGCCACAGCAGAGAGCTCGACTGGAAGAGGGGCAACCGGGACAGAATCCGGCGCCCCAACTGGGGCTAGAACCCGGGGTGCCAGCGCTGCAGGAGGAGGGTTAACCTAGTGAGCCGCAGTGCCGGCAGGAGTAGTTTTTTTTTTTTTTTTTTTTTTTAATTTTAGATTCTTTTATTTATTTCTTTGAAAGCCAGAGAGAGGAGGAAAGGCAGAGAGAGAAAGAGAGAGAGAGAGAGAGAGAGAGAGTCAGGCAGAGAGGCAGGCAGGCAGGCAGACAGAAATCAACCTACCATCACTGATTTATGCCCCAAATGGTTACAAGGGCCAGAGCTGAGCCAGGCTGTGCAGCCAGGAGCCAGAAGCTTCATCTGGGTCTCCCAAATGGGTGCGGGGCCCAAATACTTGGGTCATCTTCCCCTGCTTTCCCAAGCCACTAGCAGGGAGCTAGAAAGGAAGTGTAGCAGCCAGGACATACACAGGTGCCTACCTGGGATGCTGGTATTGAAGGCAGCAGCTTAACCCACTATGCTACAATACCAGCCCAACACAGTGATTAAAAAAAAAAAAGTGTAAAATATTCAAGCTGGTTAAAGTGTAAAAGCAGCCAGGACAGGGCCGGCGCCGCAGCTCACTAGGCTAATCCTCCACCTAGTGGCGCTGGCACACTGGGTTCTAGTCCTGGTCGGGGCACCAGATTCTGTCCCGGTTGCCCCTCTTCCAGGCCAGCTCTCTGCTGTGGCCAGGGAGTGCAGTGGAGGATGGCCCGAGTACTTGGGCCCTGCACCCCATGGGAGACCAGGAGAAGCACCTGGCTCCTGCCATCGGATCAGCACGGTGCGCTGACCGCAGAGGCCATTGGAGGGTGAACCAACAGCAAAGGAAGACCTTTCTCTCTGTCTCTCTCTCTTACTGTCCACTCTGCCTGCCAAAAAATAAATAAATAAATAAAAAGCAGCCAGGAGAATCAAAAATAAGAGCATTAAGTTTTATGCTAAAAACATTCAGTAAATCATATAATCAAAAACACCAATAGGGTTGGCCCTATGGCATAGTGGGCTAAGTCTCCACCTGAGGTGCCAGAATCCCAAATGGGCACTGGATCAGATCTCGGCTGTTCCACTTCTGATCCAGCTCTCTGTTAAGTACCTGGGAAACAGCACAAGATGGCCCAAATGTTTGGGCCCCTGCACTCACATGGGAGATATGGAAGAAGCTCCTGGCTCCTGACTTCGGATTGGCCCAGCTCCAGCTGTGAACAAGTAGATGGAAGACCTTTTTCTCTGTCGCATCCTCTCTGTAAATCTGCCTCTCAAATAATTAAAATCATTAAAGAAAAAAAAAAACACATACAATAACCCTAAGTCTATGTACATAACCTATTTTGAATGATAATCCCAAATAGGTAGTAAAGAATAATGAAATTATTTCAACAGAAGGATGAATGAAAAATACACCTATACCAAAAAGTACATCACTTAAAAGCTAAGCTTAGGGGCCGGCGCTGTGGCGCAGTGGGTTAAAAGCCCTGGCCTGAAGTGCTGGCATCCCATATGGGGGCCGGTTCTAGTCCCAGCTGCTCCTTTTCGGATCCAGCTCGCTGCTATGGCCTGGGAAAGCAGTGGAAGATGGCCCAAGTCCTTGGGCCCCGGCATGCAAGTGGGAGACCCAGAGGAAGCTCCTGGGTCCTGGCTTCAGATTGGCGTAGCTCCAGCCGTTGCGGCCATCTGGGGAGTGAACCAGCGGATGAAAGACATTTCTGTCTGTCTTTCCCTCTCTCTGTAACTCTGTATTTCAAATAAATAAAATACATCTTTAAAATAAATAAAATAAAAGCTAAGCTTAAAATGTAGAGTTTTAGGGCATACAAAAAATAGAAGATTGTGTAATCTAAAATCTCTTGGACTACTTCCTCTCTCCTTTTCATATGGTACTGAGGACAAATGCAAGGGGTAAGGCTTGGGTAGGCACAGGAGGTAAAGGACAGTTGAGTATACTAGGGCAGTAAGAAGGAGGGTTATAGGAGACACAGGCAGACCCTATAGCTGAGGACATGTGGGAACTGAGTAGCGACAAAGGAGATAAGTGGCTGGAAGATTTGCTACATTGACCACGTAAGTAAACTGATTGATCTAATAAATATATATACATATATTGGGCCATGTTTCTTACTGCCAAAGAAATCAAAAAGAAAAAAGGAGACAAGATATAACAAAGTGTAAGTATTAGACTGAAACTAGAAATATGGTTTGAACTCACAGTTGTTGGCGGGGAAGCTAGGAGATTAAAAGCGAAAGTGAAAGCTAGAACAGACTTCGATACGGACTGTGGGGAGAAGCCAGGAGAAATGAGAGGGGAATATTGTTGTTGGAAGAAAAGTTAGGGAAACATACCGGGTAGAGAAAAATATGTTAGGGAGAATGAAGCCGCGGGGGCAGGCTCAGGCGGAGACGTAAGCCAGCTTGGGATTCTTCAAGTTAGCCCGGGGAGCAAAAGGCGAAAAGCTAAAACTAGAGGCAGACACGTAAGCCAGGTTGGAATCCGTCAGATTAGCCCGGGGAGCAAAAGACGGGAAGCCAAACCGAAAGGCGCAGACGTGAGCTAGGTTGAATTTGCCAGGTTAGCCCGGGGAACTTAGACTGAATACCGGTGGCGGAAACGTGAGCTAGGCTGTGTGATTCGTGGAAGCTGCCGCGCGCAGAGAGCGCGTGGGGCACAAGTGGGGAGAGCGCACGGGGCGCAAGTAGATAGTTAATGTGGGGCTAGCGCGAAGGCCGTGGTGTGGGCGCGAAGGGGCGTGGAGACCGCGGAGAGCACGCGAAGCCGGGAAGCGGCTCAGAGCCGGGAAGCCGCCGCGGGGCGAGGCGCCTAGAAGCAGCCTCAAGGCGGGCGCCGGGAAGCCGCAGGGATAAGAGAAACAGAAGTTTAGAAATAAAATGAGAGAAATAGGAATGCTGGTAGATAGAAGTAAAATGGGAGAAATAGGAATGCCCGGAGATAGAGAAATAGAGAAAAATAAGGCCTCCCCACAACATGGCAATGAGAAAGCTTGGATTCGGTCTGCCTGATTAGTAAGACGATAAGCACCTGTGGGCGGCTGCAGGTCACCGAAGACAGGCACGTTATCAACACCAATAAGTCTCCCCACAAGACGGCAATGAGAAGGCTTGGATTCGGTTTGCCTGATTGATAGGGCTTGTAAGCACCTGCAGGCAGTTCCAGCAGAGCAGAGCATGCGCTGCAGGGCACCGAACACAGGCACGCATCAGCGCCTAAAAACCTCCTCACAACATGGCGAAGAGAGGACCCGGATTCGGTTTGCCTGATTGGTAGGGCTTGTAAGCACCTGTGGGCAACTCCAGCAAGCAGAGCAGAGTGTGTGCCGTGGGGCACCGAAGACAGGCGCATATCAACGCCAAAAATAAAAAGAAAGGGGGATCTGTGGGGAGCAACTCGGACTAGACTGTTACTGGAATTAAGACTTATTCTATGCATCTGCTCTCCCACAATATGGCGCTGGGAGAGGAGGAAACAGCTTCTACACAGCTGCCTCCAGTTCAACCAATATACTGCAGGACCTGCTCCTGATTGGAGGAGAGCAGCGTACTCGCCGTGTGGGCAGCCGAGTTGGGATTGATGGAACAGGACTATAAAGGAGGAGAGAGACAACATGCACCAGGAACATCTATCTGAAGGAACACCTATGCAGCCCACGAGAGAGCCGGCCGGCGGTGTGCCACTCCCTCGCGTAAGTGGGGAAAGTGGCAGGGGGAACCGCCCTTCCACGGAGGTGGAAGGACGGCAGCCAACCCGGGAAGAACCAGCAGCAAACCCGGGGAGGGCCGAGCAGACAAAAGAACAACGCAGGGTTTAGTGTCGTTCCTCCGCGAAGAGGGGGAGCGACAAGTTGTGTCATAAACACACAAGAAAAAGACAAAAAAGTACTTAACAGATGTGTGTGTGTTTGTGTGTGTGCGCCTGTGTGCACTATATTTTCCTAGTTCTGTCCATCACAAAGGCCTAGGAGCAAATGACTAACAACGTCCCCCAACAATGGAGGGGGACATGGCAAAGACTCAAAAGAGCAGCAGCCGAGATCTTGATTTCTAATCCAACCCTCCATTAACAAACACAATGGTACAGGCTTTTGTCCTATCAGCTAAGTCACCCACATTTCATACTGAAGTACCTAGGTTCCATGCCTGACCCCTCTCCTGACTCTGGCTTCCTGTTAATGCAAACCCTGGGTGGCAGCAGTGATGGCTCAATGATTGGGTTCCTGGTGCCCACATGGGAAACCTGGATTGAAGAGGTCCTGGTTCCAGGCTTTGATCCCAGCAGGGGCCACTGCTGACATCTGAGGAATGAACCAACAGATGATGGAAGTTCCTTTTCTGTGCGTCTCTCTCTCTCTCTCTTGCCAATAAATTAAAAAAAAAAAAAACCACACACATTTATTAAAGGAACAAGGGATTCTAGGAGAAATGGCTGATGTTAAGATTGGGCAGGACAAAGTACAAGAACCTGAAATATCTTGTGCTAGAAAGTAAGAAAATATCCATTAAATGATTTGTTTATATTTACATAATGTGAAACAAATATATAGCATTGTATTTTTTTAAAGATTTATTTATTTATTTATTTATTTATTTATTTGAAAGTCAGAGTTACATAGATAGAGGGAGAGACAGAGAAAGGTCTTCCATCCACTGGTTCGTTCCCCAATGGGCCACAATGGCTTGAGCTGTGCCAATCCAAAGCCAGAAGCCAGGAGCTTCTTCCAGGTCTCCCATGTGAGTGCAAGGGCCCAAGGACTTGGGCCATCTTCTACTGCTTTCCCAGGCCGTAGCAGAGAGCTGGATCAGAAGTGGAGCAGCTGGGACTTGAACCAGCACCCATATGGCATGCCAGCACTGCAGGCGGCAGCTTTACCCACTATGCCACAGTGCTGGCCCCTAACATTATATATTAATTTTACCACTGTTATCAATCTTACTTAACAAACATGAATCTAGGCTCAGAGAAATTAAATAACTTGTCCTGAGGATCATATAGCTAGTAAGTTACACACTTGGAGTTTGTAGACCACATGCTGTTCACTTCATAATAGAAGGTGTTTCTCAACATAAGCTGTCTCCAAATATAAACTATTTTTAATATATAATTACTTTTCAAAAGTAATTTCATTTAACACTGCTATAACATCTAATTTCTTTGAATCAATACATTTTTCCTGAATTCCAAATAAATATATGTGTAACCATCTTGATCAAATTCTGTACGTGACTACGGACAGTGCATGGAATCGCTGATTGCTTTCTATTTCCCTACCATTTGTCAACCCAGAGCCTCTTCTTTTTCTTTCCAAAGAGGCTGGGTTTACATGGCTGTGATTAAAGTCCCTCTGCAGAGTTCCTCTGGAACCCTTCACAATGTTGATGTCAACATTATCTGGAATGTCAACAGTTTAATTGCTGAGAGGGCCTTCATTCTCCAAGTAGATGTGGCAAAGAGCAATAAGACACTATTTGTATCTTCAGTAGCTCCTCTAGAAGACAGGTAAGAACCATTAAAATACAGTTCAAAAGGTCACCCTTAAAAAATTTTTGTATATTTGGGACAAGGAAAAACAGTACATAGTTGTAGTGATGAGCTTGGTAGCACTGGTTACCAAAGGGCTTTAATGTATAAAAACTCTAAAATTAGAATGAATTCTGTGATTTAGAATATCAATTATGTGTCAGTTTCTTTTAGTCACTAAACAAGTAATTGACAGTTTTGCAAGTAATCAAAGATAGACATTTCCTATTGATGACTATTTATTTATTTATTTATTTATTTTTAATTAACTTGAGAAAGAGAGATTTTCCACCTGCTGGTTCACTACTCAAATGCCCATGACAGCTGTGGCTGGGCCAGGTTGAAGCCAGAAACTCCATTTGGGTCTCCTACATGAGTAGCAGGAATTCAAGTACTTGGGCCATCATCTGCTGCCTTCTAAGGTGTGCATTACCTGCAATCTGGATCAGAAGCAAGACAGGACTTTCACTGAGGGACTCTGAAATGAGATGGAAGTGTCTGTCCCAAGTGGTGTCTTAACTGCTATGCCAAATGCTTCTACTTTGTTGATGACTTTTTAAGGTCATATTCTTGAGGATATAAAATACACTAAAAACTTGGTGGGAATTTTTAAGAATCTTGTTTGCAATCAAATTCTTAGAAGCATTCTCTAGATGCATCTTTAGTGACGTGTTAGATTTTAAAATGTTCTATTTGTTGCTTTCTACGTCATGTGAGTATATGTTACTAACATGTCCAGATAGAGGCCACAATAATGCTAATTATAGTCTCACTTTGTCTCATGATTTTTAAACTGGTCGCAACACTAAGTTCCTCTAATTTCCAGATCAATAAGTTTAAATATGTTCTGGGAGTGATATAACTCCAGAGCAGATTCATTTCCATGTGAATAAGCTTTTTTTGACCCCATTAGCAAGAGAAGAACAAATAAGATTAATCTTTTCTCAGGGCAAAGTAAATTGTCTAACTTGAGTTACATGTGAAAGCTCACTTGTTTTTCGGTACTTCGAACAAGATCATAAATGCAGTAGCAATTAGTAACATCTGTCCCAATGTATTCCTCGCTTATTCTTTCCTAACGCTAAAAATTCCACTTAGAATGTCTCTTCTATTTGGGGAGAGGGAGCGGGAGAGGGGAGGGTTGCGGGTGGGAGGGAAGCCATTGTAATCCATAAGCTGTACACTGAAAATTTATATTCATTAAATAAAAGTTAAAAAAAAAAAGAATGTCAGCCAGCGCCGTGGCTCATTAGGCTAATCCTCCGCCTTGTGGCGCTGGCACACCGGGTTCTAGTCCCGGTTGGGGCTGGATTCTGTCCTGGTTGCCCCTCTTCCAGGCCAGCTCTCTGCTGTGGCCAGGGAGTGCAGTGGAGGATGGCCCAAGTGCTTGGGCCCTGCACCCCATGGGAGACCAGGAGAAGCACCTGGCTCCTGCCATCGGATCAGCACGGTGCGCCGGCCGTGGGGGCCATTGGAGGGTGAACCAACGGCAAAGGAAGACCTTTCTCTCTGTCTCTCTCTCACTGTCCACTCTGCCTGTCAAAAAAATAAAATAAAAAATTTAAAAAAAAAAAAGAATGTCTCTTCTATTTAAATTTCTAGGAATATACAGGTACTGCAACTATGCTAATATCTGAGACTATGCAGATACCGGTCTGATTAATAGATGCGGGTCGAAAATTCGCTTATAAGTAACCTGTGATTACATTCCCTAAAGAAAATTAAATTTTAATAATATAAAGAGGGGCCAGCGCTGTGGCACAGCAGGTTAATGCCCTGGCCTGAAGCACCAGCATCCCATATGGGCGCTGGTTCAAGACCTAGCTGATCTACTTCCGATCCAGCTCTCGGCTATGGCCTGGGAAAGCAGCAGAGGATGGCCCAAGTCCTTGGACCCCTGCATCCGTATGGGAGACCTGGAGGAGGCTCGAGGCTCAAGGCTCGAGGCTCCTGGCTTTAGATCGGCACAGCTCCGGCCGTTGCGGCTGACTGGGGAGTGAACCATCAGCTGGAAGACCTCTCTCTCTGCCTCTCCTTCTCTGTCCGTTTAACTCTGACTTTTAAATAAATGAATAAATCTTTTTTTTTTTTTTAAAGAATAATATAAAGAAATATATATAGGCAGCATCCAGAGGTGATTTGTGTTTTAGGGAGGGTTTTTTTTTTTTTACATGCAATAACTTTTTTTTTTTTTTTATTTAACGAGCATAAATTTCCAAAGTACAGCTTATGGACCACAATAGCCTCCTCCCCCTCCGTGTCTTTCCTCCCATCCACAACGCTCCCCTCTCCCACTCCTTCTCCCCTTCCCCTTCACATCACGATTAATTTTCAATTATCTTTATATACAGAAGATCAATTTAGCGTATGTTAAGTAAAGATTTCCACATTTTGCTCCCACACAGAAACACAAAGTGCAAAATACTATTTGAGTACTAGTTATAGCATTGATTAAACACCTAAGAGTAATTGTGTATTAATTACAGAGTTCAACCAATAGTTTTAAGTAGAATATAAAATGCATCTTTTGTATTGTTGTGGCTTCCCCCCGACCTCCCTCCCTCCCGTGGCCCTCCCCTCACCCACTTCCTCTCCCATCCCGCCCTTCATCAGGTTTCATTTTCAATTACCTTCATATACCGAAGATCAATTTAGTATATACTAAGCAGAGATTTCAACAGGTTGCACTCACACAACCGAACCAGGTATAGGGTATTGTTCGACTAGTAGTGTTGTTTTTGAGTTTCATAGATAAACATATTAAGGACAGAGATCCTGCGTGGGGAGCATGAACCCAGTGACTCCCGTTGTAGATTTAACAATTGGCACTCTTATTTATGACGTCAGCAATCACCCGAGACTCTTGCTATGAGCTGTCTAGGCTATGGAAGCCCCTTGAGTTCACCAACTCTGAATTTGTTTAGTCAAGGCCATATCACAGTGGAGGTTCCTTCCTCCCTTCAGAGAAAGGCGCCTCTCTCCTTGATGGCCTGATCCTTCTGCTGGGGTGTTGTTCACCAGGATCCTTCATTTAGATTGGTTTTTTTTTGCCACTGTGTCATGGCTTTCCATGCCTGCGAGACTCTCATGGACCTTTTAGTCAGATCCGAATGTCCCAAGGGTTGATTCTGAGGCAGGAGTGCTGTTTTGGGCATTTGCCATTCTATGAGTCTGCTGTGTGACCTGCTTCCCCCCCAGGATCATTCTCAACCCTTTTGATTCTATCTTTCATTATTTGCTTACACTGGTCTTATTTGTGTAATCTCTTCGACACTTACCCTATCTTTTGGATCAGTTGTGTATTTATATTTGTCACTTTACCAAGTGTGCTGGCATTGGTACCTGCCTCCTTGGTAAGACTGAGTTGAAATCCCCTGGCACACTTCCAGTTCCACCGTTGGAGGTAGGTCTGAGTGAGTATGTGCCATCCTATGTATCTCCTCCCTCTCTTATTCCCACTCCCATGTTCCACAGAGATCAATTTCCTATTATTTTTTTTTAATATTTTATTTATTTATTTGACAAAGTTACAGACAGTGAGAGAGACAGACCGAGAGAAAGGTCTTCCATCTGCTGGTTCACTCCCCAAATGGCCACAATGGCCAAAGCTGCGCCGATTCGAAGCCAGGAGCCAGGTGTTCTTCCTAGTCTCCCATGTGGGTGCAGGGGCTGAAAGACCTGGGCCGTCCTCCACTGCTATCCCCGGCCATAACAGAGAGCTGGACTGGAAGAGGAGCAACTGGGACCAGAACCAGTGCCCATATGGGATGCCGGCGCTGCAGGCAGAGGATTAACCCAGTGTGCCATGGTGCTGGCCCCAATTTCCTATTAATTTTTAAACGCTCAAGAATGGTTGTGCATTGATTGCAGAGTTCAACCAGTGGTCTTGTGTAGAGCATACCGAGCAACAACAACAACAACAACAAAAATACTAAAGGAACAAAATAGTAAGTTTTTCCTCAACAGTCTAGACAAGGGCTGCTCATGTCATTGTCTCTCATAGTGTCCATTTCACTTCATTGGGTATCATTTTAGGTGCTCGTTTAGTTGCCATCGATCAGGGAGAACATGTGATATTTATCCCTTTTGGACTGGCTTATTTCACTCAGCATGATGTTTTCCAGCTTCCTCCATTTTGTTGTGAATGCCCAGATTTCGTTGTTTTTTACTGCTGTATAGTGTTCCATAGAGTACATATCCCATAGTTTCTTTATCCAGTCATCCGTTGATGGACATTTAGGTTGATTCCATGTCTTAGCTATTGTGAATTGAGCTGCAACAAATATTGAGGTGCAAATGGCTTTTTTCACCCCTTTAATTCCATTTGGGTAAATTCCAAGGAGTGGGATGGCTGGGTCCTGTGGTAGTGCTATATTCAGGTTTCTGAGGACTCTCCAGACTGTCTTCCATAGTGGCTTTACCAGCTTGCATTCCCACCAACAGTGGATTAGTGTCCCCTTTTCTCCACATCCTCGCCAGCATCTGTTGTTGGTTGATTTCTGTATGTAAGCCAATCTAACTGGAGTGAGGTGGTATCTCATTGTGGTTTTGATCTGCATTTCCCTGATGGCTAGGGATCCTGAGCATTTTTTCATGTGCCTGTTGGCCATTTGTATTTCCTCTTTTGAAATATGTCTGTTAAGGTCCTTGGCCCATTTTTTTATTGGGTTGTTTGTTTTGATTCTGTGGTGTTTTTTGATCATTGTGTAGATTCTGGTTGTTAATCCTTTATCTGTTGTGTAGTTTGCGAATAACGTCTCCCATTCTGTTGGTTGCCTCTTCGCTTTCCTGACTGTTTCCTTTGCTGTTAAGAAACTCTTCAATTTTAGGTAATCCCATTTGTTTATTTTATCTTTGATTACCCGTGCCTGTGGGGTCTTCTCCAGGAATTCTTTGCCTGTTCCGATATCTTGAAGGGTTTCCCCTATGCTCTCAATTAGTTTCATGGTGTCGTGGCGCATCTCTAGTTCTTTGATCCATGTTGAGTGGATTTTTGTACAAGGTGTAAGGTAGGGGTCTTGCTTCATACTGCGGCATGTGGACATCCAGTTTTCCCAGCACCATTTGTTGAAGAGGCTGTCCTTGTTCCAGGGGTTGGTTTTAGGTCCTTTGTCAAATATGAGTTGGTTATAGATGTTTGGATTGATCTCCGGTGTTTCTATTCTGTTCCATTGGTCTATCCATCTGTTTTTGTACCAGTACCAGGCTGTTTTGATTATAACTGCCCTGTAGTATGCCTTGAAGTCTGGAATTGTGATGCCTCCGGCCTTGTTTTTATTGTAAAGGATTGCTTTAGCTATTCTGGGTCTCCTGTTTCTCCATATGAATTTCAGCATTGTTTTTTCTAGGTCTTTGAAGAATGACTTTGGTATTTTGATTGGTATTGCATTGAACTTGTAAATTGCTTTTGGGAGAATGGACATTTTGATGATATTGATTCTTCCAATCCATGAGCATGGCAGGTTTTTCCATTTTTTTGTGTCATCTTCTATTTCTTTCTTTAGTGTTTTGTAATTTTCATCATAGAGGTCTTTGACCTCCTTGGTTAAATTTATTCCAAGGTACTTTATTGTTTTTGTGGCTATCGTGAATGGGATTGATCTTAGTAGTTCTTCCTCGGCCCTGGCATTGTCTGTGTATACAAAGGCTGTTGATTTTTGTGCATTGATTTTATATCCTGCCACTTTGCCAAACTCCTCTATGAGTTCCAATAGTCTCTTATAGGAGTTTATTGGGTCCTCTATATATAGTATCATGTCATCTGCAAACAGGGATAGTTTAACTTCCTCCTTTCCCATTTGTATCCCTTTAATTTCTTTTCATTGCCTGATGGCTCTGGCTAACACTTCTAAGACTATATTGAATAGCAATGGTGAGAGTGGGCATCCCTGTCTGGTGCCAGTTCTCAATGGAAATGCCTCTAACTTTTCCCCATTCAATATGATGCTGGCCTTTGGTTTATCATAGATTGCCTTAATTGTGTTGAGGAATGTTCCTTCTAACCCCAATTTGCTTAGAGTTTTCATCATGAAGGGGTATTGTATTTTGTCAAATGCTTTCTCTGCATCTATTGAGATAACCATATGATTTTTGTTTCTCAATTTGTTAATGTGATGGATTACGTTGATTGACTTTCGAATATTGAACCATCCCTGCATACCAGGGATAAATCCCACTTGGTCTGGGTGAATGATCTTTCTGATGTGTAGTTGGATTTGGTTTGCCAGAATTTTATTGAGTATTTTTGCATCTATGTTCATCAGGGAGATAGGTCTGTAGTTTTCTTTCTCTGCTGTGTCTTTTCCGGACTTAGGAATTAAGGTGATATTGGCTTCGTAGAAGGAATTTGGGAGGATTCCCTCTCTTTCAATCGTTTGGAATAATTTGAGAAGAACTGGGGTTAGTTGTTCTCTAAATGCCTGGTAAAATTCGGCAGTGAAGCCATCTGGTCCTGGGCTCTTCTTTTTCGGTAGTGCGTTTATTACTGATTCAATTTCTTCCATGGTTATGGGTCTGTTTAGATTTTCTATATCTTCACGGCTCAGTTTAGGAAGGTTGTATTTGTCCAGAAATCTATCCATTTCTTCCAGGTTCCCCAATTTGTTAGCATACATCTCTTTGTAGTAGTTTCTGATGATTCTTTTTATTTCTATTGTGTCAGTTGTTACATTTCCATTACTATCTTTGATTTTACAGATTTGGGTCTTCTCTCTCCTTTTTTTGGTTAGTTGGGCCAATGGTGTGTCGATTTTGTTTATTTTTTCAAAGAACCAGCTCCTGGTTTTGTTGATCTTTTGTATTGTTTTTTTGGTTTCAATTCTGTTTATTTCTTCTCTGATTTTTAGTATTTCTTTCCTCCTTTAGGATTTGGGCTTGATTTGCTGCTGTTTTTCTAGATTCTTGAGGTGCATGGAGAGTTCATTTGTTTGGTTCCTTTCCAGCTTCTTGATGTAGGCACTAATTGCTATAAACTTTCCTATTAGCACTGCTTTTGCTGTGTCCCACAGGTTTTGATAGGTTGTGTTATCGTTTTCATTTGTTTCTAGAAATCTTTTGATTTCTCTTTTAATTTCTTCGATGACCCACTGTTCATTTAGGATCATGTTGTCCATTCTCCATATATTTGCATATGGTATAGAGATTCTTTGGTTGTTGATTTCAAGTTTCACTGTTCTATGGTCTGAGAAGCTGCATGGTATAGTTTCAATTTTTTTGAATTTGTTGAGGCTCCCTTTATGGCCTAGTATATGGTCAGTCCTAGAGAATGTTCCATGTACTGGGGAGAAATACGTGAACTCTGTGTCTGTGGGGTGGAGGGTTCTGAAGATATCTATTAGGTCTATTTGGTCTATGGCGTCAATTAGCTCAGTTGTTTCCTTGTTGAATTTCTGACTGGTTGATCTGTCCATTGGTGAGAGTGGGGTGTTGAAGTCCCCTGTTACTATTGTATTTGAGTCTATATCTCCCTTTAAATCCTTTAGTAATTCTTTCAGGTAGCCAGGCACCCTGTAATTAGGTGCGTATACATTTATAATAGTAATGTCTTCCTGTTGGATAGATCCTTTAATCATTATATAGTGCCCTTCTCTGTCTCTTTTAATAGTTTTTATGTTAAAGTCTATTTTGTCTGATATTAGGATGGCCACACCAGCTCTTTTTTGATTTCCATTAGCTTGGAGTATCTTTTTCCATCCTTTCACTTTCAGTCTGCGTGCATCTTTGCTGATGAGGTGTGTCTCCTGAAGGCAGCATATAGTTGGATTCTCTTTTTTTATCCAATCAGCTAGTCTATGTCTCTTTGTCGTGGAATTAAGACCATTCACATTCAATGTGATTACTGTTAAGTACTATCTTTTCCCCTTCATGTTTCCTGAAACGAGCTGTTTATGTATTTTGAACTTTGTTTGTGGGTTACTCTACGTTCGCTTTTTTTTGCAGTGAAGTTCTTGTTTTTGTATTTCTGTGTGCAGCACATCTTTGAGCAAGTGTTGCAGGGTTGGACGCGTGGATACAAATTCTTTCAGTTTCTGTTTGTTGTGGAAGATCTTTATTTCCCCTTCATTCATAAATGATAGCTTTGCAGGATATAGTATTCTAGGTTGGCATTGTTTGTCTTTTAAAACTTGAAATATATCATGCCATTGTCTCCTTGGCTGTAGTGTTTGCGATGAGAAGTCTGGCGTGAGTCTGATTGACTTACCCCTGAATGTGATTTGTCGCTTTTCTCTGGCACTTTTTAGGATTTGTTCTTTGTGTGTCACTGAACTGAGTGTTGCCACAATGTGTCGTGGTGAATTTCTCTTCTGGTCTACTCTGTTCGAGTCCTGGCTATCTGTTGTATTTGTATGTTGTTATCCAGCTGCCTTTGTTTAAAGTTTTCTGATATTATTTCGTTGAAGACACCTTCTAATCCATTCTCTCTTTCCATCCCCTCAGGGACTCCTATTATCCGAACATTACACCATTTGATTGAATCTTGTAGGTCTCTGACCGTGTTTTTTAATTTTTTAATTTCTTCTTCCTGCGATTGAACTGACTGTATTATTTCTGGAAGTTTGTCTTCGAATTCTGATATTCGGTCTTCTATTTCATCTGTTCGATTTCCGAGGGATTCCATGGTGTTTTTTATATGGTCAATTGAGTTTTTCAGTTCTAGTATCTCATTCTGGCTTCTCTTTAAGATCTCTAATCCTTGGGCTTGTTTTTCATTCAGCTCTTGACACTGTTTCTCATTATTTCTAAGTATTCTGATTATTAATTTTCTGAATTCTTTTTCTGGCATGTTTTCAACTTCTTCTTCTTCTGCCTCTGTTATGGTTGGTTTAGCCTGCTCCATTGGCAAATTTATACGATCTTCTATGTTTTTTTGTTTTGTTTTTTGGCATTCCGTCTGGGTGATTTTTCGGGTTGATTTCCCTCTACTATAGGCTGCTGTGAGTCTCTACCAATATCCAGTGTAATCAGGCTGCTCTACACAGCCCACAGGTAAACAGACAGGATGGCTGTTCTCTGCCCACTGCAGCTCTGGATCCTGCGCTTTTTCCCCACCAGGAGGCGCTATTCAGTTTTTTTGTTTTTGTTTTTGTTTTTTTTTTCTTGTAACTTGAGTAGTCGGGTCTCAGGGCTTTGGGCTGCCCTCCCTCGAGCACCCTCAGCTCCACCTTTGGGCTCCGCCTCCGAAGGTTAGTGTGGAGGCAAAGACAGTTCTCCTTTAAGCCCGAATGTAAACAAACAAAATGGCTGCTTCCCGCTCGCTGGAGCTCCGGGGAGGCGCCAAGAGATACTGGCTTACTCAGTCTCTCAATTAGTATCCCTGAATCGTGCACTCTCTCCGCAGGCGCCACTCACTCTGTTCCGTTTTCTATTTCCTCCCCCACTCAGTCGTGCATGTCTCAGTGTCCGTCCCAGGGTGTGTTGGGGGAGGGGCGGCGGCAGTTGTGCCGCGGTGCTGGGCGAGCGCCCCGTCTCACCTCAGCTTCCAGCACTGGTGCATACACGCTCCTGCTGGTGTTCTGAGTCTCAGGCGTCCGCGTCCTCCTCGCGTGTCCACCCTATCTCCCCAGTTTCAGGAAGGGCTTAAAAACTACAAATTCTCATCCCTCTTTGAACCTTCCCTTAGTGGACCTTCGCTGTGCTCCCTCCCTCTCTATTCCGCCATCTTCTCTCCGCCACATGCAATAACTTTTACAGTCCAGCAAAAAAAGCAAAACGAGTAAACCTGAAAAGTAAGTACAGAACATAAAGGATGCCTCACAGAAAAAGATATGCACATGCTGAATATTTATTTTCAAATAACTTCAAATTTACAGTTCAAAGAATTCAGGTAATTCCCATCACTAGATGGGCCAATTGGGATTTGCTGTTCTTGTTATTTATGTTTATTTATGGTTTAAAAAAAAATTTTTGAGAGACAAAGAGATCCCCCACTCACAGGTTCAACAAATGTCCCCATGGCCTGGACTGGGTATAGGCCAAGGTCAAAGCCAGAAGCCACATGTCGGTAGCAGAAGCATAATTGCTTCAACTTTCACTGCTACTTTCCAGGGTCCACATTAGCAAGCTGGGGTTAGGAGTCAGAGCTAAAACTTGAACCTAGTTACTCTACATGGGAGACCTGAGTGTCCTCATCTGGTGTTTTAACCTCTAGGCCAAACCTATGCCCCTAGATGAGCTAATTTTTAACATTCTACCTTATTTACTCTAGTCTTTATGTCTCTGCTTAGTTCCCTCTGGAATTAGAACATCTGGGTTGAAACTCCAGGTGTGTAACGTACTGGCTATATGATTCTTAGGACAAGTTATTTAACATCTCTGAGCCTAGATTCACATTTGTAAAGTGGGGTTGATAATAGTGATAAAATTAATATACAATATAACAGATATTTTATATATTTATTGCATATTACATATTACATATTTAAGTATAAATGTTGTGACCTCTTACAGATATAGCCATATGTAAAATGTTTATCAGTATCCAACATGATAAGTAAAAAATAAATATATGCTTTAATTTGCTATTACTACCTTTTTTTTTTAAGATTTATTTATTTATTTGACAGTTACAGGGAAAGGAAGAGGGAGAGAATGAGAGAGTGAGAGAGGGAGGGAGAGAAAGAAGATAAATCAATCTTCCATCCACTGGTTCACTCCCCAAATGGCTGCAATGGCCAGGGCTGGGCCATGCTGAAACCAGGAACCAGGGGCTTCATCCAGGTCTCCCATGTGAGTGCAAGGGCCCAAGTACTTGGGCCATCTTCCAGTGCTTTCCAAGGCTGATTAGCAGGGAGATGGAAAGGAAGTGGAGCAGCTGGGTCTTGACCTAGCAGCCATATGGGATGCCAGCACCACAGGCGGCAGCTTTACCCACTACACCAGTGCCAGCCCCTATTATTTTTCTTTAAGATTTATTTTAGGGGCCAGTGCTGTAGCGTAGCAGGTTAACGCCCTGGCATGAAGCACCAGCATCCCATATGGCTGCCGGTTCGAGACCTGGCAGCTCCACTTCCCACCAAGCTCTCTGCTACGGCCTGGTAAGGCAGTAGAAGATGGCCCAAGTGGTTGGGCCCCTGCACCCACATGGGAGACCCAGAAGAAGCTCCTGGCTTCCGGCTTCAGATCGGTGCAGCTCCAGCCATTGTGGCCAATTGGGGAGTGAACCAGCTGATGGAAGACTCTCTCTCTCTCTCTCTCTCTGCGCCTCTCCTCTCTCTGTGTAACTCTTTCAAATAAATAAATCTTAAAAAAAAAAAGGAACAGACACAGAATAAAATAAGGCAATAAAAAAACTCATCTGAATTATAGAAAAGGTGTTTTGAGAAAATCTAGCAAAAAAAAAATCAGAAATTGAGACAAAATTATTAAAGCAAACAAGCAAAAAAAAAGTAAGTAAATGGAAAAGTAGTATTTCCCTGTGCAGAAAGAAGTTAACAGCAGGCCTGAAACTGCTTTCCTTGAAAGGCCTGCTTACAAGGCTGCCGCTGGCTGGCTGCTGGGAACTCATGAAAATATGTATTTGGGGAGGGACTCTACTATTGACTGATAAGAGTAGTTCACTGTGTCTAAACTGTACTTACAAACAATATAGTTTATGCTGAATACCTGCTTTCATTCTCAGAGACTGGAATTTGGGCATGCGCCAGGCACGAGGCACCTACGTGACCAGTTCCCAGTAAAAACCTTGCATGCCAATTCTCTCATAAGCTTCCCTAGTTAACATTTCATTTGTGTTGTCACAATTCCTTGCTGACGGAATTGTGTCACATGTGACTCTACAATAAGAAAGTTGTACCTGGTTTCTCGCAGACCTCACAACACATACCTTTTCCTTTCGCTGATTATGCTTTGTAGCCTTTTGTTGGAATCTATCACAGCAGCAAATACAACACAGAGTCTCCTGAGTTTCACTATACAATTAACAAACCCCCACCACATTCTCTTAGCTCTACTATGAAGGAGCTCTTTGAAAGTCACATAATAGAGTAAAAACACCGCCGATATCCTCATATTTGATGTGTTTATACTTCCTCCTCCTTGACTCCCTAATAAACAAAACGTTTTAATATTATTGTATTTCCTTTCCTTGATCTTTTTAACGTATTCAGCAAACCTAATTTGAACATGTTCAATCCTTTACAAGAAAACTGGTGTGCTGCTGCCAAAGGTGGAAAACACAGGAGATGAGTACTGAAATCAGGCTTGTTGGCAAATATAAAATCTACTTTGAGGATACAGACGAAGCCACTCAAAGAAACAGTCATCACCACTCACAGCTCAAACTGTTGTGGCACAGCAGGTTAAGCCACTGTCTGCAACACCAGCATCCAATGTAAGAACACCACCTTGAATTCCAACTGCTCCACTTCTGATCTAGCTTCCTGCTAATGAGCCTGGGAAAGCAGCAATGACAGCCCAAATACTTGGGTCCCTGCCATCAACTTGAAAGACTTCATGGAGTTCCTAGCTCCTGGTTTCTGCCTGGCCCAGTACTGGCTATTGCAGGCATTTGGGGAGTGAACCAGCAGATGAAAAGATTTGTCTCTCCCTCTGTGTCTTTGAAATAATAAAATAAATAAATCTTTTTAAAAAAGAAATAAAAACAAAATGGTTTCAAATGTTAGTTCCAAAGAAGAAGTCAAGATACTCTACAGCTTTTGAGTACTGGCTTGTCATCAGTCTGCTTCTCAACAAGTCCATTCTAGCATGTTACATGGTGAGCATGAGTTACTTATTCAACAGTGTTTAGAGATACTCACTTCCTGATAATTGCACACTCTTGGAGCAGTGGCGATGGCTCAAGTAACTAGTTTCCTGATACCTATATTGGATACCTGGATTGAATTCCCTCTTACCCACTTCATTCTGGCCCAGTCTAGATTTTTACAGGCATCTGAGGAGAAAACTGACAGATTTTCATTGAAATATTAGCCTAGAGATACATGCTATGATTCAGAAGGGGAAATGGGTATGAAATAAAGACAATGTTGTAACAGAATGTAGTGGCATTGAAGAAATTAAAATAAAAATAAAAAAACACCACAGTTACTACTAAAGCATATAACAGTATCTAACAATGTCTTTAGTGGGGTGGGGTCCTGAGTTCACATGGTCCACCCTTAGCACTATGATACTGTGCAAAAACCGTTTAAAGCCCTGACTTTGCTTTCTTATGTTCTAAAGAATCAAAGATTTTATATGGTCTAGTAATGCACGATCTTACTTTACAGATGCACTGCTCTGTATTCCTTAGTGTTCTCTCTAACTCATAAAAGCTAGTAGTCTTCCAATCAAGACTACTTCAGAGTCTACAGTCAGCTCAAGGCAATTTAATCTTTGGTGGACTTTGGGATTAAGAGTATGTATGTTTAATCAAAACAGAAATTAGCTCTGTGTACGGGTATGTGTGTGTGTGACAAATTTTAGAAGCACAGGTAGGTAAACCAAGGTTCTATGAACAATGGGTAAAAACTGTTAACAGAAGAAACTTTAACCTGGTTACCATAAAGTGGCTTCTGTGGGTCTCTATAGATTATGCAATTAAACATAGAATTTTCAAATTATAAAGCCTGTACATTCGACAAATTCAAAAACAACTTAAGAACTATTACACCGTGATGTTTCAAGTTATCCAATTAAAGTGGAAGAAAGGAAGAAGAACAAAAATACTCTGAAGCAAGTTAATCAGATTTAACCAGACATGGAAATATTAACTATGTTAGACATTATTTAATTTTATCAGAAAATACGTTTTACATTCATTTTTATCAAAACAAAAATTACGTAGCTGAACAGGAAATGCTTCAGCTGTTGTGAGCATTTGGGGAGAGAACCAAGGGATAGAAGATCTCTTTCTGTCTCTTTTACTCTCTGCCACTCTGCCTTTCAAATCAATCAATAGATAAATAACTTGCAAATACAAAGAAGGCAAAGATTTAAGTGATTTTAAGGACACAATTCATTAGGTACAGAAAAAGAGCTTAAACCCAAATTTCCCCTGAATATCATACCATACTGCCTATTAAGTAGCAAAATCTACAATCCTTTAAAAACATCAATTGGGGCCAGTGCCTTAGCTTAGTGAGTAAAACCATCACCTGTGGAGCTGGCATCCATATGCTCACGGGTTTGAGTCCTGGCTGCTCTATTTCTGATTCAGCTCCCCACAAATGAGCCTGGGAAAGCAGCAGAAAATGCCCCAAGTGCTTGGACCCTTGCTTTCAGGTGGGAGACCTGGAAGAAGCTCTGGCTCCTGGCTTCTGATGGACCCAGCTCTCTCTCTCTCTCTGTTTCTCTCTCCCTCTCTCTCTCTCTAGCTCTGCCTTACAAGTAAGTAAATAAACTTTTTTAAAAACGTATCTATAATTAACTTGTGTAGAAAACTAATTTCCACTCAGGAGCTAATGTTTAAAAATGACAATGAAAAATTATTATTATAAACTATCTTTTAAAAATATATAGGTAAAAATTTGAAAGGATATACTAAAATGAGTAAGTTAACTCTCTGAGTTTTGGATAGTATTTTTCCTCTTTAATTTTCTAGGTTTCCCACAATAAGTTTTTAATAATAACCAGAAAATGATTAAACCAAATGAAATATTTATGGAATTTCTAACATTAAATATTATTTAATATTTACTTAAAGATAGTTTTTAATTTTCTGCTGAAACTTTTTTTTAAAATATTTTATTTATTTATTTGAGAGGTATAGTTACAGATAGCAAGAGGAAGAAACAGAGAGAAAAGTCTTCCATCTGCCGGTTCACTCCCCAAATGGTTGCAACAGCCAACGCTGAGCCCATCCAAAGCCAGGAGCCAGGAGCTTCTTCCAGGGCTCCCAGGCGGGTGCAGGGGCTCAAGCACTTAGGCCATCTTCTGCTTTCCCAGGCCATAGCAGAGAGCTAGATCGGTAGAGGAACAGCCAGGACTACAACCAGTGCCCATGTGGGATGCTGGTGCCACAGGCAAAGGAATAACCTACGCTGCCAGAGCACCAGCCTTCCTGCTGAAACTTTTAAGAAAAAGTTAACTGAGACTCTAAAATCATCCAACTTAAATTTTAGGTCAATCTCTATTAACTTTTATAGGCTTATATTAGGCTTATATTAGCTGTTCTCCAACTATATTGTAAAATTATCTTAAAATGCAATGTGATTAGCTGATCAGAGAAATGTAATTATATTAACTTCACTGGTTTTAATGCTAGTTATATGACATGTGTACCCGTTTTTCTTAAATGACTGAAGGAAATATTCACAGCATGTTAACTGTAACTGTCTCTTATCTTTCTTTAAAAAATTCATTTATTTATTTGAAAGAGAGACATACAGAGGTTTTTCCATCTGCTGGTTCACTTGCCAAATGTCCGTAATAGCCCAGCCTGGGTTAGGCAGAAGCCAGGAGCTAGGACTCACTCTGGGTCTCCAACATGGATATCAGAGACCCAACTACTTGAGTCATCACTGCTTCCATTCAGGGTGCACATTACCAGGAAGCTGGAATCCAAAGCAGAGCCAAAACCTGAACAAAGGCACTCTGATTTGGGATTCGGGAAACTTAACCATTGTGCCAAATGCCCACTCCACAAGGGTATCCTTAAAAAACAGAAATGAGAGCCAGTACTGTGGTGCAGTGGATTAAGCTACTGCTTGAGATGCTGATACAGTAGTGGCCATTTGGGAAGTGAACCAGCAGATGAAAGACCTCTCTCTCTCTCTCTCCCCCTGCCTTTCATATAAATAAATAAATCTTAACCAAAAAAAAAAAAAAAAAAGAAAAAGAAAAAAAGAAAAACAAAAAACCTGCTCTCATTCATGCACTCTCTCTCTCTGTCTGCTTTGAATTCTTCTTTTGTGTTGATAAGAACTTGGAATAAATACACTTTGGAAAACCCCATCCCAATAGTTTGATAAACTTACTTCTATGGCTAAAAATATTCTTGAGTTTTATTTTAACAGAAAAGACTAAATTCAAAAACATTTTAGAGAGCAAACATTTAGCCGAGTGGTTAAGGTATTGGGTAAGATGTCTGCATCTCATCCTATAGCTCCTGTGTTCAATACCACGTTCCATCTAGCTGCTTACTACAGCTTCCTACTAATGCAGACCCTGGCAGGAGCAGTGAGGGTTCAAGTAATTGGGTTCCTGTTACCCAACATATGTCAAGGGAGACTCAGTTTACTGAGTTTCCAACTCCCAGCTTTGGCCCAGACCAATCCAAGTTACTTCAGGCATCTGGAGAGTGAACAAGCAAATGAAATCAACCTCTTTTTCTCTTTTTCTCTGTCTATCTCTCTATTCCTCGGTCCTACCTAAATTTAAAACAAACAAAAACTTTAAGTTTTACATACTTTTTAAAAATGATTTATTTATTTGAAAGGCAGAGATAGAGAGAAGGGGAGAAAGAGGTAGAAAGAGAGAACAAGAGAGGTCTTCCATCCATTGGTTCACTCCCTAAATGGCCACAATGGCCAGGACAGGGCCAGGCCAAAGCCAGGAGCCAGGAGCTTCTTCAGGGTCTCCCACAAGAGTACAGGGGCCCAAGTATTTGGGCCATCTTCCACGCTTTCCCAGGGGCACTATCAGGGAGCTGGATGGGAAGTGGAGCAGCCAGGACTCAAATGACATTCATATGGGATGCTGGCACTGCAGGTGGAGGCTTAACGTTCTACACCACAGCACTCACTCCAACTTTTTCATACTTTAAAAAGCTAATTTGTACCTTCTATATACCAGACCCTGTGCTAAGTCGTCTACATTTACTCATTTAATCTGCCTGTAAGATAGGCAGTCTTTCTTTGTATATGACATGAAATCCTCAAGCAAAAATGTACAACAAAATGTCTCCATGGCTTCAATGACAGCAGTGGTACAAATGAACAAAGGAATGAATACACTGAAAAAGGAACAAAATTTTTAATGACAATGTGACTTTTTGTCTTTTGGCAAACTGAGATATTATCAGTCTCAACACCACAAATACAGTGAACAGTTAAACCAATCATTTCTTCAGCCAGCATTAGATATAAATATTCTGATGTTCCATTTCTGTTTCTGTAATATTTACTAATTGATTTTTGTTAAACATGTAAGATAGTATCTTTAAAAAAAAAAAAAAATTGGTCTCCTCTTTTAGCCAATAAAAACCTACTAGATTTACCATCTAGCCTGAAACAACTCTAAGGAAAAAAAGATAAAATACCTTAAGCAACAGTTTTCAAGTCTCTAAACATCAAAGAAAAAAAGAAACTCCTAGAAGACAATAAAACAAGTAAGGTGTGCCCTAATTTATTGTCTTGAGAATAGGAAGGGGGAACTAAGGTAGTGCCCATACCACATGAAGAAACAGCTAAGGGGCTGGTGCTGTGACATGGTGGGTTAAGCCTCCTCCTGCAGCGCCGAAGTCCCACACAGATGCCGGTTCTAATCCCGGCTGCTCCTCTTCCAATCCAGCTCTCCATTGTAGCCTGAGAAGGCAGTGGAGGATGGCCCATGTCCTTGGGCCCCTGCACCTGTGTGGGCCATCTGGGGAGTGAACCAGTGGATGGAAGACCTTTCTTACTGTCTCTCCCTCTCTCTGTAACTCTGCCTCTCAAATAAATAAAATCTTTAAAAAAAATTAGGAAACATAAAAAAAAAGAAACAGCTAAGAGTCTGGGGAGACCAAGGCAACTAGAGTTCAGAGACAGGACTAGAGAAGAGAGAGCTGCACAAAGAACCCTAGAAATCAACAGTCAGTTCTCTCATTACTCAACTGGGAACTTATCAGCATACATATGTTAAGACCTAAGGCCATGGAAAGGGCAATCAGAAAGGATTAGAGGGAAACTTCACATACGGTTGAAGTAAGTACTTGTTTCCATCAGCCAGACAAGAAAAATTCATTCATTTCTGAAGACTTGGGTAATATCTCAGTAGTGGAAAATAATTACCCCTTGTCTGACCATTGTTCTAGATGTGCTGAACCACTCTGAAAAGCAAAATCCAAAAAGATCAAGCCATTTAACTATATCCTAAGAAAAAGCTATAGGTATTCATAGAACTTCAGAAACAACCAATACCTAAGAACGGATAAAATTAATTATGCCTAGCAAGCAATCCATTACCAGGCAAGGGACAGCACTGTGGTATAGCAGGGTAAGCCACGGTGTGCAACACCAGTCCTGGCTGCCCAGCTTCCCATCCATGTTCCTGTTAATGCACCTGGGAAGGCAGCAGAAGATGGCCCAAGTACTGCCACCTACTTGGGAGATCTGGCTGGAGTTCCAGGCTCCTGCCTTAAGCCTGGCCCAGGCCTAGCCATTGTGGCTATTTGGAAGGAGTGAATCAGCAGATGGAAGATTTCTTTCTCTCTTTTTCTCTATTTCTCTGTCATTCAAATACATAAACCTTAACAAAAACAAAAACAAAAAATCATCAGGCAAAGAAGCAGGAAAACAGAAACATAATGAGAATGATCACTCAAAATTATTCATCCAAAACTCTCACAGATATTAAAATGAGCACCTAAGAATACTAAATACCTATCAGAACTTATTCCAAATAGAAAGCAAAGTAGACAGAAGGGAAATATTTTACAAAACTGAAATCAAATGTCTAGTTATGATAACTACAATGATAAAAAATACACTAGTGAATAAAAGGTTAATTAACTGTAAGCTATAGACAGTCACAGAAACTACCCAAAATAACACAAAAAGAAAAATGACCACCACCACACACACACACACACATATATATATATAGAAATATACAAGCACATATTAATCTATCAAAAAAAAAGCAGCAGCAGGGAGCTTTAGCAGAATTTCCAATAGCCTAATATACATATAATTAGATTCCCCAAAGAAATTCAAAGGGGAAAAATAAAATATATCACTATCAACCAACTTGATCTGTAGCACTCTACCCAGCAAGAACAGAAAACACACACTTCTCAACTGAACACAGAACATTTACCAAGAAAGAATATATTCTGGGCCAAAAACATGTCTCAATAAATATGAAAGTATTTAAGTTATACAAAGTATGACCAAAATGGTATTAAATTAGAAATAACAAAGAGCTCTGAAAAGTCTACAAATATTTAGAAACTAAGGAACATGTTTCATAATAACCCACAACCCATGGGTCAAAGAATCAAATGGAAATCAGAAAATATTCTGAATGGAAAGAAAACGTATCAGAGTATGCAGGATATTGTTAAAGCAGTACTTGGGAATAAATTTATAGCACTAAATACCTATACTAAAAAAGCAAAAAGTTCTCAAACTGATAGCATTATCTTTTCCTTAAGATAGTAGGAAAAGAAGTGCAAATTAAACATCAAGTAAGTAAAAGGAAGGGAATGATACCAAGCAACATGAAAAATCAAAAAGGAAGCCAGTGCCATGGCTCACTTGGTTAACCCTCCGCCTGCAGCGCTGGCACCCCAGGTTCTAGTCCCGGTTGGGGCGACGGATTCTGTCCCGGCTACCCCTCTTCCAGGCCAGCTCTCTGCTGTGGCCCAGGAGTGCAGTGGAGGATGGCCCAAGTGCTTGGGCCCTGCACCCGCATGGGAGACCAGGAGGAAACACCTGGCTTTGGTCACAGCGGCCATTTGGGGGATGAACCAATGGAAGGAAGACCTTTCTCTATGTCTTTTTCTCACTGCCTAACTCTGCCTGTCAAAAAAAAAAAAAAAAAAAAAAGGAAAGAAAAATCAACAAGAAAGAAAAATAGATAAAATCAATGAAAATAACATCTGACTTGCTGAGATCAACAAAATTGACAACCTCAACAGACAACATGAAAAAGAGAGAAGATGGGGGCCAGCGCTGTGGTGCAGTGGGTTAACACCTTGGCTTGAAGTGTTGGCATCCCATATGGGTGCCATTTCGAGACCTGGCTGCTCCACTTCCGGTCCAGCTCTCTGCTATGGCCTGGGAAGGCAGTACAAGATGGCCCAAGTCCTTGGGCCCCTGCACCCGCGTGGGAGACCTGGAAGAGGCTCCTGGCTCTGGAACGGCGCAGTTCCAGCCATTGCGGCCAATTGGGGAGTGAACCAGTAGATGGAAGACCTCTCTCTCTTTCTCTCTGCCTCTCCTCTCTCTGTGTAACTTTCAAATAAATAAATAAATCTTTAAAAAAAAAAAAGAAAAAGAGAGAGAGAAGATGTAAATTAGCAATTATCAGGACCAAGGGGGTTGACATCATTAGATTCTTCAAATAGTGAAAGAACAACAGGGAATACTAAAAATTACTCTACATCAGTAAGTTAGACAATTTAGATAAAATGGACAAAATCTCTTGATAGACACAAGCACAAAAACACACTCGGCAAGAGATAACCTGCACAGACTTACCTATCTTAAAAATTGAACCTGGGGGCCAACGCTATGGCATGGCAGGTTAAAGCCCTGGCCTGTAGCACAGGATCCCACGAGGACCCGGATTCAAGTTATGGCTGTTCCACTCCCTATCCAACTCCTTACTGGTACACCTGAAAAGCAGCAGAGGATGGCCCAAGTACTTGGGCCCCTGTACCACATCAGAAATCGGGAAGAAGCTCCTGGCTCCTGGTTTCAGATCAGCTCAGCTCTGGCTGTTGTGGTCATTTGGGGAGTGAATCAGTGGATGGAAGACCTCTCACTCTGTCTCTACCTCTCTCTGTAATTCTGTCTTTCAAATAAATAAAAATAAATCTTTCTTAAAAAAAATTGAACCTGTACTTTTACCTTCCCAAAAAGAAAAATTAAGGCCCAAATAGCTTCACTAGTGAATTCTATGACACATTTAAAGAAGAAATATCATCAACTCAACATAAACTCTTCCAGAAAACTGAATAGGGTGGAATCCTTCGCAATTCATTCTATAGGCCAACTATATTCTAGTATATAATCACTCTATGAGAAAAAAATTATAGACCACAACCTCTCTTACCCATAAATGTAAATGTTCTTAATAAAACTGTAGCAAACAGAATCCAGCTATGTTTAAAAAGATGATCTACAATAGGGAATTGTTTTAAAATTCACAAGTCAATCAGTAAAATTAACCATATTAAAAATTAAAAATGAACATTTGGTCACCAAAATAGACACAAAAAATACATCTGACAAAATCCAAAATCCAATCCTAAAAAAAAATCTGTTAGCAACCAGAAATAGAACCAAATTTACTCAACTAGTGTCTTAGTTCATTTTCTATTGCTATAACAAAATACACTGAGGCTGTGTACTTTATTATAAAGAAAAGAGGTCTATGGAGGTTAACAGCTGTGGAAGTCCAAGAGAATCTGTTCAGTTCTAGTCAGGGCCTTGTGACTAGATCGCAACATAACTGCTAGCATCTAGATAGGAGTATGTGGCAAGAGGGAGAGATCTCATGGCAGGTCATGAAGAAAGATTTAGGAGCCAGGCTTACTCTTTCTTTAACAACCCAATATTGCAAGAAGTAACCAAATCTCCAAACTCTTTTAACCCTTCAGAAGGTAATGCCCCTAATGGCCTAATCACCTTGCACCACTTAAAACATTCCACTCCTACCACCACCCTGGGTACCAATCTTCCAGGACAGGAAACTTTGGGGGACTTACTCAAACCACATCCAAACCCAATCTGGTGAGAGACATCTATAACAAATCTGCAACTAACATCACTCCTAATAGTTGAAAGACTAAGCACTTTCCCCTAAGATTAACAAGACAGAGAAACCTATCTTACCACTTCTACTGAGCATTGTTCTGGAGATTCTAGTCAACACAAACAAGTATGAAAAGGCAGAACTGTCTTTATTGACTAGCAAAATTATCTGCTATCAATAAAATCCAAATGAATGCACAAAAATGTTACAGGAAGTAATAAGTAGTTTCATCAGACATATAATCAATACAAATAATTGTATTGCTACTCAACAGCAAAAACCAGAAATTGAAATTTTAAAAACACCATTTACGATAAAATTAAAAACTACTAAATATTTAGAGATTAATCTGGCAGAAAGAAGTTCCCTCTATGAGAGTTCTAATTGGTACATTAGGATTCCCTTTCACTAGTGTTTTTCAAACTGTGAGTCACAACCTATTAATGGACTGTGAATGTAATGCGGTTAGTCTTCATCAATTACATAGAAAACAAAGTGCAATGAATATGCTAAAATTATTATCTTATGAAAGTCTTGTTTCCAGTAACTGTATGACATGTACTGGGTTGTTAAATAAAACTCTGATCAACACGGCTTCTTTGTCTTTATGAAAATAACCCACCAAGGTACACCAGCATACACAGCTGAGAGTAAGGCCATAAAGAAAGATGGAAGCTCCAACACGAAGCATTGAGTCTGAAGTGAACATCTAGAAGCTTATGAGTACTGGAAGTTGTAATTCTAGCAGAAGACTCGGCGGTAAGAATTAGGCAGGCATGTCTCTGTGCACCAGCATGCCAAGCTTTTTACCACTTCAAAGCTCTCTCAACTCATTGGACTGTAATCAGTCTCTGGAACATCCTTCTTGTAGTTTCAGTCTAGAAAACTCTTCATTATTCTCCAAAATTCTGCTTAAATATAAAGCCTTCTCTGAATTTTCCACAAAGTGTCTCCCTGTATTCTCGTAGAATTTTTGGGTCCCCAAGTCAGAGTACTTTTTCCATTGTATTATAACTATTTATTCATACACCTTTTGTCTCCATCAAACAGAACTTCTCTATCTATAGTCCAGTTTCAATGTCTACCTGAGGATGCATAGAGAAGCTCAATGAATATTTACTAAATGATAAGTCAGTATATTAATTAATGTAACGATCAACTCTGAACAATATTGAAAAGAGAACACTTGGGAGACCTCTAGTTTTACCTGGCAAAATTTTTTCCTTCTTTTTTTTTTTTTTAAAGATTTGTTTTTATGTATTTGAAAGACAGTTACAGAGAGAGGGAGAAACAGAGAGAGAGGTCTTCCATCTGCTGGTTCACTTCCCAAATGGCTGCAATGGCCAGAGCTATACTGATCCAAAGCCAGAAGCCAGGAGCCTCTTCCAAGTCTCCCACGTGGGTGCAGGGGCCCAAGCACTTTGGCCATCTTCTACTGCCTTCCTAGGCAATAGCAGAGAGCTGGATCAGAAGTGGAGCAGCCAGCACTCACCCATATGGGTGCCTACACTGCATGCTGGGGCTTTAACTCACTGCGCCACAAGCATCGACCTGTTTTTTCTTCTTTTAAGTATTCTTTCCCACCACAACATTGTTATTAAAACTGTCAAGGGGCCAGCGCCATGGCTCACTTGGTTAATCCTCTGCCTGCGGCGCCGGCATCCCATATGAGCGCCGGGTTCTAGTCCCGCTTGCTCCTCTTCCATTCCAGCTCTCTGCTGTGGCCCGACAGGGCAGTGGAGGATGGCACCGGCCGTAGCAGCCATTTGGGGGGGTGAACCAATGGAAGGAAGACCTTTCTCTCTCTCACTATCTATAACTCTACCTGTCAAAAAAAAAAAAAAAAAAAAAAAACTGTCACGCATACAACAAAGGTGAAAGGATTACATACTGTATACCTGTATATCCACTAAAATGACTTGTCTATCCTAGCCTCTTCTATGTCCCAGGTCAGAGCACATGGAGTCTATCAATGTTTTACTCTGCTTATTTGCATTTCATTTGCATAAGAGGCAGAGAAAAGGAGGGGGAGATACATAGAACCAGATAAGAGAGGGAGAGAGCATTCCCCATCTACTGGTTCACTCCCCAACTACCTGCAATGACCAACTACCTACAAAATCAGGTTTCAGAGCCAGAAACTCAATCCAGATCTCCCACATGGACAGCAGGAACCCATTCATCTGAGCTATCATACCTCCCAAGGTCTGCACTAGCAGGAAGCTGAAGTCAGAAGTGGAACGAGGCACCAAACCCAGGCATTTTGATACAGGATACAAAGTCTTAACCAATAGCCAAATGTCCCTATTTTTAAATATATCCTTCCATCTATCTGATATAAATATCATTTATATTTAAAGTAAATGGCAAAAGACTTCCAGTTTCAAGTCCAATCTATAAGAAGCCTGAAGTCATCTCTCCCAACCTCACAAGAAAAATGAACAAACTGAAAATCAGTATCAACTTAAATCCCCAAGAGAACTAAAGTCACAGGGATAATCGCAGCCCCCAAAACTGGAGAGACAAGCAGATAAAAAGAATCATAACTTTCCAGAGCAGTCCAGGAGCAAAAACCTCCCTTAATAAGCTAAGATGGGGTGGGGGGCAGTGCTGTGGTACAGCAGGTTAAAGCCCTGGCTTGAAGCGCCGGCATCCCATATGGGCACCAGTTCTAGTCCCAGCTGCTCCTCTTCCCATCCAGCTCTCTGCTAGGGCCTGGGAAAAGCAGTATAAGATGGCTCAAGTCCTTGGGCCCCTGTGCCCACGTGGGAGACCCGGAGGAAGCTCCTGGCTCCTGGCTGCTCCTGGCTTTGGATCAGCGCAGCTCTGGCCGTTGCAGCCATCTAGGGAGTGAACCAGTGGGTGGAAGACCTCTTTCTCTGTCTCTGACTCTCTCTCTGTAACTCTGTCTTCAAAAAAAAAAAAAAAAAAAAAGCTAAGATGGAATAAGTAACCTGAACTTTAATTGATGACCTGCTGGAGGATGAATGTATACAGACTTGAAAGTTCTTTCAAATAAACAAGATAAATCTTTTTTAAAAAAAGGAAAGAAATATACTTGCAGAAGAAATAAGCCAAAGTAGAACTAAAAATTCAAGAAGACTCCAAGGGAAGTTGTAGACTGAAATGAATACATAACTGTCCTACCTTCTTGCAAACCGAAGGGCAGTAAATCTAAGATCCACAAAGACCAGAGCTCCTATTTTACTGGTGGCTCACACTGTGTTAGGCATTAGACTGTAGTAAGTTATCCCATTTCATCTCACAGTAACACTATAATATAGATATTATTGGGGCTGGTGCTGGGAGTAGCGGGTAAAGCCGAAGCCTGCGGTGGCAGCATGCCACATGAGCTCTGGTTCAAGACCCAGCTGCTCCACTTCTGATCCAGCTCTCTGCTATGGCCTGGGAAAGCAGAAGATGGCCCAAGTCCTTGGGCCCCTGCAACCATGTGGGAGGCATGGAAGAAACTCCTGGCTCCTGCTTTCAGATCGTATGTTGAGGATAGTGTTCACTGATAGCATAGTGTTGAAAAAAATGAGTACTGCCTAATTCTAATCTGTTTTATGATTTTAATCTTAGTCTAAAAAACTCTTTCTTTAAAGACTTATTGATTTATTTATAAGTCAGAATTACAGAAAGAATGGAGGACAAAGAGAGAGGTCTTTGATCTGCTTGTTCACTCCCCAAATGGCTGCAATGGCTGGGAATGGGCCAGGCCAAAGTCAGGAACCAGGAGCTTCTTCCAAGTCTTGCACTTGGGTCATCTTCCACTGTTTTTGCAGGCACATTAAGAGGGAGCTGGATCAGAAGTGGAGCAGCCAGGACTCGAACCAGCACGCATATGGAATTAGCAGGAAACTGAAAGCAGAGCAGGAACTCAAACCAGGCACTTGGATCTGGAATGCACGTAATCCCAAGCAAAAGTCTGAGAGTATGTGAACAAAACCACACACTCCAGTCTGCTGCTTTAAGGAATATATTACAGCAGCAATAGGAACTGAACAGGGGTTGACATTGTGGCACAGAGTAAGCTGCCATTTGCAATGCTGGCATCCTTTTTCAGAGCATGGATTCAGGAGCGGGTCCTGTGGCACAGCAGGATAAAGCCCTAGCCTGAAGCACCTGCATCCCATATGGGAGTCGGTTCTAGTCCTGGCTGCTCCTCTGCCAGGCCAGCTCTCTGCTATGGCCTGGGAAAGCAGAAGATGGCCCAAGTCCTTGGGCCCCTGCACCCACGTGGGAGACCCAAAAGAAGCTCCTGGCTCCTGGCTTTGGATGGGCACAGATCTAGCCATCGCGGACATCTGGGGAGTGAACCATTGGTTGGAAGACCTCTCTCTCTGTCTCTAACTCTCTCTGTAACTCCTTCAAGTAAATAAAATGAATCTTAAAAAAAAAAAAAAAAAAAAAAGAGTATGGATTCAAGTTCTAGCTGCTCCACTTCTAATTCAGTTCCCTGCTAATGTAACTGGGAAAACAGCAGATGAGGGCCCAAGTCCCCTGCCACCCACATGGGAAACTGGGAAGGAGTTCTGGGCTCCTGGCTTCAGTCCAGACCAGCCACAGATATCACGGTCATTTGGGAAGCGAACCAGCAGACAAAGATATCTCTGTCTCTCCCCCTCTCTCCGTCACTCTGTTTCAAATAAATAAATAAATAAATAAATCTTTTTATAAAAACAAAAGTAAACTTTGCTAAATGGTTTTGTGACAATCATAAGTAGTATAAAGCAAAATTTAGCAATGGTAAGTTTACAAAAACCTCTGCCCCAGTGACTTCAAAATTCTACTTACATCATAGTTTCTTGACTACTAAAAAATTTAATAATTAGTCCTAAATTAAAACTGGGTTTGGCATTGTGGCACAGCAAGTTAAGCCGCTACCTTCAACACTCTAACATACCATATGGATGCCAGTTTGTGTCCCGGATGCTCTGCTTTCAATCCAGCTGGCTGCTAATGAATTAGAAAAAGCATCAGAGGATGGCCCAAGTGTTTGGGTCCAAGCTACCGACATGGGAGACCTGGATGAAGCTCTTGGCTCCTGGCCTGGGCCTGGCTCAGCCCTGGCCATTGCAGACAAATGGGAAGTGAACCATAGGATGGAAGACCTCCCTGCCCCCACCCCTGTCTCTGCCTCTGTAACTCTGTCTTCAAAATAAATAAATAAACCTTAAGAAAAAATTCTTCCTTCTCCATATCCATATACACATAAACACACACACACACACTCTCATACACACACACTTTCTCACAACTCACATGGAATTTGAAACTTTTAAATCATCTGTGAACTAAGAAAACTAAATATCTAGGGGCAAGCACTGTGGTAAAGTGGGCTAAGACTCCATCTGCAAAACTGGCATCCCATATGGCCACTGGTTCTAGTTCTGGCTGCTCCTCTTCTGATCCAGCTCTCTGCTGTGATCTGTAAAAGCAGTGGAAGATGGCCCAAGTGCTTGGGCCCCTGCACCTACGTGGGAGACTTGGAAGAAGCTCCGGCTCCTGGCTTTGGATCAGCCTAGCTCTGGCCACTGCAGCCATTTGGGGAGTGAACCAGTAGATGAAACACCTTTCTCTCTTTCTCCCCATCTCTCTGTACCTCTACCTCTCACATAAATAAATAAAATCTTTACAGAAAAAAAAAAAGATTGACACATATTAAACACTAAACAAGTAGTAGCAAAATTATAACAAAAACTACCATGATGATGACAGAAAGAACATGACCAGAACAGACATTGTGTGACAAACATTTTAATTCTATTTCAGAACAGGATGAAATTGATAACAGTTAGTTTGACTTCGAGAGAAATGCAATGTTCCTATAGCAATAAAAGATAAATTTAGAATAGCATGTTTACCAAAAAATAGAAATGTGTTAACTATTAAGTAACAAATAATCATTATTATCACAGACTTACAATGTACTCAGGTCTTTTTTATTTTTAAGATTTATTTATTTATTTGAAAGTCAGTTACACAGAGAGAGAAGGAGAGGCAGAGAGAGAAAGAGGTCTTCCATTCACTGGTTCACTCCCCACTTGGCCGCAAAGACCAGAGCTGTGCCAATCCTAAGCCAGGAGCTTCCTCCCAGTCTTCCCATGTGGGTACAGGGGCCCCAAGACTTGAGCCATCTTCCACTGCTTTCCTGGGCCACAGCAGAGAGCTGGATCAGAAGTGGAGCAGCCAGGTCTTGAACCGGCACCCATATGGGATGCTGGCACTGCAGGCAGCAGTTTTACCCGCTGCCCCACAGCATCGGCCCCAAAGTATCTCTTAACATTCAAAAAGTGAATATATAATGTTCAAACTCTGAATGATTACCTAAATCAAGTCTTTTTACTTGAGTTGTAAATTACTTGAACTCTCCCACAGCAAACCAATGCAAAAATGTTACAGTTGGAAGTCTCTTCAACTGAAGGGAGAAAACAAGGTAGCAAACACAAATTAGAGAAAAATACTTACAAGAGAGGTGGAATGGAGAAATAGAATGAAGTGTAAACAAGTAAACAAACAAAAAAGCATAGCAAATTGGGACCTGTGTTGTGGCGTAGCAGGTAAACCCGCTGCCTGAAGCACCGGCAACCCATATGGGCGCCAGTTTGAGTCCCGGTTGTTCTACTTCCACCCCAGCTCTCTGCTATGGCCTGGGAAAGCAGTGGAAGATGGCCTAAGTCCTTGGGTTCCTGGACCTGCATGGGAGACCCAGGAGAAGCTCCTGGTCGGCCCAGCTCCGACCATTACGGCCATTTGGGGAGTGAACTAGAGGATAGAAGACCTCTCTCTCTCTGCCTCTGCCTCTCTCTAACTCTGCGCTTCATATAAGTAAATCTTTTTTTTAAAAAAAAGTGTATCAAATGGACAAAGTAAACTTACAATTTAAGAGAATTCTCCTATGCTATAATGCACTTTTAGGCTCGTTCACCTTCTATGTTGTTAATGGAAGAATACTTGGAATCTAAATCCAAAGGGCCTAAAGACCTTTGAAGGCCTCTTCTAGCTACCTAGGCTACAATGTTTCCATTCAAAATTCAATGCAAAAACTTCAAGCTAAATAACCTGAGGATTCACTTTTCTCCTACCTTAAATACGGTCTTCAAAGCCTTGTATTGTTTATCACTAACTTTCAAGCTAGTACAGGTTCTCTTAGAACTAAGTCTTCACTTTTCTTTAATTTTTCTGTATTTTATATTTCAGAGGCAAAAACAGAGACAGAAAAAGAGAAAGAGAACTATCATCAGCTGGTTCACTCCCCAAATGTCTATAATGACCAAGGCTGGGCCAGGTTAAAGCCAGGAGGCAGAAATTCAATCAAGATCTTCCACATGGATGTCAGCAATCCAATTACTTTTAATTTATTTTCATTTTATTTGAAAGTCAGAGAGTTTCCATCTTCTGGTTCAATTCCCAAACACCCACAACAACTAGGCTGAGTCAGACCAAAGCCAAAAGTCTGGAACTCAATCTGCATGCATCTCCCACATGGGTGGCAGGGACTCAAGTACGTGGACCTTCACCCACTACCTACCAGAGTACATAATTGCAGGAAGCTGGAATCAAAAGCAAGCTAGGACTGGAACCCAAACACTGCAATCTGGGATGCAAGCATCCTAAGCAGCATCTTAACTACTGCACCAAGTGTTTGCTCCTGTAGTTCATTTTAATATATTCCCATATGATTTCTCCTATTCTTAAGAAAACAGGATAAATTTATACAAGAATGCTTAATACCATGATGCAAGTAAATTCTGGCTTTAAAATTGTTTTCTTCCAATAATAAAAAGTAGGCAAAGGTTCCTAAAACTACACTAACTATTCAACAAAACCATGAAAAGGTCACTAAATGGCAACAACTTTATTACCATTTATAAATAATAACTAGTAGAGGCAGTTTACTAACTAGAGCACAGACTCTGCGATCAGTTTAATGTGTGCCTGTGGGCAAATCACTCAACATCTTTGCATCTGCTTCTTCAACCATAAAAAAGGAAAAATGCTTTTGACCTGCCTCAAAGGGTTCTTCTAAAAAATAACTAATGATTATGAAGCTTTAAAAATATAATTGCCATTTTAAAATATTATCTAAGTGTAGTACAACAGAATCCCTTATAAGCCATTTATTCTGATCCTTAGCATCTTCAGGGGTCACTGCCTACAATGGTGTGGCCCAAAATTAACCTTTCCAACAAATGCTACTAGGGATCCTACGGAACAGTATAAACTTCTTAGAAAACAGCCATACAGCACAGGAATGTACCCTCACTAATTCTCACATTTGTCCTTTTAGTAGAACTCTTATACAGTAAGATTTCATTTATAGTAACTGTAATAGTAACTTACAGGGCTATGAGATGCTACATACAGGTTATAGATACCGGGACTATTCACTGCCCAGCAGCACCAATTCACATAAACTAAAAATTTTTACTGAATATCTACTGACAGCTATATACTGCTATAAGTAAGGCCTCTAAAGACGTAACTGCTTAAACTTAAATAAACATAGTGGTTATATATATCATTTTGTATACAGAGAAATCAACATATTGAACACAAATAAAATTTTGCTAAATCCACCAAAAAGAATGATACAAGGGCCAGCACTGTGGCGCGGAGGGTTAAGCTGCCGCCTGTGTCACCAGCATCCCATACCGAAGCACTGGTTTGAGCCCTGGCTGCTCCACATACATTCCCACTCTCTGCTAATGCTCCTGGGAAAGTAGCAGATGATGGCTCAACTGCTTGAGTCTCTGCAATCACATGGTGACCCAGATGAAGTTACTGACTCTTGGCTTCAGCCTGACCCTGACCATCTCGGCCATTTGGGGAGTGAACCTGAGGATGGAAGATCTCTTTCTGTCACTGTGACATTCAAATAAATAAAATTAATCTTACCAATAAAAGAATGCTATAGAGCTGTATACACGAATATAGAAGAATGAAAAAAAGAATTATAAGCAATATATAAGTATATTTTTACAAAACCAGAAGAAAAAAAACACTCACTTATAAAAGTTTATAGGCACAAAGAACAGGAAGTGAGTTTAAGTTAGACTGAGAATGTGTTATTAAATAATTTTTAATATTCACAACAAATTTACTGCTTTTATAGTAACTTGTAATTGCGCTGGGAGTAGAGCTAGTTTAGAAAAATATTTAAGTCAGGATAAAGTAAAAATAGATGGCTTACTAAATGTCAGTAACGCTTGGATTTGTCTTTTTCTTTAAAAATTCACTGAAAACTTTCAGCAATAACATTCAGCGGCTCACCTAACCCAATAACAATCCTCTAGGCTTCAAAATATAATTTACTTTTCCCCGAAAGAATCCCATCTGGACAAAATGACAGAAAATTAGGAGGGAGAGCAAGTATTATACTTGCTAAGAGAAGCTTTTATATGAGGAACGACCAGCAAAACAAAGGTTAGAAATGACAGTAAGAGTTTTTGGAATAAAGAAATATGGTTTTTACCTTGCACTAAATATTCTGTCTTTAAGGATTTCAAAAGGATAAAAACAGCAGGTTTAACTTTAATCACATAAATTTGCAACTTTCCTCCTACATGAACTTTAAGTTAAAAGATAAGCTGGGGCCAGTGCCGCGGCTCACTTGACTAGTCCTCCGCCTGTGGTGCTGGCACCCGGGGTTCTAGTCCTGTTTGGGGCGCCGGATTCTGTCCCGGTTGCTCCTCTTCCAGTCCAGCTCTCTGCTGTGCCCCGGGAAGGCAACGGAGGATGGCCCAAGTGCTTGGGCCCTGCACCTGCATGGGAGACCAGGAGGAAGCACCCGGCTCCTGGCTTCGGATTGGCGCAGCGCACTGG
The DNA here is from genome assembly GCF_964237555.1 of Oryctolagus cuniculus. NCBI lineage: Eukaryota > Metazoa > Chordata > Mammalia > Lagomorpha > Leporidae > Oryctolagus > Oryctolagus cuniculus. Next base: position 54,570,800 of record NC_091444.1, read on the forward strand.
CCATAGCAACCATTTGGGGAGTGAACCAACAGAAGGAAGACCTTTCTCTCTGTCTCTCTCTCTCTTTCTCACTGTCTAACTCTGAAAAAAAAAAAAAAAAAAAAGATAAGTTGGCCGTGACACAGTGGGTTAATCCTCTGCCTGCGGCACTGGTGTCCCATATGGGTGCCGGTTCTGGTTCCAGTTGCTCCATTTCCGATCCAGCTCTCTGCTGTGGCCTGGAAGAGCAGGGGAAGATGGCCCAAGATCATTGGGCCCCTGCACCCATGTGGGAGACCGGGAGGAGGCGCCTGACTCCTTGCTTCAGATCTGTGCAGTTCCAGCCATTGCAGCCATTTGGAGAGTGAACCAATGGAGGGAAGACCTTTCTCTCTGTCTCTCCCTCTCACTGTCTGTAACTCTACCTCTCATATAAAATAAAATCTTTAAAAAAAAAAAAAAAAAAGATAAGTTGGATGAAACTGGAGGTCATCATGTTAAGTGAAGCCAGATCCACAAGGAAGGAAGGAAGGAACGAACGAACAAATGAATGAACGAACACCATCTCACTCATATGTTGAAGTTTTAAAAAAAAGTCTGGGGAGCCAGCATTGTGGCATAGCAGACGTGGTTTGTGCCCCAGTTGCTCCACTTTCAATCCAGTTCCATGCTAATGACCAGGGAAAAGCATCAAAAGATGGCCAAAGTGCTTGGGCCCCCTACCACCCACATGAGAGACCCAGATGAGGCTCCTGGTTTCAGCCTGGCCCAGCCCTGTCCATTGCAGCCCCCTGGGGAGTGAACCAGCAGACAGAAGATCTCTCTCTCTCTTTCTGTAATGCTAACTTTTAAATAAATAAATAAATAAATAAATCTTAAAAAAAAAAGTCTCTGATTTTAGAATAGTGATTTCTAGAAGCTGGGAAGGGTGGAGACATGGAGCTTAGAGGGAAGTTGGCAAATGGGCATCAAACCACAGTCAACAGAATAGACTCCAGTGTTCCAGAGCACAGTGATAAGGCAATAGTTGTCAATAATGTATCATATACTCTATAAAGAACTGGAAGAGAAGAGCTGGTAGAATCCAAGCATAAACCAAAAAAAAAACAAAACAAAACAAAAAAAAAACCAGGAAATGGAAAGGCTAACTACCTGATTTAATCAGTTCATCCTGTATGTGTATATTCAAATACTGCACTGTACCCCATGAAAATGTTCAAGTACTATGTTAATCAAAAATTTTTAGGGGCTGGCATTGTGGCGTAGCAGATAAAGCTGCTTCCTGCAATGCTGGCATCCTCAGTGGGTGCCAGTTCAAGTCCCTGCTGCTCTGCTTCCAATCCAGCTCCCTACTAACACGCCTGGGAAAGCAGCAGAGGATGGCCCAAGTCTTTGGGTCCTTGCATCCACAGGGAAGAGCTAGAACAAGCTCCAGGCTCCAGACATTGTGGCCATCTGGGGAGTGAACCAGCAGATGGAAGATCTCTCTCTCTCTTTCTCTCCTCTCTGTAACTGACTTTCAAATAAGTATCTTTTTTAAAACAATATATAATGAAAAACTTAATTAAAAAGACTAGGATCACTAAATCACTCTGAATGCCTATTTAAATTCACAAGATTTTGCACGTTCCTTCTTTAGAACCAGTAACAATAGCTACAATTTACTGAGAACTTACCATATAATAAATTACACTTAGCTACCCCAACAACCCTGTAAGGTAGGTACTACAACTATTATTCAATTCAGATAAAGACACCAGTCTTTTTAGAAAGTTTAAGAAAATTCCCCACAACTTGGTGCAGAAATTGCAATTCAATTCCAAGTAATATTATCCACTGGTTCACTCCCCAAATGATCCCCACAGCAAGGACTGAGCCACGTTGAAGTCAGGAGCCGGGAACTTCACCATGAACTTCCCCACACGGATGGCAGGGGCCCAAGTACTTGGGCCATCTTCTGCTCTCTTCCCAGGTTCATTAACAAACGGATGGATCAGAAGCACAGTAGCCAGGACTCAAACCCATGCTCCAATAGGGGAGGCTGGCATCACAAGCAGCAGCTTAACCCACTGCTCCACAACACTGGCCCCAGCGTAAAGCATCGTAAATGTCATTTCATTTAATACTCACAAAATCTTACAAGGTAGCTGTTATTATCCCCATTTTGTAAGAAAATAAAATAAAATTGATATTTACTTTCATTTCAAAAATAAATAACTTTACCCAAACCAAAGCAGCCAAGTAAAGGACAGAGACAGAACTAAAAACAAACCTCTCTCTTTCCAAGCCATATGCTCTTAATCACTAAGTGTCACTATTTATTGGGCACTTAAACCAAACAAAGATGGTTTTTACAGTAATATCCCAGTGTAATTTTTATCATGAGTAAAAAAGTGGATCCTTTTCTTTAAAGTCATTTCCTTAAAGGTTTAATAGCTTATAATCTTCATTTCTGCTATTAAAGTAATTTTTTAAAAGTGTTTTGCAATGAAACTTAACTAGTCATCTCCGAAAACGCTCATGAGTAATTATTTAATGCAATGAAAAGAGTATCAAAATAGTAGAGTCAGAACCCTTATACAGGACTTCAAAAATCCTAAAGTTAAGTTACACTGCCAAAAATTTATAAACTTTAAGAAAATGTCTTCAATAAGAAAACTTAGGCTTCCTGCTAATGCTCCTGGCCTAAGTGCTCAGGCTCCCACCCTCGTGAGAGACCCAGAAGAAGCTCCTGGCTTCCGACTTTAGCAAGGTCCCAGTCCTGGATGCTATGGCCATTTGGGAAGTGAACTAGAGTATGGAAGACCTGTTTCTCTGTCTCTCCCTCTCTCTTTAACTCGACATTTCAAATAAATAAATAAATCATTGAAAATTTTTAAAACAAGTGATGTGTGTTATTTTCTGTAAGACTTTTTTTTAAAGAATTTTTATCTGTTTCAAAGGCAGAGTGACAGAGAGCAGGTGAGAGACAGAGTGATTTTCCATCCACTGGTCCACTTCTCATATGGCCACTCAATAGCCGGAGTTGGGCTGACCCAAAGCCAGGAACCAGGAGTTTCCTCCAGGTCTCCCACATGGGTCCAGGGGCCCAAGGGTCTGGGACATCCTCTGCTGCTTTCCCAGGTGCATTAGCAGGGAGCTGGATCTAAAGTGGAGCAGCTGGGCCTTAAGCCTGCACCCACATGAGATGCCAGCTCCACAGACAGCACCTTTACTCACTACACAACAGGGGCCAAGATTTTCTGTCAATAATAATAGCCTAGAGAATTAGTTCCTCCACCACCTTTCTACCAACACTAATGATAAGCTGTAAAGAAAATGACTCCACACAAGGTAACGCAGAATTTTATTCTTACCTCTAACAGCATATAAAAGCTTAGTGTATCTAATCATTCACTGAGATATTATCCTTGTCTTAGATAGTTAAGGTATCTGCAAAATGCTAAGAACAATCATACACAAGGCATTTTTAAAAGTTTGTGGAGGGGCTGGCACTGTGGCACAGCAGGCTAAAGCACCAGCATCCCATACGGGTGCCAGTTTTAATCCCGGCTGCTCTATTTCTAATCCACCTCTCTGCTATGGACTGGGAAAGTAGAAGATGGCCCAACTCCTTGGGCACCTATACCCGCGTGGGAGACCCAGAAGTTCCTGGCTCTGGATCAGCTCAGCTCTGGCCGTTGCAGTCATTTGGGTGTGAACCAGCAAAATGGAAGACCTCTCTCTCTCTCTGGCTCTACCCCTCTCAGTAACTGTTTCAAATAAATGAAATAAATCCTTTTTTTTTTTTTTTTTTTGAAAGGTAGAGTTATAGACAGTGAGAAAGAGAGACAGAGAGAAAGGTCTTCCTTCTGTTGGTTCACTCCCCAAATGGCCACTACAGCCGGCACTGCACTGATCCGAAGCGAGGAGCCAGGTGCTTCCTCCTGGTCTCCTATGCGGGTGCAGGGCCCAAGCACTTGGGCCATCCTCCACTGCCTTCCCAGGCCACAGCAGAGAGCTGGATCAGAAGTGGAGCAACCGGGACTAGATCCCAGCGCCCATATGGGATGCCAGTGCCGCAGGCGGAGGATTAACCAAGTGAGCCAAGGCACTGGCCCAAAATAAATCTTTAAAAAAAAAAGTTTGTGGAAAACACAGTTAAAAGATAAGTTTATTTCAGTGCAAAAACATTTTGAAACCTATGTACACTCATATAAACCTTAATAACAGCTTCACAAATAATATCCAATGTGCTAAAAACTATACTTCCAGAGTAATGTTTTTTAAAAGATTTATTTATTTATTTGAGTGATGAGGGGTAAGGGGGCAGGAGAAGAAATAGGAGGGAAGAGAAGGAGGAGAAGAGAGAAGAGATCCCCCACTTGCTGGTACACTCCCAGAATGCCTGCAAGAGCCAGGGCTGGGCCAGCCAAAACCAGGAAGCCAGAAATTCCATTCAGGTCTCCTATCACTTGGGTAACAGGAACCCAAGCACTTGGGCCATCATCTGCTCCCTCCCTGGCACACTAGCAGGAAGCTGGATCAGAAACCAGGACAGGACTACATCCCAGATACTCTGATATGGGATTCAGGTGACCCAATTGGTAGTTTAATCTACAGGGCCACAATGTCAGCCCCTAGAGTAGACTTTTTAAATGATTTTAAGAAATGTTTTCATGATCAAAAGCTAATTATAATTGAAAAACTTCATATTCTTCTTTGGAATTCAAAAAAGTAAACATTTCAATAGCAATATATGCATTTCATATAAATGGTAACATTTCAGAAATAATAATAAAAACTTTGTACAATTATTTAAACCAAAGAAAATGAGAAAATAAAATGTGTATCAACCAGCTAATTAACTATTTCTTTAATGGTAAGAGTGGAAAGGGGACCAGTGCTGTGGCACAGCAGGTTAAGCCACCATCTACAGGGCCAACATCCCATACAGACTCCAGATCCTTTGCCACTATTTGGTGAGTGAATCAGTGGATGGAAGACCTACCTCTCTGTGTCTCTCCCTCTCTTTTTCTCTTTGTAACTCTGCCTTTCAAATAATAAAATAAATCTTTAAAAAAGAAAAAAAAAAGAAATACAGCTCTGTGGTATTATCTGTTAGCTGACCTGCTACTAATCTATTTAATAGGAATAGTTGTTTGTATTCCTTCTACTCTTTTTTTAAGATTTATTTGTTTATTTGAATCATTTAGAGAGAGAGAGTAGAGGGAGAGGGGGAGATGTCTTCCAGCTGCTGGTTCACTCCCCAAATGGCTGCAATGGCTATGGCTGGGCCAGGTTGAAGCTAGAAGCCAGGAGTTTCTTCCAGGTCTCCCATATGAGATGCCTGGGTCACAGACAGCAGTTTTACCCACTTCATTACAATGCCAGCCCCAGAGCTGTATTTCTTATCATATATGTTGTGGGTTCCATCAAGACTGTGATGAAAGCTACTGTTCCTTTCCTCAGGCAAGCGTATGGCACAGGAAATTGTGCATGTAACTCTGGGGAAGGGGAGACTTAAAAGAACTCTAAAGTCCATACTTGGACTTTCTGAGTAAGTATGAGCAACTACTAAGGAATACTGGGAACTATGCAAACATTAAATCAAATGTTTTAAAATTTTTTCCCTATTTTACCTATTCTATTATGTCCTAAAATATGCATATGACCATTAGCATAGTAAGGTGATCATGAAGTTTCATAAGTTAACTTCAGTAAGTCCGCTTTTTATTTTTTAATTAACTATTTATACACTTTCATACTCATTTTTCTTCTCCAAACCTGAATGCTGTTTTCTATTATAGTATGAAAATTACCTTCCAATTTTAGTATGAAAAGTCTCAGATTTCAGGGCTAGTGTTGTGGCATAGCTGGTAAGCCACCACCTCAAACACCAGCTCCATATGGGCACCAATTCGGGTCCTGGATGCTCCTGTTGACCCAGTTCCCTGCTAATGGCCAGGGAAAAGCAGAAGACAGTCCAAATACTTGGGTCTCTGCACCTACATGGGAAACCCAGAAGAAGCTCCTGGCTCCTGGTTTCAGATCGGCTCATCTCCAGCCATTGTGGCCAACTGGTGAGTAAACCATCGGATGGAAGACCCCTCTCTGTCTCTCTGCCTGTCTTCTCTCTGTGTAACTTTCACTTGCAAATAAATAAATAAATCTTTAAAAAAAAAAAGGGGGGGGGGCCCGCACTGTGGCATAGCAGGTAAAGCCGCCACCTACAATGCTGGCATCCCATATGGGTACCGGTTTAAGACCTAGCTGCTCCACTTCTGATCCAGCTCTCTGCTATGGCCCGGGAAAGCAGTGGAAGATGGCCCAAATCCTTGGGCCCCTGCATCCATGTGGGAGACTGGAGGAGGCTCCCGGCTCCTGGCTTGGAACAGCTCCAGACTTTGTGGCCAATTGTGGAGTGAACCAGCAGATGAAAGACCTTTCTCTCTCTCTCTCTCTTCCTCTCCTTCTCTCTGTGTGTAACTCTTTCAAATAAATAAATAAATTTTTTTAAAAAAAGAAAAGTATCATTTCTAAAACTACAGTATTTCCACAGAAAACTTGAATGTCAAGATTTCCTGTACTCCAAACAAGAGCAGAAATGCAGTAACTTTTATTTTAAAAAGTTTATTTTTTAAGTTAAGCATATTGATTAGTAGTCTAAGAAGTAAAAAAAAAAAAAAATACATTCCTTTATTTGGATATATATAATCAAATGAAAATGTGAATCATTGTAGGAACAAAGACTAATTACACCTTACGTTTTGTTGCTGTCCATTAGGTTTTGTTGGTTTTTTTTTTTAATGGTAGAGTGACAGAGAGAGAGGGACACACACACACACACAGAGAAAATCTTTTTTTTTTTTTTTTTTTTTTTTGGACAGGCAGAGTTAGACAGTGAGAGAGAGACAGAGAGAGAAAGGTCTTCCTTCTGTTGGTTCACCCCCCAAAAGGCTGCTACAGCCGGAGCGCTGCACCGATCCAAAGCCAGGAGCCAGGTGCTTCTCCTGGTCTCCCATGGGGTGTAGGGCCCAAGCACTTGGGCCATCCTCCACTGCCTTCCCAGACCACAGCAGAGAGCTGGACTGGAAGAGGAGCAACCAGGATAGAACCGTTGCCCCATCCGGGACTAGAACCTGGGATGCCGGTACCACAGGTGGAGGATTAGCCTAGCGAGCCACGGCGCCGGCTGTTTGCTGTCCATTAGGTTTTAAGGAGGTCAAATTTTAAAATAAGGCAATATAACATGCTTTCTTTAATATTTTCCTTCATCTTTTATATTTAAATTAAGGTACAAGCAAAAAGTGATGCTATATATTTAAGTAAACAAAAATTTTTAATTAATTCTATTTGCATTATAAGCCTTACCAAAACACACACCTTCTACAAACTGCATGTAAATACCAAAAGAATTAAGTTCTGTGAATTTTACTGCTTACTGTGTATGTCATCTTTCACAAAACACCAGTGCAAATTTCTCATGAATGTAAAAACACCTCACTCTTGAAGATTCACTACTTTTCTTTGGAGATGCCACAAGGAAGGCAGCAAGAGTATTGTTTGTCTATTTGTTTTGAATTTGACAGAGAGAGAGACAGTTATACAGAACTCCCACCTGCTCATTCTCTCCCTCAAATGCCCACAATGACCATGACTAGGCCAGGTCAAAGCTAGGAGCCTGGAACTCAATCCAAGTCTCCTATATGAATTGCGGGGACCCATCTAGCCACTCACTGGTGCCATTACCCAGTGGTTCCCAAGATGGGCACTAGCAGAAAGCAGGAAATGGGAGCCAGAGCTAGGAACTGAACCCAGACACTCCAATATGGGGTATCTTAACTAGGCCAAATGCCCATCCCTGAGTGCTGTTTTTACATAACTCATCAAGAATAAAATTTACAACTCTTTAATTAATAACATTTCCATATATTTAGAGCCACATTTCACACAACAGTATACCAGTTACCTTTTTCACAAGTATAAAATATGCTTATTTCCAAAGAGTAGCCATAACTTCATTCTAAATTCCAGTTTTCCAATTATTCAATCAAGGTTTCTTGGTGTTCTCTTTGACCCTTTCTCCTCCCTCTACACTAAGTCTGACAGGAACTCATGTTGGCTCAACCTACAAAAGGCATCTAGAATCTGACCACTCCTTTCCTCCATCACAGTTGGTCACCATGATTCTGCCCTTGTCTTTTGTAAAGATAGCTTCCTAATTAGTTGGCTCTAAACTCACCCACGGCTTGTTTTTAACGTAACAGTCAATGACTCTTTAAAAACATAATCAAAATTTGCCACTCTGTAATGACACTGCACCAGTCCTCTAAAACCTTTAATGGCTACTTATTTTCATCACAGCCAAATCTTAAAATGGCCTTCAAGGTCCTGGGTGATTTGATCTGTTCGGTCTTCAACCTGTAACCGCTTTACCTGTGCAATCTCACCAGTGTCTTCCTTGCACTCCAGCACCCTGGCCTCTGTGCTATTCTTAAAAAGGTCAGTTGCCAAACAACCCCGCAGCTAACTTGCTGACCTCCTCCTTTTACCATGTATCTACTCAAATGCCTTCTCAATAAAGCCCACTACGACCACCTTAATGATGCAATCTGTCCCAGGCCCACATTCTCTGTCTTCCTTATCCAGCTGAACTCTTAAATAATTTAAATCTTTAGTCTTATTTATCTATCCCCATTCCTTAAAATGTAAGACCCATAGAGTCAAGATTTTCTACATGTTTTGTTCATTGATATTTCCTTACTAGACAGAACAGACATTCAATATATGTTGCATGAGTTTTTTAAATGTTCAACTCCTTGGCGGCCACTTGCCAAAAAACACCTGAAGTTAAACACTCAGCACTCAACCATTTTTTTACTACCCTAAAATCAAAAGGTCCATTTCTAAGACCTAAGAGAATTAAAATTCATGTTCACAGAAAAACTGGTATGCAAATATTCACATCAGCATTGTTCATAATAAGCATAAAGTGGAAAAAACCAACATGCTGGCCGAGTAATAAATTTACTAGCTAAAGCCGTATTTCTGTGTGTATGTGTGTGTGATCCATAAAATGGAATATTATTCAACAATAAAAAAGAACCAAGTACTGACACATATAATAAAATGGATAAATCTTGGAGGATAGAGCCATTTGGCACAGTGATTAAAGCCTCACTTAGGAGTTCAGAATTCCACATCAGAGAGTCTGAGTTCCAGTCCCAGCTCCACTTCCAATCCAGCTTCTTGCTAATTCAACCCTGGAAGGCAGCAGTGATGGCTCAAATACTTGACTCCCTGCTACCTACATGGGAGATACAAATTGAGTTCCAAGCTCCAAATTTCAGCCTGGTCCAGTCCTGGCTGTTGCAGGCATTTGGGGAATGAATCAGCAGACAGAAGATCTCTCTGTCTCTTCCTTCAAATAAATAAATAATTTTTAAATAAAAACAAGAAAAAATAATAAAATGGATAAACCTTGAAAACATGGTGCAAAGTCAAAGAAGTCTAGACACAAAGGCCACATATTATACAAATCTGATTCCATTGATCGTAAATGTCCAAAACAGGCAAATCTTTACAGATAAAAAATAGATGAATGGTCTCCAGAGAAGAAGATAAAGGGGAGTGACTGCTAACAGGAAGAAGTTTCTTTTATGGGAGGATGAAAATGTTTTGGAGTTAGATAGTGGTGATGAATACATAATCTTATAAAAATACTGCAAAGTAATGAACGGTAAACTTTAAAAGGGTGAATTTCATGGTATAAGAATTGTATCTCATTATTTAAAATTCAAAACCAAAACCAAAAACAACTGAGAAGAATGCTCTGCCCAATATTTACTGCTTACTAACAAAGGAAGGCCAAGAGTAGAGACTGCCTCCTTGGCTATACTCAGTTCCAAGAACCTCAACCACCAAATAATAATAACAAAAATATTTTGTACAGGGGCAGGACGTTATCCCAAGGGCCTGCTTATCTGCTCATCTGCAAAAAGCAGCAAGCAGAATCTTTACCTCACACCCGATCCATTCAAATCTGATCATCCCTGCTTTCAAATATATACCCAATACCACTGCCCCTCGGACACGGCCCACCACTGCCTCTCCCAGGACTAACTTGACAGTCTTGAGGACGAGCTCCCTGTTTCCATCCCTGCTCCCCTACAGTCAGTGCACAGTAGTTACTGTTCTTTTCCAAAAATCCCTATCCAACCACTTCACTCTCTTGCTCAAGATCCTTCAAACATTTCCTAACACACTCACGTTTTACTTAGGTTCTTACCATGATCTATAAGGCCTCCTTACACTGTATGGACCCTGGTGACCCTCTATGGCCTCCTATCTTACCACTCCAATCCTACTGGCTGCCTTGTTCCTTCAATATGCCAAGCTCAAAAAAGTCAAACACATCTCACCCCCAGCCCTCCCATTTGTTTGTTCTGCAGGAATGCTCTTTCCCCAGAAAACAGAATGGCTTACTGCATCACTTATTTCATGTCATGATACATAAAAGGTCATCTCCTCAGGTAGGCCCTCTGTTACCACTCACAGCAGCACCTCTCGTCACTCTAACTTCCTACTCTGACTTTGCTTATTTCTCTTAATAGCACTCACTGATCACTACTTTTTCTTTTTCAGTATCTGTCTACCCTAACAGAAAATAAACTTCACCAGGGTAAGAACTCTTGTGTGTTCACTCTTATACCCTCAATGCTTCGATCAATGATGGAGCTGACAGAAACACATTATTCAGTGAAACAGGTACTCATCTAGCATTTCTAGACAAGCAAGCAATTAACATATTTGGACAGAAATCATGTCAGTGTTTTACAAAACTACCTGTTCATCAAAAAGAGACACAACTTTAAAGCACAAACCACATACTATGGATCTTAAATCCTTTCAAATATCATATAAGGGTACTTCAAAAAGTTCACAGGAAGTGGAATTAAAAGACAAGTTTATTTTTTGGTGCAAAAAATCAGTTCAGGCCCTTATTCAAGTCTCACTTAGACTTCCACTCTGCAATCTCTAGCCCTTCTAATCAGATCTCACCTTTCAAATATTCACTGCAATACTACCAGTCTCTCTACAAAGCAAATCCAACATCTTTACCCCTTCTTAAAAACCTTCAGTCATTCTATGTAGCTCAAGAAAATGTTCAACACCCTTACTACATTTCATCTCCCATCACTGCTCTTCTAGTACCCCACCAAAAACATGTTTCATGTTAATTCAGCCACAGCAAACTACTTACAATCTCCAGAAACATCACTTTGTTATGTTACTTTCTAACATTGCTCCCTTTCTTGTCTGAAGCATTATTATTATTATTATTATTATTATCATATCATTATCATTTGAGAGATGGAGAAAGGGCAAGTGCACATCAGCATGGCCAGCCAAGGCTGGGAGCTGAGAATTCAATCCCTATCTTCCATATGGGTAGCAAGAACCCAATCATCCAAACCATCACCACTGCCTGTCAGGGTGTGCACCAGAAGGAAACCGAAATCAGGAGTGGAGCCAGGACCCAAACCCAGGCATTCCAATATGATATGGGCATCCCAACCGCTAAGCCAAACAGCTACTCCTCAAACACTCTTTTCTCCTCTTTTTTGCCAAGTCAAAGTTTCAACATTCAGCTTAGATGCCAACTCCACCAGAAAACTTTCAGTGACTCTCTGATTTAGAAGTCCTCTTCTGTCCTCTCATAGCACTTACCACAATTACTGTATGATAGAATAAACACTCTTATAATTCAGTCTGCTATATGCTTTGCTTTATTTTTCTGTTTCTTCTAGTAAATTGTGAGCTCCTTGAGTGGTCAGATAGCTTATTCACCTTTGTTCCACACTGCCTGACACGTGTAATGGGTTGTTACTGAACGAATGATTTATGAAAGGGGGCAAGGCAGATGGAAGGAAGGAAAGGGAAGAAGAGATGGAAGGCAGAAAAGGGGAGAGAGGAAGGAAGTAAGGGGGGATGCAAGGAGAGAAAGATTTTTAATTCACAGGCCTTTTAAAAAGAGCATTTGTAATCAGTCCATTATTTTTATATGGCGTAAGTCAGTGATTACTGAAGACAGAATAGTACATCTGAAAAAGCCAATCTACTCACATTACAAGTACAACCACTAAATCACTCAATCCCTTAAAGATTGTGATATATATCTAGTCCATCTGGCCCAATTTCATTTGAACATTTACTGCAATGTAATGACAGATGTTAATAACAGGCACAACATAAAAGCAGAAAAAGGTTTAGTTAGGAAAAAGAAGGAAATAAATCTGACATAATTAAAATTAAGTCTCAATTATTTACAAATGCTAATAATCTACCGTTTCCTAATTATGTCCTATCACTGATGTTGAAGAGCACAAAAAATAAATTCAACATCAGTGTTATACATGACAACATTACAGCAAACTGCTTTTGTATTACAAATCATATTTCTCAAAAGTATACTATGTAAAAATATGACAAGATAAAAGCACACTAGCCAGTAAAGCGGCTGTATTTATTTAAATAAATTCTTGAAGATAGTACAACAGGAAAATTTCTGCTCAAACTGGCACATACAAGAAGACTTTCAAAAAGTTCACGGTAAATTAATGCAAAAAACTTCAGAAATCCAGGCATAGTTTTTCTGTAATATACAAATTCCGTGAACTTTATGCCACCTCATGTGCAAGGACATTTCTCTTTATTTTGGGACTTTCAAGCAATGACCAGAAACTGTTACTGTACTCTTTCAATTACCTCAATACTCTGTGACTTAATGGACTCAAAAAAAGTTGTCACTGACAGAACATACAATTCATATTTAAAAGCTTGCTTGGTGGCCAGCGCCGCGGCTCACTAGGCTAATCCTCCGCCTAGCGGCGCCGGCACACCGGGTTCTAGTCCCGGTCGGGGCGCCGGATTCTGTCCCGGTTGCCCCTCTTCCAGGCCAGCCCTCTGCTGTGGCCAGGGAGTGCAGTGGAGGATGGCCCAGGTGCTTGGGCCCTGCACCCCATGGGAGACCAGGAAAAGCACCTGGCTCCTGGCTCCTGCCATCGGATCAGCGCGGTGCGCCGGCCGCATCGCGCTGGCCGCGGCGGCCATTGGAGGGTGAACCAACGGCAAAGGAAGACCTTTCTCTCTGTCTCTCTCTCTCACTGTCCACTCTGCCTGTCAAAAAAATAAAAATAAAATAAAATAAATAAATAAAAAAAAAAAAGCTTGCTTGGTAAGATCCAATAAATGGTGTAAATCCTTCTACAGCTCATTTGTCATTATAATATTTAAATTAGGAACATGAAAAAAAAATTAGGTCCAACACAATCAACATTAAATATATCTGAATTGCAATTTTTGCTAAAGTAAAATATAAATCACAGGCAGCTTCGTATCTTTTGGCATAGTAAAAACCGTAAGAAATAAGCTAAGTTCTTAGCACTAGTCATTACTAGTAAATTCCCTAAGAGAGTACCTGTTACAACAACAGGAAGTTTTCTTGTATAAAGTTAGAAATTTCTCTTTCCTTTCAACATTACCAGCACATTTTTATAAAAGACAGTAAGAATGGAAATGGTGAACACTTAAACCTAGTAGTTCAAAAACGATACCAAAAATTTGCATTTTTCTAATACCATGAAACTTTTAAGACTAAAGTTTCCAACATACTTTCATTTTTTAGACAGACAAGTTTAAAAAAAAAAAGTGGGTGCAGAACGAAAGGAACAAAGAAAAATCTAAAAGAACTCCAACTTACTATATTTCTTTTGACCAAACATTTACAGAGTACCTAAGATGTGTCAAGCACTACACTGGGCACCGTGACAGATTACAACATTTGTTCCAAACTAAACCCTGAATTTACTCAGCTTCTACACTTTTTAGTATACATTATTCAACCCACTGTTTTCTTAAGAAATTTTCAACCTACATCAAGGAATGTACATGGTTCTCCCAATAAATCCACTTTTCACTATTTTACGCAGGTCACAGGAGTTGCGACCAACAAAAGGGATTCATTTCTAAAACCTCACCGGTTACGTTTTCAAGGAAGTGAGACAGCAACTCAGCAAATACGAACTGTTTCAGGCATTTTATGGTGTCCCAAAGTCAAGAAAGAATCTTTAAAAAGCTGGGCTAAATTACTTCGAATAGTGAATACTTAAATAACCACAGCTTTTACTTTTCTTCCATAAGCACAAACATTACAAATTTTAACTTAGACAAAGTACTGAAAAGGCAGTCTTGATTCTAAAGAGAAGTAAAATCTATTTCTGAAAAAACAATTTGAAGGAACTGTCAAAAGTAGATGACATTTACAAGCTAACGTGCTGTCTGTTGCATTCCTGAGCTTGTTAACACAATCTACCCCTTTAAAGCACCTCTGAATTTGTAACGGATGAAAAAATATCTGCTAGTAACTAACGTCCACCAGTTGAACCTAGACATTTTAGTTATCAGAAGGCTTTTTATTCTAGAGGGTAAAAAAAATAAGACTGCAGTCATTTACACATTCTCGAAAGAGAAAAAAAAAATGCACCTGTACTTCAACTGCTATAATTTCTTCCACCAACTAGACAAATTGCATTTTTCAGACCCTATCCTCCATTCAGTTAACATGTTTACATTTAAGAGGAAGCTGGCCATCAGTTTCTCACACATTACAATGCAACACAGCATCCAACAATTTGCAGGCTAAGAAGGCCTTTATAAAGAGGTGGGGGACATACAAGCTTAAATCTCTGGAAATATCTCTGGAAATACAGGAACAAGTGCCATCTCTGAACTGCGTAAAGATCATCAAAATTCTGTTTCAAGATCTTTGCATGATGATGATTTTTGTGGCTATTAAACAGGTTTTCTGCTAAAATTCACAGTACTATTTCCACACGAAATGAGATTTTCTTTCATCAGTGTAACCGACAGAACCACAATACAGTTCCGTTTCTAGAGTCAGATTACTTGACCTGCTTTTTGTTTTTACCTTTTAAAACACTTAGAGGCGTGCAGTTATTGCTACCGTTCCCTGTAAAAAGCCGTTCTATACGGAAGACTCACCCTCCACGAGATATCCTAGAACTAACTCCACAACTCCACAGCAAAGCCCGTGCACATTCCCACCAGCTGACCCCTATCGTCTCCTGGGAGGGGCTCAGCCCCAAGCCACCAAACACATCCTCCCCTGCAAAACTCGAAGGCCGCACACGACGACCGCGGCTCAAGCCCCTGCTTTCTGAATTCTAAAACCCAGAGGTTCTTTTTCTGCGGGCAGACTTACCTTCATGGTGAATCTGGGACTGCGTTCCGCTCAGAAACACCAGATTCACCTGCACCTGGAGGGGAAACAAAAGACACCCAGTTAACACCACGGGCACCCCTCTGCACCAGCGGCGGAGTAGAGAAGAAAGCGAGCGATGCCCGAAGCCCAGAGAAAGAGCCTTGCAGAGAGGGAATCGGCCCCGGAACCACCATGAGCCGATTCGGGGCTCCCTCTGGCCTCGCCATCCCCGCAAACACGGCCACCTACACAGCTCGGCAGCTTCCCGTCCCCATTGTCGGGACCCGACGGAGTTTCCCGTCTCCGACAATGACGCCATTTCTGTCAGTGAAGAAACTCACAACAAGCCCGGGGTCCGGCGCGGGGCCGGCCGCCCTCCCCCGCGGGCCTCGTCGCCGGGCTGAGCCGGTCCGCGCCCCCACCGGCCTCGCAACCCCGCGTCGGAGCCGGAGCCCGGCCGGGGGCCGCCGAGGGGCAGGACGGGCCCGAGGGCCGAAGGCAAGACCAGCCCACCCCAGAGCCTCTGCCCACGTCCCGTTCAAAGCCGAGACCCGACAAGTGCGAGCGAGATCAACATCTGCCCCCGCCGCGGGGACGGCGAGAGGACCGAGGGCCTGGGAGGCAGCACGGACCCCCACCCCGCCTGGGCCCCCAGCCGCGGCCAAGGGCCGCTAAACCGCTGAGTGTGCGGCCGCCCGGCCAGGGGGCGGCTCGGACTCGGCTGCTGCGGGGGGGCGGGGGCCCCGGGAGGCCGAGGCCCCGAATCGGGGCGCTGGGGAGACCACCACAGCCATCTACCCCCTGCTCCTCGACCGGGCCCAGCGACTCCCAAAAGGACCCCCTTAGAAGACCGCGAAAGCCCCGGAAAATAACCCCTACCTTCCTCGGAGGCGAGATCTGACCCTGGCACGTCCAGAGTCCCCTCTCCTCCACCCCCCCCAAAACCAGCAGGCCCGGGGGAGAGATGGGGAAGAAGGGCGGTGGGTCCAGTGGCTGCTGAAGCTGAGGCTCCGGCTCCTCCTCCTCCCGCGGCGGCGACTGGTACCTTTGTTTGGCGGCCGCTCGGGTTCCCTCGCTGGGGGGAGGGGGGACGACGAAAAATCCCTCCTGGACTGGAGGTCCGGGCCCCCAATCGCGCTGCCCTCCAGAGGACGACGGCGATGGACCCTCTGCGGCTCCCTCGAGGCAAAGGTCCAGGCGGTGGCCGTGGTGGCGGCAAGCTTAAGCCCAAGAGTCTCCCTCAGCTTCGGCGCCCGAGCTCCTCACTCCGGACTCGACTGACGGGCAAACATCGCTTCCCCCCCCACCACCCTAGATTCCCCCCCTTCCCTCCTTTCTCCCCTCCCCTAGTTTTCTTTCCCCTCCCCTACCTCTTTCCCGGATGGCCTCTTAGGCGACCTCGGATTGGTTATTTTTCTTTAAAACCCGCCTATACCCTCTTCCTACTGGTCCCAAGGATACAAACAACGACGCCATTTTCCCACCAGTTCTATGGAAACAGAAAGTTACGCCTCAAAGCTTCCTGGGAAATGTAGTCCAGCCAACCCAGGCCAACGCTCAAACCTTCGCTCAGGAGAACTGCACAACCCGCAAGGCCCCGCGCCGCGCGAGACGGGACAGGGAGGGAAAGGGGGCGGGGCGACAAAGCGGTGGGGAGGCGGCAACGACGCCTGCGCAGTGTGACCAGGATGGCGCATTTTCTTGCATCGAGTAATGCGGTGTCGCTGGCGGCTGAGGAGGGCGGAGAGTTCTGTAGTGAAGCGGGGGGAGGGATTCATGTAGGCATCGGGAGGAGCCTTGGTCTGAACTACAAAGTGGGAAGTTGATGCTGGGTGTGGCTACTCCCGGACCGGCGGCGTGAAAGTCGTGATATCATCGTTGAACCGTGAGCGGCAGTTCTGGCGGCTGGGGGGGACCCGGATGGCAAGGAGGGCGGAGGAGGATGGGGGGTGGACAGAGGGGAAAGAAAGAAAGGAGGGAGAGGACCCGGATGCTGAACCGGATTGTGTACGACTTTCCCATCCCCTAGCGTGAGACGGGGCGGGGGGTGGGTGACCCAGGAGGGCGGAAGAGGGCATCTGGGCTAGCATGGTAGACATTCGAAACTCTCTGCCAAGCCGCTGTTAAAAATCGGCGTCTTAAGTTATTTGAAGCGCCTGCCTCTATGTGTCGGGCAGTTTCCTTCAAACCCAGCATCTCCTGGAGTTCAAGAGGAAAGATTCGGTCTGTGCTCCGCATTTTGTGTGTGTCTTGTTTAGTAACTCTGAAACCAGGCCCTTCCCTTGAGGGGGAGGGAAAAAAGACTCTGTGTGGAATTTTTATTTTCTCAAAGCGAGCCGATGTTCTGATTCGTCCTGTAACACATTGGAAGGCACTTGCGTTCAGCCCTTCACATGTGTCCTAGGAAAATGTGGCGAAGCTAGCATGACCCTTCTTGAAGCTAAGTCTGGTGAGAGATGTGAAACTAAACGGACTCACCAGTGAATGTGAAATTGCAGTAGTGGCAATGCTACAAAGCAGAATTAAGTGGAGAATGTGAAACCGGGAATTTGGCTTAGGAAGATAACGGGAGGCTTTCCCAAGATAGAGCTGCAGGGGTAGGGAGCATTAACTGGAAGAGAAGCACATTCCAGACAAGAGGAGTTGGAAAGGCTTGTATCAGGAGGCAGCCCTTCTGAGTTTTTGTTCTTGTCCTAAGAGCAGTGGTACACCTTTCAAAAGTTCTCAATTGGAAAGGAGAGGGGGTGAGTTTGAACTGTGCAAAGGCACATGAGAAAGAAGTGAATGCAGAGATTCCCGCAAGGAGGCTACTGAGTTAGTGCTTCACCTGGTGGAAAGAGTGTATTGTGTGTGTTTTTTAAAAGATTTGTTTACATATTTATTTATTTATTTATTTATCTATTTGAAAGAATTATAGAGGGGGTAGGTGGAGGAACAGCAGAGACCCTCCATCTGTAGGTTCACTCCCTAGGTGCCCACAATAGCCAGGGCTAGGCCAGGCCAAAGCCAGGAACCCGGAACTCCATCCTGGTCTCCCAGATGGGTGGCAGGAGCTCAAGTACTGAGGCAATCACCTGCTGCCTCCCAGGCACGTTAGCAGGAAGTTGGATTCCAACCAGGCATTCCATCCACTGCAGCTGGGATGAACCCCAGGAACATGCTCTATCCCCAAGGAAGTATGAGAGTGATAAAGAAGCAGACGAGATGGCGATTAGCAAAGAATTTTATTGAAAAAGCAAAGAGAAGAACTTCTGTAGCCTAGAGGGGAACAGAATTCCACTGAAACTAACTAGTGGAGTTTATATACATAAACCTTAAAGACTCTACAGTGTGGCGAAAGCACTTTATCTTAGAATCTGTCAAGGGAGTTGCTTATCTTCCTCAGACTGCCAAAACTGTACAGGCATATGACCACCATAAACTGGCCACTGGTCACTCTGACGCCAGAGCCGCCTTTTCCCCTCTAATTGCCGAAACCCTTTCCTTTCCATGACAAGCTCTACACTCTCTGTCTAGACACCTGATTTTCCTTACTTTCCTCACATAGCATAAGCAGTGGCTTAACTGGCTGTGCCACAATGTTCACTCTCAGTTGTAGTCGTACAAAGATCCATTGATCCACAGTTTGACCAAATTTCTAGCATTTTATCAGTTTTGAAAGTGAGGACTTGTGCCAGCATTGTGGCCTGGTGAGCTGCTGCAGCTCCAGGATCCCATATGGGCACCAGTTCCTGTCCCAGCTCCCTTCTGACCCTGCTCCTTTTTTTTTTTTTTTTTTTAAGATTTATTTTTATTTATTTGAAAGTCGGAGTTACACAGAGAGAGAAGGAAAGGCAGAGGGAGAGAGGTCTTCCATCCACTGGTTCACTCCTCAGTTGGCCACAATGGCCAGGGATGCAGTGATCTGAAGCCAGGAGCCAGGAGCTTCTTCTGGGTCTCCCATGTGGGTGCAGGGACCCACATGGACTTGGGCCATCTTCTACTGCTTTCCCAGGCCATAACAGAGCTGGATCAGAAGTGGAGGAGCTGGAACTCAGACCAGCGCCCATATGGCATGCTGGCACTGTAGGTAGTGGCCCTCACCCACTACACCACAGCCCTGGGGCCCCTCCTGCTCCCTTCTAATGGCCTGGGAAAAGCAGCAAAAATGGCCCAAGTGCTTGGGACTTGGCCACCGATGCGGGAGACCTGAGGAACTTCCTGGCTCCTGGCTTCAGTGTGGCCCAGCCCTGGCAGTTGTAGCCATCTGGGGAGTGAACCAGCAGATATAAGATCGCTCTCTCGTTCTGTGTGTGTGTGTGTGTGTCTGTCTGTGTGTGCGTCTGTCTGTAGCTCTGACTTGGAAATAAGTATTAAAAACAAAAAAGGACTAGATTCAGACTAGTTATTCACCCTGAAGATAAATTAATAGAGTTCAAGTAACCATGTGAATGCCTGAGATTAGTGAATGATAGCTGAAATTTCAAGCTGTAATAAATTGGGAGTCCTTTGAGTTAAAAAAAAAAAAAATTGAGAGTACATGCCACGGTATGTAGAATGTCTTAGGCAGAGAGACAAACAGAAATCTGTTCTTTTCCCCAAATGCCCTCAGCAGTCAGGTTGAGGCAGGCCAAAGCCAGGAGCTAGGAACTCAGTACAAGTTGTCCATATGAGTGGCAGAAACCCAACTATTTGAGCCATCACCTGCTGGTTTCGACCATGCATATTAGCAGAAAGCTGGAATCCAGGGTGGAGCCAGAACTCAGACCCAGGCACTCCAGTGTGGAATGCAGGTGGCACAACTGGCATCATAACCTCTAGCCAAACACCAGCCAAGAACTACTTGGATTCAAGAGAGGAGACATATTGGTTTTCAATACCTAAAAAACTGAACATGTTTAGTTTTTTTACTTATATGTAAACATCCTCTGGGAAAAGACCATTAATTGACTTGGGTTTGTTTTTTTTTTTTTAATTTTTTATTTATTTATTTATTTATTTGACAGGTAGAGTTATAGACAGTAAGAGACAGAGAGAAAGGTCTTCCTTCCATTGGTTCACCCCCCAAATGGCCGCTACAGCCGGCGCTGCACCAATCCGAAGCCAGGAGCCAGGTGCTTCCTCTTGGTCTCCCATGCGGGTGCAGGAGCCCAAGTAACTGGGCCATCCTCCACTGCCCTCCTGGGCCACAGCAGAGAGCTGGACTGGAAGAGGAACAACCGGGACTAGAACCCGGCACCCATATGGGATGCCGGTGACACAGGCAGAGGATTAAACAAGTGAGCCACAGCGCAGGCCCCCCATTAATTGACTTGTTAAATGAATAGTCTTTTCTTTTCTTTTTTTTTGAAAGAGTTACAGAGAGAGGTAGAGCCAGAGAGAGGTCTCCCATCCACTGGCTCACTCCCTAAATGGCCGAATGGCCAGAGCTGAGCTGATAAAAGCCAGGAGCTTCTTCTGGGTCTCCCACGTGGTTGCAGGGGCCCAAGGGCTTGGACCATCTTTACTGCTTTCCCAGGCCAGAGCAGAGAGCTGGTAGAGCAGCCAGGACTCGAACCAGGACCCATATGGGATGCCAGCGCTACAGGCCAGGGCTTTAACCTGCTGTGCCACAGAGCCAGCCCCTAATGAATAGTCTTAAACTTCTTTGAAGGAACAAAGGAAAGAAATTTTTTTAAATTCATAACTAGTATTTTGAGAAATAACATCAACCAAAGCTCTAAGAATTTTTTTAAAAAGTTAGCTCTAATCTGTACAATAGAATACACCTATTATTGACCCAGAACCAAAAGAGAATTCTGGAAAACTGATTTTTTTTTTTTTTGAGATGTACTTATTTATTTGAAAGGCAGAGTTGCAGAGAGAAAGAGAGCAAGTGGGTGAGCTTCCATCTATTTGTTCACTCCCCAAATGGCGGCAACAGCCGAGACTGGGCCAGGCCAAAGACAGGAGCCAGAATTTTCATCTGAGTCTCCCATGTGGATGCAGGGGTACTTGGGCCATCTTCCACTGTTTTCCCAGGTGCATTAGCAGGAAACTGGATCAAAAGTGAAACAGCTGGTACTCGAGTGAATGCCTGTGTGGCATGCCAGCATTGCAGGTGACAGCTTAACCCCGCCACACCACAACATTGGCCTCATGATTTTTAAGTTAACTCAAATGTGTTTTGGAGGCTGTGAAAAAAATACATATTTTCTCCCAACCTAACTGAGAAGAAATGACTACTAACTGATTCAAATAGAGAAGTATACAACATGTAAGAGGTACTTTTTTAAATTCTCTTTAGTTACTTAATAATAATCTTTGACATTAGCCTTTATTTTTCCTGTTTTGCGCCTTCTATTTCTTTTTTTTTAATGTTTTATTTATTTATTTGAGAGGCAGAGTTAGGGGGGGAGAGATAGAAAGGTCTTCTATACACTGGCTCCCTCTCCAGATGGCTGCAACAGCCAGAGGTTAGCCAATCCAAAGCCAAGAGCCAGGAGCTTCTTCTGGGTCTCCCACATGGGTGCAGGGCCCAAGCATTTGGGCTGTCTTCTACTGCTTTCCCAGGCCATGAGCAGAGATCTGGATTGGAGGAGGAGCCGCCAGAACACGAATCAGCACGGATGCTGGTGCCACAGGTGGAAGCTGAGCCTACTACGCCACAGGGTCCCTCTATTCTTCCTTTTTTTTATTTTTATTTATTTATTTATTTATTTTCGACAGGCAGAGTGGACAGTGAGAGAGAGAGACAGAGAGAAAGGTCTTCCTTTACTGGTGGTTCACCCTCAAATGGCCGCCGCGGCCGGCGCACTGCGCTGATCCGAAGCCAGGAGCCAGGTACCTCTCCTAGTCTCCCATGGGGTGCAGGGCCCAAGTACTTGGGCCATCCTCCACTGCACTCCCTGGCCACAGCAGAGAGCAGGACTGGAAGAGGGGCAACCGGGACAGAATCCGGCGCCCCAACCTGGTCTAGAACCCAGTGTGCCAGCGCCGCAGGCAGAGGATTAGCCTAGTGAGCTGCAGCGCTGGCCCTCTTCTTCCTTTAACCATGAAGAGTGAGGTAACCCATGTCCGAAATAAGAAGCTCTTGGCTCCTGGCTTCAGATCAGCCCAGCTCCAGCCATTGCAGCCATTTGGGGAGTGAGCTAGCAGGTGGAAGACTCTCTGTCTTCCCTCTCTCTGTAACTTTGCCTCTCAAAAAGAGAGAGACAGGGATATTAAATAACTTGATTCTCACTAGGTTGGGTAGACTCAGTTGAGCTCTTAATTGTGCTGATAAAGTGGAATGCCAGCACTAATAATTATATTCTGGAAATTGTTTTACTTTGTGGCACTTTATCAGTATTTGCCTAGTAATTAAGTTTATAAGCAATGTGTTCTTCTATTGAAACATACAAAAAGTCTTGTATTTTGTGGATTCAGCATCATATTTTGCTCTCTTAATATTTAAAATTTTAAAATTTAATGCCGGCAAGGAGTAACAGTATTAGAATCGCCTTCTCCTTTAGAGTGTAGGTGGTGACATCATTGTCTCACATAACGGAGCTGTAAAAGAAACCTTTTAATACTGAACATTATGAAGTTACTATGGCAGTTTTAGAAATTGAGGAACACATGCTCAATAGTAACAGTAAATAATTTTAAAGTAACACCCCCGCTTTAGTTGGAAAAGGCCTATTTCCAATTTTCTCTAACCCATTCTCAAGCAGCTGCATCAGAATCATTCAAGGTGCATATTAAAAATGAGATCCCAGGGCAGGCATTTTGCCTAGCAGTTAGGATGCCCACTTCCCATTTATGAATGCCTGGGTTCAAGTCCCAGCTCTGCTCCTAATCTGCAGCTTCTTGCTAATGTGCACCCTCAGAGGCAGCAGGTGATTGGTCTAGTAGTTGGGAACCTGCCAACTACATGGGAGATGCAGGTTGAGTCAGCCTGGCTCAGTCCCAACTGTTGGCAGCTATCTGGGACCTGAACCAGCTGATGGTGGCTGTTTGTGTGTATTGTGGGGTAGAGGGAGTATCCTTCTCAAATTAAAACATTTAAGAGTTACATAAAAATGGAGTTTCCTACTCTCCTGCCCATAGTTAGTGAATCAGAAAAAGACCATTGAGGCCGGCGCCGCGGCTCACTAGGCTAACCCTCCGCCTTGCAGCGCCGGCCCACCGGGTTCTAGTCCTGGTCAGGGCGCCGGATTCTGTCCCGGTTGCCCCTCTTCCAGGCCAGCTCTCTGCTGTGGCCAGGAAGTGCAGTGGAGGATGGCCCAAGTCCTTGGGCCCTGCACCCACATGGGAGACCAGGAGAAGCACCTGGCTCCTGCCATCGGATCAGCGCGGTGCGTCGGCCGCTGCGCGCTGGCCGCGGCGGCCATTGAAGGGTGAACCAACGGCAAAGGAAGACCTTTCTCTCTGTCTCTCTCTCTCACACTGTCCACTCTGCCTGTCAAAAAAATAAAAAATAAAAGAACCATTGAGTAATCAGAATAACAAAGTACATTCCGCTTGGCTTCCTTTATTCAAAAAAAGTGGCCCTCTCAAACAGATACATTGATGTGCTTTGTTATGTTCTAGGGTACTGGTATAGAGGACTCTAAGATACTTTCCACTCCTAAAATTCTCTAATAGACAACTCTTTGGGCAGCCCCAGTTTTGACCTGCAGTTAGATACCATATTACTGGATTTAGTTTTGTGGTGGTGTATCTGCAGTGAAGGCAGAAAAGTGTTAGAAGAGGGCTTGTGATCCTAGAAAGCAATTCATAATCCCAAGAAGCAAAGAGGACAAAAGTGATAAACCTCACAAAGTGTACTGAAGAGAGCACTCAAGACTCCTTGGGGCCAGCATTGTGGTAAAGTGGGTTAAATGGCTACCTGCAACACCAGCCTTCCATGTGAGAGGCGGTTCAAGTTCTGGCTGTTCTCCTTCCAATTCAGCTCCCTACTAATGCACCTGGGAAAGCAGCAGAAGATGGCCTAAGTACTTGTACCCCTGAATCCATGTGGGGAACCTGGATGAAGCTCCTGGCTTTGGCCTGACCCAGCACTGGCCATTGCAGCCATTTGGAGAGTGACTCAGCAGATGGAAGATCTCTCTCTCTCTCTCTCTCTCTCTCTATGCCTTTCGAATAAATCTTTTTTTTTTTTTTTTTTTTTTTTTTGACAGGCAGAGTGGACAGTGAGAGAGAGACAGAGAGAGAAAGGTCTTCCTTTGCCGTTGGATCACCCTCCAATGGCCGCCGCTGCAGCCGGCACACTGCGCTGATCCGATGGCAGGAGGCAGGATCCAGGTGCTTTTCCTGGTCTCCCATGGGGTGCAGGGCCCAAGCACCTGGGCCATCCTCCACTGCACTCCCTGGCCACAGCAGAGAGCTGGCCTGGAAGAGGGGCAACCGGGACAGAATCCGGCACCCCAACCGGGACTAGAACCCGGTGTGCCGGCGCCGCAAGGTGGAGGATTAGCCTAGTGAGCCACGGCGCCGGCTGAATAAATCTTTTTTTTTTTTTAATTTATTTATTTGACAGAGTTATAGACAGTGAGAGAGAGAGAGACAGAGAGAAAGGTCTTCCTTTGCCATTGGTTCACCCCCCAAATGGCCGCTACGGCCGGCGCAGTGCCAATCTGAAGCCAGGAGCCAGGTGCTTCCTCCTGGTCTCCCATGCGATACAGGGACCCAAGTACTTGGGCCATCCTCCACTGCTCTCCCGGGCCACAGCAGAGAGCTGGACTGGAAGAGGAGCAGCCGGGACGAGAACCCGGTGCCCATATGGGATGCCGGCGCCGCAAGGCGGAGGATTAACCAAGTGAGCCACGGCGCTGACCCCCAAATAAATCTTTAAAAAAAAAAAAATAAGACTCCTGATACGAGGGTCTTCAGAAAGTTCACATGAGTATTTTGAAACAATTATGTATGAACTTCAATTTATTTTCTTTTTTTTTTTTTTTTTTTTTTTTTTTTTTGACAGGCAGAGTGGACAGTGAGAGAGAGAGAGACAGAAAGGTCTTCCTTTACCGTTGGTTCACCCCCCAATGGCTACCGCGGCCAGCACACCGCACTGATCCAATGGCAGGAGCCAGGTACTTCTCCTGGTCTCCCATGCGGGTGCAGGGCCCAAGCACTTGGGCCATCCTCCACTGCACTCCCGGACCACAGCAGAGAGCTGGCCTGGAAGAGGGGCGACTGGGACTAGAACCTGGTGTGCCGGTGCCGCAGGCAGAGGATTAGCCTATTGAGCCGTGGCGCTGGCCTTCACTCTATTTTCCATGAACTTTTTGAGAAATATTTAGAAAGAAGCAGAGGTGACGTTCAACAGTAAAGGAAGTCTCTGGGAAGACCACGAGTGAAATTCTGGGAAAGACTGAAGTCAATTCAAAATAATAAATCACTACTATAGGGAAATATTTTTAATAAACATAATTACTTCAAATGCATGTCTTAAGTCAGAATCTCTAAAATTGATTGTGGAGAAAATGCCAAAAGAGTGATGGGTTCCCTTTTTTTTGTTTTTTTTAAATGCTCAATCCTCTGACTGTGCTTTGCTAATTCTTTTTTTTTTTTTTTTTAAGTCAGAGTTCCATAACGAGAGGAGAGGCAAAGACAGGTCTTCCATCCGATGGTTCACTCCCCAATTGGCCACGATGGCCAGAGCTGCACCCATCTGAAGCCAGGAGCCAAGAGCTTCCTCTGGGGCTCCCACTGGGGTGCAGGGGCCCAAGGATTTGAGCCATCTTCTACTGCTTTCCCAGGCTATAGCAGAGAGCTGGATCAGAAGTGGAGCAGCTGGGTCTCAAACCAGCACCTATATGGGATGCCAGCGCTAGTTGAAGTCCCAGCTGCTCCACTTCTAGTCTGGCTCCCTGCTTATGCACCTGGGAAAGCAATAGAAGATGGCCCAAGTGCCTGGGTCCCTGTCATCCCCATGGGAGACCTCAGTGAAGCTCCTGGTGTCCTGGCTTAGGCCTGGCCTGGCCCTGGCTGCTGTGCCATCTGAGGAATGAACTAGTGGATAGAAAATCGATCTCTGTTCCTCTGTCCCTGTAACTCTGACTTTCAAAATAAATAAACAAATCTCTAAATAAATAAATATATATATATGGTTCATATGTTTTTAGTATATTCCCAGGGTTGTGCAACTCTCACTACAATCTAATTTCACAATATTTCGATCCCCACAAAAAGAAACCCCATACTTGGTAATGAATTGTCCTTGTCCCCACCCTTGCACCTGCCAATTAAACTACTTTTCTATAAGCATTGCATATAAATGGAATCATAGAGTTTTTTGTGACCAACTTCTTTCACTCTATGTTGCAAAGTTTCAAATATTAGTTTTCTTAAGGCAAGCCAGACGTCTACCTTCCAAAAACACCTTGAGATACACATTTCTTTGCAGTCTGATGCTCAAATTTGATTCATGAAATCATTCATTTTTTCTTCTTGACAGATCAGGTTCACAATTTACAAACAATGGAGAAGACTCAAGAAACAGTCCAAAGAATTCTTCTAGAACCCTATAAGTACTTGCTTCAGTTACCAGGTAATAGTTCAGCAACGGTCATTTAGGATAATTTTCATACAGTAGTGGTCATTTAAATGTGAATACATTGGAAAGATTTGACTTGCCAGCTCTTGAGATTTTGTAGTTAGGTGATATGTATCAGAAAAATGCTGAGTAGAACTTTATAAGTTTTCCTTCTTAATAGGTAATTTTTGAACCACTCATTTTAAAATTCTGTTAAATAATATGCCTTTAAAAAAATAAAAGATTTGAAGCAGACTTTTGGCAAAGGAGTTGATGCTACTTGCAACACTTGTGCACCTGAATCCCATGTCGTAGTACCCGGTTTGATTCTTCACTCTTCCAGTGCTCCTGTTTGGGATGCAGTGTACCAAGTAGTTACTTAACTGCCTGTGCCACAATGCACACTCCTCTCACTGGATGCTTTTTATTCTTCATGGAAGCCTCACATTCAAAGTCCCCACTGGTTAGCTATTAGTATAACTTTTGCAAATTTAAATAACAATGGAATACTTTACTTAATTACCATATTTGCAACATAGCCCACATTATACCTAAAAAAGAATATGTCACCTGGGGCCGGCGCTGTGGCGCAGCGGGTTAACACCCTGGCCTGAAGCGCTGGCATCCCATATAGGCACCAGTTCTAGTCCCGGCTGCTCCTCTTCCAATCCAGCTCTCTGCTGTGGCCTGGGAAAATAGTAGAAGATGTCCCAGGTCCTTGAGCCCCAGCACCCACGTGAGAGACCTGGACGAAACTCCTGGCTCCTGGTTTCAGATCGGCACAGCCCCGGCCATTGCGGCCATCTGGGGAGTGAACCATCGGATATGTCACCTGGACCTGGACATAGTTTCCTGTCTTAAAAACTGCCTAATCATGTGTATGTATGTGTTTTTGTTTTACTTTGCTACTTTTTTTTTTTTTTTTTTTTTTGATAGGCAGAGTGGACAGTGAGAGAGAGAGACAGAGAGAAGGGTCTTCCTTTGCCGTTGGTTCACCCTCCAATGGCCGCCGCGGCCGGCGCGCTGTGGCCGGCGCACCGCGCTGATCCGATGGCAGGAGCCAGGAGCCAGGTGCTTTTCCTGGTCTCCCATGGGGTGCAGGGCCCAAGCACCTGGGCCATCCTCCACTGCACTCCCTGGCCACAGCAGAGAGCTGGCCTGGAAGAGGGGCAACCGGGACAGAATCCGGCGCCCCAACCGGGACTAGAACCCGGTGTGCCGGCGCCACTAGGCGGAGGATTAGCCTAGTGAGCCGCGGCGCCGGCCACTTATACTTTTTTAAGGCTTTATTTATTTACTTATTTATTTGAAAGGCAGAGTGATACATAGAGAAAGGGGGAGAGAGATCTTCCATTTTCTGGTTTACTCCCCAAATGCCAGGAACTCCATCCAGATTTCCCACAGGGATGGCAAGCAAAGCTTAATGTTAAGACACCACTTAGACACTCACATCCCATGTCAAAGTGCCCAGGTTCAGAGACCAGCATTGTGACACAGCATCACTTACAAAACTGGCATCCCAAATCAGAGTATCAAGTTCAAGTCCAGGGTGCTTCCCTTCCAATCCAGCTTGCTTGATGATGCACCCAGGAAGGCAGTGGAAGATGGCCCAAGTACATAGGGTTCTGGTGCTTGTGGAAGACCAGGATGGAGTATGTGTTTCCTTGCTTCAGCCTTGCCCAGGCCTGGCTTTTGTGACCATTTAGGAATTAAACCATTGGACAGAAGTTATCTCTCTGTCTCGCTCTTTCTCTCTCACTGTATCTTCCTCTTTGTTGTTCTGTCTTTCAAATAAATAAATAAATCTTTCTCAAAAAAAAGTAGTGCCTGGGTTCAGGTCCCAACTTTGTTTCTCATTCTGGCTTTCTGCTAATGTATACCATAGGAGGTAGTGGTGAAGTCTCAAGTGTTTGGGTCCCTGCCACCCACATGGGAGACCTGAATTGAGTTCCAGCCTCCTGGCTTCAATATGGCCCTGATACAGCTTTTAGACATTTGAGGTTTGAACCATTGAATGAAAGATCTTTGTCCATGGGTTTGTCGTCTATCTTTTTCTCTCTTTCAAATCAATAAATGTTTTTTAGAAAGCCAAAATAAGTCTAGCTCTGTTTATTTGGTTTTTTGTTTTTTTAATTGATTGTATTTATTTGAAAGGCAGGAAGACAGAAAAAGATCTCCAGTCCACTGGCTCACTCCCCAAATGTCCACAACAACCAGGGCATTTGTGGGAAGCCAGGAGCCAGGAACTAGATGTGGGTCTCCCATGTGAGTGGCAAGGGTCCAATTACTTGTGTTGCCTCTCAGGATGTATATTAGCAGGAAGCTGGAATTGGGAATATAGCTAGGACTTGAACCCGGGCACTCC
Organism: Oryctolagus cuniculus; assembly: GCF_964237555.1. Taxonomy (NCBI): domain Eukaryota; kingdom Metazoa; phylum Chordata; class Mammalia; order Lagomorpha; family Leporidae; genus Oryctolagus; species Oryctolagus cuniculus. The sequence goes on from NC_091444.1 coordinate 54,599,888, forward strand.
AGCACTTCCCAAGGTGCATCTTCACTGCTGAGCCAAATGACTACCCCAGCGAGATAGCTCTTGGACTGCCCGGAAACTGTCATGATTAGTGTCTTTCTGTTGTGGCACACTGTAATGGGGGTTTAATTGCTAATAGGTCATTGTTTCAAAATAATGGAGAGATCATAGAAATGGTGAATTCAAAAAGTAAGTTGCCCACTGTTTTAAGAATTGCCAAAAGATGACTTTCAAGTAACATTCAGCAGTTAGTGACTTCACTTCTCACTGAGAAATGTGGCACTGTATTCTGCTTACCTGTAGGAACTGGGCTGCCATAAAACATGCCACTTGCCTGTATTGACAGCAGTCTAACAGATGTCTCCCACTCCACTACTCTGCAAACATGGACTGTCTGTAGTTACATTTTTTTCTTAACTTTCATTGTACTTAAAAGGCAATGGGACAAAAGTCTACATACTGGTTCAATGCGGACCAGGCCAAAGCCAGGAGTCCAGAACCCAATCTGCGTCTCCCACATGGTTGGCACAGACCCAGATACTTGAGCCATTGTCTGCTTCCTCTTGGGATGCACATTAGCAGGAAGCTGCATTGGAAGCACTGGAATTAGGACCCTAACCAGCCTTGCCAGCATCTCAAGGGAGACTTATTAATCACTGCACCAAAGCTTATGTTTTAACCATAATACTGACATTGTAGTGCCCTATAATGTTTCTTTTAATTCTCATTATCTAGGATTAGTATTTAAGCTGTTAGATAACATTTTAAATTCTCATTAAATACTTTACCTTTTTTATCAATTATCTTCTTGTTCCGTGATAGAATATAAACTCAAAAGATATTCCAAGAGAAGTAGAGCATTGCATTATACGTAACACATATTTTTTAAAATATTTGTATTTTGAAAATCAGAGTTACAGGAAAGAAAAGATAGAGAGGTCTTCCATCCACTGGTTACTTCCCAGATGGCTGCAATGACTGGAGCTGGGCCAATCAGAGCCAGGAGCCAGGAGCTGCTTCTCCGTCTCCTTCATGGATGACTAGGGGCCCAAACACTTGGGCATCTTCCTCTGCTTTTCCCAGGCCATTAGCAGATGGGAGCTAGATCAGAAGTGGAGCAGCTAGGATGCAAACCAGCACCCATATGGGATGCTGGCATCACAAGTGTTGGCTTAACCTGCTACACAGCAATGCCAGCCCCATAACATTTTTTATAGAGAGCTTCAGAGAATTACAACATAACTTACAAATGGACCAGATCAATTATAGTGTTATAAAGTTACTTTTGCTAATAAAAGTTTTTAATGTTTGTGAGAATATCAAGATTTTGGTGTAGTAGAATAATGTTTATTTATATTTATTTACCCAAGTGCAGGTTTCTAGACCTTTTAAGTGGGATGTGGGAGATAAGGGTGGGCAGAGGAAAATGAGGTTGGGAGTGGAGGAAGAGGGACTGCAGAAAGAGAGCTCTTAAAGAAAAAGTGGAATGTTTGAATTTTGAGAGGTCTCTATCAACCATTAGAAATAATTTGGGATACTTAACCTGGCAGGGAAGATATCGTGATCACAAAGGTGGTTTTCCTAGGGCGAGGCTCACACATTGCACTCCTGGTGTGCGGACCCCTGTGATTTCCCCAAATGCAGAAAACTCGACTGCATGATTTGTGGTAATGGGGGACTGTGTTCGCACTCTCCACTAAAAGAAAATAAGAAAGAAAAGTTATTTGGGGAACTACCCTTGTGACAGAGTGGGGTAAGCCACTGCCTGTGATGTTGGCATCCCATATGAGTGCCAATTTGAGTCCCAGCTGCTCCACTTTAGATCCAACTCCCTGGTAATAGGCTGGGAAAGCAGAGGAGGGTGGCCCAAGTGCCTGGACCCCTGCAACCATGTGGAAGACCCAGAAGAAGCTCATGGCTCCTGGCTTCTGCCTGGCCCAGCCCCAGTTGTTGTGGCCATTTGGTGAGTTAAGTCAGCAGATGGAAGATCCCTCCCTCTGTGTCTCTCCCTCTCTCTTTGTAACTCTGCCTGTCAAATAAATAAACAAGTCTTTTAAATAAATAAATTGGGAACTTTAAAGTACTAGCCATAGTGGTTAAGATACCTGTGTCTCTATTGGGACCTGTGTTCAATACCTGGTTCCTGGTAATGCAGACCCTGAGGCAGTGGTGATGCCTCAAGTGATTGGGTTCCAGCCACCATGTGGGAGATCTGGATAGAGTTCCTAGCTTTTGGGTCCAGCCCAGGGCCCATACAAGGCATCTGGAGAGTGAAGTGAACCAGAAGGTGGAAGCACTTTCTCTCTCTCTCTCTCTCTCAGCATTGCCTATCAAATAAATTTGAAAGTAGTAGGCCAAACCCTAGAATCTGATCAAAGAGAAAATACATTTAAATAAAATTGCAATAATGGCAAATCAAGCCATTCATTATACTGTTTTCTACGTAATATTCAGAAGTAAAATGAAAAATATGAGTACACATCAATTCTCTGGTTTTTTTGTCTTTAGAACTGTTTTTTTTTCATTGCTATGCACAATTTTCCACAGTTGTGCGTTTTACATGTAGCCCAGACTGACCTTCGTAAACTGGAAAGGAGATCAGAAGTGTAAACTATGTAATTGCTACCTAGACCTTGAGCACTTTACCAATTAGTAGGCAGAAGATACTACTTCTAGACCCTTAGAGACACCTTTTTTAGACTTCACAGGAATGAAAATCATGTCACAATTGGTTATATGCTAGGAGTATGTATACTCATTTGTTTAGATGACTAATGCAGAGAATACAGATTTAGAAAATCATGTTTCTGTTTTAAAGATTTATTTATTTATGTGAAAGGCAGAGTTACAGAGAGGCAGAGGCAGAAAGAAAGAGAGAGAGGTCTTCGATCTACTGGTTCACCCCCCAAATGGCTGCAATGGCTGGAGCTGGGCCAACACAAAGCCAGGAGCTTCTTCCAGGTCTCCCATGAAGGTGCAGGAGCCCAAGGACTGCACTGTTTTCCCAGGCCATACCAGAGAGATGGTTTGGAAGTAGAACAGCTAGTATTTGAACCAGGGCACATAGGGAATACCGGCACTGCAGGTGGTAGCTTTACCTGCTATGCCACGGCATCAGCCCTGCTCATAGAATATTTTGCTGAATGAGTTGGTTATGTTACTTACCTGTCCTTCCTTTATATTTAGACTAAAATGAATTCTAGTGGTAACTCCTACCCAAAGACTTCCTAAGCTTTCCAAATAAGTAAAAGGTGATGTTGAAAAACTTACCCTAGTCAAAACAAAGAGATTAACCTTTGACTGAATTTGAGATGTTAAAAGGGAGTACTTCTTAAGTGGATATTTGGCATTTTGCATAGCAATTAAGATACCACCTAGGATGCCCACGTGCTATATTTAGTGCCTGGTTCCAGTCCTGGCTTCCAACTTCCAGTCCAGCTTCCTGCTAATGCACAGCTCAGGAAGCAACACTTGGTGAATCAAGTCCTTTATTCCCTGCCAGCTACATAAGAGACTGAGATTGGGTTCCAGGCTCCTGGCTTCAGCCTGGCTTTGCCCTAGCTGTTGCAGGACTTTGGTAAGTGAATTCATATATTATGAAAGATATCCCTCTCCCTCTCTCTGTCCACCCTCCACCACCACCATCTCTCTTCTCCCTCAAATAAAATAAAAATAAATAAAGATTTTTAAAAGGTAACTTTCAAGGCGTGGTGTTCTCATTTGATATAAAAGTAGCAGAGCTCCCCACTTCTTGTAAAAGGTAATTTTATGAGGTAATTCAGTAGTAAAGTATGTTTCATTAAAAGTACCTCAATTCTGTAAGTATGATAGTGCTAATTCACTGTCACTAACTAGGCTGCCTGCCTTTTCAAAAAGAGGAATGAAATAGACCTTAATTCCTAAAAAAGCCCATTTCATCCCATAATCACTGATACAGGTTAAGATGAAAGGAGTGGGCTAGGAGGCCACACTAAAGTGTGTTTAGAATCTCTTTTGACTGCCCTAACTTTAAAAGGTTGTACACGTTATGATGTGGATTTTGTAGGTCTTGGGTGTCTCTCAGTGAAAGGCAAGCCCTGCAATAGGTAATGGATTCATGAGGCTGAACAAGTCAAGTCTGATCGGTTTTCAAGGAAGTTTCTAATATGTTTCTTGTATTTAAATCTTATTGTCAAACTTTATTTTTCAATCTCAGGTAAACAAGTGCGAACCAAACTTTCACAGGCATTTAATCATTGGCTGAAAGTTCCAGAAGACAAACTACAGGTATTTAGGCAATTTTAATCTCATTCTAAATCCCCAGGATATTGAGCTACCACAAAAATACTCCTATCACTTGATCCAATTTAATACTCATGCAATATATTGTTTCATATTGGGATTGCCAAATAATTATTAGCTTTAGAAACTTAAGAGACTTTCATTATCTGTTAATATAAATATAAGCTGTTTTGAATAGTTCAAATAAAGAGGAATTTTCAATTATTTTTTATTAGATTATCATTGAAGTGACAGAAATGTTACATAATGCCAGTTTACTCATCGATGATATCGAAGACAACTCAAAACTCCGACGTGGCTTTCCAGTGGCACACAGCATCTATGGAATTCCATCTGTCATCAATTCTGCCAATTATGTGTATTTCCTTGGGTTAGAGAAAGTCTTAACCCTTGATCACCCAGATGCAGTGAAGCTTTTTACCCGCCAGCTTTTGGAACTTCATCAGGGACAAGGCCTAGATATTTACTGGAGGGATAATTACACTTGCCCCACAGAAGAAGAATATAAAGCTATGGTGCTGCAAAAGACAGGTGGCCTATTTGGATTAGCAGTGGGTCTCATGCAGTTGTTCTCTGATTACAAAGAAGATTTAAAGCCACTGCTTGATACACTTGGGCTCTTTTTCCAAATTAGAGATGATTATGCTAATCTACACTCCAAAGAATATAGTGAAAACAAAAGTTTTTGTGAAGATCTAACGGAGGGAAAATTCTCGTTCCCTACTATTCATGCTATTTGGTCGAGGCCTGAAAGCACCCAGGTGCAAAATATCCTGCGCCAGAGAACAGAAAACATAGATATTAAAAAATACTGTGTACATTATCTTGAGGACGTAGGTTCTTTTGAATACACTCGGAATACTCTAAAAGAGCTTGAATCTAAAGCCTACAAACAAATTGATGCACGTGGTGGGAACCCTGAGCTAGTAGCGCTAATAAAGCACCTAAGCAAGATGTTCAAAGAAGAAAATGAGTGATGTAAGCCACTCTTGATTCAGTCTGAAAGCTGGTGTTAAGGTTTTTTCTTTCAGCCTTATCATCCTTTTACAAATTCAGACCGAGGTGTTAGTCTTCCAAATTGAGAAAATAGGGTCAGTTACCTGTTTCAATTTAGAAACCCTAGTGTACATACAATCAGAATACAAATTTGAAAGAATCAAAGAACCACATTTGTGTAAGTCTCACTTGGATCGCCATGACAGGACATTGTAACCAACTGCCCTGCTACCACAAATGTTCAGTTTATTCTGTCAATAAAAAAAAAAAAAAAAAAAAAAGACTTTAGTTTCTAGGAATTTTGATCCAGATACTTCCTAACTGTGCTATATGGGCAGTTCCCAGGTCATTTACCCCAGTTTCAAGCTTGTGACTACACGGGACTGGTTTCTTAACCTAGCTGGCCCAAAGACCACAAAACCCTTTTTTTCCCGTAAATGCTGCTGCTAAGAATATGTCAGTCTCCTCCCTGGAAGCCCTCTCCTGTGAAAAGGCTGATAGTGGTGAACAGTAAGTACACTGGCCCTTTGACTTCCCCTCTTCCTTTTTTCCTTTCTCTCCACACCTGTGAAGTTTTATCTGTTAATCAAGGTGTCTCCACTTAGTGAAACTCACACACTAGTTCTTTTCCCCCTTGTAATATAATTTGTGCACCGCAAACTGCTTAGTAAGTTGAAAGCTTTCTCTTTCCCTTAGGAAGGAAATAATCTGTGGAATAAGAGTTTTAGAAAGAAACCTTAGAAGAACCACATCATTGGTAGGAGACATCTTTAAAGGGCAGTTTTTGACCTCCAGTAAAAAGTGGCAAAAGTGCCCTTTGCCTTTCCACATGTTACTGCCTACCTTGAAGGCCATAGGTCCTTGAATAGAAATAGAGTAGGCGTCTTTAATTTCCGAGATCAAATGAAGCAGAAGTGTTAACCTGGTAGAGAGAAGTAGCCGAAGGCCGCATTACCCAGCATTAAGTAGCTTCTTAGTGCCTTAGCTAGCAAGCCCATTTATGTCTTTTCTGATCCCAAGCCATTTGGAGCCATCTGTGGCTCAAGACATGAAAAAAGAGAGGCTATTTCTAGTGACACAGGTATTGTGATTTCCCAAAATGAAAGTTTATTTTCCTTAGAAACATTGTGTTTTATTGGATTGGTTCTGCAGATGTTATCCAAGATTAAATCATGTACTTACATGAGAAATTCTTATCCAAGCATTCAACCTAAATCTTTTTGAAAAGTTGAATGCTGCCTTTACTAATATGTAAAATAACTGTACTCACCTATTTCAACAGTGATAATGAAACCTCTTGAAAACAGGGGTATTTGTGCTGCACTCTAAAAAATTTGAACTTTATATTTATGAACCCATATTATTAAAAACAATTTTTTAAATCTTGAAAAATCATTTATCATTAAGTATAAAAAATACTTAGGTAGGTTTATTCCTTGTCTAATCATATTAATTTTTGCCTGGTGCTATTCATGATTCTTTTGTCATTTTTATCTTACCTTTGTCAATGACAGATGCTTGGCATACAATTATGGACTTGTTTTTTTTTTTTTTTTTTTTGACAGGCAGAGTGGACAGTGAGAGATAGAGAGACAGAGAGAGAAAGGTCTTCCTTTGCCGTTGGATCACCCTCCAATGGCCGCCGCTGCAGCCGGCGCACCGTGCTGATCCGATGGCAGGAGCCAGGATCCAGGTGCTTTTCCTGGTCTCCCATGGGGTGCAGGGCCCAAGCAACAATTATGGACTTGTAGCAAAGGGTCATTTTACCTATAAAATAGTCAAAGCTCCCTTCTTTTCACTTAGTCTGTAATCATAGCTGTTAATACATAGGAAAACCAGAACATAATGAGTAGTTTAAATCCAATAAAATGAATTAACTCTTCTACTTAGAGTAAAGCTAGAGTCTTCTTTTTTTTCCTACATAAAGTAAAATCTTGTGAAGACCCGAGTAAAATTGAAGTTTGCCCTTTAGACGTCATTTTTAAATATTTTAAAAATATTTTCTAGTCTGTGGAGTTTAAAAATACAAATTGATTTTGTTTATTTGCCCAAATCAGAAGAATAAAGTTAGGTCAGTTATGTTGACGTAAATCACCCTGACTTTAGTAAGATGTTACATCCCTCAGCAAGGAGCCGACACTGGCGTGATGGGCGAAGCCTCCACTTACATCCCATATGGGTACAGGTTCAGGATCCAGCTGTTCTGCTTCCAATCCAGCTCCCTGCTAATGGCCTGGGAAAGCAGTGGAAGGTGGCGCGAGTGTTTGGATCTCTGCATCCATGTGGGAGACCCAGAGGATTCTCCTGGCTTCGGATCAGCACAGCTCTAGCCATTGAGGCCATTTGGGAAGTGAGCCAGCAATTGGCAGACCTCTCTGTCTCTCCTTTCTAACTCTGCCTCTCAAATAAATAAGTAAGTCCTAAAAAAAAAAAATCCCTCAGCAACTCCATTCCAGCCTCAATCTCATCCTATTTTACTTCCTTCCCTGTGTAATATATGTTCTGTATCATCCATTTTGGGGAAACTTTGAGAATTATTCTCAGATCACTTTCCTCCTTTCCTTGGCCCCTCTTATCTTGCCAGTTACCAATCCTGAATGAATGCAACCATCACATTCTTTGCTCTTCTCATCTTGCCGAATGTGGCTGGGAAACATTTTCAGAAGTATTGTTGTAGGCCGGCGCCGCGGCTCACTAGGCTAATCCTCCGCCTAGCGGCGCCGGCACACCGGGTTCTAGTCCCAGTCGGGGCGCCGGATTCTGTCCCGGTTGCCCCTCTTCCAGGCCAGCTCTCTGCTGTGGCCAGGGAGTGCAGTGGAGGATGGCCCAGGTGCTTGGGCCCTGCACCCCATGGGAGACCAGGAAAAGCACCTGGCTCCTGGCTCCTGCCATCGGGTCAGCGCGGTGCGCCGGCCGCAGCGCGCCAGCCGCGGCGGCCATTGGAGGGTGAACCAACGGCAAAGGAAGACCTTTCTCTCTGTCTCTTTCTCTCTGTCTCTCTCTCTCACTGTCCACTCTGCCTGTCAAAAAAAAAAAAAAAAAAAAAAAAGCAATGTTTAAGCCGGTGTCGCGGCTCACTAGGCTAATCCTCTGCCTTGCGGTGCCGGCACACCAGGTTCTAGTCCCGGTTGCCCCTCTTCCAGGCCAGCTCTCTGCTGTGGCCCAGGAGTGCAGTGGAGGATGGCCCAAGTGCTTGGGCCCTGCACCCCATGGGAGACCAGGATAAGTACCTGGCTCCTGCCATCAGATCAGCGCGGTGCGCCGGCCACAGTGCGCTGGCCGTGGCGGCCATTGGAGGGTGAACCAACGGCAAAGGAAGACCTTTCTCTCTGTCTCTCTCTCTCACTGTCCATTCTGCCTGTCAAAAAAATAAAATTAAATAAATAAATAAATAAAAAGGCCATGTTAGAATAAGTGCAGCAACTTGTATTTTGCATCCAGTCTTCCCATTGGAGATTTGAAATTTATCATAATCTAACTTCCGGTGCATCTCCTTTTCCACTCTGTTCCCCTCAAGCTTCTGACTTTCCTATCCTCTACTTGTCTGTCATTTGTCTGTTTTATATCAAGAGAAGTTATTCTGTCCCAGGCCAAAGGAACTGTTTTGGTCTTGATTCTCTCCCCATGACTTAAGAGCCTTGTTCCATTCCATCTTTATCCTCAAGATCTATCCATTGGCTCTTGTTTTGTTTTTTTTTATAATTGAAGGTTGTTTTAATTTTTGGGGTTTTTTTTAAAGATTTATTTATTTGAAAGGCAGAGTTACAGAGAGGCGGAGGTACAGAGAGAGGGCTTCTGTCTGATGGTTCACTCCCCAGATGGCCACAATGACCAGAGCTGGGCCAATCTAAAGCCAGGAACCAGGAGCTTCCCTTGGGTCTTCCACACGGGTGCAGGGACCCAAGGACTTTGAGCCATCTTCTACTGCTTTCCCAGGCCATAACAGAGAGCTGGATCAGAAATGCAGCAGCCAGGACTCAAACCAGTGCCCATATGGGATGCCAGCACTGCAGGCTGTGGCTTTACCTGCTATGCCACAGCGCCAGCCCCTTGACTCTTTTAATGAATGTATTAGGAGGAACAAAAAGGGGAAGGAAGTGTACATGTGAGGTACTCGTCAGGTAGTAGGAATTTTATGTTTTCTTGAAGCAGTTATTGAGCACTGCCAGGACCTTGAATACAAGTCAAAGCACTTGGCTCTCCTATAAACACTGCATCCATTCTTTATGCACATTTAAATGCTTTTAAAAGTTTGGGAAGCACTTTTTATGTTTCCTTCCTATAATCACCCCACTCCAGTCTGTCCTCGTTACAGTTACACCATAATGGCTGGTATCTGGTGTTTGAAATACAGAAAGAAGCTCATGATAGTAGACCCAACAATAATGTGAATTCAGATTTAATGGAATTGGCATTAGGCTCCCCAAGCCCCTACTACCCGCTCCAGGCTAACTTAACTGCAGACTTGCTCTAACCATTTAATCATCTTGTAATATTTATGCTCTCAAATAATTTGGACCTTATTGTATTACAACATAGTGTTACTATACTCTGAACTGGTTGACTAAAAAATAGTGCAAGGGTGGATGTTGGCTTAGCAGTTTAAACATTCACATCCCATTTTGGAGTACCTGGGTTTGATATCTACCTCACCCTCTGATTCCAGCTTTCTGCTCATGGAGACTCTGGGTGGCAGGAGTGGGAGAGCAAGATTGAGTTCCTGACCCCCAGCTTTAGTGTAGAGATCCTGTGTGACATTTTTTAAATCAACCAGTGGAAGACAACTTGTTCACTCAGTCACTGTCTCTGTTTCTTCGCCTCTCAAATGAATGCAGTTAAAATGTGCATTAAGAGGTGGACATTCTGGTGCCATGGGTTAACCCATTGCTTGGGATGCTTATATCAGACTGCAGGTTAGAGTCCTGACTCTGCTTCTGGTCCAGCTTCACACTAATGCACCTGGGAAGGCAGCCAATAATGGACCAAGTGCTTGGGTTACCTACCACCACATGGGAAACCTGATTGCCTTTCTTTTTTTTTTTTTTTTTTTTAAAGAGGCAGAGAGAAGGAGAAGGTCTTCCATCTCCTGGTTTACTCCCCAGATGGCCGCAACAGCCAGAGCTGCGCTGATCCGAAACCAGGAACCAGGAGCTTCTTCCTGGTCTCCCACGCAAGTGCAGGGACCCAAGCACTTGGGCCATCCTCCACTGCTTTCCCAGGCCATAGCAGAGAGCTGGATTGGAAGTGGAACAGCCAGGACTCAAACTGGCACCCATATGGGATGCCGGCACTGCAGGCTGGGACTTTAACCCACCACGCCACAGCGCCAGCCCCCTGATTGCCTCTCCTGGCTCCTGGCTTCAGCCTGGCCCAGCCCTAACTGTTGAAGGTGTCTGGGATCTGAGTCAGCAGATGGAAGATCTTTCTCTCCTCCCCACTCTGTCATTCTGCCTTTTAAATAAAAACAAATTTTTTAAAATGTGATACAAGCAATAATATTAATAATATAAACAATTACTCATCAGTGGAAGGTAATTGTGTAGAATGCTTTATGATCATTGATTAATGAGCATCCTGTCATAGATACCTGGAAAACATTTTGCCTTGTCATGCACATTCTTTATAACACTCTAGGAGGAATGAGCAGCTTATTTGAATTATTTCTATCACTGTACATAAAGAAATATATCTGAAGATACCAGGGTTGCTCAAATGAATAATGGAAAGTATTTGGACCTCATTGGGTTAGGTAGTACTAATGATACCCTGTAAAAGTAATTTGTAAATCTTATCAAAACTTGTAACAAAATTATGAAATGCATTTAGGTAAATGTTTGAAAAGTAAACATGTTTTAAGAGGTTTCAATTTTATAAATTACATTCTAAAAGATGTCACTACTTTTTAAGAACATAGCCTGTTTATTAAAGCTAATAATAAGTCGGTTGACCATAAATAATTGGATTTATAAAATTGAGTTAAAGAAACTGAAAATTAAACATAAGATCATTGGAGAAATTATGATATGTCACTTGAACCAAAATAAAGTAACAATTCAAAGAGACTAATAGATTTTCTAATACATTTTACGAGAATCCATTTGTGGTTTGATAGAAGTAAAAGTGTAATTTTTTTAAGTTCAGTTTGTTGAGTCCTGAAATTTGGCCAGTTACAGTTTAAAAAGCTGTGTGGATTAAAGAGGAAAAATATATATATAAAACTACAGTAAATGAGGGCCGGCGCCGTGGCTCAATAGACTAATCCTCCGCCTTGCAGCGCCAGCACACCGGGTTCTAGTTCTGGTCAGGGTGCCGGATTCTGTCCCGTTTGCCCCTCTTCCAGGCCAGCTCTCTGCTATGGCCCGGGAGTGCAGTGGAGGATGGCCCAAGTGCTTGGGCCCTGCACCCCATGGGAGACCAGGAGAAGCACCTGGCTCCTGGCTTCGGATCAGCACAATGTGCTGGCCGCAGTGCGGCGGCCATTGGAGAGTGAACCAACGGAAAAAGGAAGACCTTTCTCTCTGTCTCTCTCTCTCTCTCTGTCCACTCTGCCTGTCAAAAAAAAAACAAAAAACAAAAAAACAAAAAAAAAAAAACAAAACTACAGTAAATGAATTCAGTAAATGAAGTACAACTAAGATAAAATACATTTAGGGCCGGCACTGTTTATATAAATGTATATTAAAGCCCTGGCCTGAAGCACCGGCATCCCATATGGGCGCCGGTTCTAGTCCCGGCTGCTCCTCTTCCAGTCTAGCTCTGCTATGGCCTGGGAAAGCAGTTCAGGATAGCCTAAGTCCTTGGGCCCCTGCACCCACGTGGGAGACCCAGAAGAAGCTCCTGGCTCCTAGCTCCTGGCTTCTGATTGGCACAGCTCCGGCCATTGCAGCCATCTGAGGAGTGAACTAGTGGACTGAAGACTTCTCTGTCTCTACCTCTCTCTGTAACTCTTTCAAATAAATAAAATAAATAAATAAATCTTAAAAAAAAAAAGATAAAATACATAAAGTTCTAGATAATCTTACAAGGATTAGGAAAAATCTGATTATAAATACTGATAGTTCAGGGGCAAACACTTACCTGGCAATTAAGATGTCAGCTTCCCACACCCAAATGCCTGAGTTCAGGACTTACCTCTGACTCCTGACTCCCGCTCTCTGCTAGTGCAGACCCTGGGAGGCAGCAGTGAGGGTCAGGTAATTGGGTTCCCACTCTCATGGGAGATCTGGATTAAGTTCCCTTGTGGAGTGAACCAATGGATGGGTTCAAATAAATAAATTTATTTCTGCCTATCAAATGAATAAAAATTTAAAACAGGCTTTGGGCTTGGTAGTTAAGACGCTGCTTGAGACACCCACACCCAATATTGGGGGGCCTAAGTTCAAGTACCAGTTCTCCCAATTCCAGCTTCCTACTAATGTGTACCCTGAGGTTCAGCAAGTGATCAGTCAAGCAGTTGGGCTCCTGACATCCATGTGGGAGACCTGAATTGAGTTTCCATTTCTGTCTTCAGCCTGATTCAACCCTAACCATTCAGTGCAGCATTTGGGAATTGAACCTGTAGATGGGAGATTCCCTTGCTTTCTCTCTCTTTCTCTCTCTGCTTTTCAAATAAATTAAAAAGCAAATAGTTCCTAGGAAGTCAAGAGGATTCAGCACCATGAAGAGTATCATTAATTTTGAGAGCAATTTTTAATGTGTTTTTGTTTTTTTGTTTTTTTTTTGTTTTTTTTTTTTTTTGACAGGCAGAGTGGACAGTGAGAGAGAGAGACAGAGAGAAAGGTCTTCCTTTGCCGTTGGTTCACCCTCCAATGGCCGCCGCAGCCGGCGCGCTGCGGCCGGCGCACCGCGCTGATCCGATGGCAGGAGCCAGGAGCCAGGTGCTTTTCCTGGTCTCCCATGGGGTGCAGGGCCCAAGCACCTGGGCCATCCTCCACTGCACTCCCTGGCCACAGCAGAGAGCTGGCCTGGAAGAGGGGCAACCGGGACAGAATCCGGCGCCCCGACCGGGACTAGAACCCGGTGTGCCGGCGCCGCAAGGCGGAGGATTAGCCTAGTGAGCCGCGGCGCTGGCCAATTTTTAATGTTTTGAGATCAGAAGTCACTACTGTCATTCCCATGAGGAATTTGATGAGGTTTCGTTTGTCACATCTTTGTTCAGAGAAGAGTACTATCTAGCTGATGGCTGCTGTAACAAACCAAAGGTCACACCAATAATGTTGTCTTGGCATATCATCACTGCATATATGGGTAATTAACGTCACTTGCCTCATTTTCTTGGTTCTGCTCTCTTTCAGCCCATCTTGACACAACTGCCAGATTAATCTTAACTATTTGCCTTTGTTGTGCCTCTGTTCAAAAATCCACTACTTATTGGACAACCCCTTCAGCCTCACAAAGCTTTCTAATCAGCTTCCTGTATTACCTTTCACCATTGCTAAACTGCTTTTACTTTATCTAACTCTGTTCATTCTTACCTAAAGACATCATACACTGTCCCGTGTCCATACTCATGATACTGCTTTCTGAAATATTTCCCCAGCCTCCAATTAAGTTTGCTCCATCAGTAGTCTAAAAGTCCTAATTCTTTACTGAAGACTATTTTCCAAGTAAGTTTTTTGTTTGTTTGTTTGTTTTTATTTATTTTGACAGGTAGAGTTATAGACAGTGAGAGAGAGACAGAAAGGTCTTCCTTCCGTTGCTTCACTCCTCCTTTGGCCTCTACGGATGGCGCCACGCTGATCCAAAGCCAGGAGCCAGGTGCTTCCTCCTGGTCTCCCATGCAGGTGCAGGGGCCCAAGCACTTGGGCCATCCTCCACTGCCCACCCAGGCCACAGCAGAGAGCTGGACTGGAAGAGGAGCAACTGGGACTAGAACCGGTGCCCATTTGGGATGCTGGCACCGCAGGCAGAGGGTTAACCAAGTGAGCCATGGCACCAGGGCCCTGTTTATTTGGTTTTTTTTGTTTTTTTTTTGTTTTTTTTTTTTGTTTTTTTTTTTAAGATATATGTATTTACTTAAAAGGCAGTTAGATCTTTTTTTTTTTTTTTTTTTGACAGGCAGAGTGGACAGTGAGAGAGAGAGAGACAGAGAGAGAAAGGTCTTCCTTTGCCGTTGGTTCACCCTCCAATGGCCGCCGCTGCAGCCGGCGCACCGCGCTGATCCTGGCAGGAGCCAGGAGCCAGGTGCTTTTCCTGGTCTCCCATGGGGTGCAGGGCCCAAGCACCTGGGCCATCCTCCACTGCACTCCCTGGCCATAGCAGAGAGCTGGCCTGGAAGAGGGGCAACCGGGACAGAATCCGGCGCCCCAACCGGGACTAGAACCCGGTGTGCCGGCGCCGCAAGGTGGAGGATTAGCCTATTGAGCCACGGCGCCGGCTCAGGCAGTTAGATCTTCAATCTGCTGGTGCACTTCTCAAATGGCTGCAGATGTCAGTTCTGGACCCAGCCAAAGCCAGGAGCACAGAGCTCCATCCAGATCACCCACATGGATGGCAGGGACCCAAATACTTGGGCCATCCTGCACTGCTTCTCCAGGCACATTAGCAGGGAGCTAGAATGGAAGTGGAACAGGGGACCCTCAATCCGGTGCTCTGATGAGGGATGCTGGCATCCCAGACTGCAATTTAATCTGCTGTGCCTTGACACTGATCCCATGTTACAATTAGTAGTAGTAAGGATATAACTGGAAGAATCCACCCAAAAAGTAAATGAGTAAGAAAATGACTTTTAGCTAAGTAGTGGAGACCTTAACAAAGGAAAGCTTAAATATGTGTTAGTTAAAACTTAAGGTCTTTCAATGCATATAACTGACCCAATTAGGTCTTTTTGTTATTCTTGACAGACCCATTACAGTGCTGATTTCGTTGTCAAACAGCTAGAAAACATCTCTTGCTATGTGTCCTTTAAAAGAAAAAGAGGGGTCGGGTACTGTGGTGTGGCGACCAGTTAAGGCCCTGACCTGAAGCGCCAGCATCCCATATGGGCTGCTCCACTTCCGATCCAGATCATTGCTATGGCCTGGGAAAGTAATAGAGGATAGCCCAAGTCCTTGGGCCCCTGCACCCACGTGGGAGACCTGAAGAAGCTCCTGGCTCCTGGCTTCCGATCAGCCCAGCTTCAGCTGTTGTTGCCAATTGGGGAGTGAACCAGTGGATGGAAGATCTCTCTCTACCTTTCTCTCTCTCTCTCTCTCTCTCTCTCTCTCTCTGCCTCTGCTCTCTGTGTAACTCTTTCAAATAAATAAATAAATCTTTAAAAAAAAGAAAAAGAAAAATACAGCAGTAGACCTGTACCGTTGTTGACCCAGATTATTTTTGTTATACTGTTACCTAATACACGTAAAATGATATATGTAAAAGAAACAAGACATAAGGGAACACCTTTATTGCCATTGGCTATTCTTCCTGACTCTGCCTAATCATAGTTTTGCCTTTTTTTTTTTTTTTTTTTTTTGGGCAAATTACCTCTCCCCAGTTGTATATTGCCCAGCTACTGTAACTCCACAGGGGGGTCCAGGAACATTGCTGGGTCCTTCCTTTCACTGACCTGCTATAATGAAAAATGAATACATGACCTAATCTTGGCTGGTTGTACTCTGTCTCCAGGGCAATTTTTTTTTTTTTAAGATTTATTTATTTAGTGCTGGCGCCGCGGCTCACTAGGCTAATCCTCTGCCTGGGGCGCCAGCACCCCGTGTTCTAATCCTGGTTGGGGCGCCGGATCCTGTCCCTGTTGCTCCTCTTCCAGTCCAGTTCTCTGCTGTGGCCCAGGAGTGCAGTGGAGGATGGCCCAAGTCCTTGGGCCCTGCACCCCATGGGAGGCCAGGAGGAAGCACCTGGCTCCTGCTTCGGATCAGCACAGCGTGCCAGCCATAGCGGCCATTTGGGGGGTGAACCAATGGAAAAAGGAAGATCTTTCTCTGTCTCTCTCTTTCATGTCTAAACTCTTCCTATCAAGAAAAGGAAAAAAATTATTTATTTATTTATTTGAAAGTCAGAGTTACACAGAGAGAGAAGGAAAGGCAAAGAGAAAGAAGTCTTCCACCTGCTGGTTCATTCCCCAACTGGCCACAATGGCCAGAGCTGTGCTGATCCAAGGCCAGGAGCCAGGAGCTTCTTCCGGGTCTCCCACGTGGGTGCAGGGGCCCAAGGACTTGAGCCATCTGCTGCTGCTTTCCCAGGCCATAGCAGAGGGCTGGATCAGAAGTGGAGCAGCTGGAACTCAAACCGGTGCCCAAATGGGATGCAGGCATTGCAGGCGGTGGCTTTACCCGCTGTGCCACAGCGCTGGCCCTCCAGGGTGATTTTTCAGTGAAGAAACCTGTTCACCAAGCTGTCAGCAGACTCTGCCAGATGGCTAAACAGTATCTGCTGTTCTATTCTGGTTTTCTTCTGGTTCTTGCTCTATCTTTGTTCTTTGTCTTGAACATGAACCTGGTTCCTCAGCTCTCCTCTTACACTGTAAGCGATCCAATATTCTATTTTTTTTTTTTTTTTACAGATAGAGTTAGACAGTGAGGGAGAGAGACAGAAAGGTCTTCCTTCATTTGGTTCATCCCCAAAATGGCCACCACAGCCAGAGCTATGCCGATCCGAAGCCAGGAGCCAGATGATTTTTCCTGGTCTCCCACACGGGTGCAGAGCCCAGGCACTTGAGCCATCATCCACTGCCTTCCCGGGCCACAGCAGAGAGCTGGACTGGAAGAGGAGCAACCGGGACTAGAACCCAGCACCCATATGAGATGCCGGCACCGCAGGTGGAGGATTAACCAAGTAAGCCACGGCGCTGGCCCTCAATATTCTAGTAAACCCTTTGTTAAATTAGCCAGAACTACATGCTACATAAAGATAAAAACAAGAAAATACAAAATTCTGTAAGATGTTTTTGTTTAGTTTTTTAAGATTTATTTATTGAAAGGCAGTTAGAGTGAGATCTTCCATCCAGTAGTTCATTCCCCAAATGACCATTATGGCCAGGGTGGGCCAAGCCAAAGCTAGGAAGATGGTACCCATTGTGGGAGACCTAGAGCTTCATCCCGGTCTTCCACATAGGTTGCAGGGGCCCAAACACTTGGGCTATCTTCCACTGCTTTTCCCAGGGCATTATCAAGGAGCTGGATTGAAAGTGGAGCAGCCAGGATATGAATGGTGCCCATGTGGGAAGCCAGCCCTGCAGGCAGCGGCTTTACCTGCTGTGCCACAAGGCTGACTCCTCAAAATTTTTGATGAAAGATTTGAAAAACAAAAAGTAACATTGTTTAGTGCAGAAACATTTTGGAACCCATGAATAGTTTTTCCATAATACACATTTTTCATAAACTTTTAAAAAGTATTGTTTTTAAATACTTTTTTATTTTATTTGAAAGGCACTGACAGAGAGGAAAAGACAGAAAGAGATCTTCCATCTACTGGCTCACTCCTCAAATGTTTGCAGTGGCTGGGGCAGGGCCAGGCCGAAGCAGGAGCCAGGAATTCCATCCAGGTTTCACACGTAGGCAGGGACTCATGTAGGTCATCTTCCAATGCCTTCCCAGGTACATGAGCAAGGAGCTGGATCGAAAGCAGAACAGCTGGACATGAACCAGATACTGGACATGAAGCTGATCCTGGGTGCCTGCATTGCAGGTGGCAGCTTAACCCGCTACACCACAGAGTTTACCCCATGTACTTTTTTTTTTTTTTTTTTTTTTTTTTGACAGGCAGAGTGGACAGTGAGAGAGAGACAAGGGTCTTCCTTTTGCCGTTGGTTCACACTCCAATGGCCGCCGCACTGCGGCCAGCGCACCGCGCTGATCCGAAGCCAGGAGCCAGGTGCTTCTCCTGGTCTCCCATGCGGGTGCAGGGCCCAACCACTTGGGCCATCCTCCACTGCACTCCCGGGCCACAGCAGAGAGCTGGCCTGGAAGAGGGGCAACCGGGACAGAATCCGGCGCCCCGACCGGGACTAGAACCCAGTGTGCCGGCGCCGCAAGGCGGAGGATTAGCCTAGTGAGCTGCGGCACCGGCCGTACTTTTTTTTTTTTTTTTTTTAAGATTTTATTTGGCTGGCCCTGCGGCTCACTAGGCTAATCCTCTGCCTTGCGGCGCCGGCACACTGGGTTCTAGTCCCAGTCGGGGCGCCGGATTCTGTCCCGGTTGCCCCTCTTCCAGGCCAGCTCTCTGCTGTGGCCAGGGAGTGCAGTGGAGGATGGCCCAAGTGGTTGGGCCCTGCACCCCATGGGAGACCAGGAGAAGCACCTGGCTCCTGCCATCGGATCAGCGCAGTGCGCCGGCCGCGGTGGCCATTGGAGGGTGAACCAACGGCAAAGGAAGACCTTTCTCTCTGTCTCTGTCTCTCACTGTCCACTTTGCCTGTCCAGAAATAAAAAAAAAAAAATAAAAAAAAAATAAAGATTTTATTTATTTGAAAGGCTGAGAGGGAGACAGAATCCTTCCATCCACAAGTTGGCTCACCAGATGGCTGCAGCAGCCGTCTTGGCTAGGCCATAGTGAAGAGCCAGGAACTCCATCCTAGTCTCCCATAGGGTGGCAGGGACCCAAGTACTTGAGCCATCTGCTGCTGCCTTCCCAGATGCATTAACAGGAACATGGATGGGAAGCAGAGCAACAAAAAGGCACTTGATATGTGATACCAACATTGCAATTGGCAGCTTAACCTTCTGTGCCACAATGCCAGCCTCTCTTGAACTTTTTGAAGACCATACACGTGGATTTCAAAAAATATTTGCACCAAAATAAGCATCTTTTTAATTCCCTTTTCTGTGAACTTTTTGTCTTTTTTTAAAAATTATTTGGGAGGCAGAGAGAGAGAACTCCCATCTACTGGTTCACTCCCTAAATGTCTACAATGTTAGGACTGGGCCCAATGCTGAAGCCAGAAGCCAGCAACTCAATCCAGTTCTTCCATGTGGGGAGCTGGAACCCAACCATTTGAACTGTCACTTCAGCTTCCCAGGGCCCACATTATTAGGAAGCTGGAATCAGGAGCTAGAGCCAGAAATTGAACCCAGTTACTCCCATATGGCACGCAGTTGTCCTACCCAGCATCTTAACTGCCATTCCAAACTTATGCACTTCCATAAACTTTTTGAAATACTCTTGTATTATCTGTTTCAATGTTAAGATTTTAAAAGTCATGAAACTAGAGAGCTGGCATTGTGGGGCTTAAGAGGTGTTAAGCCCCCTCTTGGGTCACCTGCTTCCCATATCAGGAGGGCCTAGGTCATGTCCTACCTACTCTGCACATCCAATCAATCCTCCTGCTAATGTGCCTAGGAGGCAGTGGATGATGGCCTAAGCACTGGGTTTCCACCAAACAGATGAGAGACCCGGATGGAGCTACAGTCTCCTGGTTTCAGCCTGGCCCAGTCCTGGCTTTTGCAAGCATTTAGGGGGTGACTCGGTAGGTAGAAGATCTCTTTTTTTCCTCTCTCTACCACTCTGCCTTTCAAATAAACTCAATATCTTTTGAGAAGTCAAAATAACAGTGTGATTGCTTGGCGTAGCCACTAAGATGCCAGAGTCCCACATCTCTGACCTATCGAAGTACCTGCATTCAATCCCCTCTTCCAACTTCTGGCTAATGTGAACCCTGGGAAGCAGTGATTCCCTCAAGTAATTGGGTTCCTGCCACCCATGTAGGAGCCCTGAACTGAGTTCCTGACTCCCAGATTCAGCCTAGTCCAGTCTCAGTTGTGGGAATTTGTGGAATGGGAACTAGCAGATGGAAGCTCTCCCATTGTGTCTGTCTGTCTCCCTCTCTGCCTATCTGGCTCTCAAATAAATAAAAGTTTTAATATTTTTTCATTTATGAAAGATGGTAAAAACACCAATAAATAAGAAATATCAGCAATAAACGCTTCCATAATTTTAACAGGGTGGCTACTTCCACTGGGCAATCTAGAAGACTTCTCTCTAAGGAACAGTATTTAAACTGAGCTCTGAATGGTTTAAAAAAATAATAATAATTGTACCATGATGTTGGTGAACAGCAATCAAAACAAGGGAAATACAAAGGCTATAATGTGGAAAGTAACTACCACATGGACGAGATGGCCTCAGGTCTTGTGAGAATTTGCAAAACAGTACAGACTTAAAGTTTTAATCTAAGTGTAATTGGGAGGTCAATGACAGTTTCAGAAGGGGAGTAACTGGATTTAAATTACATTTGGGAACAGGCATTGGGCAGCAGATTAAGCTGCTTTCTCCAAAGCAGGCATCTTGTATGAGTGCTGATTTGAGTCCTGACTGTTACATTTCTGATCCAGCTCCCTGCTAATGGCCTGGGAAGAGCAGTGGAAGATGGCCCAAGTGCTTGGACCCCTGCCATCCACGAAACAAAGATGGATCCAGGCTCTTGGCTACAACCTGGTCCAGCCCTGCCCCCACTTCCACCCACAAGACTGCAGCCATTCAGGGAGCAAACTAGCAAATGGAAGATCTCTCTCCCTCTCTCTAACTCTGCCTTTCAAATAAATTAATCTTTTTAGAAATTGCATTTGTAACGCATGCTGGCATCTGAGTAGAAAAAGGACTGTAAGTGGCTAGGAGAGGAAGTCCAGAGGCCACTTTGTAGTGTTAGAGTATCTCCTGAGAGACAGTGGTAGCTGAAATGGTGACAGCAAAGAACAGTATGAAATAGTTGAATAAGTGATTATTTGGAAAGCAGAATCTATAGGAATTAGTGGTAAACAGGATGTAGAGTTAATGGAAAGAGAAATCAAGATGATCTTTAGTTTTGTTTGTTTTTTCATTTTTTAGAAAAATACTCCCCATATACCTGCAATAACCAGGGTGGGACTAAGCCAAAATGAGGAGCCAGAAACTCAGGCCAGGTCACTGGATACAGGGTGACATGGACTCAGTACTTGAGCCGTCATCTGCTGCCTGCCAGCATGTGCATTAGCAGAAGACTGGGTCTGAAGCAGAGTAGCAGTCATTCCCATAGGGGATGCAAGTGACCCAAGCCAGGGCATAACCCGCTGTGCAACAACACCTGTCCTGATCTTTGATTTTGTAATCTATTTTTTAAAGAAGCTGAATAGATGATGGTACAATAGATTGGGTTCAGAAAGACAGGGAAGGAGTAGGTTTTCAGGAGAAATTTGAGATGCCTGTGAGATATCTCCTAGGAGATGTCAAGATGTACATTTGCATGCACAAGGCTAGAGATCACAGGCTAGATCAGCAAGGCCGGAAGTTGAGTTTGTGAAGCTACTGACCTGTAGATGGTATAAATAGCTGTGGATGAGGTTACCTGAGGTAATTGGGTAAAGAAAAGGGGGAAGGGGAGAGTGGCATTGTGGCACAGAGGGTTAAGCCACTTCTAGTCACGATGCAGGCATCCCATATGAGCACCGGTTCCAGTCTCAGCTGCCCCTCACCTGCCACCCATGTGAGAGATCTGGATGGAGTTCCAGTCTCCTGGCTTAAGACTGGCCCAGCCCTGGCCCTTGTAGCCATTTTGGAAGTGAACCAGTGAATGGAAGATATCTCTCTCTCTGCCTCTCTCTCTGTAACTCTGTCTTTCAAATAGGTAAGTCTTTCCTGGCTGCTCCTCTTCCAGACCAGCTCTCTGCTGTGGCCTGGGAGGGCAGTGGAGGATGGCCCAGGTCCTTGGGCCCTGCGCCCTTATGGGAGACCAGAAGAAAGCACCTGGCTCCTGGCTTCGGATCGGCACAGCGCCAGCCATGGCGGCCATTTGGGGAGTGAACCAACAGAAGGAAGACCTTTCTCTGTCTTTCCCTGTCACTGTCTATAACTCTACCTGTCAAATAAAAAAAAAAAGAAAAGAAAGAAATAGGTAAGTCTTCAAAAAAAAAAAAAGATACAAAAGGGGACTCAGCACTAATTCTGGCATGCCACTTCTAGGAATATGTTTTCTCTCTCTCTGTTTTTTGTTTTTTTTTTTTTTTTTTTTTTTTTAAGGAGAAGGAACACTTTTAAACACTTTTTAAAAGATTTTCATTTGGCCAGCTGCGGCTCACTAGGCTAATCCTCTGCCTGCGGCGCTGGCACCCCAGGTTCTAGTCCCGGTTGGGGCACCGGGTTCTGTCCCAGCTGCTCCTCTTCCAGTCCAGCTCTCTGCTGTGGTCCGGGAGTGCAGTGGAGGATGGCCCAAGTGCTTGGGCCCTGCACCCACATGGGAGACCAAGAGGAAGCACCTGGCTCCCGGCTTTGGATCAACGCAACGCGCCAGCCGTAGCAGCCATTTGGGGGATGAACCAACGGAAGGAAGACCTTTCTCTCTGTCTCTCTCACTGTCTAACTCTGCCTGTCAAAAAAAAAGATTTTTCATTTACTTGCTTTCATCTTCTTGAAAGGCAGAGAGGGGAGCCATCCCTGTGGTGCAGCGAGTTAAAGCCTGCAGCACTGGCATCCCACATGGATGCCAATTCAAGTCCCAGCTACTCCACTTCTGATCCAGATCCCTTCTGTTGCACCTGGGGAAGCAGTGGAAGATGGCCCAAGTGCTTGGGCCACTGGGAGACCAGAAGAAGCTCCTGCCTCCTGGCTTTGGCCTGGCCTAGCCCCAGTCATTACAGCCATTTGAGGAGTGAACCAGTGGATGGAAGACCTCTCTCTCTCTACCTCTCTCTGTAACTCTACTTTTCAAGTAAATAAAATAAATCTTTAAAATAGAAAAGAAAGGCAGAGAGACCGAGATCTTCCATGTGCTGGTTTCATTTCCCAAATACCTGCAACAGCCCAGAGCTGGGTCAGGCTGAGCCGGGAGCTCTGAACCCTATCTGGGTTTCCCACATGGGTGGCAGAGGGCCAAGCACTTTAGTCGTCATCCATTGCCTCCCAGGATGCATTGGCAGAGAGCTGGATCAGAAGCAGAAGAACCAGGACTTGAATCAACACTCCAGAATGTGTCCCAAGAGGCAGCTTAACCCACTGCACCACACAGTCCACCTCCTTTTTTAAACAAATAGCTTTGGATTTACATGCCATATAATTCACCCTTTTGAAATATACAATTTAGTGAGTTTTAGTATGTTCTCTAATATTTATATTATAGGCTGATGCAATCATCATTACCATATAATTTTAAAATATTTTTGGTTCCCCCGAAGGAAATCTTCAATCCTGTTAGTAGTAACTCTCCATTGAGGTACCTTCTGCCTCTAAGGATGTGCTATACTGGACTTTTCATATAAATAGAATCATACAATATTAATCTTGTGTGACTGCCTCCTTTCACTTGGTGAGTGTTTACCGTGTTCTCCATACCTTGTCAATACTTCATTCCTTTTTGTGCCTGAATAATGGCCCATATATGGATGAGATACATTATGTTCTTTCATCAACTGATGGATATTTGGGGTATTGCCATTTTCTGGCTGTCAAGAGTAATGCTGCTGTGAATGTTTTTGCATGGATGCATTTTTTAATTTCTCTTCAGTACATACAAGTGTTTAGTATAATTGTTGTCATATTATGTTTTGCATTTTCAGAAGGGATTTTCTTTACAGATTTATTTCATTTATTTGAAAGGCAGGGTCAGAGAAAAATCTTCCATCCACTGGTTCACTCCCTAAACAGCCACAGAGGCTGGGGCTAGGCTGGACCAAAGCCAGGAGCCATGAGCTTCATCCACATCTCCCACATGGGAACAGAGGCCCAAGGACTTGGGCCGTCTTCTGCTGCCCTTCCAGGCGTACCGGCAGGGAGCTGGATCGGAAGTGGAGCAGCTGGGACTAGAACCAGTGCCCAAGTAGGATGCCTGTATTACAGGCTACTTAACCCATTATTCTACAACACTGACCCTGTGGTATAGTGGGCTAAGCCTCTGCCTGTGATATTGGAACCCCATTTGAGTGCTGGATCATGTCCCAGATGCTCCTCTTCCAATCCAGCTTTGTGCTGTGGCCTAGGAAAGCAGTAGAAAATGGCCCAAGTGGTCAGGCCACTGCACCTGCATGGGAAACCCAGAAGAAGCGCCTGGCTGCTGGCTTCAGATTGGCACAGCTCCAACCACTGGCCATCTGAGGAGTGAACCAGTAGATAGAAGACCTTTCTCTGTCTTTCCCTCTCTCTGTCTGTACCTCTCAAATATATAAAATTTTTTTAATGTATATAAGTTATATATGTTATAGCATTGTTTATAATAGGAAAGGAAGTAACAAATGTCTGTTAGTATGGATTAATTAAATTGTAATTCAATGATTTAATTCAGGATAACTCTATAAAGATTCACAGGATATATGTAGTAGCACAGAATAGGAATGAATGAATATATATGGTGGCAATATGCTTTTTATGGGGATAACTGTGTTCTTCTCCTTCCATATTTTCATTATTAGTTCCAGAAAAATATCTAGACCATTTTGCATTTTCTTGCCTTGGAGAACTTTCATGATTAGAGTGTTTCAAGTTCCTGCAAGATACTTGGATTTCTGGCTTTATTTTTCTAAAGCTTGAGCCTGTTGAAGAGATCAAACCAGAAGTCCTGGAAGGGGCACTGAGAATTTTAAGGCCAAAGAGAGAGAAGAAATTGCTGGGAAGGAAGTCGTAGCCCGCAGTTCTCAGGAATATTGATAGTACCCTTAAGGGATGAGCAAGACAAAGCACAATGGCTAAAGCCTAGCGCCCAAGACAGTATCAGGGAAGAAGAGTTGGAACCTGCCTTAAAGGATTGCTGTCAGTTTCAACTATAAAACCTGCCAGTGGCACCTGATGCCCTCAAGCACCTCTTACATCAGCTAGAAAGTAGCATTATTAGGAGAGAGAGGGAGGCCCCAACCCTGGCTGAGATGAAGCTTTCTGCTGGCCCTGCCAGATGGCAGTGGAGGAAGAAAACTATTCATCCTCGCCAAGGTGCTGCACTGAGCTCATGTGTTTATCTTCCTCTTGAGAATACTAAAAGCAAAGTGAAAGAATAAAAAGGTCAAAATGTCACTGGGAATGAGAAACTTTTAGTGGATGAGAAATTTCAGAAACTTTCTGGAATACAGAATACACAAAGGTTACCAGTTGGTGTTGAAATCATTGGGGATAAGGCCATAGCTGAGAATGTGCAGAGAAGGAAGTGTGCAAAGAAAGCATACTAAAAGCCCAGCAGAACCATGGTAGTAGGCATAACGATGTTGACCCTCCTCCACCTCCCAGAGAGGTGTCCTAATCCCCGGAATTTATGAATGTGTTAGGTTATATGGCAAAGGGAAATTACAACCGCAGATGGAGTTAATGTTTCTAATCAAATGATCTTAAAGTAGGGAGAGTGTCCTTCAGAGTGGAAGAAGGAGGCAGAAGAGAGAGGTTTTCTGTGCTTCAGTCACAGGCTACAATCTGGGTGTCAGTTAGGGCTATGTTCTCCTCAGAGGCTCTGCTTGGAAAAGATCCAACTTCAGGCTCTCTGAGTTTATTAGAAGAATTCATTTGCCTTAGCTGTAGGATTCATTGCAGCTCCCTTCTTCAAAGCCAGCAAGTAAAGGCAGGTGCTTGGTGCAGCAGTCAAAACGGCACTTGAAACACTCCCATCCCATACTAGAATACCTGGGTTTGTATCCAGGATCCATTTTTGATTCCAACTTGTTGCTAATGCACACTCTAGGAAGCAGCAGGTGATGGCTCAAGTACTTGGATCCTGGCCACGCTTGTTTGTAGGAGACCCAGATTGTGTCCCAGGCTCTTAGCTATGGCCTGGCCCTGCCCCTATTGTTGTAGGCATATGGAGACTGAACAAGCTGATGGAAGATGCCTTTCTGTCTTTGTCTTCTTCTCTTGTCTTTCTGCCTTTCAAATAAAACCAAAGAAGAAGAAAAAAAGCCAGCAAAAAGGGGTAAGGGGCAGGAGAATGGGGTAGGGGCAGGTTCTAGTGCTAGTCTGTGAGCAAGATAGCCTTGCAAAATGCAGGCACAAGAGTGACATCTCAGGCCAGTGCCGTGGCTCAATAGGCTAATCCTCCGCCTTGCGGCACCGGCACACCAGGTTCTAGTCCCGGTCGGGGCGCCGGATTCTGTCCCGGTTGTCCCTCTTCCAGTCCTGCTCTCTGCTGTGGCCCGGGAGTGCAGTGGAAGATGGCCCAAGTGCTTGGGCCCTGCACCCGCATGGGAGACCAGGAGAAGCACCTGGCTCCTGCCTTCGGATTAGCGCAGTGCGCCAGCTGCAGCACCGGCCGCAGCGGCCATTGGAGGGTGAACCAACGGAAAAAGGAAGACCTTTCTCTCTGTCTCTCTCTCTTACTGTCCACTCTGCCTGTCAAAAATTTAAAAAAAAAAAAAAAAAAAAGAATGACATCTCAGTGTTGTAGTCATAGTCTGATGGCTAGGAGGATGTCACAGACCTGGGCAGCACTCAAGGGACAGGGATCATACAAGGCTGAATGCCAGGAGGCAGGGATCATAGTGCCATCTTGACATGTGTCTGCACCAAGTGTGTATTTTTTCTTTATTCAGCTTTTACAGTCATCATAACTATTTTCTTTTTTTTTTTTTTTTTTTATTTTTATTTTTTTGACAGGCAGAGTGGACAGTGAGAGAGAGAGACAGAGAGAAAGGTCTTCCTTTTGCCGTTGGTTCACTCTCCAATGGCCGCCACAGCCGGCGCGCTGCGGCCGGCGCACCGCGCTGATCCGATGGCAGGAGCCAGGAGCCAGGTGCTTTTCCTGGTCTCCCATGGGGTACAGGGCCCAAGCACCTGGGCCATCCTCCACTGTACTCCCTGGCCACAGCAGAGGGCTGGCCTGGAAGAGGGGCAACCGGGACAGAATCCGGCGCCCCGACCGGGACTAGAACCCGGGGTGCCGGCGCCGCTAGGCGGAGGATTAGCCTAGTGAGCCGCGGCGCCGGCCCATAACTATTTTCATATTCAAATACATCATTGAATGTATAATAGCTTATTCGCTTATATTGTGGAAGAGTATTCCATTGTATGAATTTACCACTATTTATCCATTCGTATGTTGATAGCCATTTGAGTTGTTGTTTCCTGTAATAAAATTGCTATGAACATTTGTGTATCAGTCTTTCTCTGGATATATATTTTCTTTTCTCTTAGGTAATGTCTGGGTATGGTATGGTTGGATCATGGTAGGTGTATGTTTAACTTTTTCAACGTGGTTGAATTATGTTACAGTCCCAAGAACATGGAGAGTTGTACCAATACGAGAGTTCAGTTTGTTCACATCTTTGCCAACATTTAGTAAGGTCAATCTGTTTCATTTTAGTTCTAATAGCTGTGTAGTGTTATCTTGCAATTTAAAAAAAATTTACTTATTTATATATTTGAGAGGCAGAGAGACACAGAAAGTTCCTATCTGCTAGTTCACTCCTCAGATGCCCAAAACAATGGTTTGGGCTGAGGCCAAAGTTGGAACCCAATAACTTGAAGCCATCACTACTGCCTCCCAAGGTGCACATTAGCAGGAAGGTAGAATCGAAAGTAGAAATTGACTTGAACTCAGGCACCCTGATACAGGATGTGGTCT
This sequence comes from Oryctolagus cuniculus, assembly GCF_964237555.1. NCBI lineage: Eukaryota > Metazoa > Chordata > Mammalia > Lagomorpha > Leporidae > Oryctolagus > Oryctolagus cuniculus. The sequence continues at coordinate 54,627,594 of NC_091444.1, forward strand.
TAACCACTGCACCAGTTGCCTGCCTTGCCATTTTAATTTGCGTTTCCCCAGTGCAGCTGATACTGATCAGTTTTCCACGTGATTATTTGCCATTATTCTGTGTTCTTATTACACTAGATCTTAGCCAAAGGCCATGAAGCAACTTTCTGTGTTCTTTAGTGAAGTTTGGATTCTGATTTTTGCCCATTTTACTGTTGGTTGGCTCTTTTTCTTACTGTTACATTTGTAAAACATTCTGAATATACTCATGGACGGTTATTTTTTGAGTTATATCCCAACACTGACACTATCTATTTTATTGTTCTAACATTTCCATTCTGGCCACTGGAAACTCTTGTAGGTTAACTCCTATGTCCTTTTGAATGACCCCTTCATTATTCTTTCCTTCCCCTCCTATTGTGAACACTTTTGTCTTCAATTTCTTGTATTACAAGATCATCCACGCTGATTTCCTCATCTTGTATATTCCCTACCCTTGTCCTGGAATCAGCCATTTCTCCATGGTGCTCTGGTTGCTAGGTGTGCTCCCTGCTAACGGGTTTCCTGAACCATTTAGCACATCCTTCAACTCTCTATCACCATCTAGAAATGTGGTTTCACTAGAGTAGGCCTTTACTTTTTCCATGCTTCTAGGTACCATTCTAGTAGGAAGTTTATACATGTCCTGATCAACCCTATAATCAAAGTCCCTTGAATAACCACCTTCAGAATCCTATCCCATGTATACTCTCCAGGCTCCTACCAGTACATGCAAGCTGGGGGGTTGTGGTGGGGGGTGCTGTGCTTACTCAGAAAGGCTAAGGCAGTTCCGCAGGATCAGAGTGTTCAGGAGAATCTGGAGATGCAGCATTTTCATAACATTAACCCAAAGGTTCCCATTCAGTAATTCAGGTCCCAGCCTTTCCCATTCAGGGGATTGGATTTGGCCTAGAAGACCTTCCTTAATTTTTTTTTTTTTTTTTTGACAGGCAGAGTGGACAGTGAGAGAGAGAGAGAGAGAGACAGAGAGAAAGGTCTTCCTTTGCCGTTGGTTCACCCTCCAATGGCCGCCACGGCCGGCGCACTGCGGCCGGCGCACCGCGCTGATCCGATGGCAGGAGCCAGGAGCCAGGTGCTTTTCCTGGTCTCCCATGGGGTGCAGGGCCCAAGCACCTGGGCCATCCTCCACTGCACTCCCGGGCCACAGCAGAGAGCTGGCCTGGAAGAGGGGCAACCGGGACAGAATCCGGCGCCCCAACCGGGACTAGAACCCGGTGTGCCGGCGCCGCTAGGCGGAGGATTAGCCTAGTGAGCCGCGGCGCCGGCCTAGACCTTCCTTAATTTGAAGTTTATTAGGGCTCAGCTACTCTGGAAATGAAGTCCTGAGCCATGTCCCAAGATTTCCCTGTCTTTGCTGCAGTAGATGAGACCTCATTTTCACACTTATCATTTTCAGTTTTTTAATGTAATTTCCAGAAGTTCTACCTAACTTAACAATAGTCATTTAATTCCATTGCTACTTTTACTACATTCCATTGTTACTCTCCCTCCCCCAGTGAAAGGGTTGATATATAGCACCAGCTAATGCATTTAATACATTCCCTTCTGAAGGTCTACTGTTCAAGTCCACTATTTATAAAAGTTTTAACAGTTGGACCTGTGCCAAGACTAACACTACATCTGTCACCAGTAAATGGGGTCCTTATTGACAACTGGACACCAGTGGCCCAGCTCCAAAGCCCCATGGTAGTTTCTACTTTCTCAAGCCATACCTGCTAATACTGTCACAGGTAGGGTTTCCAGGTAAACAGAATTTTAAATGGAGTTTACCATATGGATATTTGTTAAGGAGTTCCCTGTGAACCAAAAGATAAAAAAATTGGGTTGGGGGGCCAAGCGCCGTGGCTCACTTTGGTTAATCCTCCACCTACAGCGCCGACATCTCATATGGGTGCCGGGTTCTAGTCCCGGTTGCTCCTCTTCCAGTCCAGCTCTCTGCTGTGGCCCGGGAAGGCAGTGGAGGATGGCCCAGGTGCTTGGGCCCCTGCACCCACATGGGAGACCAGGAGGAGGCACTTGGCTCCTGGCTTCAGATCAACGTAGCTCTGGCCGTAGCAGCCATTTGGGGGATGAACCAATGGAAGGGAGACCTTTCTCTCTGTCTTTCTCTCACTGTCTAACTCTATCTGTCAAATAAATAATAATAATAATAATAAATTGTGTTGGGCCAAGGAAGGAATCAAGTTGTGATATGTGTCTAATGACAGCCTCAGCTGATCCCACAGAAAGCACTGGAGCTAGAATGGCCTTTCAGAGTTGTCTTGAGGTCAACAGCAATGGCCAGGCCATAACCAGTCCCTGGATGTGAGCTGCTCAGGAAAGGGTATGAGCTTGAGCAAGGCAGTGTTACACGGTCCCTGCCTATCACTCCTAATCATGCTCTGTAAGGCTCATCTTTTGAGAAGAGAGGCTTTCTTAATGCTTGTCAGCAAGGAGACAGGAAAATATAATTCAATTCTGCCTCCCCAGTTAGGTGGTAGAGGAAAGCTTTATGAATTTGCTAGGAGAAAATCAATGTGGGAAAATGCCCAACAAGGCACACTGTGATGGGCAAGACATAGTATCAGGCCAACATGGTAAAGTGCAATTTAACTCCTGATTTCCATTTTTTAATGAAAAAGGCTTCTGAAAGGAGCCTGATATACTCTGGTTCTGATGTTTTCTTTGGTTCTACCTATTGAGAGTTTTCCTCCATTCATACATGCCTTGGTTGTGTAACCTATATAGTTCTCTGCTGTAGGTTTCTTCTGCACATGCCCAGCCATGTCCTAAAAGTGGGGACATATAAAAATATGCTCAGGCCCATTGTTGAAGCATAAGAAAGGGAAAAGAATGGGAAACTATAACAGGGTATTATGTTTGGAGCATCAAAGAGAAATCCAGTAAATGAGAAGTACAGTGTCAACAGCTCTTTGCAGGTAAAATAATCCCTCAAGTCACTGACAACTTAATGTTGTACTGACAGTACCACCTGTATTGAGATTCTCCAGAGAAACAGAACAATAGGGTATATATAAATATATCAGTATAAGAAGAGATTTATCATGGCAATTGGCTCATGTGATTATGGTGGCCTACATACTGTCTACTGGCTGGAAAACCAAGAAAACCAGTGTATAATTCAGTCTGAGTCCAAGGTCCCAGAACCAGGAGCTCCAGATTTTGAGAGCACGAGAACATGAATATTCCAACTAAAGAAGAGGGAGAATCTACCCTTCCTTCACCTTTTTGTTCTCTTTGTGCCCTCAACAGATTGGATGATGCCATTCCACATTGGTGAGGGCAGCCTTCTTCACTTAGATAACTAATTTAAATGCCAGTGTCTTCCAGAAACACCTGCCCAAACACACCTAGAGATAACAGGGTTTTAAGTTTCTTCCCTTTTTTTTTTTTTTTTGAGAGACAGATACACTCCCATCTGGTGGTTCACTTCCCAAATGCACATGGCAGCCCCCAGCTGGGACTGAATCCAGGGATCCAGAACTCAATTCAGATTTCCTACATGGATGACAGAAACCCAGTCACTGGAGCCATCACTGCTGCCTCTCAAGGTCTGCATTATCATGAAGCTGGAGTCAGAAACAGAGTTGGTTATCAAACCCAGACACTCCAATGTCAAATGTGGATGCCCTAACCAGTGTCCACACTGGTAAGTCAAACACCTGCCCTTAAAAAAAAAAAAAGTCACAGACACAAAGACAGAAAGAAACACCTATCTATCTACTGGTTCAATCCCTAAATGCCTGCAATGACCAGGGCTAGACCAGGGCCAAAGCTGGGAAATGGTAAAGCAATCCAAGTCTTCCACCTGGAACCAATCACCAAACTATCACCCAGGGTCTGCAGTGGCAACAGGATGATGTTAGGAGCCAGGCTCAAGAGCTGAATCCATGTACTTTTGAGAGGGGACATGGACATCTTAACCATTAGGATAAATACCTACTCCCTGTAATTAATATTTTACCAGGTTTGTGGGCATCCCTTAACCCAGTCATGCTGACACATAAAATTAGCCTTCCCCGTACCAGAATCTCTGACCACAAGTGTTTTTTGAAGGAGATCTTGGAGGCATATCACAGTGTGCACCACAGTTGAGTATTGCAATGGTGGAGGTAAGAGTCTATCAAAGGTAGTATAATAGGGATAAGGATGATGGCACAAATTTGGGGGGGAGGGGGATAAGGCCCACCAAGTGTTGGTGATTGTTTAGATTAGAAATGGATAATGATAGATCATGAACGGCTGAGGGGTGATAGTGTAATCAATTTACATAGAGAATTCGAGAAGAGAATAAATTTTTGTGCAGATTATTAATTCAATTTCAGATAACTTGAATTTGATAAGATGTAGATGTGACCAGCATATAATTGGCAGCTGTTAAAAGACTATTTCCTGGATATCTATAGAACTTTTCATCTTACAGTTGCAGAATACACATTCTTCTCACCAGTTCATGGAACTTTGTCTAAGCTAGGCCACATGCTAGGCCATAAAACAAGTCTAAGCAATTTTAAAAAAAAAATCAAAATCATACCATGCATCTTCTCTGTCCATAATGGAATGAAGCTGGAAATCAACAACTCGGGAATCTCTAGAACATATACAAACACATGGAGACTGAACAATATGCTCCTGAATGAAAAGTGGACCATTCAAGAAATTAAAAGAGAAATCATGGGGCCAGCACCATGGTGCAGTAGGTTAATCCTCCGTCTACGGCGCCGGCATCCCATATGGGTGCTGGTTCTGGTCCCGGTTGCTCCTCTTTCAGTCCAGCTCTCTGCTATAGCCTGGGAAAGCAGTAGAAGATGGCCCAAGTCCTTGGGCCCCTGCCCGCACATGGGAGACCTGGAAGAAGCTCCTGGCTCCTGGCTCCTGGCTCCTGGCTCCTGGCTTCAGATCGGCGCAGCTCTGGCCATTGCAGCCATTTGGGGAGTGAACAGTGGAAGGAAAACCTTTCTCACTGTCTTTCTGTCTCACTGTCTGTAACTATACCTGTCAAATAAATAAATAAAATATTTAAAAAAAAAAAGAAATTAAAGGAGAAATAAAAAAATTTCTGGAAATGAATTAAGATGACAATACAACATATCAAAACTCATGGGACACAGCAAAAGCAATGTTAAGAGGAAAGGTTATAGCAATAGGTGCTTACATCAAAAAATTGGAACGGCACCAAATAAATGAGCTATCAGTGCATCCCAAGGACCTAGGAAAAGAACAGCAAACCAAAGCTAAAACCAGTTGGAGAAAAGAAATAATTAAAAATCAGAAAAGAAATAAACAAAACTGAGACCAAAAAACAATACAAAAGATCGGTGGTACAAAGGGCTGTTTTTTTTTGAAAAAATAAGCAAAATTGACACATTATTGACAGAACTAACCAAAACGAGACTAGAAAAGTTTGGTAAAGTGGAAGGATATAAAATCAACACACAAAAATCAATAGCCTTTGTATACACAGACAATGCCATGGCTGAGAAAGAACTTCTAAGATCAATCCCATTACAATAGCTACAAAAAAAACTAAACACCTTGGAATAAATTTAATCAAGGATGTCAAAGATCTCCATGATGAGAATTATAAAACATTAAAGAAAGAAATAGAAGAAGACACAAAAAAATGGAAAAATTTTCCATGTTCATGGATTGGAAGAATCAGTATCATCAAAATGTCCATACGACCAAAAGCAATTTACAGGTTCAATGCAATACCCATCAAAGTACCAAGGACATTATTTTCAGATATAGAAAAAATGATGCTGAAATTCATATGGAAACACAGGAGACCCCAAATAGTTAAAGCAATTTTATACAACAAAAACAAAGCTAGACGCATCACAATACTAGATTTTAAGACATATCACAGGGCACTTATAATTAAAACAGCCTGGTACTGGTACAGAAATCAATGGATAGACCAAAGGAACAGAACAGAAATGCCAGAAATCAACCCACATATCTACAACCAGCTTGTCTTCCTTTTTTTTTTTTTTTTAAAGATTTATTTATTTTATTTGAAAGGCCTCTGCCTCTCTGTAACTCTACCTTTGAAATTAACTAATAAATCTTTTAAAAAAGAAATTATGGGATATGTACACTGTGGAATACTACACAGAGACTGAAAAAAAAAAAACCGAAATCCTGTGATTTGCAACAAAATGGATGAAACTGGAAAACATCATACTTAGTGAAATAAGCCAGTCACATAAAGTCAAATACCATATGTTCTCCCTGATCTTTGCTAACTAATAGAACACCTAAAAGGTAATCTACAGAAGTGAAATTGACTCTTTGAGATGCAATGATTTTGAATAGCCCTTGTCTCAACTGTGGAGGAACAGTTTTGTTTTTTTTTTTATTCTACTTGTTGAACTCTTTACTTAGTATAGATTAATCATACGTGTATAAAGTTAACTGAAAATACATCTGGGGAGGGGCTGGTGCTGTGGTGCAGCAGCTGACAGTGTTGGCCTGAAGCGCTGGCATCCCATATGGGCACCAGTTCAAGTCTGGGCTGCTCCACTTCCCATCCAGCTCTTTGCTGTGGCCTGGGAAAGCAGTACGAGATGGCCCAAGTCTTTGGGGCCCTGCACCTGTGTGGGAGACCCGGAAGAAGTTCCTGGCTCCTGGCTCCGGATCGGCGCAGCTCCAGTCGTTGAGGCCAATTGAGGAGTGAAGCATCGGATGGAAGACCGCTCTCTATCTACCTCTCCTCTCTCTGTGTAACTGACTTTCAAATAAACAAATAAATCTTAAAAAAAGAAGAAGAAGAAGAACAAGAAGAAAGAAAGAAAATAGATCTGGGGCCAGCACTGTGGTGCAATGGGGTAGTCCTCTCTAATGGGTTCTAGTCCCAGCTGCTCCCTTTGGATCCAGCTCTCTTCTGTGGCTTGGGAAAGCAGTGGAGGATGGCCCAGGTGCTTGGGCCCCTGCGATCCTGTGGGTGACGCAGAGGAGGCTCCTGACTCTTGTCTTCAGATTGGCCCAGCTCCAGCTGTTGCAGCCATTTGGGGAGTGAACCAGAGGAAGGAAGACCTTTCTCTCTGTCTCTCTCTCACTATCTGTAACTCTACCTGGCAAATAAATAAATAAATAATCTTAGAAAAATAAAAAGAAAATAGATCATAGTAAAAAGTAAGAATAGGAATAGTAGAGGGAGAAGGAAGAGGGGTGGGAGTGTGGGTGGGAGGGTGGGTTGTTGTACTTATGTTGTACATAAGTTGTACTTATGAAATGCATGAAGTTTGGATACCTTAAATAAAAGGTTTCTGGGAGAAAAAAAGAAAACATAGGTGGAAAAATCGAACTAGAAGGTAATGATAAGGTAATGATATTTCCCACAAGTGTTTGGGGAAAAAAAGACTGTTTCAATGTTTTCAATGTAAGTTCTTTTTTTTTTTTTTTTTTGACAGGCAGAGTTAGACAGTGAGAGAGAGAGAGAAAGATCTTCCTTCTGTTGGTTCTCCCCCAAAATGGCAAAGCCGGGAGCCATGTGCTTTCTCCTGGTCTCCCATGCAGATGCAGGGTCCAAGCACTTGGGCCATCCTCCAATGCCTTCCTGGGCCACAGCAGAGAGCTGGACTGGAAGAGGAGCAACCGGGACAACCGACACCCCAATCAGGACTAGAATGCGGAGTACCAGTGTTACCCTAGTGAGCCACAGCGCCAGCCTCAATCTAAGTTCTAAGATCTACTTTAGATTCCAAATGAAGTAGGCAGGCATACAGGTTAAAATTGTTAGATTTGTGAACTGGAAGACCACGCCTTTGCCACGCCCCTGTGTGACCTCATGCCCCTACCTGGCCACACCTGGGTACCCACCAGCCAATCAGTTTAATTAACCACTCCCCTTTGGAAGTGGGTTAAAAGCCGGGACACGTGTGGCCTGGCCGGCTCTTCTTCCCTGGCCTCTTGTCAGGAGGGGGCTTGCTGTAGCCCAACACCTCTATGGCACATGGCCTTCGGGCCATGTTCGGTAAGGCTTCCTGGCCCAGATACAGGCCTAGACGCTTTTCCACGTGGCTGGTTCCTGGTGCTTGATATGAACCCCTATTCACCTCTCTCTCTTAAATAAAGCTCTCACTCTATGCATCTTTCTCACTAAATAAAAGCTTACAATGTACCATGCTGCCTTGTTTATCTGTGCCGGTATTTAGAATTCTTTTCTAAATATTAGGCAAGAACCCTCTTGGTCTTATTAATATTGGGGATTTAGTAATAAGCCTGTGGTGAAATCGTATGGCACCCCAAATTCCGGTAGTACATGTGGCACCCTGGATAGCATTTCTAGGGAACTTGAAGGGACCACATTTTAGTGTAATTTTTAGAGGGTCTTGTCCGATTTCACAGATATTATTTTGGAATCAAACCTGTTGCAGCTAGCATTTATTGCTAATATTGTTTTATTGCTCATTTTCATATGTATTAAGCAGTACCTGATAATAACCTGCAATATCTTTCATCTTAAAATATTTTGTGTGTATCTTTTGCTCAGCCTAAATGATATGAAGGATTATGAGTTTTAATTTGACGTATTAATGATGGACTCTATGGTGAGTAGGTAAGTCTGTCTGTACTGTTAGTAACCAAAATTCTGCTGAAACTAATTTAATCATAAAAGGAATGGGCTGCAGTTCTAGAAGTTAGGGTCCATTCTTGTTGGGGGGAAATGTGAGAAGTCAAATGGGTTAATACACAGTCTGGAAATTGAGGGTGGAAAATGTTCCCCCTAAAATTTACCCTTAGCAAGGTCAGAACTGCTTGCCTGCCTACTCCTTGGGAGCTTCCAGTCTTATCAAGAGAATAGCAAGGAAGTGGTGACTCCACCCTTCAGAGCTCCCAGTTTATTGTGAAAACAAATTAGGTATCCCACCATTGTGATGGGTCTTTTGTTTCATCAGGAGCAAGCCAGACAAGATAAAGGATTGCAAAAAGGGGTTTGTCCCTGCCTTGTAACTGAATGTCAATCTAATTGTCAAGTTTTTTTTCCAAAATTGTGCTGCCACTGACCACTTCCAGGTTTTTTCCTCCTTGGAAGCCCCCCTCCATGCCCTTCTGGCTGGAGGTCTTTGACTCCAATAAATCTTGCTTTTAAATCTTAAAAAAAAAAAAAAAAAAAAGAAGAAGAAGAATGGGCTGTAGTATGTAACTGGGAAAAGCAGAGATGTCTCTGGTTTTAGGCTTCACTTAATCTTGAGGCACAAATGGCTAATTCCCTCCATCATTTCCCTCACAGCTCTGTTTGACTTCACTTGGTTGTGTGTTTTGTTGGTTTGGATTCTTTTGTTGGTTTTGTTTTGATTTAAAGGGAGAGAGAGAATGAGCTTTCATTGACAGATGACTCCCCAGATTTCTTCAACAGCCAGGCTTAGGCCAGGTCAAAGCCAGGAGACTAGAATTCAATCCATGTCTCCCTTGTGGGTGGCAGGGACTCAACTATTCAAGCCATCATCTCCTGCCTCTCAGGCTGCGCATTAATAGGTAGCTGGATCAGAAGTGGAACAAGGACTCAAACCCAGGTACTATGATACTGAATGTGGGCATCTCAAGTGGTTAAGTTAACCACTGTGCCAAATGCCCACCTTTCACTTTTTTATATATTATCCTCATTCTTTCATGCTAAAGACAAGTATTTTTCATATGGCAGGGAAAATGGCTCTTGGTATCCAAGAACTGTACCAGCTGGAGAAACAACCAATAGGATTTGTGTATATATGAAGTAGGCAGGCACACACGTTAAAATCCATTAGGTTTGTGAGCTGGAAGACCACGCCTTCACCACGCCCCTGTGTGACCTCACGCCCCTATCTGGCCACACCTGTGTGCCCACCAGCCAATCAGCTTAATTAACCACTGCCCTTTGGAAGTGAGTTAAAAGCCTAGGACAGGGTGTGTCCACCCTATCTCTTCTTTGTCCTGGCCTCTTGCCAGGAGAGGGCTGGCTGTAGCCCTTCACCTTCAGGGCGTGTGGCCTTCGGGCTACCCGCCCTAGGCTTCCTGGCCTAGATGCTCCTACATGTGGCTGGTTCCTGTTTCTGGGTAGGAACCCAGATTTACCCCTCTCTCTCTTAGATAAAGCTCTCACTCTCCTATGCATCTTTCGCACTAAATAAAAACACAAAATGTACCATGCTGCCTCCTTTATTTATTCCGGTATTTAGAATTCTTCTCTAAATGTTTTTTTTTCTTTTTTTATTTTTTGACAGGCAGAGTGGACAGTGAGAGACCGAGAGAAATGTCTTCCTTTGCTGTTGGTTCACCCTCCAATGGCCGCCACGGCCGGCGCGCTGCGGCCGGCGCACCGCACTGATCCGATGGCAGGAGCCAGGTACTTCTCCTGGTCTCCCATGGGGTGCAGGGCCCAAGCACCTGGGCCATCCTCCACTGCACTCCCTGGCCATAGCAGAGAGCTGGCCTGGAAGAGGGGCAACCGGGGCAGAATCTGGTGCCCCAACCAGGACTAGAACCCGGTGTGCCGGCGCCGCAGGACGAGGATTAGCCTATTGAGCTGTGGCGCCAGCCGAATTCATCTCTAAATATTAGGCAAGAACCCTCTCGGGTTTATTAATATTGGGGATTTATTAATAAGCATATGGTGATATCGTGTGGCACCCCAAATTCTGGTAACATGTGGCATCCCAGACGGTGCTTCTGGGGATCTTTAGGGGGCCACATTTTCGTATATATTTTAGGGTGTCACTTCCGATATCATATATGCATATATCCATATATGGAGAGATTGATTTGAAAGAATTGTTCTATAACCATTATGAAGACAGTATGAGAATGCAACAAAAAACTAAAAATGGGTCAGCATTGTAGTGCATCTGGTTAACCCACCAGTTTGCAACTCTGCTTTCCCCTATCAGAGTACCCATTTGAGTCCTGGTTGATCCGCCTGCTAATGGGCCTGGGAAAGCAGTGGAAGATGGCCCAATTACTTGGGAGATTGAGATAGAGTACTGGACTCCTAGCTTAGCTCTGGCGCTTGTAACTATTTGGGGAGTGAGCCAGCAGATGCAAAATATGTCTCTCTTTCTCCTACTTTGTTTTTAAAATAAATAAATGATTAAATAAATCTTTTTTTAAAAATTAAAAATAGAGCTATCATGATCCAGCAATCCAACTACTGGGTATACAGCCAAAGGAAATGAAATTAGGATGTCAAGGAGATAATCTCACTGTCTTGTTCATTGTAATAGCCAAGGCTGGGAATCAACCTACGTTGATCAAAGAATGAAATGATAAAGAAAAGTGGTATCTATACACAATGGAATACTATTCAACTTTAAAAAGAAGGAAATCCTTCTGGGAGAAACCCAGAAGACATTATGCTAAGCAAAATATGCCAGGCACAGACAAATACTGCATGTTCTCACTTAAGTGCATATGTGGAATCTAAAAAGGTTGGACTAATTGAAACTGAGAATAGTGATCACCAGGGGCTGGTGGGGTTGGGAAGGGAGATGTTGGACAAATGACATAAAATTTCAGTTAGGAGAAATAAGTTCAGGAAACCTATTTTACAGCATGGTGACAATAGTTAATAATGTATTCTTGAAAATCGTAGAGAGTACATTTTAAGTGTTCTTCCCATCAAAAAAAATGAGGTAATGAATATGTTCATTAACTTCACTTAACCATTCCACAATGTACATCTATTTTAACACATCATGTTGTACACAGTTTTTGTAAGTTAAATAAAAGGAGAGTAGGTTTTTGGTACAATGGTTAAGATGCCTCTAAGGACACTTGCATTCCATATAGGAGTGCCTGGGTTCAAGTCCTGGCATGCTTCTGCACCCCTGGGAGGCAGCAGGTGATGGCTCAGCTACCTGGGTCTGTGCCACCCACATGGGAGTCCTAGTTGAGTTCTGATCTGGCTTCAGCCTGACGCAGCTCTTTTGACAGCATCTGGGGGAGTGAATCAGGGATCTCTCTCCCTCTCTCTCTCTCTCTCACTCACTCTCCCTCCCACCCTCCCTCCCTGTCAAATAAATATTTTCATAAATAAATAAAATCAGCCATCATAATCCGCATGCCAAAAGGAATAGTGGCAGGTCAGAAAGTGTCAAAAGTTCAAATGAAGAAGACTGGAGAATACTTTGATCTGCTGCTGTTGCACTCCCAGCAAATGGCTCATTGCTTTTGAGGAAGAAGGGAGGAGGAAGGATCTAGAAGTTTGGGAATTTATGCGATGAGAAAAGTAGCTTTTGATACTTTTCTTTTTTTTATGTGAAATACCAGATGTATTCAAAAAGAAAGAAAGGCCGGTGCCGCGGCTCATTATTGAAGACCATGTGAGAGACAGCACCGGCCCCAGTGATATTGTTTTGAACATCTGTACATCTGCCTCCATCCAGCAAACACACATTTCTCCTCGTCTCTCACGTGGTCACCAACAGGCAAGCAGCTCTCCTGGTTCTCTTGCTCCTCATAGTGTGCATAACCACTGGCATAGGTCCTTGCTCAATTCACGTTTCTGATGACTCAGCATTTGAATCTTTTCTGCCTTCCTCCTTCTCCTCCTCATTCTCTGCTTCATCCTCACCCTCTTTCTCACCATGGTAGCCGCACTCCCCATATTTGACAGATGAAAGTTTCTCCCAGTACGCAGCATACCCAGAAGCTCCTTTGTGCATCCCCACCCCCTTTTTTTTCCTCATTACCCTGTTCACCTCCAGCCTGCCTGCCAAATTTTAAGGAGCATGTTGACATGCTGAGATCCTTGGTCTCCTGAGTTTCATGTCCACCTTTAAGGCAAGGAGGCTGTTTTCCTTTGTCTTGCTTGAACACTTTGCCCCTTGTAGGATCATCACAGAAACAAGCCTTACACATGGACATAATACGAATGCTGACAAAGCCAAATGCATGAAGCACATTTCAATGTTTCTGCCTCTAAAACCTGGCAGCTGGCTTGATATCCAAATTGATCATCTTTACAGAGAAAGTTATGGCAAAAAGAGCAATTGAATTTGAATATTCTGCCTCCATGATCCCATAACCTCATTCACACTCAGCACACTCAACATCAGTTAAAGGACTGGCACAGGCAAGTATACTGAGACATTTGCCACCATGGCATACTTGTGCTTCCCAGAAATCTTAGCGTGCACCACCATTGTACTGTACATGCCAGCATGCTTTTTGACATAATCAGAAGACTTCACCATGAACGCTGTTTTTCCACACTGTGCACAAACTGATAACTTCTGTACAGCATTATAAGAATAGCAAAACGCTCTATTCTTCTGCCATCTCTGGCATTCATGGGTATTTAGCTAAATCTACAGTACTTTTCTTGATGCTCTTAGTTGTGTTTCTTGTTTCTAACCTTCTTCCTCACACCGCTCTTGTTTTTTAGGCATTTCCCCCTCCTTCTCATGTGGGCACCAGGCTGACCTTGCTTCCCCTCGTGGGGAGGCTGGGCTCACTCCCAGGGCTGAGTGACAGGGAATGTTGTGAGGCTGCCCACTACCACAGTAAATCCAGCTTGAGAGCCACGACTCCAGGAAAGGAGCTAGGAGGACCTAGGAAGACAGACACAGATGGTTTCAGGCACTAGGAGGTGGGCCAGATTGATTTTTTTCTCATATAAACCTTTTTTTAGATTGGTCTTATGAAGAATTATTCATAACCTAAATTCCTTTGATGTCTAGCAACACTGAGATCAAAGAAATCTCCAAGGGGTGGGTGTTTGGCTAAGTGGCTAAAGACATTGCTTAGGACGTCAACATTCCATTATCAGAGTCCCTAGATTCAAGTCCTGGCTCCACTTCTGATCTAGCTTCCTGCTCATGCATACCCTGGGAGACAGCAGGTGATGGCTTACCTACTTAGTCCTTGCCATTCATAAGGGATACCTGGATTGAATTCTAGTTTTCTGGCTTCAACCTGGCGAGCCCCAGCTGTTGCAGACATTTGGGATGTGAACCAGTAGATGTTCAATTTCTCTCTCTCTCTCTTTCAAAATAAGTAAATTTTAAAAAGTAAATTTCCCAAAATTTAGTGAGCTTAACTGGTCTTGATCTTCTTTCAAGTTACTCTACAACTCCAACATGTTCTTGACTAAAATTGGTGTCACTGCTCCAATAACAAAAATCAAGAAAGTGGATGGGCCCCTGAGAGGGTGAACAAGAAGAGCAGAAGACTGAACTGATGCCAGGAGAGAGAAAGTAAGGGAATGAGGAACCCAGGAGGGAAGAAGAGGCCAGCCAAATAAGGATACAGTATTCTTGATCTGGGACCCATGGTCTCATTCAGGGCTTCTTGATGGACTTGGAAGGACTGATGAACTCACTGAAATCATGTGCAAAAAAAATTTGCATGCATATGGGTACTATTGATCAGCTTTCCAAAGTGGTTTGTAACATTCCCTTCACACCCACACACTCCAGAAAGAAGAAAAAGGAACCACTGAACGTCTAGCTTCAAGTAGTGAACTGTCAAAGTATAAATGCAGCAGAGACATCCAACATGATACTGACTGAAAAATGTTTGCTGCATTTGGTACAGAGGTCACTTTTTAGAAAGGTCATCTGGCTTATGTTCTTTCAATTTTCTTTCCACTTTAACTCATTCCAGTCTGGCTTTGAGTCCACCATTCTGTCAACACTCCTTGTCAGGAACACTGACATTTATCTTGCAAAATCCAAACTAACCACTGTCTCTTATCTTACTTGACCTCTAAGTTGCAACCCCAGTCTTCCTGTTTTGCGCCTACCTCTCTGATTTAAACCACCTTTGTTGTGTGTGTGTGTGTGTGTGTGTGTGTGCTCTAGATGAAATGGCTACAATAGGGCTGGCGCTGTGGCTCACTTGGCTAATCCTCTGCCTGTGGCGCCGGCACCCCGGGGTTCTAGTCCCGGTTGGGGCACTGGATTCTGTCCCAGTTGCTCCTCTTCGGCTCTCTGCTGTGGCCCGGGAAGGCAGTGGAGGATGACCCAGGTTCTTGGGCCCTGCACCCGCATGGGAGACCAGGAGGAAGCGCCTGGCTCCTGGCTTCAGATCGGCGCAGCGTGCCGGCCGCAGCGTGCTGGCCGTGGTGGCCATTTGGGGGGTGAGCCAACAGAAAAGGAAGGCCTTTCTCTCTGTCCCTCTCTCACTGTCTAACTCTGCCTGTCAAAAAAAAAAAAAAAAAAAAAAAAAAAAAAAGGCTACAATAGCTCTTAAAAAAAAAAAAAAAAAAACAACTTACCTATTTGAAAGGCAGAGTGCCGGAGAAAGAGTAAGAGACAGAAAGAGAAAGAGATCTTCCATCTGCTGGCTCACTCCTTAAATGGCCACAAAGGCCAGGGCTGAGCCAGGACAAAGCCAGGAGCATGGAACTCCAACCAGATCTCCCATAGGAATGACAGGGGCCCAAGTACTTGGACAATTTTCCACTGTTTTTCCAGACACATTAGCAGGAAACTGGTTCAGGAGCGGAGCAGTCAAGACTCAAATTGGCACTCCTGTATGGCGTGCAGCGTTGCAAGCAGATGCTTAACCTGCTGCGCCACAAGTAGGCCTGCTATGATTGCTCTTAAGTGGCCTCTCTGCTCAACCACTTCCCTCTCCGCTGCCTTTAACCTGTGGCACTAGAAAGATCTTGAAAAGCTGTAAATCAGTACTTGCCTGCTCAGGACTTCCACATTTGCCATTCTTTAGGGCTGCAATGCGTTTCCTCCAGTTTTTCTCTATTACTGGATCCTTCTCTTGTAGCTCTCAGGTCAAATACACCTTTGAGGTTCACCTCCCTCTACTCTCCTACTTTGTTGTCCTCTCCCATCTACTTATTTTATTGCACTTTGCACAACTTGAAATTATGTATTTATTTATGTCTCACACCATTTGAACATATGTTTCTCCAGGACTGCATTTCAGTTTCACTGCTAGATAGCCAGGGCTTAAAAAGAATGTTTACTGTAAAGCTGGCACTTACTGAATAGTTACTTAAGGCATGAGTCATGAGACACAGGATGAACTGCAATGAAAATACTTGACTTTCAAGTTTGAGCTTTTTTTCCCACAATGCTTTACTTTTTTTCTTTTTTTATAACAAAGGAAAATAATGAATTCTGTAAGCCTATGTTATAAAGAAATCTGGAATGCAGGGAGAGAAATCCAGTGATTTCAAGTCACTGATGACTTTTTTTTAAAGGAAGCAGGAACACGCCATACAAGCGCAAGTCCACGGGCAGATGTGCCCCCACATGTTTTTTTTTTTTTAATATTTATTTATTTGAAAGAGTTACACAGAGAGAGAAGGAGAGGCAGAGAGAGAGAGGTCTTCCATCCTCTGGTTCACTCCCAAATTGGCCACAATGGCCAGAGCTGCACTGATTTGAAGCCAGGAGCCAGAAACTTCTTCCAGATCTTCCCATGTGGGTGCAAAGGCCCAAGGACTTGGGGCATCCTCTACTGCTTTCCCAAGCCATAGCAGAGAGCTGGATCGGAAGTGGAGCAGCCAGGACTCGAACTGGTGCCCATATGGGATGCTGGCACTGCAGGCGGCAGCTTTACTATGCCACTGCGCTGGCCCCAACTGATGACTTCAGAGAAAGTAATTTTGGAAGGACTGAGTGAGGAGAAAAGCCCGAAGGCTTGGCTGAAAAGGATTAAAGTGAGAAGTGAGGAATGAGAGGCAGAGTGTATAGATTTCTTTTATGGGAGAAGTTTAGCAGAGAAAGTAAGACAGTAACCCGATTGAGGTGGCAGTGCACTGGATCAATGTGCAAAGACTGACAGGAAAGAGGCATCCTTTCAGTTTAAGTGAAACTAGGCAAGTATTGCCACAATTTAATGGAGAGAAAGAAGTATTTTACAAAGAAAAGGAAGATTTGTGTTTTATATATCTGTTGTGGGGCTGGTCTGAATTTAGTGGATGCAAGTGATTTTCAAAAACTACTTTTTCTTGGGCCAGCATTGTGGTGTGGTAGGTTAAGACACTGGGCATCCCATATGAGTGCCATTTTGTGTCCCATCTGCTCCACTCATGATCCAGGTCCCTGCTAATGCACCTGGGAGAGCAGCAGAAGATGGTCCAAGTGTTTGGGTCTCTGCACCCATATAGGAGACCCAGATTAAGCTCCTGGCTCCTGGCTTCAGCCTTGCTCAGCTGGCTATTGTAGACATTCGGGGAGTGAACTAGCAAATGGAAGATCTCTCTGTCTCTGTTTCTGTCTCTCCTTCTTTGCCTCTCTTTAAATCTATAAAATAAATAAATAAATATAAACAAAACTGGTCTTTCTCTACAAAAAAGGTAGTTTAAGCACTTTCATGTTAAAAAGCCCAGAGATCTTTTCAGGGCACAGATGAACCTCAGTAAATAATCAACCTTTGTTCTGCTTCAGGTTTTGTCTAAGTTGAGGCTGAAGGTGCTTGCTAACCTTCATGAATGCAGGAGACATAGTTAGATCATGATAAAGGCCATTTGATAATGACCATTTGTAGTCCAACAGAGTTGGGTTTATTAACTTGCTGAAACAAGGGCAGTCACACACCAGAGATGTTGGATCTGTGCTCAGCCACCTTGGACATGGAAGCGCTCAGAGCCTGGAAACTGGAAGAACACTCATGGATCCGATGGTAGACGGGACATGCTTTACCCAGCATCAGCAGCAACAGCAGCAGCCAATAACAGAAGCACTGGCCTCTGTCTATCCAGGATTTACACAATAGTGGCTGTCAGCCAAGGAGTTACATGGCAGAAAATGTATCAGCCACCAGGCTCTGCCTGGTTGTCATAGAAACACAGATACAGCATAGATGTTAATACACAGCATTTAACCTGTTTACCTGGACTTCCTTGTGTTTCAACAGAACTAAGGATATCTAAGTTAAAAAAAAAAATGAAGAGATGAGGTAGCAGGGATTTGCTAGAGTTTAAGCATTAGGCTCAGGCTTGGGCTATGATGCTGCTTCAAGGTCTCGAGTCCTTGAAACTAAAGTTAAAACAAAAGTGAGATGTTGTATCTGAAAGCCCTTTATTTGGAGCTCTATACTTGGATGAGGAAGGTGTCAAAATGACCCACATGATGGTGCACATCCTTCAGGCCAGGGTGGGATGTTCCATTCTTACTGCTGGAATTTCCAACAGCAAAGCTTCTTCAAGTTATTTTAGGGAACAAACTTTCTCAGTCTGCGTTCTGGATTCTCAATGGGTATCTATTTCTACCTGTTGAAATATGCTCAAACTTTAACGTTCAGCAAGACTATTACCTCGGGGCTGGCACTGTGGCCTAGCGAGTAAGGCTGCCACCTGCAGTGCCAGCATCCCATATGGGCGCCAGTTTGAGTCCTGGCTGCTCCACATCCAATCCAGCTCTCTGCTATGGCCTGGGAAAGCAGTGGAAGAAGAACCAAGTGATTAGGCCCCTTCACCGGCGTGAAAGACCCAGAAGAAGCTCCTGGATCCTGGCTTTGGATAGGTGCAGCTCCGGCCAGCTGTTGTGGTCATTCAGGGAGTGAACTAGTGGATGGAAGTCAGTCTCATTCTCTCTCTCTCTCTCTCTTTCTCTCTCTCTCTATCTCTCTGAAACTCTTCCAAATAAATAAATAAATCTTAAAAAAAAAAGAAATTCACATCTCTAAGGTAGTTTTTCTTTTTTTTATACGTTGTCTAGAATCACATTTGACATTTTAATTTTTTTTAAACTTATTTGGGATGGGAGGGGGAGGGGGGGGGAGAGCGAGACAGCAAGAGTGCAAGGGAGCAGGAATGCTCCCCCCCAATCCACCGGTTCACTCAGCTCTAAGCCAGGAATCAAGCCCAGGCCTCCCCTCTGGGTGTATATGAATTTGAGCCATAACCAGGAAGCTGGCACTGGGAGCAGAGCAGCAGGAGCTTCATAGAGGACGCAGGCGCCCCAACAGGCGTCTTAACCACTAGGTCAGACTCGGGTTCCTGTAGTTAGTTGGTTTTTCCTTTTCAATAATTACATTTACTTTATTTTTGGCATTTACTTTAATTCTGCCTTATGTGTTAACTGATTAATAAGAACAACTTTTTTTGGGGGGGGGGCGGTCAGTTTTAGAGGCATCAAAACTGTCTCCACCACATGTCTCCTGCGTGGTAGACTCTCAATAAGCATGCAGATGAATCTCATACGGGTATAAAATAACACGCTTTCGTAATATCAAGCAAACTGCAACAGGGACACGCACTAAGTTGCTCTGTCATCCCAAGCTTCAGCCCCAAGCCAATCACTGGGGCGGCACCGGGGCGGAGTTTGGTCTTGGGTGCGCTGACCAGGCCTCCAGCGTTAATAATGCTCGCAGCGTCCGCGGCCGTCGCTCACTTTCCGCGGAGGCGGGACTTCCAGTCTTTCTACCGCACTTCCTACTGGAGCCGGAAGTTAAGAGACTGGGATAGGCGCGCGCGAGGGGCTGGCTCGCAGACCGCTGGCACAGCAGGTGAGCTCCTGGGAGTTTGAAGAGCTGGGGGAGCCGAGCATTTCTGGCTGACTCTTTCCCAGCGCGTCATCCTGCAGTGCTCTTGGTGTCTTTTTTTGTTTCTTTCCTAGAGCCTCCCCAGGTTGCCAGAGTTGGGCGTTGCCTGCTCCCCGGGGCTTTAAGCGCATTCTTTGCGGTCCTGGAGGGAGTGCGGGGAGTGCGGGTGTGCTGGGGCAAGGGGGGGCTCTGGCCTGATCCCGGGGCGGGCAGGCTGGTTTGGCAGCTCGGTGAAAAGCCTTATTTAGGAGCAGCGGAACGTGATCCCCTGTTTGCTAAGCTTCTCACGGAGGATTGGCATGCCACTTTGGAAGAGGAGAAATTGGTACAGGCGACCAACAACTTTACTTGGTGTCATCGTGGGAGAGAAACAGCCCGTTCTCCCATTTAGTTAACATTTGGGGTGAAAGAGAAGTAGCGTTCAGTACACTGCGCTTCCTACCAACTGGATGCTGTTCTAAGATGTGGTTGTCTTTAGATGTGAGGGTGTGACATCCCAATCCGCAAGAAGCAGTGTGTCGGGAAAACAGGGTAAACAGATGCCAAACTGTTAAGCGACAGAGGAGTTGGAGATGGTAGAGATGCGAGATGTTTAGCTCTCTGTTGAGGCCCGCTCAGGTTATGAATAACTTGACGTCTTTTTAACTTTTGACTTTTCTCTATGCTCGTATTTTTTTATGCTGTTGTAAGCAGCATATTGCTGGAGTTTTTTTTTTGTTTTGTTTTGTTTTGTTTTTTAATCTTATTTGAAAGAATGAGAGGAGTCGGCACTGCAGTGCAGTAGGTTAAGCCTCTACCTGCAGTGCCAGCATCCCATATAGTCGCCGGTTCATGTCCCGGCTGCTCCACTTCTGATTCAGCTCTCTGCTGTGTCCTGGGAAAGCAATGGAAGATGGCCCAAGTGCTTGGGCCCCTGCATCCACGTGGGAGACCAGGAAGAAGCTCTTGGCTTCTGGCTTCAGATCGACGGGGCTCTGGCACTTGTGGCCATTTGGGGAGTGGACCAGGTGATGGAATACCTCTCTCTCTTTCTCTCTCTCTGTTTCACTGTCTGTAACTCTACCTCTCAAATACATAAATAAAATCTTAAAAAAAAAAAAAAAAGGAAGTATGAGCAAAACAGTGACAGAGATAGCAATATTCCATTGTTTCATTCCCTAGAAGCCCAGAAGTGGGAACTCAATCCAGGCCTTGCGTGCAGGTAACAAGGCCCCAACCACTTGAGCGTCACGTGTTGCCCCCGCAGGGTGCACATCAGCTGGAGGCTGGAATCCGACCTGGGGCCAGGATTCAAACCCCGACCCTCCAGTATGGTATGTGGGTGTCTGACTCGGGTGCATTAGCAGGGAGCTGGATTGGAAGTGGAGCAGCCAGGACTTGAACTGGCACCCGTCTGGAATGCTGGCGTCACAGGCAGTGGCTTTACCCACTACGTCACAGCGCCAGCCCCTCTCAGCTCTTCCCACCACCTTCACTTGTCCAAGTTAGGATTGTCACTTGTGTTGTTGCATTAGCCATCTGACTAGTCTGCTGCTTCCTCTTTCAGTCTACATCACGGCATCTAGAGTGACCCTCCTAAAGAAAATAAATCAGATCATCTTTGTCCTCTCAATGATATCCTCCAAGGACTACTGCTTTAACTCAGAGTAAAAGCCAGAGTTTCAGTGTGGTCCCTTGGGTCTTGTATGACTCGGTTCTGCTTCATGTCTGGTCTTACCTCTTACTCCTGTTTGTTCTACTCTAACCTCCTCAGGATATTTGCACTTGCTGTTCCTTTGCCTGTAATGGTCTTACTCCATTTGTCCACACGGTTTGATATCTTATCTCTTTCTCATGTTTTGGAATATTACCTGCTCAGTGATGCCTTTCCTGACAAGGCTTCCGCAGTCCTCAAGGGTTTCCATTGGATGCATTGTCCTTGTGCTCATCATCAGATGTCATGCTGTGTGATTTATTCATTTATTTCATTTGTTAAGTTTTCTACTCTACAATAGAAACTAATTGAGGGCAAGTTTTTTTTTTTTTAATGATTTTGATTTCCTGCGTATACCTAGAGCCTAAAAACACCATCTGGTTTTTGTTGCCATTCTATGATTGTTGAGTGAGTGAATTTAGACTTTTTCTGCTATCTTACAGTTTGTACTTTCTGCATTTTTTTCTCCTTTTATTTTTTGGATTGAAGTTTATTTTTTCACTTTTCCTCATCTACTTGTTTGGAAGATACACTCTATACTCTTCTGTACTTACAGTGGCTTACATTTACGTGTAAATTTACTGTGAATTTTTAACTGAATCTAATCCGAAATTTAACCCTGCGGAAAAATATTGCTTTAACCTTTAAGCTGCTGATTTTAAACAGACTTCCTGGATCATCTCATAATTTAATTATTCTTACAAGGTGTGGATGTTCAACAATAAAACTAGTAATTATTACTATTTTCTGGTGTTTTTTTTTTTCTTTTTGGTTTATTTAAATCAATTTATCATGCATTTTAATAGACTATTGTATACTTAGTACTTCAGAGTTTTTTTTTTTTTTTTCATTTAAGGTTTTATTTATTTATTTGAGAGATAGAGTTACAGGCAGAGAGAGGGGAAGACAGAGAGAAAGATCTTCCATCTGCTGGTTCACTCCCCAAATGGCTGCAATGGCCAGAGCTGGACCGATCCAAAGCTGGGAGCCAAGAGCCTTCTCTGGGTTTCCCACATGGACACAGAGGCCCAAGCACTTGGGCCATACTCCACTGCTCTCCTGGGCCACCAGCAGGGAGCAGATTTGGAAGAGGAGCAGCCAGGACGGGAACTGGCACTCACATGGAATGCCGGTACTGCAGGCAGAAGCCTAACCTATTATGCCAAAGCACTGGCCCCAGTACTTCAAAGTTTATAAAAGTTTTATGATACTTTTCCTACCTTGGCATTTTGCTGGTAATAGGTGCAGGTTAGACAATTTAAAAGTAATATGATGGGCCAGTGCTGTGGCGCAGCGGGTTAAAACCCCAGGCTGCAGTGCCGGCATCCCATATGGGTGCTGTTTTGAGTCCTGGCTATTCCACTTCTGATCCAGCTCTCTATTAATGCACCTGGGAAAGCAGTGGAGGATGGCCTAAGTCCTTGGTCCCCTGCAGCCACGTGGGAGACCTGGAAGAAGCTGCTGGCTCTTAGCTTCAAATATACTCAGTTCCAGCCGTTGTGGCCACTTGGGGAGTGAAGCAGTAGGTAGAAGATTTCTCTCTCCCTGTCTCTACCTCTCTTTGTAACTTTTTCAAATAAATAAAATTTTAAAAAATGTTAAAAGAAAGTAATATGAATATTCGTAAGGGTTAAATGAACATTATTTAGAAAGTAGGTAGGGACTACCAGAAAGGGAAAACATACTTTTCCAATTTTAAGGAGTAGATGAAATGAATTTGTGCAGGAGTGACTTTGGAAGATTTGTTGATGTAAAGAGTCTTAGTACTTCATTAGTTACTTTTATTCTTTTATTTATTTATTTATTTATTTTTTGACAGGCAGAGTTAGGCAGTGAGAGAGACAGAGAGAAAGGTCTTCTTTCCGTTGGTTCACCCCTAAAATGGCTGCTATGGCTGGTGCACTGCACCGATCTGAAGCCAGGAGCCAGGTGCTTCTCCTGGTCTCCCATGCGAGTGTAGGACCCAAGCACTTGGGCCATTCTCCACTACCTTCCTGGGCCACAGCAGAGAGCTTAACTGGAAGAGGAGCAACTGGGACAGAACCGGTGCCCCAACCGGGACTAGAACCCGGGGCGCTGGCACCACAGGCGGAGGATTAGCCTAATGAGCCATGGCGCTGGCCTCTCTCATTTATTTTTTAAATATTCTTTATTTGAAAGTCTGAGTTAGAGAAGTGGCCTCAATGGCTGAGGCTCGACCACACTGAAGCCAGGGCCCTGGAGTTTCTTCTGGGTCTCCCACATGGGTGGCAGGGGCCAAATTACTTGGACCATCCTCCACTGCTTTCCTCCGTGCATTAACAGGGAGCTGGATTGGAAGTGGAGCAGTTGGGACTTGAACCAGCACCCATAAGTGATGGCAGCACTTAACCTGCTGTGTGACAGCGCCAGCCCCATCTCATATATAGTTTTATCATAAAATTGTGTGGATTTAGATCATTGGTGTTTTAGAGAGAAGACATGCTTTCAGCCCCTTTGGGAATGCTACTTAAAATGATATGAGATAATTCAATATGTGAAGAAATTCTGTGAGTATGTAGTTCAATTTCTACACAGGCATTGGCATTAGGTACAATGTGTGTAAGGATATCAGGACGGTATGCTAAATGGAATAAACCTCTAGAAGCCAGTGCTAATTCCTCTTGTATGAGGTAACTAGAGTAATCAAACTCAGAAACAAAGTGGGGACTGGGAGAAAGGGGAAATGGTAGAGGTTTCTGTTTTGGCTGCAGAGTTTCTGTTTTGCAGATGAGAAAGATTGGAGATTGGTTGTACCACAGTGTAAGTGTAGTTAATACAACTGAAGTGTATGCTTTAAGATGATTGCAATGACAACTTATATGTATTTCACTAGAAGAATGAAAAAGGATAACAGGCTTGTTTAAAATTTGACTACACACTTAGAAATGATTAATTATTACTTTTTGGTAATTAAAAAGCAAATGGCTTTTTATAGGTTTATGTTTATAGGTGTTCCTGCATTCTTCACCTAGTCTCCATCATGAACCGCCAATCAATGAAACCCTCTTATAATTCCTCCTTGGAATACTCTTCCTGGTGTTTTATAAGCTGCCCATTTGTATCATTAAGTAGCGCATGGTTTACATGTGAAACCTTTTGTCACTCTTAATCCACCTCCATCACTGAATTTGCGCCTTGCATTCCTAATTTTAGGTCTGAATGTTTTGATGTTAGTTGTCTCTCCCAGTGAGACTAAATTACTTGTTAGAGTCTTTACTTCCTTATGCTCTTCATCATGACAGAAAGGTTAAAGTGTGTAAGGATTCACACTTTGTTAGTGCCTGTGCCACGATTATTACCCAGAGTCCCCAACTCCCATTTAAGTGTATTTCTCATTGATGTTGATTTTCTCTATTTGAGAGGTGTCACAAATAGTGTCAGTGTGTGAACAGTACTTTAGAATGAACATTGGAGTGATTTATGATTTTGAAAGTTACTTAAAAATAAATTAAAAGTGTAATAGAATCTATATTGGAAAATCTTTTTTATAATATTCATGAAGTTCCAATGTTTTTAAAACCTTTCTGTCATGCATCAGATGCCTTTTTAATTAATTTAATTTTTTTTTTTTTTTTTTTTTTTTTTTGGACAGGCAGAGTGGACAGTGAGAGAGAGAGACAGAGAGAAAGGTCTTCCTTGGCCGTTGGTTCACTCTCCAATGGCTGCCGCGGCCGGCGCACTGCGCTGATCCGATGGCAGGAGCCAGGTACTTCTCCTGGTCTCCCATGGGGTGCAGGGCCCAAGTACTTGGTCCATCCTCCACTGCACTCCCTGGCCACAGCAGAGAGCTGGCCTGAAAGAGGGGCAACCGGGACAGAATCCAGCGCCCTGACCGGGACTAGAACCCGGTGTGCCGGTGCCGCAAGGTGGAGGATTAGCCTAGTGAGCCGCGGCGCTGGCCAATTAATTAATTTTTAAAAAAGATTTATTATTTTAGTTGAAAGAGTTACACAGAGAGAGGAGAGGCAGAGAGAGAGAGAGAGAGAGGTCTTCCTTCCAATGGTTCACTCCCCAATTGGCCACAATGGCTGGAGCTGCGTTGATCTGAAGCCAGGAGCTTCTTCCAGGTCTCCCACGAGGGTGCAGGGGCCCAAGGACTTGGACCATCTTCCACTGCTTTCTCAGGCCATAGCAGAGAGCTGGATCAGAAGTGGAGTAGCCAGGTCTCGAACCGGCGCCCACGTGGGATGCCGGCGCTTCAGGCCAGAGTATTAACCTGCTGTGCCACAGCGCCAGCCCCTTAATTTATTTTTTTTAAAGATTTATTTAATTATTTATTTGAAAGGAAGAATTAAAGAGAGGGACAGAAAAAAAGAGAAAGAGATCTTCCATCTGCTGGTTCACTCCCCAGATGGCTGCAACAGCCATGGCTGGACCAGGCTGAAGCCAGGAGCCTAGAACTCCCATCTGTATCTCCCATAAGGGTGGCAGCTGCCCAAGCAGTTAGGACATCCTCTCCTGCTTTCCTAGGCACATTAGCAGGGAACTGGATCGGACATGGATTAGCCAAGACTTGAACTAGCGCTCAAATGAGATGCTGACATAGGCAGTGGCTAACCCTGCTGCACCACCAGGCCAGCCCTGGCTTTTTGGATCTCTTGATGAACAAAGAAGATAGGAAAAGTGATAACTGATACCCAAGTCTACACCTACTATGAGCAGTAGGCTTACTGTGGTTAAAATTTACCATGTCAGCTACTACCATTCTGAATTTGTAACATATTTCTTTGAACTTACTGATTATTTCCCCTTGTCTAAATGGCTAACATTTATTGACTGTATTAATTGTTAATATGTGTCTCAATTGTCAAAACAGCCCTGTGAAGTGGATACTACTATTGTCTACATTTTATAGATGAGAAAACAAATACAGAGAAGTAATATCATCCAGTGCCTTATATCTTGAAATTTGGGAACAACAAATTTTACCCAGCAGAGTGGCTGCACAAAATATCCACATAATGTTATATAACAGGAAATATTACTTGAATTATTAGATGTTTTTCAGGATCCCTTGATTTGCAGAAGAAAGAAACCAGGCTCAAAGCAGTATAATCAAAGGAATGATAGTAATTTACTTAACTAAGATAATAAAAGGTTTTAGGCATAGCTGGGTCAACTCTCTGTTCTTATTTTCAGATTAGGGTCCCCCCCCCACCTTTGGCCAAGATACCCTTGTTTTTAAGGTCTTGGGAGAAAGAGCTAGTGATTGCATAAAGGGTCCATGTCATTTCCTAGAAGATCGGCTCTGGTTGGGTTAGGGTGTTCACACATGGGTCTGTTGCTGGGAACGAGGAGATAGAGGTGAGGAGCTATCAATGGGCTGTCTTGGGCCATGTGTCCACCCCTATGAGGGAGTGACAGCCCCAGGAGGCAGGGAAAGTGTACTTGGCAAAAAAGATGCTGGACTGAAAAAGGCAGAACATAATTGAGGTCCATTTTAATAGTGCAGGTAGAACTTTTGCTTTTTGTCCACAGTAGCTTTTCCAGGTTGTTTCTTCTACTCTATTTTTTTTGAGTTTTTTAAAGATTTATTTATTTATTTGAAGGCAGAGTTACAGAGAGGAGGAGGAGGAGAGAGAAAGAGAGAGAGAGATCGATCTTCCATTCTCTGATTCACCCTCCAAATGGCTGCAGAGGCCAGGGGTGGGCCCAGGAGCCAGTAGCCTCTTCTAGGTCTCTCATGTGGGTGTCCAAATACTTGGACCTCTGGGTTATGGGCTCTGCTGCTTTCCTAGGTCTTAGCAGGGAGCTGTATCAGAATAGGAGCAGCTGGGACTCCAACTTGTGCCTATGCCTACATGGGATGCTGGCATAACAGGCGTCACAGCCTAATTGCCTGCTACACCACATCACTGTCCCCTGTGTGTGTGTGTGTGTGTGTGTGTGTGTGTGTGTGTTTTAATGTATTTGAAAAGCAGAATGGCAGAAAGAGATCTTCCATCCACTGTTTCACTTCCCAAATGCCCTCAACAGTCACAGGTGGGCCAGGTGGGAGCCAGGAGATCCATCTGGGTCTCTCCTGTGGGTGTCAGGAACCCAAGTACTTGGGCCTCCTAGGTACATTATTAGGAATCTGGATCAGAGATGTGGGCAGGACTTGATCCTAGGCATTCCAATATGTGATTGCTGGCACCTAAGCTGTGGCTTAAGCCACTGTACCACAGCACCAACCACAGACCGTTATACTCTTTTTTTTTTTTTTTTTAGATTCATTTATTTATTTTGAAAGTCAGAGTTACAGAGAAAGAGGAAGAGACACACATACACACAGAGAGAGGGCTCTTCTGTCCGCTGGTTCATGCCCTAGATGGCCACAATGGCCAGGGCTGGATGAAGCAGAAGCCAGGGGCCAGGAGCTTTCTCTGGGTCTCCCAAATAGGTGCAGGGGCCCAAGAACTTGGGCCATCCTCTGCTGCTTTTCTCAGGCCACTAAGCAGGGAGCTGGATCAGAAGTGGAGCAGCTGAGACTCAAACCAGTGCCCATGTAGGATGCTTGAACTGTACCTGCTATACCACAGTGCCAGTCCCAATCTTTATACTCTTTAAAAATAACAGTAACAAATTATTATAGTTTTTGACTAGTACTATACCATTGAGATAAAAATTAAAGCATTCTGCAAAGTGCTAAATAGTTTAGTTTCAATAATTTGTTATGTTGTTGATGCTGCCTTGAATTCCTTTCATCTTTTTAAATTTTCTTAATTTATTCTTTTTTATTTATTTATTTATTTATTTATTTTTTGACAGGCAGAGTGGACAGTGAGAGAGAGAGAGACAGAGAGAAAGGTCTTCCTTTGCCGTTGGTTCACCCTCCAATGGCTGCCGCGGCCGGCGCACCGCGCTGATCCGATGGCAGGAGCCAGGTACTTCTGGTCTCCCATGGGGTGCAGGGCCCAAGCACTTGGGCCATCCTCCACTGCACTCCCTGGCCACAGCAGAGAGCTGGCCTGAAAGAGGGGCAACCGGGACAGAATCCAGCGCCCTGACCGGGACTAGAACCCAGTGTGCCGGCGCCTCAAGGCGGAGGATTAGCCTAGTGAGCCGCGGCACCGGCCCTTAATTTATTCTTTTCCTTTAGTAGTCTGATGAAGCCTTTGAACTTTGTCATGGACCTTTTTTTTTTTTTTTTTCCCTGTTAATTGAGAAACAGAGAAATAAGACAGTGAGAACTCTTACTGGTTCACTTCCCAAATGCCCAAAACAGACTGCACGGAGCCAAGGTTGATGCCTAGAGCTGGGAAATCAATTCAGGTCTCCAATGTGTGTTACAGGAACCCAGTTACTCCAGACATCACTGCTTGCTCCCAGGGTCTGCATTAACTGGAAGCTAGAGTGAATAGCAGAATGCCTCAGGCACTCTGATAGGGAACATGAGCATCCTTTATTTATTTATTTATTTTTAGACTTCTTTTATTTAATTAAAGGCAGAGTGACACAGAGAATAGCAAGGATCTTCCATCCACTCACTCACTCCCCAAATGACTGTGATGGCCAGGAGCAAGTCAGAATCAAGAACTCCATTCAGATTTCCTATGTGGGTGGTGGGGACCCAAGTGCCAAGGCATCTGCTGCTATTCCAGCTGCATTAGCTGGGCAATGGATTGGAAGTGGAGCAGCTGGGACTTGAACCATACCTCTGATGTAGGCTGCCAGCGTCATAGCAGTGGCTCAATCTTCTGTACCACAATGCCAGCCATCCCTGCTTTTTTTTTTTTTTAAGATTTATTTTATTTATTTGAAAGGCAGAGTGATGGGGTAGGCATTGTGGTGTAGCAGGTTAAGCTGTTGCCTGCGATGTGGGCATCCCTTATGGGTACCAGTTCATATCCTAACTGCTCCACTTTTGGTTCAGCTCCCTGATAATGGCCTGGGAAAAGCAGTGAAAGATGGCCCAAATACTTCAGCCCTTGCCACTCACATGGGAGACCTGGATGAAGCTCCTGGCTTCCACCTGCCTCAGCCCTGGCCACTGCAGCCACTGGAAGAGTGAACCAGCACATGGAAGGTCTCTCTGTCTCTCCCTGTCTCCCTGTCTCTCTCTAATTATTGAATAAATAAATAAATAAATAAGTCTTAAAAAAAAAAAAAAAAAACAAAGGGTGGATCCAGGAGCTTCTTCTGGGTCCGCCATGTGGGTCGCACGGGCCCAAGCACTTGGGCCACCTTCTGCTGCTTTTCCCAGGTCATTAGCAGGGAGCTGACTTGGAAGTGGAGCAGCCGGGACACAAATATGGGATACTAGCATCACAGGAGGTGGCTTTACCTGCTGTGCCACAACCTGGCCCTCCAAACTGGGTCTTAATTTTTGTACCACATTCCCACCCCAATCTTTTTCTTTTCTTTTCTTTTCTTTTTTTTTTATATATTTATTTATTTATTTGAAAGAGTTAGAGAGAGAGGTATAGACAGGGAGAGGTCTTCCATCTACTGGTTTATTCCCCATTTGGCCATAATGGCCAGAGCTGATCGGATCTGAAGCCAGGAGCCTGGAGCTTCTTCTGAGTCTACCACGTGGGTGCAGCGGCCCAAGTGGAGCAGACTAGAACTGGCACCCATATGGGATGCTGGTGCTACAGGCGGCGGCTTTACCCCTTACACCACAGTGCCGGCCCCTCCAGTTAATTTTTTTAATTGTTTTTTTTAATTTTTATTTTTGACAGGCAGAGTGGACAGAGAGAGAGAGAGAGAAAGGTCTTCCTTTTGCCGTTGGTTCACCCTCCAATGGCCGCCGTGGCCAGCGTGCTGCAGCTGGCACATGGCGCTGCAGCCGGCGCGTCGCGCTGATCCAAAGCCAGGAGCCAGGTGCTTCTCCTGGTCTCCCATGCGGGTGCAGGGCCCAAGCACTTGGGCCATCCTCCACTGCACTCCCGGGCCATAGCAGAGAGCTGGCCTGGAAGAGGGGCAACCGGGACAGAATCCAGCGCCCCGACCGGGACTAGAACCCGGTGTGCCAGCGCCGCAAGGCGTAGGATTAGCCTGTTGAGCCACGGCGCTGGCCCAGTTAATTTTTAAATATTTATTTTCATTTGATTTGTAAAGCAGAGAGATAACACACAGAGATCAAGGATTTCCATC
This sequence comes from Oryctolagus cuniculus, assembly GCF_964237555.1. Taxonomy (NCBI): domain Eukaryota; kingdom Metazoa; phylum Chordata; class Mammalia; order Lagomorpha; family Leporidae; genus Oryctolagus; species Oryctolagus cuniculus. The sequence goes on from NC_091444.1 coordinate 54,657,859, forward strand.
CCCTGGTTCACTTCTCCAAATGCCTGCAATCACCAGGGCCTGGCCAGGCTGAAGCCAGGAGTTCAGAACTCAATCCAACTCTCCCACGTGGGTAGCAGGGACCCAAGTATTTGAGCCATCTGGATCGAAAGCAGAGTAGCGGGTCTTTTATTATTTTTTAAAATATTTATTTATTTATTTGAAAGTCAGAGTTACACAGAGAGAAGGAGAGACAGAGGGAGAGGTCTTCCATCCGCTAGTTCACTCCCCAGATGGCCGCAACAGCCGGAGCTGTGCCAATCCAAAGCCAGGAGCTTCCTCTGGGTCTCCCACGTGGGTGCAGGGGCCCAAGGAGTTGGGCCATCTTCTGCTGCTTTCCCAGGCCATAGCAGAGAGCTGGATCAGAAGCGGAGCAGCTGGGACTTGAACCGGCACCCATATGGGATGTTGCACTGCAGGCGGCTGCTTTACCCGCTACACCATAGAGCTGGTCCCAGTAGTGGGTCTTAAAACAAGCACTCCCATATGGGATATGGACAACCCAGGCAGCAACTTAACCACCTGGCTACTTTATTTTTTTTAATAGTTGATACTCAAAAGTATCAAAGGGAATATGGTAACAGCTCCCTTTTATTTCTACCAGTCTTCCCACTGGCAAAAGCTTTTCTTTTTCTTCTTCTTCTTTTTTATTTATTTATTTATTTATTTATTTGAAAGGCAGAGTGACAGAAAGGGAGAGACAGAGACAGAGAGTGATTTTCCATCTGCTGGTTCATTCCCCTAATGCCTGCAACAGTTGGGGCTGGGCCAGGCCAAAGCCAGGAGTCAGGAACTCCGTCCAGTTCTCCCACGTGGAAGGCGGAGCCTAAGCACTGGTGCCATCATCAGCTACCTCCTAGAGCTGTATTTGGGGAGTAACCGGGACTGAAACCACTCAGATGTGGGATGTGGGTGTCCCAAGGGACTGCTTAAGCTACTGTGGCACAATGCCTCTCCCTCAACAGCTTTATTATATCTTATACAAGCAAACATATTCTTTTCTAACACAAATAATGGCAAACTATATATTTAATTCTAGTTCTTTGGTGATGTATCTTTTTAAGAAAATTTTTTTTTTATTTGAAAGAGTTATACAGAGGGAGGGAGAGACAGAGAGAGCTTCCATCCACTGATTTACTTCCCAAATGGCTGCAATGGCTGGGGCTGGGTCAGGCTGAAGCCAGCAGCCAGGAGCTCATTCCAGGTCTCCCACGCGGGTGCAGGTGCCCAAGCACTTGGGCCATCTTCCACTGCTTTTCCCAGGCCATTAACAGGGAGCTGGATTGGTAATAAAGCAGCCAGGAAATGAACCAGGCACAATGCTAGTCCCACAGCTAAACTTCCAACAGTTATCCTTTACTAACATCAAATGTACCATGTTCAAAATTTCAATATTCTCATAATCTATTTAGCAGTTTATTTGCATTTTTTTCTGAATTAAGATTCCAATAAAAAATCCATGTATCCATGGTGTGTATATATATTAAAGTGAAAGACTTATTTGAAAGAGTTAAGGGGCAGGGTGAGGGGAGCTTCCATCTATTAGTTCACTTCCCAATGGCCTCAACAGCTGGGGCTTGGCCAGGCTGAAGCCAGGAGCCGGGAACTCCTTCTGAGTCTTTCATATCAGTCATCTGCTGCTTTATAAGTTGCATTAGCAGGGACCTGGGTGAGCAGTGGCATAGGCAGGACTTGAACTAGTGCCCATATAGGATGCCTGCATTGTAGGCAGCAGCTTAACCTGCTGAGCTGCAATGCTGGCCCTGATATATTTCTTAAATTTATTTCAATGTCTATTTTCCCTCCTCCTTTCTTTTTCTCCTTGCACTTCATTTGGCAAAGAAGCAGACTTGTTTGTGGAGTTTCATTGGTCTGTTAATGGTCATTCCTCTGCCTTCTGTGAGGGGGCGTTGCATCTAGTTATTTCTAAGAGATGGAAACTTTTCTCTCAGGTGCACTTAAAGAACTCTTTATTTTTAAATAAAAAAAAATTATTTGAGAGGTAGACAATTTACTACCAACTCCTTCACCCCCCAAAGACCACAGTGGCCAGGCTGGGCTAGGCTGAAGCTTGGAGCTGGGAACTCAGTCAGGTCTCCCAAACAGGTCCCGGAAACCCAATTTCTTTTTCTTTCTTTCTCCCTCCCTCCCTCCCTCCCTCCCTCCCTCCTTCCCTCCCTCCTTCCCTCCTTCCCTCCTTCCCTCTTCCCTCCTTCCCTCCTTCCCTCCTTCCCTCCTTCCCTCCTTCCCTCCTGCCTTCCTGCCTTCCAGATTTATTTATTTGAAAGTCAGAGTTAGGGAGGGAGAGAGCGAGCTTTCCCATCTTCTGGTTCATTCCCTAGATGGCTGCAATGGCCAGGGCTGAGCCAGGCCAAAGCCAGGAGCTTCTTTTGGGTCTCCCATGTAGGTAGCAGAGGCCCAAACACTTGGACCCTCTTCCACTGCTTTACCCAGGCTATTCACAGGGAGCTGGATCAGAAGTGGAGCAGCTGGGACTTGAACTTAAACCCCTATGGGAAGCCAGCATCAAAGACAGAGGCTTTGCCTGCTACACCACAACGCTGGCCCCAGGAACCTAATTTCTTGAGCCATCACTGCCACCTCCCAGGGTCTGTATTAGTAGGAAGCTAGAATCAGCAACTGGAGCCAGGTTGAAGTCAGGACATAGGTGTATTAACTAAGGTCTTAACTGCCAGACCAAATGCCTACCCTCTTCTTAAGATTCTGTATTTTCACTAGAGTTTTGTATTTCATTTGTCATATATTATGCATGTTGCTTCCTGCACCTGTTGGTTTATATTTTTCTCCCCTCCTGGGGAGAGAACATTGCTCATGTTGCACATTCCCTTTGTCTTTTCCCAATCATTTTTGGTCTTTTCCCTTCTAGTCCTTCCTACCTCTTTCAGTAAATGACAGAATAGACAGATCATGTGATGTGAACTCATTGGAGTACAATAAGATTTTAAAAATACTAAACCATTAAAATAAACTTAGTAGAATCAATTTTCTATAAAGTACGGTACATAATCATCAAGTTCTCTTCACTGAAGTATGAAGACTGAGTTGGGCAGAAGCACTAAATAGCTACATGAAGCATAAGGAAAAAAATATCTGTTCAAGGAGTTTCATTAAGTTCTTATCAATGTTATAATTCCCTTTCCAGGACTCATATTTTGGCTACATTATAATGAGTGACACTGGGACATCAGATGTCATTGGGCGAAGAGTTGAAGTTAATGGAGAACTTGCAACAGTGCGTTTTTCTGGCATTGTTCCTCCTGTGGCAGGTAAATAAGTGTGTGTGTGTGTGTGTAATTGTCCTTTGGCATCCTCAGGGGATTGGTTTCAGGATCCCTTCCCTGTGCATCCATGGATACCAAAATTTGGTGGTGCTCAGGTTCCTTACATAAAATTGTATAGTATTTGTATATAACCTACCCATGTCTTCCTGTCTATGTATACTTTAAATCATCTCTAGATTCATCAAAATACTCAATACAATGTAAACTCTATGTATGTTATTGTTATAATGTATTATTTAGGCAGTAATACCGAGAAATAAAGTAAGTCCTGGTTGGTATTTTACAAATACAATGATATGGGTGTATATCTTTAATGGTTGTTTAGCAAATATGAACACTTACATATTATTTTAATTTTTATTTATTAAATTTGTTGTGTAACACTCTCTATGTACTGTCTGGTGTAAAAACATTTAAAAACTTTCTTGAAAGGGCCTGTGTGGTGGCACAGTAGGTTAAACCCTATCTGTGATGCTGTTATCCCATATGAGTGCTGGTTAAACTCCTGGCTGCTCCACTTCTGATCCAGCTCCCTGCTAACTTACCAGGAAAGCAGTGGAGAATAACCCAAGTACTTGGGCCCGTGCCATTCACTTGGGAGGCCCGGATGGAGTTCCAGGCTCTTGGTTTTGGCCTGACCCAGCCCTGGCCGTTGTGGTCATTTGGACAGTGAACCCAGTGGATGAAATCTATCTCTCTGTCTGTCTCTCCCTCTCAATATTAGCTCTGTGTATCAAATAAGTAAATAAATAAATATTTTAAAAATTATTTAAAAAGTAAATTCAGGGGCCGGCACTGAGGCATAGCAGGTTAAATCATCACTTATAGGGCCAGCATCCCATATGGGTGCCAGTTCAAGACTCAGCTGCTCTACTTCTGATCCAGCTCCTGGCTAATGTGCCTGGAAAAGCAGCAGAGGATGGCCAAAGGCTTGGGCCCCTGCACTCATGTGGAAAACTTAGAGGAAGCTCCTGGCTCCTTGGTTTCAGTCTGGCTGAGCCATGGCCGTTGTGGCCATGTTGGGGAGTGAACCAGTGGATGGAAGACTTCTCTGTCTCTGTCTCTGCCTCTTCCTTTCTGTAACTCCACCTTTCAAATAAATAAATAAATCTTTTTTTTTTTTTTTTTTTTTTTGACAGGCAGAGTTAGACAGTGAGAGAGACAGAGAGAAAGGTCTTCCTTTTCTTGGTTCACCCCCCCCAAATGGCTGCTATGGCTGGCACGTTGCGCTGATCCGAAGCCAGGAGCCAGATGCTTCTTCCTGGTCTCCCATGCGGGTACAGGACCCAAGCACTTGGGCCATTCTCCATTGCCTTCCTGGGCCACAGCAGAGAGCTGGACTGGAAGAGGAGCAACCGGGACAGAATCCAGCGCCCCAACCAGGACTCGAACCTGGGGTGCTGGCACCACAGGCGGAGGATTAGCCTAGTGAGCCACAGTGCCAACCAATAAATAAATCTTTAAAAAGCAAAAAGTAGGGCCTGTGCTGTGACATAGTGGGCTTAGTATCCACCTGTAGTGCTGGCATCCCATATGGGCACCAGTTTGTGTCCTGGCTGCTCCTCTTCCAATCCAGCTATCTCCCTTGGCCTGGGAAAGCAATGGAAGATGGCCCAAGTCTGTGAGCCCCTGTAGCTGCATGCGTGGGAGAGCCAGAAGAAGCTCCTGGCTCTTGGTTTCGGATCCGCCCAGCTCTGGACATTGTGGCCATCTAGAGAGTGAACCAGCAGATAGAAGACCTCTCTGTCTCTCCCTCTCTCTGTCTGTAACTCTACCTCTCAAATAAATAAAATCTTTAAAAACAAAAAAGTAAATTCCACAGTCTGAATATTTGTTTTTTAAAGATTTAATTATTTACCTGAAAGAGTTACACAAAGAGAGAAGGAGGGGCAGAGAGAGAGAGGTCTTCCATCCGCTGGTTTACTCCGCAGTTGGCTGCAATGGCCAGAGCTGCTCCGATCCAAAGCCAGGGGCTTCTGGGTCTCCCACATAGGTGCAGAGGCGCAAGGACTGGGGCCATCCTCTACTGCCCTCCTAGGCCATAGCAGAGTTGGTTCGGAAGTGGAGCAGCCGGGATTGGATCAGGCACCCATATGGGATGCCGGCACTGCAGGTGGTGGCTTCACTCGCCAGGCCATAGCACCGGCCCCAGTCCTAAAAAAAAATTTTTTTTTGACAGGCAGAGTGGACAGTGAGAGAGAGAGAGAAGAGAGAGAAAGGTCTTCCTTGTCCATTGGTTCACCCCCCAAATGGCCGCTGATCCACACCACACTGATCCAAAGCCAGGAGCCAAATGCTTCTTCTGGTCTCCTGTGTGGGTGCAGGGCCCAAGCACTTGGGCCATCCTCCACTGCCTTCCAGGGCCACAGCAGAGAGCTGGAAGAGGGGCAACCCGGACAGACTCCGGCGCCCCGACCGGGACTAGAACCCGGTGTACCGGCGCCTCAGGCGGAGGAATAGATTATTGAGCTGCGGCGCCGGCCAGTCCTAAAATTTTTGAAATGGCTGTTTGTAGTTGAAGATATTTCTGTGATAGCCTCATACAGGTTTTTTTTGTTGTTGTTTTTTTTTTGTTTGTTTGTTTTTGGTTTTTTTTGACAGGCAGAGCGGACAGTGAGAGAGAGAGAGACAGAGAGAAAGGTCTTCCTTTGCCGTTGGTTCACCCTCCAATGGCTGCCGCGGCCGGCGCGCTGCGGCCGGCACACCACGCTCGGCGCACCACGCTGATCCAATGGCAGGAGCCAGGTGCTTATCCTGGTCTCCCATGGGGTTCAGGGCCCAAGCACTGGGGCCATCCTCCACTGCACTCCCGGGCCACAACCTCATACAGTTTTAAAAAAAGTATCAGGCCAGCACCGTGGCTCACTAGGCTAATCCTCCACCTTGCGGTGCTGGCACACCGGGTTCTAGTCCTGGTCGGGGTGCCAGATTCTGTCCCGGTTGCCCCTCTTCCAGGCCAGCTCTCTGCTGTGGCCAGGGAGTGCAGTGGAGAATGGCCCAAGAGCTTGGGCCCTGCACCCCATGGGAGACCAGGAGAAGCACCTGGCTCCTGCCATCGGATCAGCGCGGTGCGCCGGCCGCAGCGCACTGGCGGTGGCCATTGGAGGGTGAATCAACGGCAAAAGGAAGACCTTTCTCTTTGTCTCTCTCACTGTCCACTCTGCCTGTCAAAAAAAAAAAAAAAAAGGTATCATATCTTTTTTTAAAAAAGATTTATTTATTTGAAAGAGTTACACAGAGAGAGGAGAGGCAAAGAGAGAGAGGTCTTCCATCTAATGGTTCTCTCCCCAAATGGCTGCAAAGGCCAGAGCTGTGCCGATCCGAAGCCAGGAGCCAGGAGCTTCTTCCGGGTCTCCCACGTGGGTGCAGTGGACCATCTTCCACTGCTTTCCCAGGTCATAGCAGAGAGCTGGATCAGAAGTGGAGCAGCTGGGACTCGAACCGGCACCCATATGGGATGCCGGCACTTCAGGCCAGGGCGTTAACCCACTGTGTCACAGTGCCAGCCCCCAGAAAGTATCATATCTTAACTAGTGCTGTGGTGTAGCAGGTAAAGCTGCCGCCTGTAGTGCCTGTATCTCAAATGGGCCCTGATTCATATCCTGGCTGCTCCACTTTTAATCCAGCTCTCTGCTATGGCCTGGGAAAGCAGTAGAAGATGGCCCAAGTCCTTGGGCCCCTGCACCCACGTGGGAGACCCGGAAGAAGCTTCTGGCTCCTGGCTTTGAATCGGCGAGCTCCAGCCCTTGTGGCTAATTGGGGAGTGAACCAACGGATGAAAGATCTTTCTCTGTGTGTGTGTGTGTGTGTGACTCAGACATTCAAATAAATATAGAAATCTTTAAAAAAATTGTTTAGATGTAAGTAAAGATGGTGTGTTGAGGGGCTGGCGCTATGGTATAGTAGGCTAAGCCTCCTCCTGCAACCCCAGTTGTGTCCCAGCTGCTCCTCTTTCAATCCAGCTCTCTGCTTATGGCCTATGAAAGCAGTGGAAGATGGCATAAGTGCTTGATTCCCTGCACCCACTTGGGAGACCCTGAAGAAGCTCCTGGCTTCTAGCTACAGATTGGCCTAGCTCTGGCCATTGCGGCCATTTGGGGAGTGAACCAGTGGATGGAAGACCTTTCTCTCTGTCTCTCCTGCTCTCTGTCTGTAACTCTGCCTCTCAAATAAATACATAAAATCTTAGGAAAAAAAAAAGATGGAAAACAAAAAAGATGTTGAAGAGGGCAGAATAATGGCTCCTGAAAAATATCCCTGTAACCTGTGGTTATGTTGGGTTACATGCCCAAGGGGAATTAGGGTTACAAGGGGAATTCAGGTGGCTCATCAGCTGATACTAGGATTGGGAGAGTAGCTTGGTTTATCCAGGTGGGCCCAACGTAATCACAGGACTCTTAAGAAGTGGAAGAGGGAGGGGGGAGAGTCCGTCGCAGAGTGCCGTGAGGAGGGAAGGGAGGTTGAGCGTGTGTGCGGCCACCAGAAGCTGGAAATGTTTCCTGATATGATAAACAAGCCATCAAATGTGTAAGGTTTGTCTTACGTTTCTTGCCTCCCTCCCACCCCCCTTTTTTAAGTGGCAAATAGCGTTTGGAGGCTACAGTCTGGGCTGTGAAGGTGCTCGTTGCTACTGAGTTGGTCATTGTTTCTAATTCTTTGCAGTGGACAGGTTGTATCTGTAAGATAAATTCTTGGACAGTAGATTAAAGGAGAGGATGTGGTGTTTTTGTGTATTTATTGTAAAAGGTCTCAAACATATAGAAAAGGAGAAAGTAGTCTAATAATATAATACCCATATGTACTTGTCAATTTAACAATTCTTTTTTTCCCCACCCCTACCCCCTAACAATTCTTAACATTTCGCCATGTGTATTTCATGTCTTATTTTTGCTTAAGCATTTAAAATTACACTTACAGTGGCATTTCATCCCAAAATACTTCACTGTGCATCTCTGAAAATATACATTTTCTTATAAAACAGTATGTATGTTTTAAATTTGTTTTGATTTATATGGTCAAGTTTGTGAACAGTTATAAGTTGTTGTTGTTGTTGTTGTTTAGACTTGTTTATTTGAAAGGCAGAGTGACAGAAGGACAGACAGAGAAAGATCTTCCATTGGTTCAGTCCCCAAATGTCTGCAACAGCCAGGACGGACCAGGCCAGAGATCCAGTATGGGATGTCGGCATCATAGGCAACGAGTTAACCCGCTGCACCACAATGCCGGTGCTGGGGCTGCTTCCTGAGAGGGAGTCTGTGCTCCTGCAGATTAGTGCTGTTGCTGAAGCCCACAGTTGTGCCAAAGCGAAGGTCTACATTGAAGGTGGACTTGATGAATTAATGCACAAAAAAACAGAATGGTGCAGGAAATATGAGCATTGTTAGGTGTTAAGAGATTTTTATTGCTTTTGCTGTTGTGAATTTTTGTAGATACTCCTTTCTCAAGTCACTTTATTTCCATTTGTAGGAAAATCACAATACATTACTTTTTGCTAGTGCATGCTGCTTTCTTGTCACCTGTCAGAAACTCGAAATAAGAAGTATATGGAGCCAGCACAGTGGCACAGTGGGTTAATGCCCTGGCCTGAGCACCGGCATCGCATATGGGTGCTGGTTCGAGACCCGACTGCTCCACTTTTGATCCAGCTCTCTATGGCCTGGAAAAGCAGTATAAGAAGGCCCAAGTCCTTGGGCCCCTGTACCCACGTGGGAGACCCGGAAGAAGCTCCTGGCTCCTAGCTCCTGGCTTTGGATTGGCGCAGCTCTGGCTGTTGTGGCCCACTGGGGAGTGAACCATTGGATGGAAGTGTCTCTCTCTCTCAACTATTTCAAATAAATAAATAAATAAATCTTTAATAAAAAAAAGAAATAATAAGTTTATACTTAAAGTTACATGGCTGGTGCTGCGGCTCACTAGGCTAATCCTCCGCCTGCGGTGCCAGCACACTGGGTTCTAGTCCGGCGCCCCGACTGGGACTAGAACCCGGTGTGCAGGCGCCGCAAGGCGGAGGATTAGCCTAGTGAGCCGTGGCGCCGGCCGTGATGTGATTCTAACACTGCATTTTATTTGAGTTTCTGTAAGGAAGCTTAGAATTGCATTTTATACCTCACTGATTTTTTCAATTGTTCTTTTTTTTTTTTTTTAAGATTATTTATTTGAGAGGTAGAGTTATAGATAGTAAGAGGGAGAGACTGAGAGAAAGGTCTTCCTTCCACTGGTTCACTCCCCAAACGGCCGCAATGGCTGGATCACTCCTCAAATGGCTGAAACGGCTGGAGCTACACCCATCAGAAGCCAGAAGCCACAGCGCCGCGCCGGCCGCTTGGTTCTCTTCTAATGCTTCTTATGTCCCTGCTACTCTATACTCTCTCTCCTGCCCCCTCCCTCACCCTCACTTTCTTTTGTTAATGGCTTTTGATCTTCTAGTACCACTTTTTTCTGAAATATTAACATTTTAAAAAATGTTTGAGAGGCAGAGAGAGAGCCCCATTCACTGATTCACTGTCCAACTGCCTGGAGCTGGGGATTCAATCCAAGTCCTCCTCATGGGTGGCAGAAACCTAACTATTTGAGCCATCATTTACTGCCTCCCAGGATGCACCTTACTGTTACTTGTTTTGCTGTTTTTTTAAGATTTTTAAAAATTATTTGAAAGTCTGAGATCAAGATCTACTGATTCACTCCCAAAACAACTGCAAGAGCTAGGGGTGGTCCAGGCCAAAACCAGGAGCCAGGAACTTCATCCAGGTCTCCCATGTATGTGGCAAGAGCCCAACTTCTTGGATCATCATCCTCTGCCTTCCCAGGCACAGTAACAGGAACCTGGATCTGAAGCAGAGTATCTGGTTCTCAGACTGGCACTCCTGTGTGGGATGTGGTCATCACAAGTGACAGCTTAGCTGGCTGTACCACCGCGCCTGCTCCCAGAATGCATATTAGCAGGAGGTTGGAATTGGGAGAAGAGCTGGGATTTGAACCCAGGAATTCAAATATGGAATGTGGGCTTTCCAGGTGATGTCTTATTTTTTTTTGGCAGGCAGAGTTAGAGACAGAGAGAAAGGTCTTCCTTCTGTTGGTTCACCCCCCAAATGGCCACTATGGCCGGCGTGCTGCGTTTATCTGAAGCCAGGAGCCAGGTGCTTTCTCCTGGTCTCCCTTGTGGGTCAGGGCCTAGGCACTTGGGCCATCCTCCACTACCTTCCCGAGCCACAGCAGAGAGCTGGACTGGAAGAGGAGCAACCGGGACAGAATCCAGCGCCCCAACCAGGACTAGAACCGGGGGTGCTGGCACCACAGGCGGAGGATTAGCCTAGTGAGCCACTGTGCCGGCCCATCCAAGTGATGTCTTAACCAGTGTGTTGGGGCCGGCGCTGTGGCGTAGCGGGTAAAGCCACCGCCTGCAGTGCCAGCATCCCATGTGGGCAATGTTCGGGTCACAGCTGCTCCACTTCCAATCCAGCTCTCTGCTGTGGCCTGAGATAGCAGAAGATGGCCCATGTCCTTGGGCCCCTGCACCTACGTGGGAGACCCAGAAGAAGCTCCTGGCTTCAGATTGGTGCAGCTCTGGCCGTTGTGGCCAATTGGGGAGTGAACCAGTGAATGGAAGACCTCTCTATCTCTGCCTCTCTTTTTCTTTCTGTGTAATTTTTCAAATAAATAAAAAATCTTTAACCAGTATGCCAAACTCCTGCCCCAAGTATTCCTTTTTTAATTTTGTTATTTATATTTATAATTATTTTTAAAAGGTTTATTTGTTTTATTTGAAAGGCAGAGAGAAATATTCCTTCTCTTCCATCTGCTGATTCACTCCCCAAGTGGCTCTAACGGCTGGAGCTGAGCTGATCCGAGACCAGGAGCCGGGAGCCAGGAGCTTCTTCTGAGTCTCCCACATGGGTGCAGATGCCCAACCATTTGGGTCATTTTCCACTGCTTTCCCAGATGCTTTAGCAGGGAGCTGGATCAGAAGTGGGGCAGCTGGGACTTGAACCGGCATCTATATGGGATGCCGGTGTTGCAGGTGGTTGCTTAACCCACTATGCCACAGCGCCTGCCCCTCTAATATCTTAGACATTCTCAAGTTATAATTTTAAAAGCAAGAAACTATCCAGCAGGCATTAGAACATTCTTAGCTTGACTGTGTAGGGTGGTGCTAATTTCAAAAAGCTGCAGTGTTTTAGACTAACTTTGAAATTATGTGATTCTAGCTATAGAGGTATTGAAACTTCAACTTCTAGCTATCTGCTCCAAAGAGATGATCTCCGAGAGTAATAGAAGTCAATAGAGAATGAATCAGATTAGCAATATTGAGATAGGTAAGGAGACAGGGATCCAGAAAGAGTTGAAGGAAATATGTCACCACACCCTCTTTCTTGCAGGATTGCCTCCAAAGCTCCTCCGATAGCTGAGCAACCTAAAACCCTCTATTGCTGCAGAACTACCTCCCCTGGAAGTGGTCCTGCCATGATAATTCATTGTGATAACATTAATGTAAAATTGCCTTAACTGACACACTCCAGTTATGCACCTGACACCATGTTACTTCAGAGACTTCCTAAAAGGCCAGGAAATGGGCAAACATCAAATTCCTAGAACTCTCCACCCATTCCTGGAAAACCCTGCACCCAGTGCTGCCTCCCATGAATATTCTGTTCCTCTGCTCTCAAGATCACTTGAGAATCTTGTTAGGTACAGTTCACTCTTGAGCATGCCCAGATTCCTCAAGTGGGTACTTTTGCTTGGCAAATAAATCTTAACCCTCCACTGTACCTTATTTATGTCTTGTCCTTGAATTCCTTCTTGTGTTGGAGACAAGAACCTGTACCCAGCCATCTGACAACAGTATCACTTAATGCAGATAGGCTCTCCAAATTCCTCAGTCTTGCATGACTTAATTGTAGTTATTTGCCCCCCACCACCAAAATGTTATCTCAGAATTAATTAGGCCAGAAAGCCAAGGAGCAAAAGAATCGCCAAGGCAAATATTGGTAGTATCCATGGGAAAAGACAAAGGTACTGAATCCTTGGCCCTTGAATGAGTATATGCTTCTGTGAAGGCCAGACCAGTCCTAGTGTGAATGTAGATTCAGTAGTTAAAGCCAGAAGACTCAGACCTACCTCATTTTTAAGGTCATTGACCTTGTGAGATGGATGAATCTAGATACATTTGCCAATTCCATTAAATATTTCAGTTTTGAACTCTGGTTTGGATTTCACCTTCAGTAAGCAATCTTCTGATTATAAAGTAGCTTCTTGTGGTAGTCTGTTAATAGGGGTAGAATGCATTGAACACAGGGAATCTTTATCTTTTTAGAATACAGACTTTAATTTTTAGGGCAGTTTTAGATTCACAGCAAAATAGAGTGAAAAGAATAGTGTCTCATGTATGCCCTGACTCCAGGTGCATAGTCTTCTCTGGTTATCTGCATCCTGAACCACAGTGGTACATGCCTTTGTTTTTAAAGATTAGGTTATTTATTTGAAAGAGTTACAGAGAGGGAGAGAAAAAGAGAGGAATATCTTCCATCCACTGGTTCACCCCCCCAAATGGCTGTAATGACTATGGCTGGGCGGAGCTGAAGTCAGGAGCTTCATCCCGGTCTCCCATGTGGGTGCAAGGGCCCAACCACTTGGACAATCCTTCACTGCTTTCCCAGGCACATTAACAGAGAGTTGGATCAGAAGTGGAGCAGCCGGGACATGAACCGGCACCCATGTTGAATACCAGCATTGCAGGTGGCAGCTTAACCCATTATGCCACCAAGCTGGCTCCCACAATGGTATGTTATTACTACACTGCCTACACTACCTGTTATCACCCAAAGTGCTTTCTTTAGGGTTCATGCTTGATGTTGTACATTCTATAGGTCTGGACAATTGTCTAATGACATGTTTCTACCTTTATCTACCCCTACAGAGTTCTGCTGCCTTAAAAATCCTCTGTGCTCCACCTGTTCATCTTTCCTTCTAACTCCTGGCAACCCTTATCTGTCTAAAATTTTTGCCTTTTCCAGGATATTCTACAGATGGAATCATATAGTATGTAACTTTTTCAGACTGAATTCTTTTGCTTAATGACATGCATTTAACTTTCCCCATATTTTTTAAGTGGCGCTGGCATTCATATAGGTGCTGGTTTGAATCCCAGCTGTTCCACTTCCAATCCAGCTCTCTTCTAATGGCCTGGGAAAGCACTGGAAGATGGCCAAATTAGTTGGGCCCCTGAAACCCATGTGGGAGACCTGGAAGAAGGTCCTGGCTCTTGGCTTCAGATCAGCCCATTGCAGCTATTTGGAGAGTAAGCCAGTGGATGGAAGACCTATCTCTCTGTCTCTTCCTCTCTCTCTCTCTGTAACTCTCTCAAATAAATAAATTAAATTAAAAAAAAAAAAAAAAACAGTTACAGGGAGGGAGGGAGGGAGGGAGGAATTGTGGCAGAAAGAGAAAGAGATCTTCCATCTGCTGGTTCACTCTCCAAAAGACCACAAGAGACAGGGCTGGGTCGGTCAGGCTGAAGCCGGGAGCTTCATCTGAGTCTCCTATGTGGGTCGCAGGGGCTCAAGCACTTGGACCATCCTCCGCTTCCTTCCCGAGCCATAGCAGAGAGCTGGATTGGAAGTGGAGCAACCAGGACTAGAACCCAGCGCCCATATGGGATGCTGGCGCCGCAGGTGGATGATTAACCAACTGAGCCATGTTGCCGGCCTCGCACATCTATTTTTCATACTGAGTAATAACCTGTTGTTTGGATGTGCTACAGTTTATTCATTCAGCTACTGAAGGACATCTTCGTTACATTCTTGTTTTGGCAGTTATGAATAAAGCTGCAATAAACATCTGTGTGCAGGGGTTTTCCAGCTCATTTGGGTAAATACTAAGGAGCATGATTGCTGGATTGTTGGATTAATTATTTTTAATTCTTCTGATTTTAGTGAAGTTGGGTCTGATTATGATTGACTTTTCATGTGGCTTGAATCCAGGGAGATTAAACAAATCCTGTTGACTAGAATATTTGGGCTTGTTTGACAGCTTCATTACTGTAAACTAATAAGCTTGTGTTCCGGTGGCTGCTTCAGTCACTTGTGCACTTGGATTTGCTGGACTGAGGCTTCTGGGATGTGACCCGAGGGTATATCAAGCAGAAGCCTGGACTGATCCCTGTTGGGACCTGAGTGGCGAGGTAGCCAAGTATCACTTCTGTCCGCTCCCTCTGTCTGATACTGTACTTCCTACTCCAGCATCCATCAGTGGACTGGCTTAATAAAAACTTGGCAAACAACAGTTATTTTTCTTCAGAGTTATAGCCAATCACAATCAAATGCTTGCTCCCTCCATGGGTGTTAGCTTGAGAAGGGAGTTGTTCTTTGTCATATGAAAGAACAGCATTGTGTTTTGTGTTCTACTTGATAATGTCCCTCAGCTGAACTGATTCAGATCGTTTTTATTTTTTATTTATTTTTTTAAAGCTTTATTTATTTACTTGAAAGTCAGAGTTGCACACACAGAGAGAGTCTTCCATCAGCTTGTTCAATCCCCAGTTGGTTGCATTGACTGGAGCTGCACCGATCAGGAGCCAGGAGCTCCTTCCAAGTCTCCCACATGGGTGCAGGTGCCCAAGGGCTTGGGCCATTTTCTACTGCTTTCCCAGGCCACAGCAGAGAACTGGATAGGAAGTGGAGAAGCTGGGTCTTGAACCAGATCCCATATGGAATGCTGGCACTTCAGGCCAGGGAGTTAACCCGCTATGCCACAATGCTGGCCCCTTTTTTATTTTTATTAAATATTTATTAATTTGAAAGAGTTACACAGAGAGAGGAGAGGCAGAGGCGGGAGAGGGGGAGGTATTCCATCTGCTGGTTCACTCCCCAGTTGGTCGCAATGACCGGAGCTTCACTGATCCGAAGCCAGGAGCTAGGAGCTTCTTCCAGGTCTCTCATGTGGGTGCAAGGGCCCAAGGACTTGGGACATCTTCTACTGCTTTCCCAGGTCACAGCAGAGAGCTGGATGGGAAGTGCAGCGGCCGAGACTAGAACCGGCGCCCATATGGGATGCTGGCGCTTCAGGCCAGGACGTTAACCCGTTGCACCGCAGCGCCTGCCCCCCGGATAGTTTTTATTATGAATTACGTTAATTGTGCTTATTTCTTATATAAAGGCTTTGGTTTGCCAAAAAGTGTACTGGGACATGAGAAATAGGTGTGTGTGTTAGTTCAGGGCTGGTCCTTGTTAGTGGTGTTATTTTTGGCAAGTCACATTTTTCCTGAACTTGCATTTCTTATCTCTAAACTGAGATCATCTCTGTTCGTGCTTATTGAATAGGGCTTCTGTGAGAAGCAGGATAAGTTCAAGCTTTGTAGAGTGTAATATGAGTTGGACAATAGGGCCTTACCTCTTATATATAATCGGGACTCAACTCTATTCACCTTTAATCTTTTCCTCCTGCCATAAGCCCTTGCCCTGACCTCTGAGTGACACTTAGCTCCAGCTATATTGGATTTTTTGAAATTCTCTAAACAGATAGTGAAGTCTCAGACTATTCCTTGTCTCAAGTATTTTCTCTTCTGGGTTTACCTCAAATGTTGCTGTTTCTGTTCTGTCTTTCCCATATGCCTCCCCAACAAATACTGTCATTGTTTCTGTAACATCTGTACTTACTTTTATCACAAGGTTTCTCTTATCTAATAACCATTGGTTTACACATCTATCCTGTTAGAAAACTGAGGTGGTTTAGAGTAAGAGACTCTGTAAGTCTCTAACACATCTTTTAGCTGTATCCACAAATTTTGACATGTAGTATTTCATTAGTCAGTTAAAATATTTGCTGATTTATATTGTGATTTATTTTTTGATGTGAGGTGATTTTTAGAAAAATGCTTACTTTCTGGGGCCGTTGCTGTGGTGCAGTAGGTTAACGCCCTGGCCTGAAGCACCGACATCCTATATAGGATGTTCGAGACCTGGCTGCTCCACTTCCAGTCCAGCTCTCTGGTGTGGCCTGGGAAAGCAGTGGAGGATGGCCCAAGGCCTTGAGACCCTGTACCCAAGTTGGGGCCCTGGAGGAAGCTCCTGGCTCCTGGCTTCGGGTCGCCGCAGCTCTGGCCGTTGCGGCCAGTTGGGGAGTGAACCATCAGATGGAAGACCTCTCTGTCTCTGTCTCTATCTCTCTCTCTCTGCTTCTCCTTCTCTCTGTGTAATTCTTTCAAATAAAGAAGTAAAATCTTTAAAAAAAAAAAGCTTACTAAGAACATATGAGAATTTTCTAGTCACTTTTTGTTACTTCCCACTGAATTCCTCTGTGGTCAGAGAACAGACTCTGTGATTTGTCTCCTTGTTTCTAAAATTTATTTTTTTTGCTGTGGTAAAATTCATGTAATATAAAATTGGCCAATCTAACTACTTTTGAATGTATACTTCTGTGGCATTACACACATTCATGTGCAACCATCATCATCGTCCATCTCCAGAATATTTTTATCTTCCTAAACTGAAACTCCATTCCTAAGAAACAATAGTTTCCCATTCTCCTCTCCCATTAGTCCCTGGTGTCTACCATTCAACTTTCTGTCTTTATGAAATTGACTACTTTAGATGCCTCATATAAATCATACAGTAATTTGTCCTTCTGTGAATGACTTACTTCACTTAGCATAATGTCCTCAAGACTCATGTGTGTTGTGTGTGTCATAATTTCTTTTCTTGGTATTTTATCCTTTTTTGATGCAGTAAATACATACAAAGAAATCAACCAAGGAGAAAAAATATTGCTCAAAGAAATAAAAGAAGATGTAAGAAATGGAAAGACATCACATGTTCATGGATTGAAAGATTAATATTGTTAAAATGTCAGTGCTACGCCGGCGCCGTGGCTCAATAGGCTAATCCTCCACCTTGCGGCGCCGGCACACCGGGTTCTAGTCCCGGTCGGGGCGCCAGATTCTGTCCCGGTTGCCCCTCTTCCAGGCCAGCTCTCTGCTGTGGCCAGGGAGTGCAGTGGAGGATGGCCCAGGTGCTTGGGCTCTGCACCCCATGGGAGACCAGGAAAAGCACTTGGATCCTGGCTCCTGCCATCGGATCAGCATGGTGCGCCGGCTGCAGCGGCGGCCATTGGAGGGTGAACCAACGGCAAAGGAAGACCTTTCTCTCTCTGTCTCTCTCTCTCACTGTCCACTCTGCCTGTCAAAAAATAAAAATAAAATAAAAAAAATAAAATAAAATGTCAGTGCTACCCAAAACAATGGCCATCCACAGATTCAGTGCAATCCCTCTCAAAGTTTCAACAGTTTTTTTTGCTTACACACTTAATTATAATACTATGGCTATGTTTCACTTAATTATTGATAATGTGGGCTTATATCTGTCATCTTACTTGATTTTTGTCTTGGAGATTGTGTTCTTTCCCTACCATGATTGAAGTTCTTAATTTAGCATTAACTTGTCCATTCCCTAAGACATTTCTTTCTTTCTTTTTTTTTTTTAAATGTCTTTAATTCCGTTTTCCATTAACTTTTTTTCTTTTTCTTAAGATTTATTTATTTGAAAGGCAGAGTTACAGAGGGGCAGAGAGGGAGGGCTTCCATCTGCTAGTCCACTGCCAGATGGCCACAATGGCCGGAATTGTGCCGATCCAAAGCGTGGAGCCAGGAACATCCTCCGTCTCCCACGTGGGTTCAGGGGCTCAAGGACCTGGGCCATCCTCTGCTACTTTCCCAGGCCATAGCAGAGAGCTAGATTGGAAGTAGAGCCCCCAGGACTTTATTAGCAGAGAGCTGGATTGGAAGTGGAGCAGCCGGGACTCAAACCAGTACCCACATGGGATGCCGGCACTGTAGGTGACGGCTTCACCTGCCATGCCACAGCACTGATCCCCCCACCCCCAACATTTCTTTCTTCTTCAGTGGTGTCTATGTGATACAGTTTCCATGATAAATAATATTTGTTTGTAGGAAAATGAAACTTTACCTCTCTCATTACTCAACTGTTTTTTCTTATTCTGCTAGGACTCTGGTTAGGAGTAGAATGGGACAACCCCGAAAGAGGAAAACATGATGGGAGCCATGAAGGGACTGTATATTTTAAATGCAGGTAATTTTTCTTGAGTTGGCATGAAAATTTAGTCAAGATATTGTTTAATAGTTGAATGAAAAGGAAGAAATATTGTTTGACTTACGGGGTAGTTATAATGTATAATTCAGGTATTCTAAAATGGTACTTTTTTGATATTGCCTTAACCACTGTTGGTTGTAGAGGTTTTAAAGAATTCTGGCTCAGTGTTATAAATGGGGTTGCTTTTTTTTTTCTTTTTACAGTTTTTAAAAATTTGAATATCAGCCTCTTATTGGTTCATTAACAGTTTATAATACATTAAGTGAATAATAGAAAAGAGAAATAGCTTATGTATCAGATAAGAATAAATTGTTACACAAAATACATAACATCTGAATAGTAGAATGCTGAGCTAGCATTAAAAAATAAGTTCTTGTCATAGAAGGATTTGCATATTGTATATCTACTAGTATTTTTAATGGCCTGATATCAGAGAAACTCCATGAAGCTCTGATAAAGATGGTAGGAAGCTTATGGTATAGCATCTGTCTCTTTAAATATTATTTGTTTTCCTTAGCTTTCAGTTTCTCAGAAAGATTTCTTACTATGAAATTGTTTCTCCTTAGGTGTGGTATAGTGAGCACAATACTGACCTGGAAATCAGAGTCCTCTAATCTGTTTTGAACAATCTTTATTATCCTGAAGAAGACAAAATTTACTGAGCTCTAAAACTGCAAGTCAGATGGGGCCAGCGCTGTGGCATAGTAAGTTAAGCCTCTGCCTGTGGCACTGACATCCCATGTGGGTGGTGCTTCGATTCCCGGCTGTTCCACTTCCAATCCAGCTCCCTGCTAATGGCCTTGGAAAGCAGTAGAGGATGGCCCAAACACTTGGGCTCCTATACCCATGTGGGAGACCTGGAAGAAGCTCCTGGCTCCTGGCTGCAGATAGGCCAAGCTCTCTGGCTGTTGCAGACATCTGGGGAGTGAACCATTGAATGGAAGACCCCTCAGTCTCTCCCTCTCTCTGAACTTAACTCTGCTTCTCAAAAAAATAAATAAATAAAATAAATAAAAATATTTTTAAAAGATTTATTTTTATGTATTTGAGAGTTAGAGAGGGAGACAGAGAAGGTGTTCCCTCTGCTGGTTCACTACCCAAATGGCCGCAACAGCTGGAGCTGAGCTGATCGAAAGCCAGGAGCAGGGATCTTCCTCCGGATCTCCCACGTGGGTGCAGGGGCCCAAGCACATGGGCTATCCTCTTCTACCTTCCTAGGCACATTAGCAGGGAGCGAGATCGGAGGTGAAGCAGCCAGGACTCGAACCAGCACCATAGGGGATGCTGGCGCTGCAGGCTGGGGCTTTAACCCACTGCGCCACAGTGCTGACCCCATATAATAAATCTTTTAAAAAAACAAAGAATTATATAACAACCGGTTTGATTGACTTCTGTAACTTTACACTATTATTTTTTAAGATTTATTTATTTATTTGAAAGAACTGCAGAGAGAAAGGGAGAGACAGGGATGGTCCTTCTGTTGGTTTACTCCCCATATGGCCACAGTGGCTAGGGCTGGGCCAGGCTTAAGCCAGGAGCCTGGAGCTTTCTCTAGTTTCCAACATGGGCTCAGGGATCCAAGCACTTGGATCATCTGTTGCTGCTCTCTGAGGCCACCAACAGGAACTGGGTTGTAAGTGGAGCAGCCAGGACACAACCCTACGTCTATTTGGGATGCTGGGTCCCAGGAGGTGGCCTTACTGCTGCACCACAATGCCAGCCCCTATAAACTACTTAATTCCAAGTTATTCTTTAAAATTTATTTTTATTTTAAAAAATGTTTGAGAGAGTGATAGAGAAGAAGACAGAAAGATCATACATCTACTAGTTCAGTCTCCAGTGGCCAGGGCTGGGCCAGGCTGAAGGCAGGAGCCAGGAACTCCATCCTGTTCTCCCATGTGGGTGGCAGGGACCCAAGGACTAGATTGGTCATCTGCTGCCTCCCAGTGTATGCATTTAGCAGGAAGCTGCATGAGAAACAGAGCAAGGACTCAATGGAACAGGGGAATGAAGGCCTCCCAAGCAGTGGCTTAACCCACCCCACTGTGCCACATACAGTTGCTTCTCTTTCAAATTATTGAAATTGGTATTTTGTTGACTTAAAAAACTCACACCGGGAGGTGATGGGTATTGGGCATAGTGGCTAAAATGTTGATTAGGGGGTGGGAAGTTGGCTCAGCAGTTAAGACATCTGCATCCCATATTGGAGTGCACTGTTTGGAGTCTACTCTGCTTCCAATCCAACTTCCTGTTAATGCACACCCTCAGGAGGCAGCAGATGATGGTTCAAGTACTTGGGTTCCTCCCATTAACATGGGAGACCTCAGATGAGTTCTTGGCTTCAGCCTGATGCAGCCTTGGCTGTTGCAACATTTGGGGAGTGGACCAGAGGATGGGAGATCTCTGTGTGTATATTTCTCTGTCTCTCTTCTTTTTTTTTTTTTTTTTTTTAAGATTTACTTATTTAAGAGGTTGAGTTACAGAGAGGGAGAGACAGGAGACAGAGAGGTCTTCTGTCTGCTGGTTCACACCCTGAATGGCTACAGTGACCACGGCTGGGCAATCTGAAGCCAGGAGCCAGAAGCTTCTTCAAGGTCTCCCATGTAGGTTCAGGGGCCCAAGCACTTGGGCTATATTCTACTACTTTCCCAAGCCATTAGCAGGGAGCTGGATCAGAAGTGAAACAGCTAGAACTTCAATTGGTGCCCATATGGGATGCTGGCATCGCAGGCGGAGGCTTAACCTACTATGCCACAGTGCCTTTCAAATACAATGAAATACAAATGAAAATAAAAAAGGTAACAGAAAATATACCAGCATCCCACATCTCAATTGTTTGGATTCATTTCCAGGTCTAGTTTCTGAGTCCAGTTTCCTTCCAGTGCAGACCCTGGGATGCAGCAGGTGATGTCTCAAGTAGTTGGGCCCCTGCCACCCATGTGGGAGTTCTGGATTGAGTTCCAGACTGCCAACTTCTGATTCTTGACTTCAGCCTGGCCCATCATGGCTATTAAGGCATCAGGGGAGTGGGCTAGCAGGTAGAAGCCTTGTCTCTCTCCCTTGTCTCTGACTCTTGTTCTTTATGCCTCAACTAAATTTTTTTAAAGTTTTAAAAAATCCAAGTCTCCCAGGAATTCCAGGTCTTCCAGGTTTCCCATGCGGGTACAGGGGCCCAAGCACCTGGGCCATCTTCCACTGCTTTCCCAGGCCATTGCAGAGAGCTGGATCATAGCAGCTGGGACTTGAACCAGTGTCCATATGGGATGGCAGTGCCGCAGGCGGAGGATTAACCCACTGCGCTACCGTGTCGACCCTATTTATTTTTTACATAACTACTTTTAATTATGATTGTGGGGCCAGCATTGTGGTGTAGCAGATTAAGCTGCTGTCTGCATCGCAGGTGTCTGTGAGTGCCACTTCACTTCTGATAGTGGCTTCTGCACTTCTGATCCAGCTCCCTGCTGGTGTGCCTGCGAAAGCAATGGAGGATGGTCCAAGTGCTTGGGCCCCTGCAGCCATGTGGGAGATCTGGAGGAGGCTCCTGGCTTCGGGCTGGCCCAGCTACAACCATTGCTGCCATTTGGGAAGTGAACCAGAAAATGGAAAAATTCTCTCTTCCTCTCTCTGTGACTCTACCTTTCAAACAAATAAATTTTAAAAAAATGAGAAAATAGTATGACTGTGAAATAGTTTCTGGGAAAATGGTATACCTGTTTTAAGTAAGCAAAAGATGAGTCAAAAGTTGTTGTATTTGGGCAAGTGTTTGGCTCAGTGGTTAAGACATTGCTTAGGATGCCAGTGTCCCCTATCTGAGATCCTGGGTTTGAGTTCCAACTCCATTCTTAATTCTAGCTTCCTGAATGTGTACCCTGATGATGGCTCAAGTGCTTGAGCTCCTGCCATCCATCTAGGAGACTCATTGAGTCTTGGGCTCTTTGCTTCAGCCTGGCCCAGCCCTGGCTGTTTCAGGCATTTGGAGAGTGAACCAAGTGGTGGTGGATCTCTTTGTTTCTCTGCCTTTCAAAAATTAAAAAAACACCTGTTATATAAATAAAAGTATGTCTTAGTATCAAGTGGTTGATAGTGTGTTAGGCATATAACAATGAAGTTATTCACTTGGTCATTCAAATCTGCAAAAGTTTGCTTGCTTGGAGAGAATATCAGGAAGAACTGAGTGGAATGTGTGAGAATATTTACGACTCTGAGTTCACCAGTGTTCAGATTATTCGGTTAGGTTCTGCCTCTAGGGTACAACTTTGGAATAGACTGATTTCAAGGCCAACCAGTTCAGCTCACATTGATCTTATAAGACTCCAGTGCATAACAGAATAATATTTGCAGGAATTTAATCTCAATTTTATCAGTTATCTTAGACTATAGGATGGGCTTTCACCCATGGAATAGACAGTTTTATAGATCATTCGCGGTTATTCATATTTTATCATGTGTTCCTCATTCTTTTTGAAGTAATTATAACAGGACTTACTAATATCTTTCTTTGAGGGACCAAATAAAGTAATGGTCATGAGTGCAATTAAAAGCTGGTTGAGCTAAAATCCAGGCTCTGGACTACTCTTCACTTTAGATCTCTAAAAGCAGGGTGGGTTGTTGGTTTTTTTTTTTTTTTTTTTTCCTGTAATAGTTCGTGGGTCAGTCAGAAGAAGACTAGCAAACAGACCAGAGCATTGTGGAAGGTCTTCTGTAAGCATGAGCTTTGATTTCATGTTACTCTTTAGTTTCTGATTTCTTCTTTTCTCTTGTACAACCTAAGGTAAATATGACAATCTCCTGAGCTGTTATATTTGTAACATAATGTTGATAGAAGTTTACAGGTTTATTCAAAATTTATGACTGTGGATCAGTCTTGAACATTTTTCCTGGGTGTTTCTGTTCCCTACCTGTCATCTCTTAGGGCGCTGAGAGGTATGAATACAATAATCACTCTTCAAGTCCTCGATACCTTGTCCCAAGCCAGGACAGTGATTTCCAGCTTTTTTCTTTTAACTTGAAGTACTTGTGTTCTAAACTGAACAGTCTGGGTCAGTATTCCACCTACTCAGCTTTTATTTCAAAATTTGGTTTCCAAGCAATAATACAATTTCTCTATCTGATGGGAAATAAATCTTAAACTGTGACTTTTCAGTACCAATGAGTGGAATCTAACTTTAATACTTGGCATCAGAGAACAGACTGTTCCAGACCATGTCCAAGATACTGGACAGCTTAGGAAATAAAGCCCTTGATTTATTCATCTTGTGTGAGTCATAAGGTTGTTGGAAAGTGTTTTGAGGCTTTTAGATGTGCCTTAATTTTAGATGTGCCTTAATGGATCAGTATAAAATCTCCTGATATGGTGTGAAATGTTTGAAGAGTTTTTTAAAACAGCACTGAGCATAATGAGAGTATGCAGGCAGGGCACAGCTTCTCCCAAAAAGGTGAACATAGATCAATTTCATTTTTTAAAGTCTCTCAATCTTGAATCGGGGCAAAATCATAATTGTGTCCCTCAAAAACAGTCTACAACCAAATGCTTGTCTACTGTGTGATTGCCTCCCCCTCTTCTCCAACCATGGAAAAACAACTTCACCAGGTCAGGTCTCTAATTATTATAGCACTGAAAATACAGGACAGATTTCTCTTATGATGAATGGTAGTTATATGATCTTGTTGAATAAAACCTAATTATGTCTGAAGCAAATAGGGTATCAATATTAACATTACTTATTAGAAACTTCAGAGACCTAGTTTTTTCTATCTGCATGGAAAGCAGCTTACTATGGGAATTGGGAACTCTGTTGGAGACCCTTTCCATTTGAGTAGTATTGCCAGATTCTGCAAATGAAAACTCCAAATGCACAGTGGAATTTGGATTTCAGATAAATAACAATTTTTTGTATAATATTGTGTCCCATAAAAGTGTATTAAAAATGATTTGCTATTTACCTGAAATCCAAATTTCATTAAGCATCCTGATTTTTTTTTTTTTTGTAAAAGATTTATTTTTATTTGAAAGGTAGAGACAGAGGGAGGGGTCTCTCCCTCTGCTGGTTTCACTCCCCAAATGGCTGCAGCAGAGCTGAGCTGAGCTGAAGCCAGGAACCAGGAGCTTCTTCTGGGTCTCCCACGTGGGTGCAAGTGTGGGTGATAGCAGGGAGCTAGATAGGAAGTGGAGCAGCCAGGACTCAAACCAGTGCCCAAATGGGATGCCAGTGCTGTGGGCTGGGGTTTTAACCCGTTGCACCACAGTGCCATCTCTGAGCATCCTAAATTTTATCTTGAACCCTACTGGAGATATAAGACATTCTGAATCTTATAATGGCTTCATGAACCCCTCCCATTTCCACAAGGGCCATGGTCATGACATCAATTTAGTTAACATTTTTAACTGGCATGCAGAAAGAGGAAGAAACTTGAACAAGCTGAATACTTTGAAGAGAAACATTTTGGACTTTCCTCCATTTATTCTCCCTGCTCCCTTTTGCCCTCCATTATTTTTCTCTTTGGACAGGTTTCAGAATTTCAGTGTTCAGATGTAAGTTTTTTTTTCTTCACGAAGAGTAATTTTTGGGTATTCATCTTTTTTTTTATAAGGCTTTTTTTTTTTTTTTTTTTTTTTTTTTTGACAGGCAGAGTGGATAGAGAGAGAGAGAGACAAAGAGAAAGGGGTATTCATCTTTGTATTTGGGGATTCATGGCTATTCTTCCAGAGTTGTGTAAACGTGTTTTTCCACCATCCCCTATCATTTCACAACTTTTTGTCCAGTTCAGATGTATTTTAAAATAGGGCAGGTAATTTGTCTATGCGTGCCTTTGTCTCGTTGACTCTGGAGGTCTGGCCTGTGAAAACTCTTGTCTCCTGGGCAGCGGCATTGCTAAGGGCAGTCAACAGTGACAGGTAGAACTTCTCTGCTGCCTATTTTCTCAATCTCATCCAAATCATCAGTGTGCAATCTTTCTGTCTTACTAAAATGTTTCTGGGTTCTGTTCAGGGTGTTCATGCTGTCAACCATGTGCACAGCCAGGCCCCTCCAGCCAAAGTGGTTGGTGCACCCAAACCCTGGTGCAGGTAGGCCTTCTCTGGGTTCCCATCCTTGTCCACTGGAAGATCGGAGTTGAAGATGACAGACACTTGCAACATCAATAGCATGGGCACACATGTTGGTGGACACCAGAATCTTCTCTTTGCCTCCTGGGAAGCACTCAATCTTTTGAGAGTTCTGCTGCCAGCTGGCTGTTTTGCGTATATGGAAGATCCTCTGACCAAGTGATGGTAATGGTCCCCTACATGTTGTACAGGATGGGAACTTCTTGTCTCTGTTGTTGCACAGGATGTAATAACTGCTTGATGGTGTCCAACATCTCCTCACACTTCAGCCTGATTACATTTGGGTCTGAGACCACTTTCTGGGCAAAATTCCACACAGAGCCTTCAAAGGGGGCAGAGAAAAGCAGCATCTTCTGGATATGGATGCTCTGACCCTCACATTGGCCTCTTCCAGAATAAACACCTTGATCTTGGGGGTCAATGAACTTGAGCTTGGTGCACCAGTCCAGGGTGGTCCCCAGGATGCCAATGACAGTCTGTTCACTGATCCTCAGACCTCTTTCCAATTTATTGCCACAAACAGCATAAGCAAGTTTTAGTTCAGGATAAAAATCTGGCCATCTACTCAACTACTGTTCTCATTTGAAGGGCAAGTTGCTGGGGAGAGGAATAGACACTGGGAGTATCTATTTGCAGGTTCTACTTGGCTGAGCATGGCCAACACAAAGGCAGTTGTTTTACTAGTACCAGACTGAGACTGAGCGGTCAAGTTCTGTGTGGGTTCAGCATGTGTCAAAGGCAAAGCGTTCTCTTGTATCTTGGATGGATAGTTGAAACCCATGGCAAAGACTCTATGGAGAAGTTGTAGTTTCAACTGGGGCTCTTCAAAAACTCCACTGAATAGAGGTGGCAGTTGGGATGCCTCTGGCTGGACTTCACATGGCTTGTGTTCTGGACAATGCTGCTTCTGATAAGCTTGCTGAGCAAGGACTCGGCAGCTCTGTCCTGTCTCTCTTCTTCATTTGTCTTCTCCACGTTAGCATTGGTCTTGACAACAGTACCATTTGGTATCTGCTTTGATTTTTCTCTTCCTTAAGATGCAAGTTGCTCAACTAAGTGGAGAATATGGTGGGAAAGTGTCAGGAAAATCACTTAAAAGATTTTTTTTTTTTTTGACAGGCAGAGTCAGAGAGACAGAGAGAAAGATCTTTTCCATTGGTTCACCCCCAAAGTGGCCGCTATGGCCGGCGCGCTGCGCCAATCCAAAGCCAGGAGCCAGGTGCTTCCTCCTGGTCTCCCATGCGGGTGCAAGACCCAAGCACCTGGGCCATCCTCCTCTGCCTTCCCAGGCCACAGCAGAGAGCTAGACTGGAAGAGGAGCAACCGGAACAGAATCAGGCACCCTAACCGGGACTAGAACCCGGTGTGCCGGCGCTGCAGGCAGAGGATTAGCCTAGTGAGCCGCGGCTCCGGCCGACTTAAAAGGTGTTTAAATCAACAGAGCCTCCAACTCCACCAGGGCCTCCTGCTCATCTGCAGTGAGACCCTGTGAGTCAGTAGCCATGGTTTTGATGTGGGTGGGACCCTTGCTTGGTGGATTTGTCTGCGGCTGTAGTTATAAGCTCCAGGAGATGGTGGTGAACCCCCAGATATAACATCTTTGTATTAATCTAGAATCTCAGTAGAGTCTATGTAAATCATCACACGTTTTTGGAGATCAGTTGTTACTGATGAGCACCAAATCAGCTAGGATTTTTGATTATTTGCTGTTCTGTTTTGTTTTCTGAGAAACCTGCTGGGAGTATTCCAGAAAAGATATGATCTTTGATGTTAGCCTTTGATCTGTGAAGGACATAGCATACGCTGCAATTACCTAACGCTACTCCTGATTCCTTTCATCTGCTTGCAACTGAACTCAACAGTAATAAAACTCTACTGTTGACTTGTTCATTATCACTGTTTGAAGAAGTGTAACTTTAGGAAAAAACTGCCAGCCATGCCATTTGTGTATATGAGTTTTTTCTTTTTTTGGCAGTGTTGCTGTCTGATTTATCATAAGTGTATGGATTTTTTTTAACTTTTATTTAATGAATATAGATTTCCAAAGTACAGCTTATGGATTACATTGGCTCCCCCCCGCCATGACTTCCCTCCCACCCGCAACCCTCCCCTTTCCCACTCTCTCTCCCCTTCCATTCTTATCAAGATTCATTTTCAATTTTCTTTATATGCAGAAAATCAGTTTAGTATACATTAAGTAAAGATTTCAACAGTTTGCACCCACATAGAAACACAAAGTGAAAAATACTGTTTGAATACTCGTTATAGAATTAAATCTCAATGTACAGCACATTAAGGACAGAGATCCTACAAGAGGAGTAAGTGCACAGTGACTCCTGTTGTTGACTTTACAAATTGACACTCCTGTTTATGGCATCAGTAATCTCCCTATGCTCCAGTCATGAGTTTCCAAGGCTATGGAAGCCTTTTGAGTTCACCGACTCTTATCTTATTTAGACAAGGTCATAGTCAAAGTGGAAGTTCTCTCCTCCCTTCAGAGAAAGGTACCTCCTTCTTTGAAGACCTGTTCTTTAAGTGTATGGATTTTTAAATAAGTTTTTTTCAAAATACTTGTACCTTTTATAGGGTACAGTATTTCTGAACATGTATACAACATAAACTGATTACCTCAAGTAATTAGCTTTTTTTAAAGACTTACATTTATTTGAAAGGTAGAGTTAGAGATCTTCCATCTGCTGGTTCACTCCGCAAATGACAACAGCTGGAGCTGAGCCGATCCGAAGCCAGGAGCTTCTTTCAGGACTCCCATGTGGGTGAAGGGGCTCAAGGAGTTGGGCCATCTTCTGCTTTCCCAGGCTCATTAGCAGGGAGCTGGATGAGAAGCTGAACAGTCGGGTCTCAAACAGGGCCCATGTGGGATGCCGGTGCTGCAGACTTTTGATAGTCTAGAATCATGTTATCTACAGACAGGAATAATTTAAGTTCCTTCTTACCATATTTCTTGTCATTTGTTTGCTTTCTCTTGCTTAATAGTTCTAACCAAAATTTCCAGTGTTATATTCAAAGGGAGCTGTGAGAACAGACATTCTTTTCTGGCTCCAGATCTTAGAGGAAATACTTTGAATTTTTCCCATTCCTTACAATGTTGGTTGTGGATATGTCATATGGCCTTTATTATGTTGAGGTAGGTTACTTCTGTATTTAATTGACTCAAGGTATTTTTGTCTTTTGAAAATCATGAATGAATGTTGGATTTTACCAAATTTTTCTCTGTCTATTGAGATGATCATATATTTATCCTTCATTTGGTTGATGTATTTTGTTTTAAGATTTATTTATTTACTTGAAAGAGTTACACAGAAAGAGAATGAGAGGCAGAGAGAGAGAGAGAGGTCTTCCATCAGCTGGTTCACTCCCCAGATGGCCGCAATAGCTGGAGCTGCGCCAATCCGGAGCCAGGAGCCAGGAGCTTCTTCTGGGTCTCCCATGCAGGTGCAGGGATTTGGGCCATCTTCGACTGCTTTCCCAGGTCATAGCAGAGAGCTGGATCAGAAGTGGAGCAGCCAGGACACGAATCAGTACCCATATGGGATGCTGGCACTGCAGGTGGCAGCTTTACCTGCTACACCACAGTGCTGGCCCTTGATGTATGATTTATATTTATACATGTTGAACCATCCCTGAGATAAATTCTACTTGATCATGGTGAATGAGGAATGAGCTTTTTTTTTTTTTTAATAAAGATTTATTTATTTGAAAGTCAGAGTTACACAGAGAAGGAAAGGAAGAGAGAGAGGTCTTCAATCCGCTGGTTCACTCCTCAGTTGGCCACAACCGCTGGAGCTGCGCCAGTCCGAGGCCAAGAGCCAGGAGCTTCCTCCCAGTCTCCCACATGGGTGCAGGAGCCCAGGGTCTCGGGCCATCTTCTGTTGCTTTCCCAGGCCACAGCAAAGAGCTGGATTGGAAGTAGAGCAGCCAGGATTCAATCAGCGCCCATATGGGATGCCAGCACTACAGGCAGTAGCCTTAACCTGCTGCACCACAGCACTGGCCCCAATGAATCAGCTTTTTATGCACTGGATTAACTTTGTTAATATATTTTTTTTACATCTATGTTCATCTGAGATACTGGTTTATATTCTTTTTTTGTTGTGTTCTTGTTTGGTTATAGAATCAAGGTAATGCTAGCCTTGTAGAATGAGTTTGGAAGGGTTTCCTTTCTTTGAGTTGTTTGGAATAGTTTAAGAACTATCAGTGTTAGTTAGTTCTTCTTTGACAATTTAGTAGGCTTCAACTTTGAAGCCATGTGGTCTTTTGGATTTTATTTGTTGACTTAAAAAAATATTCATTAGAAGGTAAGAAAGAGGAAAGAGAATGCTACTATTTGCTGATTTACACTCCAAATGCCTACAATGGCCAGGGCAGGGCCAGGACAAAGCTGGGAGCCAGGAACTCAATCCAGGTCTCCAATGTGTATAGCAGGAACTCAATTACTTGAGCCACCACCACCACTGCCTCCCAGGGTCTGCATGTCAGGAAGTTGGAATCGGGAGCCAGAGCTTTGAATTGCACCCAGGTACTCTGACCTGGGGACACAGGTACCCTAACTAGCATCTTAACTGCCAGACCAAACACCTGCCCCTCTTGGTTGACGTTTTACTTCTGATTCAATATCCTTACTCATAACTATTCAGTTCAGGTTTTCTTTGTCTTCCCAGTTCAATTTTGATAATTTATTCATGTCCAGAAATTATAAATTTCTTCTTGGTTTTCCAATTTGTTGACATATTAGTCCTTAATTATCTTTTTTTAAGATTGTCTTTTTTTTTTATTTTTTAAGATTTATTTATTTGAAAGAGTTATGCAGAGAGAGGAGGAGAGGCAGAGAGAGAGAGATCTTCCATCTGCTTGTTCACTCCCCAGTTGTCCACAACAGCCGGAGCTGTGCCTCTCCGGAGCCAGGAGCCAGGAGCTTCCTCCGGGTCTCCCAAGTGGGTGCAGGGGCCCAAGAACTTGTACCATCTTCTGCTTTCCCAGGCCATAGCAGAGAGCTGGCTCGGAAGTGGAGCAGCTGGGTCTCAAACTGGCACCCATATGGGATTCCAGCACTGCAGGTGGCGGCTTTACCAGCTACACCACAGCACCGGCCCCTATCTTTTTTTCTGTGGTTTCAGTTATGGTATCACTTACTGATTTTATTTATTTTAATCTTTTTTTTTTTTTGATTAGTGTAGTTAAGGCTTATGGAGTTTATCTCTTCAAAAAACCAACTCTTCATTTCTTTTCTGTTTCTTAAATAATCTGTTTTATTTATTTCTGTTCTGATCTTTGTTTCTTTCCTTCTAACTTTGGATTTGGTTTGTTCTTGCTACTCTGAGTCCTTGAGATGCATTGTTAGGTTGTTTATTTGATATCCTTTTTTTTTTTTTTTTAAATGTAGGTGCTTATTGCTATACATTTCACCCTCACTATTGCTTTTACCATATCCTGTAAGTTTTGGTATGTTGTGTTTTCATTTTCATTTGTTTCAAGGAGTTTAACAAATTTCATTTTGATATTTTGAATGACTAATTGCTCATTCAGAGGCATGTTGTTCAGTCTCCATGTATTTGTATAATTTCTAGAATTTCTTCTGTTGACTTCTAGTTTTATTCCATTGTGGCCAGAAAAGATACATGATATGATTTTGATGTTTTTGAAATTTGTTGACTTCTTTTTGGGGTCTGTTCTAGATCATATTCCATGTGCATATGAAAATAATGTATATTCTACAGCTGTTGGGTGAAATGTTCTATAAATGCCTGATAGGTCCAT
Organism: Oryctolagus cuniculus; assembly: GCF_964237555.1. Taxonomy (NCBI): domain Eukaryota; kingdom Metazoa; phylum Chordata; class Mammalia; order Lagomorpha; family Leporidae; genus Oryctolagus; species Oryctolagus cuniculus. Next base: position 54,689,157 of record NC_091444.1, read on the forward strand.
ATGATTTATAGTATAGTTTAATTCTGATGTTTCCGTGTATTCTGTTTTTGCTCTTTATTAATGAAAGTGGGGTATGGAAGTCTTCCACTATGATTGTGTGACACTAGAGCTTGTCTCTCTCTAGATAATCTTGTTTGTTTTGTATATTTGGGTGCTCCAGCATTAGGTGCATATGCATCTTCAATTGTTCTTTTTGTTGACCCCTTGATCATTACATAGTGACCTTCTTTTGCCTCTCTTTTTAAAGATTTTTATTTATTTGAAAGTCAGTGTTAGAGAGAGAGACAGACATCTTCTACTGCTTTCCCATGTAGGACCCCAAAAGCGGTGTCCTTTTGTGACGACCCCAGAAACACAGACTCCAGACCAGACGATGCAAAAGGCAGGAGGCAATTTTATTTCATTTGCGCAAATGGGCCCTCTACTGCTGCAAGCAGTGAGCAAGAGAGAGGAGCCCCGAGCAGCTATCTCACACAGCTTTTAAGGGGCAAAACCACAAAATTAACATACTATAGGGTGGCGTAAGTTTATTGGGTAACTACAAGGGGAGGAGGTCGTCGAGGAGGAGGAGAAACGGGGGCTACGTGCCCTACGTGTCTAAGCTTGGACAAGGGGAGGGGGTCCTTGAAGAGCAGAAAGGGGTGGCTACGTGCCCTACGTGCCTCATGGTTTCTTTGTTAAGCTTGAACAAGCACAGGGGAGGGGGCTTAGGTGCATACCAGGATGTTCTGTTGCCCTTATCTCTGGGTAGTAGCCCTTATCTCTGGGTAGTAGCTATCTGCTTTCTCTGTGAACTTAGTTTACTCCCCATTTCCCAGGACTGTTTTATTAAGGCTATTTTTTATGGCGGCTCTTGGCTCCTTTCACCCAGGCAGTGGAGCAGCCGGGTCTCAAACCGGCGCCCATATGGGTTGCTTGCACTTCAGGCCAGGGTTTTAACCCGCTGCGCCACAGTGCCTGCTGCTTTTTTTTTTTTTTTATTTGTCTTTTTTACAATTTTTATCTTAAAGTCTGTTTTGTCTGATATTAGTGTGCTGTTTATACTCACTTCTGTTTTCTCTTTGTATTGGATATCTTTTTCCATCCTTTCATTTTCAGTCTGTATATGTCTTTGATGAAGTGAAAATTTTTTTAATATTTTATTATTTGAAAGGCAGAGTTGGAGAGAGGTCTTCTATCTGCTGGTTTACTCTCCAAATGGCTGCAGTAGCTGGAGCTGGGCAGATCAGGAGCTTCTTCTGGGTCTTCCAAGCGGCTGCAGGAGCTTCGTCCAGGTCTTCCAAGCCTGGGCCAACCTCTGCTGCTTTCCCAGGCTGTAACAGAGAGCTGGATTGAAAATGGAGCAGCCGGGACTTGAACCAGCACCCATATGGGATGCCAGCACTGCAGGTGGCGGGCTTTACCAGCTATACCATGGTGCCAGCCCCTGAAGTGAATTTTTTGTAGGCAGTTTATAGTTGAGTCTTTTTTCTGAAAATCCATTCAACCGGTTGGTATCTTTTAATTAGTGAACTTAGTAGTCTATTTACATTCAAGGTTATTCTTGATAAGGAATGAGTTATTTAAAAATTTCTCTGGTGTATTTGGTATCTTTTTTTTTCTTTTTGCTCATCTTTGTGCTTTGATGGTTTGTTGTATTGATAATTGCTTCTTTTCTGTTTTGTGTATCTGTTGTTCTAGTGGGTTTCATACATATTTTCATGTTGTTAGTCTTTCTTTTGCTTCTATATATAGGACTGCCTTAGGCATGTGTTACAAGGCCAGTCTGGTGGTGAAAAACTCCCTCAGTTTTTGCTTGTTTTGGAATGAATGTCTTTATTTCCCCTTCACTTACGAAGAATAGCTTTGCTAGGTATAGTACTCTTGTTTGATAAGTGTTTTTTCCCCCCTTTCAGAACCTGAAATATATCATTCAGTCCCTCCTGGCCTGTAAAGCTTGCTGAAAAGTCTGTTAGTCTAATTAGGGCTCCCTTAAATGTGACTTGGCACTTTTCTCTTGCAGATTTTCCTTAATGTAAAAACAGAAGTTAAACATTAAATTACAACTTTATGTTTATTTGAAAGGAGAGAGAAAGAGATCGATCTCATATTCGCTGGTTCGCTCCCAAAATGCCCACAATAGCTGGTCCTGAGCCAGGTCAAAACTGGGAATCTGGAATTCAATCCAGGTCTGCCACATGGGTGGCAGGGACCCAAGTACTTGAGCCATCACTGCTGTCTCCCAGGGCACGCATTAGCAGGAAGTTGGAGTTGGGAGCAGAGTAGGATTGTATCCTAAATACTCTAATATGGGATGCAGGCATTTCAAGCAGTGTCTTAGTTGCTACGCTAAGCACAGTGCCCCTCACCCCTTGCATATTTTTAAAGTCTCTGTATTGTACCTTTAAGAGTTTGATTCTAATATATTATGGTGAGGATCTTTTCTGTTCATGTCTATTGGAGTCCTATGGGCCTCCTATACCTAGATGTCTATATCTTAAGTTTTTCAGTTATTTATATATTTTTAAGAATTATCTATTTATTTGAAAGGCAGAGTTACAGAGGCAGAGACAGTGAGAAAGAGAGGTCTTCCATCTGCTGTTTTACTCCCTAAATGGCCAAAATGGCTGGAGCTGTGCCGATCCAGTCAGGTGTCTGGAGCTTCTTCAGGATTTCCTACCTGGGTTCAGGGGCCAAAAAACTTGGGCCATCTTCCACTGCTTTCCCAGGTCATAGCAGAGAGCTGAATTGGAAGTGGAGCAGCCAGGACTCGAACCAGCACCCATGTGGGATGCCAGCACTGCAGGTGGCGGCTTTACCCACTACACCACCATGCCAGCCCCCTTTCAGTTATTTCTTTGAATAGATTTTCTTTGCCTTTACTCCTTTCTTCTCCTTCAAGAATCCCCAAATTTCAATATTTGTTAACGATGCTCCAAATGTATCAGAGGCTGTCTTCATTATGTTTGGTTTTTAGTGCTTTATTTATTTGAAAGGCAAAGTTAGAGAGAGAGGTAGGTGTCTTCCATCTGCTAATTCACTTCCCACATGGCCACAATGGCCAGGGCTGAGTCAGCTGAAGCCTGGAATCGGGACCTTTATCTAGGTCTTCCATGTTGGTGGCAGGGGCCTAAGCACTTGGACCATCTTCTGCTTTTCCCAGGCTGTTAGCAGGGATCTGGATCAGAAGTGGAGCTGCAGGAACACGAATCAGCTGCCCATACTGGGTGCTGATGTTGCAGGTGGCTATGACACAATACTGGCCCTGTCTTCATATTTTATCTTTGCTGTTTGCTAAGTAGTATATTTTAAAATATCTGTCTTTAAGTTCAGATATTTTTTCTTCCTCTTGGTCTAGTCTGTTGCTGAGGCTTTTCACTATTTTTTATTTGACTTATTAAGTTATTCATTACCACAATTTCTGTTTGGTTCTTTTAGAAAGTCTTGACTCTCTTGGCTGGTGCCACAGCTCACTAGGCTAATCCTCCGCCTACCGGCGCCGGCATACTGGATTCTAGTCCCGGTCAGAGCGCCGGATTCTGTCCCGGTTGCCCCTCTTCTAGGCCAACTCTCTGCTGTGGCCCGGGTGTGCAGTGGAGGATGGCCCAAGTGCTTGGGCCCTGCACCCCGTGGGAGACCAGGAGAAGCACCTGGCTCCTGGCTTCGGATCAGCACTTGGAGGGTGAACCAACGGCAAAAAGGAAGACCTTTCTCTCTGTCTCTCTCTCTCACTGTCCACTCTGCCTGTCAAAAAAAAAAAAAAAAAAAAAAAAGTCTTGTCTCTTTGTTGAATTTCTCATTTTTATCATGCACTGTTTCCCTAATTTCAGTGAACTCTATTCTCTTGTACCTCTTTCAGGATCCTTGTAATCATTTTTTTGAATTCTTTGTCATGAACTTCGTCATTCTTTTCTTTGCAGTGTTCCTAAAGTGTTACTGTGTTCCTTTGGGGGTGTCACATTGCCTTGCTTCTTCATATTTCCTATGCCCCTTTGTTGTGTATTGCTGAATCAGTTTCCTGTCACTTTTTAAAAATTTAATTTTATCTTTTTAAAGTTTTTATTCAATGAATGCATTTTTCATAGGTACAACTCTAGGAACATAGTGGTTCTTTCCCCCATACCCACCCTCCCACCCGACTCCCATTCCACCTCCTACTCTATCTCCCATCTCCTCCTTCATTATGGTTCATTTTTAGTTTGATTTTATATACAGAGGACCAACTGTATGTTAAGTACAGATTTCAACAGTTTGCACACACACATACACACACACACAATATATATAGAGAGTACAGTTTGAGACCAAGTTTTGCAGTTAATTCCCTTAGTACAACTCATTAAGGAGGGAGATCCTACACGGGGAGCAAGTGCACAGTGACTTCTGTTGTTCCTTTAACAATTAACACTCTTATTTATGACATCAGTGATCCCCTGAGGCTGTTACCATGGACTGCCAAGGCTATGGAAGCCTTTTGTGACCAGACTCCATCATTTATTTGGACACAGTCATAAACAAAGTGGAAGTTCAACCCTCCCTTCAGAGAAAAGTACATTCTTCTTTGATGGCCCCTTCTTTCCACTGAGGTCTCAGAGATCCTTATATAAGATATTTTTTGCTACAGAGTCTTTGCTCTCCATGCCTGAAATGTTCTCACAGGTCTTTCAGCCAGACCAGGAAGCTTTAAGGGTTGATTCTGAGGTCAGAGTGTTATTTACAGCGAATGTCATTCTAGGAGTCTGCTGTGTGGACTGCTTCCCATATTGGACATTCCCTCCTTTTTAATTCTGTTTTGTTATTATTAGGCACTTGATGTTATTTATATGATCACTTTTACACTTAAACCTATCTATATGTTGACTTTAACATTTAATATGATCACTTTAACAATTAAGATGGCATTTATACCACTAATTTTAATGGGTTTGGAGTCCCATGACAAGTTTTTAGGCTGTACCCTTAGAAGTAAGTCTGTAGGACTGTATACAGAACTATACAGTTTTACAGTTAAAGACTACCTCCTCCTTCTCTTATTCCCCCTCTTTTTACTGGAATCTTTTTTCACTTGACTTTATATGCATATGATTAATGCTGTTATGTAAAGAGTTCAACATACAATATGAAGAAGGGAAAAGAAAAACAAAAAAATTCAAAATAAAAAGCAACAATAAAAAACTGTCCCTCTACAGTCAGGATGAGGGCTATTCAAGTCATTGTTTCTAAAAGTGTCAATTTCACTTCTGTAGCTTTCGTTTTAGGAGCCCTATTAATTCTCACAGATCAGAGAGAACATATGGTATTTGTCTCTTTGGGACTGGGTTATTTCACTTAGTATGAAGTTTTGCAGCCTGATCTATTTTGTTGCAAATGACTGGATTTGTTTTTTACTGCTGTGTAGTATTCCATAGTGTACATACCCCATAATTTCTTTATCCAGTCTTCGGTTGATGGGCTTTTAGGTTGATTCCATGTCTTAGCTATTGTGAACTGAGCTGCAATAAACATGGGGGTGTAGATAGCTCTTTTATTTACGGATTTCACTTCCCTTGGGTAAATTCCCAGCAGTGGGATGGCTGGGTCATATGGTAGATATATATTCAGATTTTTGAGGTATCTCCATACTGTCTTCCGCAGTAGCTATACCACTTTACATTCTCACCAACAGTGGGTTAAGGTACCCCTTTTCCCCAGATCCTCTCCAGCATTTGTTGTTTGTTGATTTCTATATGACAGCCATTCTAACTGGGGTGAGGTAAAACCTCATTGTGGTTTTGATTTGCATTTCTCTGAGGGCTAGTGATCCTGAACATTTTTTCATGTGTCTATTGGTCATTTGGATTTCCTCTTTTCAAAAATGTCTAAGTCCTTGGCCCATCTCTTTCTCTTGTGTTTTTCTTTTTTTATAGAAATTTTTATTTAATATAAATTTCGAAAGTACAACTTTTGGATTATAGCAGTTCTTCCCCCCATAACCACCCTCCCACCTGCAAACCATTCCATCTCCTACTTCCTCTCCCATCCCATTCTTCATCATGATTCATTTTTAGGGGCCGGCGCTGTGGCTCACTTGGTTAATGCTCAGCCTGCGGTGCCAGCATCCCATATGGGCACCGGGTTCTAGTCCTGGTTGCTCCTCTTCCAGTCCAGCTCTCTGCTGTGGCCCGGGAAGGCAGTGGAGGATGGCCCAAGTGCTTGGGCCCTGCACCTGCATGGGAGACCAGAAAGAAGCACCTGGCTCCTGGCTCCGGATCGGTGCAGTGTGCCGGCTGTAGCAGCCATTTGGGGGGGGGTGAACCAATGGAAGGAAGACCTTTTTCTCTGTTTCTCTCTCTCACTGTCTAACTCTGCCTAATTAATTAAAAATGAATCTTTTTTTAATCTTTATACACAGAAGATCAACTTTATACTAAGTAAAGATTTCAACAGTTGGCACCCACACAGACACACGAAGTATAAAGTAATGCTTGAAAATGTTTGAAGACTAGCTTTACCATTAATTCTCATAGTACAACACATTAAGGACAGAGGTCCTACATGGGGAGCAAATGCACAGTGACTCCTGTTGTTGATTTAACAGTTGATACTTTTATTTATGATGTCAGTAATTACCTGAGGCTCTTGTCATGAGCTTTGGCCCATCTCTTAACTAGGTTGTTAGTTCTGTTATTGTGGAGTTTCTTGATCTCTTTGTAGATTCTGGTTATTAATCCTTTATCAGTTACGTAGTTTGCAAATAATTTCCCTCATTCTGTCCGTTGCCTCTTTACTTTACTGACTGTTTATTTTGCTATACAGAAACTTCTCAATTTGAGGTAATCCCATTTGTTCATTTTGGCTTTTACTGCCTATGCCTCTGGGCTCTTTTCTGGGAATTCTTTGCCTGCGTCAGTGCTTTGCAGCGGTTCCCCAATGTTCTCAATTTGATGGTATCAGGGTGTGGATTTAGATCTTTAATCCATGTTGAGTGGATTTTTGCGTAAGGTGTAAGGTAGGGGCTTTGGTTCATACTTCTGCGTGTGAACATCCAGTTTTCCCAGCACCATTTGTTGAAGAGACTGTCCCTGCTCCAGGGATTGGTTTTAGCTCCTTTGTCAAATATAAGTTGGTTGTAGATGTTTGGATTGATTTCTGGTGTTTCTTTTCTGTTCCATTGATCCATCCATCTATTTTTGTACTAGTACCAGGCTGTTTTTATTATAACTGCCCTGTAGAATGTCTTGAAGCCTTTGGCTTTGTTTTTGTTAAATAAAATTGCTTTTTAGCTATTCAAGGTCTCCTATTCCTCCATATGAATTTTAGCATTTTTTTCTAGATCTGTTCCTCTGTCACTTTTTTTTTTTTTTAAAGATTTATTTATTTGAGAGTCAGACCTACACAGAGGAAGAAGGAGAGGTAGAGAGAGAAAGGTATTCCATCCTCTGGTTCAATCCCCAATTGGCTGCAATGCTGGAGCTGTGCCGATCCAAAGCTGGGAACCAGGAGCTTCCTCTGGGTCTCCCACATGGATGTAGGGGCCCAAGCACTTGGGCCATCTTCTGCTTTCCCAGGCCATAGCAGAGAGCTGGATCGGAAGAGGAGCAGCCGGAACTAGGACTGGTGTCCATATGGGATGCCGGCGCTTCAGGCCAGGGCATTAACCCACTGCACCACAGCATCGGCCCCCCTGAAGATGATTTTTTAAAAAATATTTATTTGAAAAGCAGAGTTACAGAGAGGCATAAAAAGAAAGATCTTCCATCTGCTGCTTCACTCCCAAATGGCCACAACAGCTGGAGCTGGGCTAATCTGAAGGAGATTCTTCCGAGTATCCCACGCAGGTACGGGAGCCCAAGGACTTGGGCCATCTTCTGCTTTCTCAGGCCATACCAGAGTGCTGATCAGAAGTGGAACAGCGGGTCTTGAACTGGCACCCATGTGGGATGCCAGTGCTACAGGCGGAGGCTTAGCCTACTATGCCACAGCGTCAGCCCCAGGTCTGTGCCTTCTGCTGGGGCAGATCTAGAGGCATGAAAGCATTGCCTGAGGATAGAGGCCTTTGGGCTTTTTCTGGTGCTAGGTCTCACCACTGTGGTTCTGGCACTGTGCTCCAAGGCAAACTCCTGAGCTCACTTTCCTCTTCTACTCCCAATCAGCTCAGGCCTTGCTACACTATCTGCTGGAAGTTGGAGGTCATCCCTGACTGCCTGAGGAGGTTCCCAGGGCTGGCATTGGGTTTCTTCTTCCTTGTTTTCAGATTTATTTATTTGAAAGAGTTACAGAGGAGGAGAGGCTGAGAGAGAATCTCCCATCTGCTGCTTCACTCCCTAAATGGCCAGAATGATCAGGGCTGGGCCAGGCTGAAGCCAGGAGCCAGGGACTTCATCAGCTTCTCCCTGATAGGTAGATGTAGTGGCCAACTACTTGAGCCATCTTCTGCTGCTCTCCCAGGTACATTAGCAGGATTAGAAGTGGGGCAGCTGGGACCCGAACCAGTGCCCATATGAGATGCCAGCGCTGCAGGTGGCAGCTTAACCTGGGACACCAGAGCTCTGACCCCTGGCACTGAGTTTCACTGTGGCAGACCCGGTACTGGGTTTCAGATCTGACATCTGGACTTAATTCCCTCTCCCTCCCTCAAGTGGGAGGCGTCCTTCTCTACACTGTGCTTCTTGAGAAAGGTGTTTCAACTGTCTGTTCCCTCCTGCCTTCTTCAGTGCATCTTTTCTTATTATACCAAAACCCAGCACTGTTATCCCTCATCTGCTTCCATAGCTCTTGTGAAGGTGGTCTGGCATGTGAATAACTTGGTGTCTCTCTGGAGAGACAGTTGTCTGCATCTCTTAGTCGATTGCCATGTTGCTGCTCTGGAATCTACTAGGTTTTTTGTTTTGTTTTGTTTGAGGGGCAGAGAGAGACACACCGAGAGAGAGGCATAGAGAGGGAACTCCTATCTACTGGATCACTCCATAAATACCCACCACAGCTGGGGCTGGCCCAGAACCAAAACCGGGACCCGGGAACCTAATCCAGGTCTCTCATTTTGTTGGCTAGAACCCAGCTGAGCCATCGCTACTGCCTCCCAGGATCTGCACAGACAGAAACCTAGAGTCAGGAACCAGAGTCAGGTATTGAACCCAAGTACTCTGATGTGGCATATGGTAGACATTTTAACTAGGCTAAATACCTGTCTACTAAAGTTGTTTAAACTTGAGCTTTTGGCTGGCGCTGTGGTGAAGCGGGTTAAAGCCCTGCTGGACTGCAGTGCCAACATCCCCATATGGACACTGGTTCGAGTCCCAGCTGTTATACTTCCTAATGCACCTAGGAAAGCAGCAGAGGATGGCCCGAGTCCTTGGACCTCTGCACCTATATGGGAGACTCAGAAGCTCCTGGCTTCAGATCAGCTCAACTCTGGCTGTTGTAGCCACTTGGAGAGTGAACCAGCAGATGGAAGACCTTTCTCTGTCTCTACCTCTCTCTGTAATGGCCTTTCAAATAAAATCTTAAAACACAATAAACTTGAACTTTCATGTGTAGTGTTTAAAAATTTTTTTCAAACATTATATGGTTTAAATTAAAGGTTTATTTATTTATTTGAAAGTCGCAGAGGCAGAGAAGTCCTCCATCCGCTGGTTCAGTCCCCAAATGGCCACAATGACTGGAGTTAGGCCATGGCAGAGCAAGGATATTCCCACATGGGTGCAGGGATCCAGGGACTTGTGCCTGAGAAAGCAGCAGAAAATGGTGCATTAGCAGGGAGCTGGATTGGAAGCGGAACAGCTGGGACTTGAACCAGTGCCCATGTGCGGCTTAACCCCCTGCGCAACAGTATTGGCCCCTAAATTTTCCTAATACCGTTTTATAAATTTCATACACTAAATAATTTCACTAAAATTTCAGCTTTCCTTACTTTATGAGCCAAAACCGGTTTCATTAGTATTAGACTAGAAACAAAACAGTTTGCTTGATGCAAACCCATTTTTGTACATATTTATGTAGATTAATGTATATAAACTGTTATTCTAGAATTATATTTCCAACATCTAACAACATGCTTTGGTATTTCTTTCACCTTCACATATGTTAAAGTGTTTGACATTATTCTCATTTAGTTGTTAGTAAACACAAGATCTGTTTGTAGGTTGTAATAATAGAACATTTAAGGACATAACATAGAGGTGATCTTTGGGTCAGCTCTGTGGCTCAGTTGGCTAATCCTCCGCATGTGGTACTGTCACCCCGGGTTCTAGTCCCGGTTGGGGCGCCAGATTCTGTCCTGGTTGCTCCTCTTCCAGTCCAGCTCTCAGCTGTGGCCTGGGAAGGCAGGGGAGGATGGCCCAAGTGCTTGGGCCCTGCACCCACATGGGAGACCAGGAGGAAGCACCTGGCTCCTGGCTTCAGATCGGTGCAGCGTGCCAGCTGAGGCGGCCATATAGGGGGTGAACTAATGGAAAGAAGACCTTTCTCTCTCTCTCTCACTAACTCTGCTTGTCCAAAAAAAAAAAAAAAAAAAAAAGGTGATCTTTAATTCTTTTCAGAAAAATAACCTTTGTTTAAACCATACTACTTTTTATTTAAGATTTTTATTTATTGGGGGCCCGCGCCTTGGCTTACTTGGTTAATCCTCTGCCTGCGGCGCTGGCATCCCATATGGGCACCGGGTTCTAGTCCCAGTTGCTCCTTTTCCAGTCCAGTTCTCTGCTGTGGCCCAGGAAGGCAGTGGAGGATGGCCCAAGTGCTTGGGCACCTCACCCGTGTGGGAACCAAGAAGTACCTGGCTCCTGGTTTTGGATCGACATAGCTCCGGCTGTAGCAGCCATTTGGGGTGTGAACCAATGGAAGGAAGACTTTTCTCTCTGTCCATCTCCCTCACTGTCTAACTCTATCTGACAAATAGATAAAGATTTTTATTTATTGAAAGAGTTAGGGAAGGGGTCCGGCGCCATGGCTCACTTGGTTAATCCTCCACCTGCAGTGCTGGCATCCCCTATGGGTGCCTCTTCCAGTCCAGCTCTCTGCTGTGGCCTGGGAAGGCAGTGGAGGATGGCCCAAGTGCTTGGGCCCTGCACCTGCATGGGAGACCAGGAAGAGGCACCTGGCTCCTGGCTCCGGATTGGTGCAGTGTGCCGGCTGTAGCGGCCATTTTGGGGGGGTGAACCAACGGAAGGAAGACCTTTTTCTCTTCTGTCTATAACTCTACCTGTCAAATTAAAAAAAAAAAAAAAAAGGAGAAGAGGCAAAGAGCTAGCTTCCATTTACCATAGCACCAGCCCAGCCCCCATAGTACTTTATTAATAAAGTTTATAAATGTTTTATTTCCAGTAGTAGTACTTTTTATGCTGCTTTTAAAAGCAGATTTACTTATTTATTTGAAAGTCAGAATTAGAAGGAGAGAGAAAGGGAGGGAGGGAGGGAGGATCAATCTTCTATCCAATAGTTCATTCCCCAGATGGCCACAACGACCAAGGCTGGATCAGGCCAGAGCCAGGAGCTTCATCCGGATTTCCCACATGGATGCAGGGGCCCAAGCACTTGGGCCATTCTCCACTGCTTTCCCAGGCCATTAGCAGGGATCTGGATTGGAAGTGAAGTAGTTGGGACAAGAACCAGTGCCCAAATAGGATGCCAGTGTTGCAGGCAGCAGCTTTACTCGCCACAATGCTGGCCCCTTCTTGCTTTATGTATTTGTTTTTTAAAATATTTATTTCATTTATTTGAAAGAGTTACAAGGAGAGGAAGAGGGGGAGGAGGGAGGGAGAAACAAAGAGGGAGACATCTTTCATTCACTGGCTTACTCCCCAAATGGCTGTAACAGTCTGAATTGGGGCAGGCCAAAGCCAGAAGCCAGGAACACCATTTGGGTCTCCCACATGGCTGGCAGCAGCCCAGGCACTTGGGTTATCTTCTGCTGCTTTCCCAGGCACATTCACATTAGGGATCTGGATCAGAAGTGGAGCAGCTGGGACTTGAACCAGTGCTCATATAGGATGCTGGCATCCCAGTCCACAGCTTAATCCAATGTACCACTATGCTGACACCCTTACTTCTTTATTTTTGGAGAAATTTATATTTAGGGTCCCCCTTCATGCCTGTGGTAGTATAGAAATAACTAGAATTTCTTTTTTTAAACCAAAATGCTGCTCATTTTTCAAGAGCTAACTCCGATTCTACTTCTTTGAATTTACTCTAGACCAGAGATTTATGTGTGTGCTGTAGATCTTTTTGGCAGGCTTTTTTTTTTTTTTTTTTTTTAAATGGAAATGAGCCTTAAACTTCTAAGGAGCCGGCGCTATTGCATATAGGTAAAGCTGCTGCCTGTAGTGCTGGCATCCCATATGGGTGCTGGTTCAGATACAATTTTTTTTTTTTTTGACAGGCAGAGTGGACAGTGAGAGAGAGAGACAGAGAGAAAGGTCTTCCTTGGCTGTTGGTTCACCCTCCAATGGCCGCCGTGGCCAGCGCGCTGTGGCCGGCGCACTGCGCTGATCCGAAGGCAGGAGCCAGGTGCTTCTCCTGGTCTCCCATGGGGTGCAGGGCCCAAGCACTTGGGCCATCCTCCACTGCACTCCCAGGCCATAGCAGAGAGCTGGCCTCGAAGAGGGGCAACCGGGACAGAATCCGGCACCCCGACCGGGACTAGAACCTGGTGTGCCGGCGCTGTAAGGCGGAGGATTAGCCTATTGAGCCACGGCACCGGCTGGATACACTTCTGATCCAGCTCTCTATGGCCTGGGAAAGCAGTAGAAGACGACCCTAGTCCTTGGACCCCTGTACCCAAATGGGAGACCTGGAAGAAGCTCCTGGCTTCAGATTGGCCCAGCCCTGGCCATTTGTAGCATCTGGGGAGTGACCCATCAGTTGGAAGACTTCTCGCTCTCTGTCTGCCTCTGTAACTCTGCCTTTCAAGTAAATAATAAATAAATCTTAAGAAAAAAAACTCAAAATTTTTGAAAGGAGGAGACAGAAATCTCCCATCAATTCACTCACTCCCCAAATGCCTGTAACATCTGGACTCACATGTGGGTAGCACACGCATGACCTTTAATTTTTTTTTTTAAGATTTATTTTTATTTATTTGAAAGATGGAGTTAGAGAGGCAGAGCCAGAGAGAGAGAGGTCTTCCATTCTGCTGGTTCACTCCCCAAATGACCACAATGGTCAGAGCTGAGCTGGTCCAAATCCAGGAACCAGGGGCTTCTTCCAAGAATCCCACGTGGGTGCAGGGGCCCAAGGACTTGGGTAATTTTTTACTGCTTTCCCAGGCCATAGCAGAGAGCTGGATTGGAAGTGGAGCAGCTGGGACACGAACTAGAGCCCATATGGGATGCTGGCGCTGCAGGCCAGGGCTTTAATCCACTGCGCCATAGTGCTGGCCTCAGGCATGACCTCTTAAGCCATCATCTTCTGCTTTCCAAAGTGTATATCAGGAGTAAAGCTGGAATCAGGAGCAGAGCCAGAACTTGAACTCGGGCATTTTTGGATATGAGCATTCCGAGTGGCATCTTAACTCCTGCAACAAATGCCTACTGTACAAAAAAAAATAGTTTTTAAAAGCCAGAAATAAAATATATTGCCTCACAAAGGGAATCTATAATTTTGAGGCCTAGTAATTAAAGTATTTTTAAAAGTTTATACAAATAACATACTTTTTTAATTAAATAAGTTAATAAAAATACCAGTGGGTCTGATAACCACTAAATTTTGAAATAATGATTTTTAAAAAATGTCTAACAAATGTAAAGTGACAGGAAAATGTCTGATTTCTATTGGTGATGGATGCCTTTTGATATTATTATGATTTGCTGCTGGACTTACAGTGAAATGGGATAATGAATTTTCATTACAGGTCAGTCAAAGTAACAATCCCCCTCCCTACAGCCTGTTTTTAGTTAGCTGTAAGAAACCACCCCGAAGCTTGGTGGCTGATAGTGTCTATTTTATTGCTCCTGATTCTGTGCCAGGAGCTTCAGCAGGATTTAGGGGAGACACTTGTCCCTGCTCCAGGTGATTTTTGGCTGGAGGAGCCAAAAGGGCCTAACACAACTGGGGACATGGTACTGGTTGCTTACTGGGGGGACCTTGGGTCACTCTGAAGGTGATCAGTCTCTTTGTTGCCCCATGACCTTTTATCAGTTTAGCTTGAGCTTCTTCACACATTGTCTGCTTTCCAAGTGGGCAAAATTGGAAACTGCCAGACTGCTTAAGACTTGGATCTCCCTGTTGGTAAAAAGCAAGTTACTGGGCAAGTCCAGATGTCAGCAGAGGGGAAATAACTCCACTTGTTGATGGGAACAAGTGCCAAATTTCATTGCCAGTGGGCATGTGGAGACATCTGAGGACGTAACCTATCAGACCTTCTGGTCACAACAGTTCACATCTCTTCCCATTGTAAAATTCCCTCACCCCTCCTCTCACAGTCCAGGAGATAATCAGTTGAGTTAGTTCCAGATGCAGATGAAGCTCCTTGGAGAGAAGTCTTCTGGTGTGAGTGCTTGGGATGAGCTCCTTGATCCAGAGGTCTATGAAGTGGCAAGTTATCTGCCCCTGTCTCAGTCTGTTTTGTGTTGCCATGACAGCATTCCTGAGGCTGAGTGATTTAAAAACAAAAGAGGTTCATTCTGACTCATAGTTCTGGTGGCAGGAAACTCGACAAAAGTCAAGTGCCTGCATCTCCGGGTTGCATCATGTCATGAGTAAGTGGAAAGGAAAAAACGGGTGCATGTGGAAGAAGCACACGAAAGAAATAAAGAAAGAAGCACTGCGTAAGAAATAAAGAAGGGTTGGCATTGTGGCACAACAGATTAAGCCACCGCCTGCAACAGCAGCATCCCATATGAGAGACTGTTTGAGTCCTGGCTGCTCCAGTTCTAATCTGGCTGTACACTAAAGCTCCTGGAAAAGCAGTGGAAGATGACTCAAGTAACTGGGCCCCTGCATCTGTGTGGGAGATGCAGATGGAGTTCCAGGCTTGTGGCTATGGCCAGGTCCAGTCCCAGCCATTGAGGCCATTTGGGGAATGAATCCCTCTCTTTGCAACTCTGCCTTGCTAATAAATAATCTTAAGAAAAACTGGGGCTGGCACTGTGGTACAGCAGGTTAAGGCACTATCTACAGCACCAGTATCCCATATTGGTGCTGGTTTGAGTATAGGCTGCTCCACTTCCCATCTGATTCCCTGCTAAATGCACCTTGGAAAGCGATGGAAGAAAGCCTAAGTGCTTGGGCCTCTGCACCCATGAAGTAGACCCAGAAGAAGCTCTGGCTCCTGGCTTCAGCTTGGCCCAGCCCCAGCCATTATGGCCATTTGGGAAGTGAACCAGCAGATGGAAGATGTCTCTGTTTCTCCTTCTCATTTTTAAGATTTATTTGAAAGTCAGAGTTACAACAGAGAGAGATGCTAGCACTGTAGTAGTGGCTTTACCTGTTACGCCACAGCGCCAGCCCCCTCTAATTTTTTTTTTTCAATAAGATTTTGTTTGAGAGGTGGAGTTATAGAGGGAGAGACAGAGAAAGGTCTTCCATCCTCTGATTCACTCCCCAAATGGCTGCAACAGCCAGAGCTGGGTCAATCCAAAGCTAGGAGCCAGGAGCTTCTTCTGGGTCTCCCATGCAGGTACAGGGGCCCAAGCACTTGGGTCATCTTCTGCTATCCCAGGCCATAAACAGAGCTGGATTGGAAGAAGAATAGCCAGGAAATGAACTGGCACCTCTATGGGATGCTGGCACCACAGGCAGAGGAAGGCTTAGCCTACTCTGCCACAGCATTGACCCCTCTCTAATTTTGACTTCCAAATAAGTAAAGTAAGTAAAAAAAAAAAAAAGTATGTATGTGTATACACACACACACACGCACGCACATACACACAGAGTGAAGAGAAGTGCTAGGCTCATTTTATAATAGGCTACTCTTGCAGGAACTATGTTAATCCCTTCCCAAAGGTACAGATGGTATACCCTCCTCCCCCTATCCTGTGACCTAATTATGTCTTAGTGTCCCAAGTGTCCTGCTACCTCTCAACATTGTTACGTTGAGGAGCAAACCTTAACATGAGTTTTCGAGGGGACAATCCACATCCAAACCATTGCAGCCTCCTTCACATCCTATATGGATCAAAGAAACTGGGACAGAATAACTGCAATAGATACTTGTGTTCACAAAGGGTGAAAGCAGAGCACGCAGAGGTCACTAATGGTTCTCAAATCCAGCCTGCCACATGGTGCCATTCCCCGACTCTAAGGCGTAGAGTGTTCCTGGCTGGGACCCATTTTTGCTTCCTGGAAGCATCTTTCCAATAAATGTAAGAGTTTGGAGTGGGCATTTGGCTTGGTGGTTAAGACACCAGTTAGGATGCTGAATCCTATATTGGAGTACCTGGGTTCAACACACAATTCTGGCTGCCAATTCAAGCTTCCTGCTAAAGCAGACCTTTGGAGGCAGCAGTGATGGCTCAAATGATTGGGTTCCTGCTCCCCACATGGGATGCCTGGATTGAGTTCCCCGTTCCTGACCTCAGTCCAGCCATGGCACTCATGCGCATTAGAGAAGTGAACCAACAAATAGGGTCTTTCTCTCTCTACCTCTTAAGCAGCAGCAACAACAAAAAGGGCCCTATGTAATCCTATTTAAATTGAGTTATTTGTGAGGCCAGCACTGTGTCACAGGTGTTAAGCAACTGTCTGCAGTACCAGCATCCCATATGTGCACCTGTATGAGTCCTGGTTGCTCTGCTTCCAATCTGTCTCCTTGCTAATGAGCCTGAGAAAGCATCAGAAGATGGTCCAAGTCCTTGGGCCCCTGCACCTATGTGGGAGACCCTGGAAGATGCTCCTGGTTCCTGGCTTTGGACTGGCCCAGCTCCAGCTGTTGAGGCCATTTATCTTTCTCTCTTTTTCTTTCTCTTTCTCAGTCTTTTTCTTTTTTCCTCTCCTTTCTCTTTCTCTCTCTCTTTCTCGCCTTCTCTCTTTATCCTTTTTCTTTTTAATCTTTCTTCCTTTCTTTCTTCAAGTAAATAAATAGATCTTTTTTTTAATTGAGATATTTGTAACATAATAGCACTTTGCACCATTCTTGGTACATAGTAGTCCCTCAAAAATGTCACTATAGAGCAGTAGTTTCTCAAACGATGAAGCTCCCACAGAATGTCCAGAACATTGGTGTTTAATGCTTTTTTACTGTGTAAGAAAGCTTAATGATAGAACATTTATAGATTAGTGATGCTATATGTCTTGAAATTTTTACTCATGAGTTTAAAAATATTTTGTTCTTCCCTATTTTAAAATCTATGACTTGAAGCAGCTCAGATTTGGTTGTAAGTTTGGCCTATGCAAATCCCACAGTGAGTGATGCTGTCTTGTTCTTTGTTTCACCTAGACTGAGGCACACTAAGTCCTTTGCGTCCACAGTCAACCTGTAGCAGAGGGTGTCCTCTGCCTCAGCAGTGTCACGTTCATTGATGTGAAACCATGAGGCTTGGATGGTTAGACAATACAAGCTTTCTTAATGTGGCTGCCTTTTGGGGGGATGAGCAAGTGGTAGAAGTGTGGTAGATTGTCACCAAAGATGGCTGCCAATCCTTCCCATCTGTGTTCATTGTTCACGTACACTGCTTCTCCTAGGAAGAGATAGTCTGTTTTTCCCTTCCTTGAATCTTGGTTGACCCATGCCTGACCATGACAGATGGCAGCAGTAATACTATGAGTTCTTTTTTTTTTTCCTTGTTTTTAGATTTATTTATTTTTGAGAGTCAGGAGAGACAGATCTTCTGTCCACTGGTTCACTACCCAGGTGGCCACAATGGCCAGTGCAGGGCTAGGCCGAAGCCAGGAATTTCAACAGGGTCTCCCATATGGGTGCAGGGTCCCAAGCACTTGCACCATTCTCTGCTTATTTCCTAAGCACATTAGTAGGGAGCTAGATCAGAGTGGAGCAGCCAGGACTCGAACCGGTGCCCACATGGGATGCCGGCACAGCAGGACGGTGGCTTTACCTGCCACACCACAACACCCAGCTAGCTATCCCAGCCAAGGTGCCAATAATCTGAGTGAAGCCATCTTGGATGGTTCAGCCTTAGCCATTTCCAGCTGAATGCTATCGCATGACATTCTGAGATACAGAAAAACAACCTGGCTAAGCTCCATGAACACTCACAGGTGTGAGAAATAGATCATGGTCTTAAGCAATGTAGTTTACGGAGTTGTAATGCAGTAGTAGGTAATTGAAACAGTCAACTTGATACCTGAGACCGTAACACTATCTTGTTTATATTTATTACTGTATTTTCTGATAGCAAAAGTTTGTGTGATGAAATTATGTCGTCATGGATGGTCCATGTACTCAGGGGCCCATCTGAACAAGTGTGGGAGCCACTGGTTGGGTTTAGAGAGTATGACCTCTGGGGTTATCACAGTATTTCAGGATAAGTGGGTTTACTTCTCACAGAATATTAGATACAATAACTACCCCTAAAGGACAGATAGTCATGTGCCATAAAGTAAATGGTTTATTCAATCCTTATAGACAAGCCTCATTGCACAGGGTTTTACAGATGAGCTAACACAAGCTGAGAGATAGACATTAGTTGCCTGAAGCCACACAGCTTGTAAGTAATGGAGCCAGGAATTAAACTCACAGTAGTCTAACGTCAAAGCTCATGCTGCCCCCTCCCCACCTCCAGGTTTAGGAACATGTGTGTTAACCAGGAGCTTAAGTCAGGAGATTGATTCCATTTAGAAGAATAAGCCAAGAGAAAAACATGGGAAAGAACAGAGCACTGCCAGTCAGGAGACCTAGAAGTATGATTATACAATCATAGGCAAACCCAGCTTTGAAGTTTTATGATTTTTTTTCTTTTGCCACTTTTGTTAAATACTTATTTGAATTTTTATTTCTTGTTTTAATACTTATTTGAAAGAATGACAGAGATCTATTTGCTGGTTCACTCCCCAAATAGCTGATTTCCCAATGACTGCAACAGCCAAGGCTGGGTGAGGATGTGGCCAGGAGCCAGGAACTCCATTGACGTCTCCCACGTTGGTGGCAGGGACCTAACTACTTAGGGCATTCTCTGCTGCTTTTCCAGGTGCTTTAACAGGGAGCTGGATCAGAAGCGGTGCAGCCAGGACTTGAACCTGTACTTCAATGTGGGATGCTGACATTGCAAGCATCAAGTGACCTGTGCCACATGCCAGCCCCAAATGTATGGTTCTTGATCATTAGCAAAGTAGAACTTTCCCTCATGGATTTAATAGTTCTGTTTCCTCTAATGTCAATTATTTTTGCTTTTCTATAGAGATTTTACATTCTTTTATAAACTCATAACCCTTTATGATCAAGCAAGCTGATTCTGTTTTTTCTTTATTATGTCCCTTTTTTTAAAAAATTCTTATTTTTATTTGAAAGACACACACACACACACACTCTCTCTCTCTCTCTCTCTCTCTCTCTCTCTCACACACACATACACACAAATCTTCCACCTCCTGGTTCACTCCCCAAATGTGTGCAACAGCTGGGTCTGGGCCAGTCTGAAGCCTGGAGCCTGGAACTCTATCCAGCTCTCCCAAATGGGTGGCAGGGACCCAAGTACTTGAGCTATCATCTGCTTCCCAGGGTATGTGTTAGCAGGAACCTGGATCAGAAGCATAGGCAGGACTTGATCCCAGGCACTTTAGTATAGGATGTGGGCATCTATGTGGCAGTTTTACCCACTATGCCACAAAGTACACCCCTCTTTTACTGTTGACTGATTTTAATTTTTTTAGCATATAGAAATGTTTGAAAACCTTTATAACATTGCATTTATACACTTTTAAAAAAGTAATTTGAGAGATCAATCTCCAACTCATAGGTTCATTCTTCAGATACTGGCAACAACTGCAGCTGGGCCAAGTCCAAGCCAGAACTGGGAACCCAACTAACTGAACTGCCCTCTGCTGCCTCCCAGGGTGCATATAGCAAAAAGCTGGAATCAGAAGTTGAGCTGGGATTTGAACCGTGGCCTCCAATATGAGATGTGGGATCCCAAGTGGCATCCTGGTTCTAGGCCTAACACCCACCCCTGTGGCCTCTCCTGCTGGACTGTATTTTCTGTGTTCTCTCCATTCCCAGGCACCCAACAGGAGGCTCTTTTATTCGTCCAAACAAGGTGAATTTTGGAATAGACTTTCTTACTGCAGTTAAGAACCGCTATATATTAGAAGATGGACCAGAAGAAGATGGAAAAGAGCAAGTTGTTGTAATTGGAAATAAACCTGTGGAAACTATTGGTTTTGACTCTGTTATAAAACAGCAAAGGTAAGTGGAGTTGATAACGGCAGAGCTGACTTTTTTTCATGGTTTCATCGAGGTTCTGGATTGAAGTTCCCTTGACTGTATTTTGAGCCCCAGAACTTTGCTCCCAAATTGATTGTCCTTTCTATGTTAATAGCGAATGGAAATCTGAGGAATCCAAGAATTGACTCATCAGGGAAATTATTTTTCTAGATTGAAATTAAAATACTCACTTGTTAATTATTAATATTTATACCATATTTGTTGAGTAGTTATTAAATAACAAATGCTGACATTCTGGTCCATTGCTATTGGGTGGTAACATTTCCAGTTGGATTATAAGTTAGGAATGGAAGCAGTCTGAATTGTCACCTGTGTCATGTGCTGGTACCATCTTGTCATCCCTACCTCTGGCTTCACATCTTTTTCCCCTGGGGACCTTTGAAGCATGTGGAATCTTGGATCCCATCCCAGACTCACTGAAACAGAATTTGGGAGAATGGGCTCCAGGAATTTGCCTTTTTAAAATTTTTTTAAAATTTAATTTTATTTGAAAGAGTTACAGAGCAAAGTTTGGACAGAGAGTGAGGTCTTCCATCCTCTAGCTCACTCCCCAAACGGCTACACCGGCCAGAGATGAGCTGATCCAAAGCCAGGACCCAGGAACTTCCCCTGGGTCTCCTATGTGGGTGCAGAGGCCCAAGCACTTGGGCCATCTTCTGATACTTTCCCAGGGCACTTTAGCAGGGAGCTGGATCAGAAGTGGAGCAGCCAGGACTCAAACCAGTGTCCATATGTGATGTTGGCACTGCACATTGGGGCTTTAACCTGCTGTGCCACAGTGCCAACCCTGGAATTTGCTTTTAAGAGATGCCCCAGGCTGGCGCCGCAGCTCGCTAGGCTAATCCTCTGCCTGTGGCACCAGCACCCTGGGTTCTAGTCCTGGTCGGGGCACTGGTTCTGTCCCGGTTGCCCCTCTTCCAGTCCAGCTCTCTACTGTGGCCTGGGAGTGCAGTGGAGGATGGCCCAAGTGCTTGGGCCCTGCACCCCATGGGAGACCAGGAGGAAGCACCTGGCTCCTGGTTTCGGATCAGCGCAGTGCCAGCCGTAGCGGCCATTTGCAGGGTGTACCAACGGAAGGAGGACCTTTCTCTCTGTCACTCTCTCTCTCTCACTGTCTAACTCTGCCTGTCAAAAAAAAAAAAAAAAAAAAAAAAAAAAAAAAAAAAAAAGCAAGCCCCAGCCCAAGGGCACTAAATAATTTCCTTAAAGCTGCTGCTGCTGCCTGCGTGCACTGTGACTGCAGAGCAGCTCATTCCTCAGTGCGCGTGGGCCCTGGTGTTTGACCTGGACGACACATCCAAGTAGTGACACCTGCTGCTGCTATGAAGAGTCATTTGCAGCCAGGTGATCTAGGCCTGTAGTTTTTTACCTTCAGCCTCTAAAAAATAGACGCTCTGGTTCTTCTAAAGGAAATGCCTTGCTATCTGTTAAGATTAAACATAATATAAAATTAAAGTGCATATGGGTACAATGAAGAAATTATGGCACATCTACTTTTTAGGATAGATAGCTCCCATTAGAAAAAAGTTTTAAAAAGAATCTTATTCTAAGAATTTGTTCTTTAATTCTAAAAAAAATACATTTTTTGAGAATTTAGATGATATAAATAGAACAGAAGAAAGTTATAGCTAATGCTACTACCTAAAAATAGCTAATCTTGAGTAGTTTTTGCTGTTTATCCTGCCGATCAACTTGGCTGTGAAGAACAACATGCTTCATAGTGTTAGGAGTTCTTTGCTTTGTTCTTCCATTTAAATACAGGTGTTTAAATGCAGATTTTTTTTTTTTTTTTCTTATTGGTGAATCTCTTCTAGAGAATCCCATGGGCTCTGTGAATTCTAACAGCTTGCCAGCAGATTTCCCCCCTGGTTTATAAACAGCCATCACATAACTCATGAATTGCCCTGCTACTGAGGATCATTGCAGTTCAAAGTAAGCTGGTGCATCTCTTGACTGAAAAGCTAAAATGGTAGAGATTCAGAAGTAGTCTGTTACGTTGGTTCAAGATTGATTTAAGAACTTATGAGGCATCTTGATGGAATGGAGCCAGTGTTAGAGTCAGGCCAGCTGAATTCAGATGTCAGCTAAGCCACTTCTGGCTGCAACACAGGTTGGAGACACTTTTCATTTCTTAGTCTCTGTTTTGTTCTTTACAAAATAGTACCTAATATGTCAGCGCTGTTGTGAATAAAAAATGTGATTGTGCAATTCATGGCAGCTGTTAGTGTTGGATAGAAACCTCTACTTTAAGCCATTGTCTTTTTAAAAATTATCTTTATTTGAAAGGCAGAAAGAGAGGGAGATCTCTCATCCACTGGTTCATTCCCCAAATATCATTTCTTTGTTACTATCCAGCTGACCAGCTTTGAGTTTGTACTTCTGAGAAAGTCTTTTACAATAAAAGGATGAAAACAAATAAAACCCATTGTGTATAGTTTCTCTTGGAGATGGCTTTGGCAATGGGGTGATGCCTATAATGAGACCTGGTTCCCATGCTTTGTACCAAGTGTCTTGGCCAAGGAGGGGTATTTCAAATTTTAGAGGGAAACAGCGCCATCTGTCAGACACAGTGTGAACTACTAGTTTGAGGTCGTCTATAGTTTGAGATTGCTGCAGTCCCTTTTGATGATGTCATATTCCAGCAAAGCTGGATTTTGGACAAGGGCCATGATGAAAAGCGGCATAGAACAAGAAATGGGGGTGGTGGTGTTTAACCTTACTGAAGGGTTGGGAAGTGCTCAGCAGACATGAAGTTGTTAGGGCCTAGCAGTTGTTATGTTGTTTGGTCCTGATTACACCCTAAATTGGAACATTGGGTATTTATTTTGGCGTGGGAACACCATGCAAAAGTTACAGAAACACCAAAGGTCCTGTGAACTGAGGAAGGTGGGGCGCCTCTGCCCTGGAGCTCTGCTGCACCTTTTTAGATTTGGTTTATTTGAAAGGCAGAGTAACAGGGAGAAACATAGATCTTCCATCTGCTAGTTCACTCCCCAGATGTTCTCAATGGTCAGGGCTGGGCCAGGCCAAAGCCAGGAGCCTGGAATTTCCCTCTGAGTTTCCCACGTGTGTGGCAGGGTCCCCAAGCACTCGGTCATCTTCTGCCTTTCCAGGCGCATTAACAAGGAGCTGGATCAGAAGTGGAGCAGCTAGGACTCCGATATAGGAAGCTTGCCTTTCAAGCAGCAGCTTAAGCCGCTACGCCACGTTTGACTCCTGCTGCTGTCTTCCTAGTTCCTGAGGGTTGTAATCACTCATGCTTTGCATTTTTAAAAAAGATTTATTTATTTGAAAGAGTTACAGAGAGGCAGAGGCAGAGGTCTCCCACGTGGATGCAGAGGCCCAAGGATATGGACCATCTTCTACTGCTTTCCCAGGACACAACGGAGAGCTGGATTGGAAATAGAACAGCAGGAACTCAAACTGGCACCCATACAGGGTACCGGCACTGCAGGCATCAGCTTTACCTGATAGGCCACAGTGCCGGCCCTCATGCCTTGCATTTTGATCTTGTATTTCCCCAATTGTTGTCAGTTTCATGTTTACTTTTTTTTTTTTTAAGATTTACTTTATTTATTTGAAAGACAGAGTTACAGAGAGAGCTAGAGACAGAGAGAGAGGTCTTCCATCTGCTGGTTCACTCTCCAATTGGCCGCAATGGCTGGAGCTGTGCCAACCCGAAGCCAGGAGCTTCTTCCGGGTCTCCCACGTAGATGCAGGGGCCCAAGGACTTGGGCCATCTTCCACTGCTTTCCCAGGCCACAGCAGAGATCTGGATCAGAAGAGGAGTAGCTGGCACTAGAACCAACATCCATATGGGATTCCGGCGCCTCAGGCCAGGGCTTTAACCCGCTGCGCCACAGTGCTGGCCCCATCATGTTTACTTTTTTAAATACTTCTAAAATGAATCATTGGATAACAGGAGTATTCTGAGAGCTTCACAAATGTTAGCTTACTATGTTATTGTAGTGCTTAAATAAACTGTAGCAAAACATAGGGCACATAAAATTTTCCATCTTCAGTAAGTGATTCTAAAGTGTTACGGTTCAGTAGGATTAACTCAGTGCACATTGTTTTACAACCAAGTCTCAGAACTTTCAGAGTGTCCCAAACTGACACGCTGTCCTGTTAAGCACTCAGTTCCCCATCCCCTCCCCCAACTGTTGGCAACCACTGTGCTACTTTTTTCTTTTTTTTAAAGATGTATCTTATTTATTTGAAAGAGTTACAGAGGGAAGTAGAGACAAACAGAGGCCTTCCATCCACTGGTTCACTCCCCAGATGACTGCAACGGCTGGAGCTGAGCCAATCCAAAGCCAGGAGCTTCTTCCGAGTGCCCCCCAGAGGTGGAGGGGCCCAAGCACTTGGGCCGTCCTCCAGTGCTTTCCCAGGCCATAGCAGAGAGCTGGATTAGAAGTGGAGTGGCAGGGACTTGAACTGGTGCCCATATGGGATGCCCGTGCTGCAGGCCAAGGCTTTATCCCACTGCACCATAGCACTCGCCCCTTTGCTACTTTCCTTGTGACTGAATTTGCCTATCCTACAAACCGCATGTAAGTGGAATCTTAGTTATCCGTTGTGACTGGCTTATCTCACTTCCACGGTTTCACAAGGGTCATCCCTGTTGTAGTGGGATGCAAAACCTCCCTGCTGAAGGCCGGTGGCCCATTGTATGCACGAGGTACATTTCGCTTGGGTTGTCTCCACCTTTGTGGCTGTTGTGAGTGATGCTGCTGTGAACTTGAGTGTGCACCATGGCACTCTCCAGATTTGAGGCTCAGAGATATTTGGTAACTTGCCCTAAAGTCAAAGTCAATCCCAGCAGTCTGGCTCTGGTTTCTGTGTTCCTCGATATTAGAATGTTCAGAATCTTCTAGTGACTAGAAAACACAGGTTGACTGGCTGCTGGGAGTGGTGGTGAAGCTGAAGCTATGCACGCTGTGCAGGGCCCACCCCTGCGAGTACAAGAAGTACCCGGGGGTGTTTCCTTCAGTCCTGCCGGAGATAATCTAGACTTCAGCAGAAGAGAAGTAAATTTTTGTCTCTCATGTAGTAAAATCTCCAAGCATGAGAACGAATGTGTCTGTGATGCTAAACTCGCTGCTGAACTGGTGAGGGAGAAAGAGGTAGGAAGCAGGAGACTCTACAGGGTACCATTTATGTCAATTTTTTTTTTTTCTGTTAATGTTTGAGAGGTAGAGTTACAAACAGATGGAGAGACAGAGAGGAAGGTCTTCCATCTGCTGGTTCATGCCCCAAATAGCTGCAATGGTCAGGACTAGGGCAGGCTGAAGCCAGGAGCTTCCTCCGGGTCTCCCACGTGGGTGCAGGAGCCCAAGCACTTGGGCCATCTTCCACTGCTTTCCCAGGCCATCAGCAGAGAGCTGGATTGGAGGAGGAGCATCCAGGACACCATCCGGCACCCATGTGGGATGCTGGTGCTGCAGGTGAAGGCTTAGCCCGTTACGCCACAGCACCGGCTCCCTTACATCAAGTTTTATAACGTACAAAATTGCTGTGATGGTGTAGTGACTTGGAATTATATAGCAGAAGTAATAAAAAAGCTTACGAGTAAATCAGTGTAAGATTTCCCCTGAGGAGTGGGGGAGCCCAGGACTTCAGCCACATTGTGAAGCTCGATTGTCTTCTCTTTGTTCCCCTTCCTCTCCTCCTCCCTCTGACAACAATTTATCTCTTGATTTGGGTGGTGGGTACTGGAATTTGTATGTTTTTGGTACTTTATGTGTCTGAAATGCTCTCTAAGTTTTAAAAGGACCAGTGCCTAGCCTGCTTATATGTACGTGTGAACTCTTCTTTTTCTCACAGTGAGCTGAGCAAGTTGCAAGACATTTCTCTGAGAAGCTGTGCAGTAAGTGGTGCTGGTGACAAAGGAGGAATCGCCAAAGCATGTCCTAGTATCCTTTTCGCTGACAGGTTGGTTCTGGACTTGATCCTTGTTCCTGTGCTGGCTGCCCTGTCGATTGACCTTGACTCTCTTCCTAAACAGCTCTCTGATTAGTGGTGTTCTTTGTTTGTTTGTTTGTTTGTTTTTGCCACACATTGCTTTTGTGCCCCAAACTAAAACTATAGCAGGCCTTTGCCTGACAATTTATGGTCAGTTTTATCTGAGTGAAGGGATGCCGGATGAGCACAATGCCCTGAGAGAAACTGGAGCAGAGCTGTTCCCATCAGTGTGCTCCGAGGCCCAGGGGCCCGCCGCTGCACTTTCATTAACCCCAGTGTGCAGCACTGAAGTGGCTCTTTGCTGTGTAGGTGAGGCGGCTGTGGAGGGTGAGGGGAATGGAAGTGGACATGGAAGAGCATGTGGTGAGGAGCACAGTGCCAGGCAAGTGTCGGGAACGTTCCATGCTCTGGTCCTACTCCAAAATGGTTTCAGAAGCCCAGGAATTGGGTGGTGCCTTGGTTCTTGTCAGCACACGAGGAAAGATGGGTCAGTGGACGGGTTTGAGAACGTGGGTTGAGTGGCTGATGAGAGTGGTCAGGAGTGGCCCTGACCATCCGCACAGTGCTGTTTTCTCTGCTCTTTCGTGGGGAACAGTCGCCCCCAGACTTGAAGGAAGGAGGTTTCCAGAGCTCATGAGGCCATTGTGGGTGATGGCAGATCCGGCGATGCCTCTCCTGCTGACCCTGGTTGGATTCCTGCCAGAGGCTGCAGTGTTGCTGGGTGTGGTTAGTGGAGCCAGGTTCCCTGGGGCTCATCTCTGAGGGCCAGGCTGGAGGCAGGGACTGGGGAGTGGGAGTGTGGCAGGCCTCAGCGTGTCCAGTCGGAGAGCTCCCTGGGATGGTGGTGGTGGGGAGATTGGCTCTGTGCTGGGGAGAGTTTGTCCACAGTAGCAAGGGGAGCTCCTGGAGGCGTGTATGGCTGACGGTGGCGGGTGGGGCTCTATTAACTGAGACTGTTTGTCCAGCACTGATGTTAGCATGTTGGTGGTCGCGTGCTGGCCTTGCCAGTAGCAGTATTTCTAGCCGTAGCCTACATAATGAGAAGTATCAATGAGGGAAGAATGATTGTGCTTAAACCCTTTGGACTAGCCTGATGACCCAAAGCGCCCCCGCCTGCAGGGCCGACATTAGGAGGTAGGGCCGTGGGGAGCCTGGAGCAGCAGCAGCAGCAACAGCTCACATCTGGATAGGCCTCCTCAGCCCCAGAAGCCAGTGGGCAGCTGTGAGGCCACGGTGCCGGACAAGGAGCCCGAGGGACCTGGGCGACGTGTGCCGGGTCCCGCTTTGCACACAGCCCGCGCCTGTGGCTTTCCCCCTCCTGCTGGACCCGGTTCCCTCGCTGCCTTGCTTTGACAGCACCAGGCCATGTGGCATCTCGGGGGTGGGGATGATACTTCTGTCCTGAATTTCTTGGTAATTTTTTTTTTAGGGAAAGGATTTATTGGGGGGAACCCAAAAGGCAGAGGGAAGGGGTGAAGAAGAAGGAAAAACAGGAGTAAGAGAGAGACCAAGAGAGAGACCGAGAGAAAAATCAAGTGACAGGCAGACAGAGAGAAAAGAGAGTGGTAGTAGTTTCTGTGTTCCACCTGTGCCCTAGGTCTTTCCTAGGCCCAGGGTTGGTGAGCTTTCTCTTAAAGGGCAGGACAGTGAATACTCTAGGCCTGTGGGCGATAGGCATAACCGTGTAGGCACTTGCATTGCCACTTCAAATTCAGCCATTCAAAAATACCAAAACTGTTCTTAGCTCTTGGGCCCTACCAACCCAGGCAGCTGCGGGCTGGCTCCGGGCCCAGGCCTAGCCGCCAGCCTGGCTCAGCACCCTCCCATTCCTTGCATCGCACTGCCTTCCCCTCCCTGTTCCTGATCCACGGGTGAAGCTTTCCTATCTGGTTCCTGCCTAACACTTTCCTTTCCAGCCAGTCCTCAGGTAGGACGCTGCTGTTAGTGTCAAACCAAACACAAGCAGGACCCTTTCTCCGGGTTTTAGCCACGTTCGGTGACACCGTGTTGCATTATGGATGCTAGGTGGCGGTTTCAATCCACACTTGCTCAGTCCACACTCACCCAGTTCTCCGCCTGCCCCCACCTCAGCCTCTTCTGTGAGCAAGGAGACCACAGCGGTGAGCACCACACCTGGGTTGTAGGGAACAGCAGCAGCAGCAGGTGTGGTGGCGGCCATGGCGGCCACGGCGGCCACGCTGTCCCTGCTGCTGGATCTCAGGTCTGGCCCTCTGGCTGCTCCTCCACAGGCCCCTTGCCTGGAGGCAGAGTGCTGGGGGTCCTGGCTCCTCCTGCATGACCTTCCCTTTCATACTCTCCTCTGCAGCCCCTGCTGGTACCTCAGGGCATCTAGAGTGTAGCCCATCCCAAATGCTGTCCCCTCAAAGCTGCTCATCCCGAGGCTCTCAGGAAATGACAGCCCTGACTGTACGGCCCCAGATCATGCCGTTGTCCTGGACCTTTGTTTTCTCCCGTCCCACATGCAAGTGCATGGGCAAACGCCGTCAGCGCCACTTTGAGGGCAGGGTCCCTGTGCTGAGCCTGGCTGCTGCACCCCTGCCCTCTGCTGCCCTGCCACCCAGTCAGCTCCCTGCACTTGACCCACATCCCAGAGCTCCCATGGTAGCCAGAGACTGGCGTAGCCTTTGAAGTGGCCCTCGAGGCCCTTTGTCACAGCGGCCTCTGTGACCTCCTCTGCAGCTCCCCGGCCCGGCTGCCCCAGGTCCCTCGGAGCTGGTGGCCCTTGTCCCAGGTGGAACGCGTTCCAAACACAGGCCTTCGCTCCTCCGTGTGCCTTCCCACGTTCCTGTCAGTCCCCTGCTTGCATGTCACCGTGTTGGAGGGAGTGGTCTTTCCTATAAACTGCCTGCTCGCCCCCTCTCCTGCGTACCCTACCCTAGCGCCCAGAGCACAGGCTGTGTCTGATGCATGCTGGGGGCCTTGTGTGTCCACGTCTCCCCCACAGAGACTTGGCTTTGCTCACTGCTCTCCTCGGCCTTCAGTGACTGCTGTGCTTGGAGCAGAATCTACACAAGTGCGAGTGTGTAACCCTCCCCCAGCTGGCCCAGGCCTGCTCCAGGCTTCTTTCCGGTCTGTGTGAGGGCACCTTGCCAAGTGACGCCCCTCGTGCTCACTGCTGCCTTGCCGCTGGAGACCCTCGAAGTTCCCACATCATTCCTAGCACTTTTGAACATGTATCTAAGCTAACCCCTGATGTCCGCCCTGGAGTGATATTTACTAGGGACTCCTAGGGGGCATAGTAACAGCACACGGTGGGCGCAGGGCATGTGCTGGGTGTGAAGCCAGCAGGTGCTAAGCTGTGCAGAGGGAAGGCCTGGGGGGTACACTGCAGGTGCTTACTAACTCAAAGTCGCCATCGCTGGCTTTGCACCTTTCCTTTTTTGTTGGCTAATGCCAGTGGTTTCTCTTTGACTTTGGTTCTTACTCATTTGATTGTAGATATTTGTCTCACATTTTGAGCCTATGACAGTGAACCTTTTAGTTTCTGAATGAACAGTTGCATAAAAGATAAGAAAGTACCATATATTCACGAAACAACTCCAGCAGAATTAAGGTAAAGGCTGCAAAGTAAAAACTGAAAGATTCCGTGCTCTAGACTTAAGGAACTGCTCTTGCTTTTCCTTGTCTTTTATGAATCTGTTGAATTGCTGCTTCTTAACACGTGCTTTTAGATATTAGGAAAATAGATTTGTCAAAAAACTTGCTGTCGTCGTGGGAAGAAGTGATATGCATTGCTGACCAACTCCAGCACCTGGAAGTTCTCAATCTCAGGTATGAATTTGGGATTGTCAGAAACAAATTCCTACCTAACTTTTCCTGGCCGCCTCACAGGGCTTCTGTGAGGACAAGATAGGGAAGAGAATGGAATTAAAGCTGCCGCCTGGTCAGTGTCCTGATGCAGGCGGGTTTTGGTTCCCGGAATGTACCGAACATGAACTTCCTAATATGAAGTGATTCCTTAGGAAGCCATGTTTTGCTATTTCAGTTGGGTGGGAGAAGAGGTAGGCTGATGTACTGAGCTAGATCTTTATACTTCTTACGTAAACCTGACCATAAAAAAGTGGAACATTTAGTGGAGGAGGAGAGGGATATTTTTCAAAGAACTTACCTATTTGGAAGTTGCTAGCCTTTGATTGCAATAGGAATGAGTAATTTCATTGGGATAATGTTAATTCCCTCTTGATAGATTTTTCACTAATCTCCCTGTGTTACTGCTGTCACGATTTTCCAGGCCTTCCTGAGTTGATGATTAATTCTAATTAACTTTAATTTTTCGAAGGGCTTATCCAGGCATCCCCTTTCAGATTTGAACCATCTTTATGTATGCATGTGAGCAGTGCCTGGTGGAGGCAGGTACAGTACGGCAGGTAGCCAGGCCTAAATTAGTTGTGCCTCAAAGTAGTGGAAATGAGTGTAGAAATGTGACGCAGCGTACGTCTCCTGTTCTGAAAATATGGGTAGTGCTTTTTCATGCTGTCCTCTTTTGGAGGGATTGAGTGCCTTCTGAGATGAGGCTCTCGAGAGAACTTAATGGGCAGTCATTTATTTCATCCATCCTAATAGCAAAAGGACAGACTGTTAAGAGAGGCAACCTGTAGGCCGCCACCTAGCCCATCAGCAAGGCCCGAGAGCAGGACTTCATTTTGCAGTGGCCAGGGCTGCATCTTGTGAAGCTGGGAGGCAGCCTGACAAATGCCTGTGTTTCAGGAAATCTGCAGCCTCCCGATGCTGTCCTAACCTTGTTTTCAACACCATTGCCTGTCAGACACCCCAAAGTTGTATGTTGTAAATATTAAAAATCAGGTGGCCTGGATTCATTTTGTTTTTACTAGAATTTTATTATAAGGTTCCCACAAACCAAGTCCCTCAGATTAAATCCCAACTTGTTGCTTGCCATGACTGTTTCCATTGAGCCTACTGTATACCAAGAAGTGCATTGTTACCTTCTTTTTCTACACAGTGAAAATAAACTCAAATTCCCTTCGGTTTCACCACCTCTAACGGGGACATTCTCTTCGCTGAAGGTGTTAGTCCTTAATCGAACAGGGATAACATGGGCTGAGGTAATCATGTTTCTTTGCTTTATTACACAATTTAAATTGTTTGGTATAATAGAGATGGAAGGACACTGTGTCTTCATATTAATCATCCTGTTATCCAAATAATAGGATTCATTAAGCTGCCTTACAGAAAGGAGCTAAAAGTCATTGTCGTTAAGTAGAATTTTACATTTAAGAATCCGTATTCTCATTCATTCTCTGTCTTGTCTCAATTTGATTTGTTCTGGTGACTTAATGTTCACAGTGGTATGCAGTATAATGCATGCCAAGCTTTTAAAAGCCCTAGTGTCCCATGGCTTATTGAGCTTTTAGCTCCCTGAGTTTTCCTGCAATATTTTTTAAAAAATTTTTTGAGAGGCAGTTAGAGAGGGAGAGATAGAGAGCAAGGTCTTCCATCCTCTGGTTCACTCCCCTAATGCAATGGCTGGGACTGGGCCCGGCTGGAGCCAGGAGCTTCTTGCGGGTCTCCCAGGTGGGTGCCGGAGCTCAAGCACTTGGGCCATCCTCCACTGCTTTCCCAGGCCGTAGCAGAGAGCTGGATCAGAAGAGGACTTGAACCAGTGCCCACATGGGATGCCGGTGCCTCAGGCAGAAGCTTAGCCTACTTGCAGGATTTTCTAGAGCAGGAGCCAAGTGGCAGAAAGAAAGATTCTCACGTTCTTTTCTCATCTGCAGTTTAGCTCCTAGAATCTACTGTTGTATTCGGCAAGGTTCAAAGTGGATGTGTGGGTCCTTGGCCCGGGAGCATTGGGCACCTATCTGGCACTATTTCTTCAGGGGTTTACTGACTTCACTTATCCAGGCTTATCCACTTATCCACTTCCAAACTTGGTGCACAGAAGTCCATCCCCAGCTCATGCATGGAATGCCACAGAGGCAGCCCCCCCCCCCCCTTTTTAAGATTTATTTATTTGAAAGAGTTACACAGAGAGAGAGGAGAGGCAGAGAGAGAGAGAGAGAGAGGTTTTTCCACCCGATGGTTCACTCCCCAATTGGCTGCAACAGCCAGAGCTGTGCCCATCTGAAGCAAGGAGCCAGGAGCTGCTTCTGGGTCTCCCACGTGGGTGCAGGGGCCCAAGGACCTGGGCCATTTTCTGCTTTCCCAGGCCATAGCAGAGAGCTGGATTGGAAGTGGAGCAGCTAGGTCTCAAACCGGCACCCATATGGGATGCCAGCACTGCAGGCGGCAACTTTACCTGCTACGCCCCAGCTCCGCCCTTTAACTTGTGTCCTTAATGTGCCTGCAGCCATGGTGCTCCCTGCCTCGGCTCCTTCCTTGTCAGGCGCTTCCTCCCTCTCCAGGAAGGGCACCCGGTGGTAGAGAGGGCAGGGACGCTGAAGTAAGAACATTTGCAGTTGTTGAGAAATCTTCTCGGCCTAGTATGTTCTTTGCAAACCCAGGCTGACATCTAGAATTGAGAACAGGTGCTTACCCTCAGTTTCCTTCCTTTGGCTAAGCGAACAGTGAGCATGTCCAGTTCACTTTGTAACTGCCTTACCCCGACGGGCAGTGCCACCTCCCGCGGTGGCTCTGTGCTGCGGTGTTACATGCAGGCCTTTAACGTGCTTGAGGTGCTGTTGTGGGAACAGCAACTGAATTTCCGTGCGGGTGCTGGGAGTGGGCACGGGGCAGGAGTCGGCCATGGAGGCCGTCCCCCTGACTTGCGTTCCCTTCCAGGTGCTCCAGTGTGCCTCTGCGTGGCCCGTGCTGGAGGAGCTCTACCTGGAGTCTGACAATATTTGCATTTCAGAAAGGTAACAAGACTTGATTTAAGTGTAGGTCACCATTGAGTCATTCTGGATAAGTAAATGGTCTCAATTATATGATTACTTTTTTGAAGGGTTTGCAAATAACAGTTAGAAAAATACTTACTCACTGCCTTCCCAACTTCAAATGTCAACTGAAACGTCACTGATTGGTTTGAATCAAGGGGAATCATTAAGGCCCTGAATAAAATATACATGAAATCATGAATTTTCTAAGTTTTGCATAAATATATTTAATTTGCTGTTTCTAAGTGGAAGTTCTACAGGATATGTTGTAGGGATTAAATAATATTTTTAATTATCTGTTTAAGGCTAGTGTACTAAAGTGCATGGAAAAGCCTGTTCTCTGAAGTAGATGTGTTGTTGCCTAATCTTTTTATTAGTATCACTAAATTACTATGTAAAATGAACTTAAGCATGGGAAAATTTACAACAAATTATTAAAGGATTTAATTTAATAAGCTTTTGTTGTACATGATGATTTCATTCATTATATGGGCAAATGCAGGTATTTTTTTTTTAAAGAGATTTATGTATTTATTTGAAAGTCAGAATCACAGAAAAAGCTTTCATCCACTGATTCACTCCCCAAATGGCTGCAACAGCCAGGGCTGGTGCCATGGGCTTTTTCTGGGTCTCTCACGTGGGTGCAGGGGCCTAAGAACTTGGGCCATCTTTCACTGCTGTCCCAGGCGCATTAGCAGGGAGCTGGATTGGAAACGGAACTTGAGCTGGTACCCACATGGGATGCTGGCATTTCAGGCAGTGGCTTTATCTGCTACACCACAATACCAGCCCCACAGGTATTTTCAAAAACAGTTTGAGACAGAATCACATACAGTTAGAATAGAGGGGCCAGTGCTATGGCATAGGAGAGTAAGCCTCCTCCTGCAATGCCAATATCCCATATGTGTGCCAGTCCAGCTGCTCCACTTCCAATCCAGCTCCCTACTAATGGCCTGGGAGAGCAGAGGAACATGGCTCAAGTGTTTGGGCCTCTGCATCCGTGTGGGAGACCCTGGAAGAAGTTTCTGTCTTCTGCCTGGTCCAGCCTTGATTGCTGCAGCCATTTGGGGGAGTGAACCAGCAGATGGAAGATATCTCTTTCTCTCTCTCTCCTTTTCTTTCTGTATCTCTGCCTTTCAAATAAATAAATTTTTTAAAAAAAGCTCTTGGAAATAACTCTATTATTTTATTTAAGGAATGCAACTTCATGCATTTAATATATACAGATTTAGGAACATCAGGATTCTTCCCCCCCTACCTCCTTCCACCCATACTCCTGTCCTTATTTCTCCTCCCTCTTTCTTTCCCATTCTTACTTTTTAGAGAGGTCAAGTTTTCAGATAACTTTTATACTCATAAAATTAACCCTACACTAAGAGTTCTGATTAGTATGAAGAAAAAAAAAATTGTTCCTTGACAGTCAAGGCAAAGGCTGATCAAAATCAACGCATCTTTATGTGTCAGTTTTGCTCCTATAGATTGCATTTTAGCTGCTCTATTAGTTACCACAGATTAGAGAGACCATATGGTATTTGTCTTTTTGTGACGGGCTTATTTCACTAAGTATAATGGTTTCCATTTGCATCCATTTTCTTGCAAATGAAAGGATTTCATTTTTTACCGCAGTGTAGTATTCCACAGTGTATATATACACACCATAATTCCTTTATGCAGTCCTCTTTTGATGGTCACCTGGGTTGGATTCTGTATCTTAGCTATTGTAAATTGTGCTGAGATGAATATGGGGGTACAGATCACTTTTTTCTTAAAAAAAAAAAAAAAAAAAAGAAAACTCTTGGAACTAACAACAACAACAAAAAGTAGTAGTAATAGAGATTACCTGAGTCTACTGCCGTTTCCCCGGTTGGGAACAGGTGGCAAAACTGGTCTAGAGTCACAGACAGTGACAGGTAGTCAGGAACCTCGCACCACAAGGATCCCCCAGGTTACCCTTATAGTCATACACACGCCAAATGCCGCTGTCCTAGGGCTTTTTATTTATTTATTTTTTGAGATAATTAAGAGGTGATTCAAGTTGAAAAAATTTATTTTCCAAACAGGCCTACAGATGTTCTACAGATGGTCAAGTTATTAGACCTTTCCTCTAATCAATCAATTGATGAGAATCAGCTGTTTCTGATAGCATATCTGCCCAGGTAATCTGTACCTAAGATGCCCATTTTGCTCATGCTTAATACATTGTTAGTGAATGAACTTTTGTGTGCTATATATACTTTCTTATCAGAAACATGATGATGGAATTCCTAAATTGAGTAATTCTCTTTGGAGAATTTTTCTTTGAATTCATTGAGACTTGACTTGCAACCCATGTACAATGTAGACTATGTCTGTACTCGATAGCTGAATGACTGAGCTGACCCTGGTGAGAATGCCAGTCTCTGTTCATTACACTTGGGGAAGTAAGACCGTGCATGACTCTGTCCTCTGAGACTACTTGGCACCTGGCTCAGCCACAGGCTCCCGGAGCTGTTAGAGGATGGTGGCATCATTAGGATGCAGCATGGAGTCTCTATGCATTTCCTGCCATGGACTTTGTGGGTTCGAAGCATTCCCAAAGGATGGAATCTCAGGGTGTGCGGGAAAACTTAGAAAGCTAGTCTGGTTGATAAGCCTATGGCGTTTCATACTGTTCTGTGTAGTAAGATTTAACATTTTAAATTTCAGATTAGAACAACTGATCCTTTCTAACACTGGGATTTCTTCCATCCATTTTCCGGATGCTGAAATTGGTATGTAAGATTAATAAAATTTCCTTCACCCATCCTTGAACTCTTTCTTTCACCTCTGTGTAACCTCCTTCTCCTTTTTTTCTAGGGTGCAAAACATCTATGTTCCCGTCGTTGCAGTACCTTGTAGTAAACGACAACCGGATATCCCAAGTAAGAGCGTCTCCAGTGTGCACAGCACCTCACCGCTGATGTGCACTCTCCTGGTGGGGTTGGTAGGTTCCTTCTGTTAAAAACAGTGAAACTCCTCTTAGGAAGTCGAAATATCAAGAAGTTAGTTTTATTCCCATTTAAGCAAATTGTATTTATTTTTTAAAGGTTTATTTATTTGAAAGGCAGAGTTGGAGAGGCCTTCTGTCCAATGGCTCACTCCCCAGACTGCCGTTGTGGCTGGAGCTGTGCCGATCAGTAGCCAGGAGCTTCCTCCAGGTCTCCCACACGGGTGCAGGGACCCAAGGACTTGGGCCATCTTCCACTGCTTTCCCAGGCCACAGCAGAGAGCTGGATCAGAAGTAGAGCAGCAGTTGGGACTGGAACCGGCACTCTTAGGGGATGCTGACACTGCAGGCGGTGGCTTTAACCCCTACGCCACAGCGCGGGCCCCAAAGCACACTCTTTAAATGGCACAGTAATGGAGCAAGAGCAAGTGGTCTTGCTAGTGTGGTGCTCGTATGTGATGGAATTCCCAGCCTCAGATTAGAGCCTGGGGCTTTGTTTCTCTGTCGCCAGTTCAGATCACTGACAGAGTGGCCTGGAACATGATGCTTTTCTTCTTTCCCTTCGTGGGTTTAGTGGTCGTTTATCAATGAGCTCGAGAAGTTACAGAGGCTGCAGGCCTTGTCCTGCCTGAGGAACCCCCTGACGGCCGCAAGCCCAGACAGCAAAGAAGCGCAGACCACACGGCAGCTCATCATCGCCAAGATCGGTCAGCTGAAGACCCTGAACAAATGCGAGGTGGGCGCCCGCCTCGGGCCGGGGCTTGGGGGTTCTCTTTCAGACTGTAAAATAGGTTATCACAAAGTATGGAGAGAAATCCTACTTGAATACGGGCCGATCCCGCCGCGCTGCGCCCTGGTAAGGGCACTGAAGACTCCTGCGGCAGAAGCCTGCTGTGCTGCTGCCCCCGCGCGCGCAGGCTGGGGCCCGCAGCATGCTCTGGTGCTCGCAGCATGCTCTGGTGCTCGCAGCATGCTCTGGTGCTCTGGGGGCCGAGGCGGCGGAAAGCCTCCCTCCTCTGCTTCGGCCCCTCTTCCCCTGGCCGGCAGCCGGGGCCGCCTCTTGGAGTCAGCCAGCTCCTCCTGCGTGGGCACCTCCAGGCTGACCCTGGGAACTGGCTCGGATGGACACGTGCTCGTTCTCTCCCTCTCAGTGAGACTCCTGAGTGCGGTCGGAGTTAGTGCAGCGGCCAGCGGCAAGGGCGGGGAGTGAAAGCCCGTACGGAACTCGCTGGAGAAGGCCTTACCAGTGCACTCCCTGCCCCTCCTATCCACCTAGGTCCTGCCGGAGGAGAGGCGTGGAGCCGAGCTCGACTACCGGAAGGCTTTCGGAAGTGACTGGAAGAAGGCTGGTGGGCATCAGGATCCGGACAAAAACAGGCCCAGTGAAGACTTCCTCGCCGCGCACCCCAGGTTCCAGTTACTCTGCCTTAGTACGTACTGCGGGGCGGGGCTGCCTCTCCACCGGCCAGATTGCCCCTGGGTATCGAGGGAGGTTCTCCTGCTGCTTTCGGCCTGTCCTCATTTAAATGGACTGTAGGCCCCTTGGGGCAGGCAGGTAGATGAGCAGCCCTGGGCAGGAACTTGGCAGCCCATGTAGGTTCACAGGGAAGGGAAGGCGCCCCTTAAATCGAAGTCCCTCTCATGGTGGCGTGTGTTCACCAGAGAGGGTAGCTGCAGGCGGTGGGTCACACTCTTCACCCAGGAAGGGGGAAGCACACCAAGGTGCCTGGCTGTTACAGCTTCCCAGGGCTCACTACGGTGCAGGGAAGTTGAGAGTGGGTGCTCCCACCCAGGCTGTGGTGCCGAGGGCGTGTTGGGGGCTTGCCATGGAGGGTGCTTCCTCGGGCTTGGAAGCTAAGACCTCCTGAGTCTTTGTCCGTGATGTACTTTCCCATTTTGTTTTGATTTCATTATCATTCTACATCTCACTTTTATGTGATTTTCTTTTTTATATATTTCCTAATGCAAGAAGCTCACTGCATAAACGCTTCAGGCTGGAACATTATCTTTGAGGAAGAAAAGCCGCCTTTGGGAATTGCTTTCAAATTACTCCATTAGCTGGCCCAATTTCCTGGCCACTCTAGGTGAATTCTAAATCACGTGGGGGTAGGGACAGGCAGGCTCTGCTGCAGCAGTGGGGCACTGTGGTCGTTTGGCTAAGAATGCCAAAGGCGGAAGCAGATCGGTGGGGGCATGCAGAGGAAATCTGGCTGGTTGGCCTAAGGCAAGAGAAAGTAACAATAGATCCTCCTCCTCTAACGCTTGGCTTCCAGGTTTAAATCGTGGGCCATTCTGACTGGCATGAAGTCTTGAGCTCTCCCACGCTCTCTCCCCCAGGACACGCATCAATCCTTTGTCCCTTTGGTCCATGCCATATACCCTACCTGCCCTGTAGTTGAGTAGCCATCTGCATTGTCAGGGTGTCACGGTGCTTGTAACCACTGTTTTACTTAACGGCCCCAAAGCCACAGCACAGTGACGCTGGCGACTCAGATATGCTGAAGAGAGGCTTTGCAGTTCTCATTAAGTGAAAAGGTCAAAGCACAGGAAGATATTGAGTGACCACATTCATGTAACTTTTTAGTCTACTGTAATTGCTGTATTAATTTATCTAATTCACAAATTATATACATTATCTCTGGTATGTTTATTTAGGAAATAGCGTAGTATATATAGTGTTCACTACTATGGCTTATTTCAAAAGGCTCACGGAAAATGGAATTAAAAGTTAAGAGCTTCTGTACTCTTACAAGTTGTATAAACTTTTCCATAATACATGGAAATGTATGTTATGAAAAAACTACACACGGATTTTTTTTTCGGTACCAAAGTAAACTCCTAATTCCATTTCCTGTGTGCTTTCGGATGTCCACTTGCAGCTGTGGTTGCTGGCGTTCACTGGGGAATCCTGTAACACAGCAGGGGTGTGCACTCCAGGCACAGGAGTTAGTGTGCGGTGGTGTCCCTGCCACCCAGCCTAGTACTGCATGACCTGGCAGAAACCTGCTGAATGTGTCCTATGACTGGTGTCCCCACAGTACCCGACATTCCCCTCAGGCCGCAGCAAGAAAGGAAACTGTTAGCAGAGGGGAAGCTGGACAGACGCTCGCCGATGTGCAAGCACAGTTGTATCTTGCTAGTTGGAGTCAGGGCACCGTCGGCCTTTGAGGAACGAGAAGGTGGCACACAAGTGACAGAGGATTCCACCCTTGGAGGTGTGGCCGCCTAACTCTTCTAACAACTGCATAAAAGGAAACAGATCACAGCTTAGCATTCCTGCTGATGCTAGAGTATCCTGGGGAGGGAGAAGGCTCTGCTGACACCCACCTGTAGACTAATTCCTTGCAAGGCCTTTGGTTTAGCATTCATTTCTTTTTGTTTCTTAAACAGAATATGGTGCACCTGAGGATGCGGAATTCCAGATACAACAACCATTTATGCTCAAAAACCAGCTGCTAAGTGAGTCCCACATTCAAATACAGCCTGTTGCTAATGTACATAGCAATGACCGGATGGGGATGTATTTCTCTTAGGTCAGTGCCTGAGTCTGTGAGAAATGATGAATTCTCAACCATTAGATCTAAGTTCTTAGGTTGGATGTTTTTGCAGCTCCCAAGCTTTAAACCCAACGTGTTACAAGTAGGGGAAGGATCTGAGTAGTGAGTTGGCGGCCTGACTTTAGAGCTGGCTTTTCACGTGTGAGAAGTGTCAGCAAAGGCAGACTGAGGGGAAGAGAGAAAGCCACAGGATGTTGGTCTGGCTATTTTTTGTTGCTGATTCATGGAAATATATGGAAATACGAATTGAAGGGATTTTCAAATCATTGAGACCTGTTTTTTTTTTTTTTTTTTTTTTAATTTATTTATTTGAAAGGAAGAGTTACAGAGAAGCAGAGAGAGGGGTCTTCCATCCACTAGCTCATTCCCCAAATGGCCGCAATGGCTGGAGCTGCACTGATCTGAAGCCAGGAGCTTCTTCCAGGTCTCCCACGTAGGTGCAGGGGCCCAAGGACTTGGGCCATCTTCTACTGCTTTCCCAGGCCACAGCAGAGAGCTGGATCACAAGTGCACAGCCAGGACTCGAAGCAGCGCCTATATGGGGTGCTGGTACTGCAGGCAGTGGCTTTACCTGCTATGCCACAGCGCCAGTCCCAAGACTTGTTTCTTTAATAGGTTTGATCCAAGTTATACTGAACAGCTGCATTAACTTGTTTGTATGATGTAATTCCTCATCATAGTATCAATTAGCCATTTCCCTTTTTCTCTTTAAAGCACTGAAGATAAAATATCTTAATGAAATGGATCAGAAAGTCCTGGAGAAACAACTGCCAGGTATGAATGAGAGCCTCTTTTCCTTCCATGTATTTCTATTCACTGGCCCAGGTAGGAGTCGACTGGAATGAAAACACCCAATTCATATCTCAAAGTCTGGACCTCAGAACTTAGAGGTTTTCATTAGTCTTACATGTTCTAAAACATGCAGATACTTTTTGAAACAATGAAATTAAAAAAAAGGTAAGTTTATTTTTGTGTAAAATCTTTTGCAATCTAGGCATTGCTTTTCCATAACACATACTTTTGAGGAGCTTTTGGAAGGTCTCTTGTACAAGCACTCATGCTAGAACCACTCCTCCACCCTTCCAATTTTCAGGTCTCCCATGTTATCAGCTTATTTAGAAAACAGTTTTAGGGGCCAGTGCTGTGGTGCAGCGGGTTAATGCCCTGGCCTGAAGTGCCAGCACCCCATATGGGCGCCGGTTCTAGTCCTGGCTGCTCCTCTTCCAATCCAGCTCTCTGCTTTGGCCTGGGACAGCAGTGAAAATGGCCCAAGTCCTTAAGCCCCTGCACTTGCGTGGGAGACCCGGAGGAGGCTCCTGGCTCTGGATTGGCTTGGCGCAGCTCCAGCCGTTGCGGCCATCTGGGGAGTGAACCAGTGGATGGAAAACCTCTGTCTCTGCCTCTCTATAACTCTTATTAAAACTGGAAACCCCTACATGCTCAGAGGAATGCCCCCAGCCCACTGCTGTGTACTGCTCAGGTCGTTAGCCTGCAGGTAGGGTCGTTCTTATCCTCCCCTCAAGAAGAGGGAGCAGGTCCTAGTGAATCGGACTGTGAGTCACTGCGACATCTGTGACTCTTACATCCTGTCCGTACTGACCAGAGCTCCTGCAGGCACCATTCTCAGATGCTGTCGTCTTCTTTATTTATTTGAGAGGGAGAGAGAGAGAGAAAGGTCTTCCTTCCATTGGTTCACTCCCCAAATGGCTGCAATATCCAGAGCCAAGCTGATCCGAAGCCAGGAGCTTCTTCCGGGTCTCCCACACGGGTGCAGGAGCCCAAGTACTCTGGCCGTCTTCTACTGCTTTCTCAGGCCATAGCAGAGAGCTGGATCCGAAAAGGAGCAGCTGGGACTAGAACCGGCACCCATATGGGATACCTGCGCTTCAGGCCAGGGCTTTAACCCGCTGCACCACAGCGCAGGCCCCTAAAACCATTTTCTAACTGAGCTGATAACATCGGAGACCTGAAGGTTTGAGGGTGGAGGAGAGCTCCTAGCATGATTGCTTGTACAAGAGACCCATATGGGATGCCGGCACTGCAGGCAGAGGATTAACCTACTGTGCCACAGTGCCGGCCCTAGATGCTATCTTCTGATAGATGCACCGAAATGGGCTTTGTAAACACTACTTCAAAAAAAGAAGAAAAAACCTTTAAAATTTTTGTGCTGTTGGAACTGAATTAGTTTAATGTGGAAAATAAATACTTTGGTGGCAGTAAATTAGATCAACATTTAACTTACCTTCAGCTTCTACTCAAAAGAAAAATTATATTTGAGTGTGCTATGATACTGTGAATTCTCAAGATTAACTCAGTTCATAACTAAATGCTGAAATACAAACATATTAAATGTAGAACAGTAAGGATCTGAAGATGAAATGAAGTAAAAATTGGCCTGCATGACCAGTGAACCTTCTTTGCTTGTCAGCGCAGTAAATTCACATTGATTTTTAAATTAGCTTGTATCAGATAAACAAGCTCATTCTGACACTGCGTGTGGGAGGCCATGGTCGTGTTCCAAATACCTTTCTGATTGAGAAGCATCAAGTTCATGTTAATTTACCAATATTTCTCCACTTTTTGCTTTACTAACCATTAATTTCTGTTTCTGGGATCTGTACTTTTGCTTGTTTTATGCAGTGAATTTACAGTTCTTCACACTGTCCGTAAAGGCCCTCTTAGGGCCGACGACGTAAATAAAGAGGACCAGGACCTTTAGGTGATGGCACTGGCTTCAGATGTCTTTGCATTTTTCCTTTCTCTTTGCAGACAAATCAATGCATGGGACTGCTACCACTATGGGCTGTTTTCCCAAGAATATCGTAATTAGGCCTGAGTTGGGCTTTCTCCTCCAGGCTCTCTGGGAAGGCACTGAGACAGAGCTGGGGACTGGGGTCTAGGCCTGTGTGGGATTGCAGTCCTGGCCTGTGGTGACAGTCCCATCCCCTTCTTTTCTTCTACTTGCACACCTGAGTGGTGTCCCTGTCTCTAGAGATTCAGTTACTCATTCTGAGAACACTTACTATGTCCATGTTCCATTTACAAGTAGCAGAGATTAAAATTAGCCACAGAAATTATATTTAATAATCACTGCTGGGGCTGGCGCAGCAGGTTAAAGCCCTAGCCTGAAGTGCCAGCATCCCATATGGGCACCGGTTCTAGTCCCAGCTGCTCCTCTTCTGATCCAGCTCTCTGCTGTGGCCTGGGAAAGCAGTACAAGATAGCCCGAGTCCTTGGGCCCCTGCACCCGCGTGGGAGACCCAGAAGAAGCTCCTGGATCCTGGCTTTGGATCGGTGAGGCTTCGGCCGTTGCAGCCATCTGAGGAGTGAACCAGCGGATGGAGACCTCTCTCTCTGCTTCTACCTCTCTCTGAAACTATTTCAAATGAATAAAATAAATCCTAAACAAAAACAAAAAAACAACACTGCTTTAAGCTATTCAGAATCAGTTCTATATCCTATAAACACAGCAGTAAGTCAATAGATTACATGTATTCTTAAAGATTTTTTTTTTTTTTAACTTATTTCAAGTCAGGGTTAGAGACTGGGGGGACAAAGAGAAAGATCTTCCATCTGCTGGTTTACTCCCCAGATGACTGTAACAGCCAGACTAAAGTCAGGAGCTTATCCTCCCCATGGGTGGCAGGGTTCCAAACACTTGGGCCATCTTCCGCTACTTTTACCAGGCCATTAGCAGAGAGTTGGGTCAGAAGTAGAGCAGCCAGGACCTGAACTGGTGCCCATAGGGGATGCAGGTGTGGTAGGTGGTGGCTTTACCTGCCGTACCACAATGCTAGCACCAAACTTCAAAATTTTTTGAACCAAAATAAACTTTTTAATTCCATGAACTCTTTGAAAATTATCTTATGTAATAAACAGAAGTTGAAACTAAGCTATGAGCTTAAAGCTACATAAACATGAGGCTAGTGGCAGCCATACTGAATATCAGTTTAAGACCTTCTTTCTCCTTGGATGCATGATAGTGCATTGTACGCTTGTACCAGAGTTTATCCAAACATTTTCCCACTGTAAACTAATTTTTTACAGCCCCTACAATTTCACCAAAAGGATTTACTCATTTTTTATTCCAGCCATTATAGTTTGTTATTTTGCTAATCTGATAGGCAAAAACATTACTTTTCTTGCATAAGGTTTAGGAACACATGGGGCTGGCATCGTGGTGTAGCGGGTGAAGCCACCACCTACAACGCCAGCATTCCATGTTGGTGCCAGTTTGTGTCCCAGCTGCTCCACTTTATCCAGCTCCCTACTAAAGGCCTGGGAAAAGCAGAGGATGGCCCAAATATATGAGTGATCCAGATAAAGCTCCAGGCTTCACACACCCTTATACACCAAAATTTTAACACTGGTCATAGGGAGATGAAAAGACAAGTAATTGACAATGTTCATATTTTTGAATGTTAAAGTAATCATGGTGCCATGGGGAGGAGAGAGGGAGACAGATCTTCCTTCTGCTGGTCACCCTCCAAATGGCTGCAGTGGCCAGGCTGAAACCAGGAGCTTCTTCCAGGTCTTTCACGTAGGTGGCAGGGGCCAAGCACTCGGGCCATACTCTGCTGCCTTCCCAGGTGCACTAGCAGGGAGCTGGACAGGAAGCAGAGCAGCCAGGATGCTGGCGCTGCAGGTGGTGACTTACCTGCCGTGCCACAGTGCCAGCCCCCTTTCCCCACCCTTTTCTTCTACAGACTGAGTGCAAGTAGGCAGATGTATTATCTCTTTGAAAGGCAGACTGACAGAGAAGTAG
Source organism: Oryctolagus cuniculus (assembly GCF_964237555.1). Lineage (NCBI taxonomy): Eukaryota > Metazoa > Chordata > Mammalia > Lagomorpha > Leporidae > Oryctolagus > Oryctolagus cuniculus. Next base: position 54,733,552 of record NC_091444.1, read on the forward strand.
AGATCTATCTGCTGGTTCACTCCCCAAATGGCTACACTGGGCAGGGGCCCACACCGTCATGCCATCTTCGGTTGTCTTCCTAGGTGTATTAGCAGGGAGCTGGATGGGAAGCGGGGGAACAGGTACTAGAAACAACACTCAGATATGGGCAAGCCAGTGTGGCAAGCAGCAGCTTACCCCGCTGTACCACAACATGGGCCCCAGAATTGTTTTATGACCAAACTTTTTGTTTCTGGCATAGATTTAGGCACCTAAAATGGGCATATCATCTCCTCTAGAAGACTGCCAGCTCTAAATGAAACCTACGTCTTTGAAAGGACTAGATTACCACCTATTTACCAACAAAATTGTAACTAAAATATATCTGTACATTAAATCCATAAAGAAAAGACCAGGTTTTTATTCTAAAATAACATTTATTATCACAAGTTGCATAAAAACACACAGCTTTTAAAAAAATGATTTGATAGAAAAATATTTGTTTGAATACACTGTGATATTTGTAGGAACACCACACTATTGCCGTACCTCCAGCTAAAGCTTCAAAGAAACTATATTTCTCATAAGGAAAATATCCAATATTTACCACAACCCTCTTTGGAAAGAAGTTCTTAGTGTTTTCTGAACAAACCAAAGCATTTACTGTTCAGCCCCACTCCCGTGCCTGGCGGTCACTTGGGTGTGTATTTAACACAGTCACACACTGTGTAGTTACGAATGCAATGCTACGTGGGGTCTACATGTTCATTTTACAAGGAGGAAGCTAAGGCACCTACGCCCCCTCCAGAGTTCTTTCAATAATTGGTAAGGAAGGAATCACAAAGGTTTAAAGAGAAAATGTAATGATTTCATGCCACTGATTGTTCTGTGCAGGGATGACTATTTCTGGTTTATTCAGATTAATGAAGAAACAGCAAACAGTACTAAAATGGAGTGAAAGCGTGTCGTCAAAGGGCACTTGGGTCAGTTCCCACAGTGTCAGCCAACTCGCGTCTCTGCCCTTTATGTGGGTAGCAGGAAACTGCAGACACAGCTGTCCCTCCAGGCCTGCTCTCGGCACTGAGCTAGTTTTACAGGTACCTGTCCTTGTGAGAGAACTGATGGGATTTTTCTTTTCCTTGACAGACTCCATGACAGTTCAAAAGGTGAAAGGACTGCTGTCACGTCTTCTCAAAGTTCCTGTGTCAGAACTTCAGCTGTCCTATGAAAGTCCCAAAGTAAGTTGCCCAGCAAAATGCAAAGCCAATCCTAGCTCCCCACTGTTGGCAAGCGATTCCAGCTGTCTCCCTGTAACACTGACTGCAAATGGGATCACATGTCTACCAGGCAGTGTGCCGGTGGTTTTGTTTCTGACAGGGAGGGTACATAGAACATGCTTTGTTAGATCGGTCTTAATCCTCTCTCCCTCAACCTTTGTTCTAATTTTAGATGCCGGGCAGAGAAATTATACTAGAAAATGACCTACAGTCACTGCAGTTTTATTCTGTGGAAAGTGGAGACTGTCTATTAGTGCGATGGTAACACCAACAAATACAATTTAGAGACTAAACTGTGTATCATGACCAGGGTTCACTGGAAATAAATGATTCAGGTAAAACAAAGGATGTATGTTTTGTTGGGAGGAAACTATTTCTAGGGTTTGTATATAATACCATAATAAAGGTTTTCTGATCTTCATATTTATTTTTATAGTTCATCATTGCATCTCATGTGTAGATTTAAATATTAAATAGAAACTAGCTAGTCTAATGAAGTCTGAACATAGTTAATGTCTGCCATAAGACTAGTAATAATGGAATTCTCTATGGATACTACTTTTAAAAGGTTACTAAAATGATTTGGTTGCTCATTTTGGGACATGTCCCTTACGCTTAAGGAAACATGACCTCTACTATGCATAACATAAATGCTATCATCTGTCTTCTCAGTTGTACTAGCTGTAGAGTACTTAGACCAGTCACCTGCCTTCCCACAGACACACCTCCACTGAGCGTGTCCTTCTCTAGAAGGCTGCCAGCTCGGAATGAATGCCACTTGCATGGGTGAGCACTGGGCCGTGGCAGGAAGAAACAGAGTCCTGACGGCACTAAAGCCCTGAGAAGTGTTTGCTTTTTCTTATTCACGAGAATTTGGCATTTTTTTTTTATAAAATAGGAGTACCTAACTGTGATCTTTAGGACTTAAGTTCAACAGCAAAATCAATCTACTATAGAAATGATCTTTAAAACGAAGGTCCAGAACTTAGAATTATATTGGCTCTCTGTCAAGTTCAAGTCACACACTTCAGAGATCCCCAACTTTGGTATAAGTGACCAGTGCACAGAAAACACCCTATGATCACACAGCATTTCTGTGAGTTCTTTCTGGCCCCCAGTTATCCTAATTAAGCTATTCTGCCATTCACACTGAAGTTGAAATTCTCCATGTACTACTCAGATTTTCTGAATGCGGCCAAGTTTTAACCAGAAGTGATAAGTAATGATGACTACTAACTAGCATTAGCCATATGCGTCATGACTTAGAAATCTTTCTTTTATAAAATAATGTGGAACTTTTATCTTCCAACATACGGATAAAAGCTTCTTTATGCTATAGTATTTGTGGTTTTTACAAAGGACATCCGTGCGTGTGGGAAGAATGCCACACTGGTTACAGGTAACAGGGCTGGCCCTGCTGTCTACTGCCCAACCGCGGGCTTGCCGCAGCTCACCATCCACCTACCACACTTCCCGCACTGCCACTTCCAGTCACGGTTACGTGGCTTCACACTGACAGGGGTCGCCGCACAACTCCTTCCGTCTCCACAGTTCTGTTAGTTCTTGCGGTGAGTACTGAGGGGAAGACAACATCCCTGTCTCACAGGTCTTCTCACACAGCCACAGGCTGTCCTGTTGGAAAACAACACAAGCTGACTTGAAGTTCTGGAACTGTGTGAAGAGGGACCGAAAGCATGCACACAGGCAGCTTGTATGTTTTTATTTATTTTTATTTTTATTTTTTTTATTTTTTGACAGGCAGAGTGGACAGTGAGAGAGAGAGAGACAGAGAGAAAGGTCTTCCTTTGCCTTTGGTTCACCCTCCAATGGCCGCCGCGGCCGGCGCACCGCGCTGATCCGATGGCAGGAGCCAGGAGCCAGGAGCCAGGTGCTTTTCCTGGTCTCCCATGGGGTGCAGGGCCCAAGCACCTGGGCCATCCTCCACTGCACTCCCTGGCCACAGCAGAGAGCTGGCCTGGAAGAGGGGCAACCGGGACAGAATCCGGCGCCCCAACCAGGACTAGAACCCAGTGTGCCGGCGCCGCTAGGCAGAGGATTAGCCTAGTGAGCCGCGGCGCCAGCGGCAGCTTGTATGTATTCTAATGAGGCTGGAACGATTCCAGTGTAGAGCAACTTGGAAAGGGCAGGGGTGGCCTTTCTTCATGCTGGGAAGGGGCCAGCTCTGTAATCCAGTGGCTGTGGACTAAGGAAACCACGGGGTATGTGGATTAAGAGTTAGCCAGTGGAATTCCATGAAGCTTGGAAACCATAAGTGCGGAGTTTAATATTTGCTACCAAGAAAACATGGTTATATAGCAGTATTAATAGCTACTATCATATTGCAGACTAGACTATACCAAGTGTTTATAAACATTACATCTTACAGTAACCCTGTGAGGTAGGGATTATTTCCCTTCTTACAAATGAGAAACTGAAACAAAGCATTATGTAATTTGCTCAAGGTCACAGTGTTGGCAAAGTGTCAGGACGGATTACAGACTAAGTCCAAGTTCTTAGCCACTAGACTGCTTTCCTGCTCTAGGAACTGGCATCTGTTTCCAGCCAGTGGAACACATAGAGAAACCCTTCAATTAGAGAACATGAAAATGCTGGCATCCATATTGGAGTGCTAGTTCAGGACCCAGCTACTCTGCTTCCAGTCCAGCTTCTTTGTGCCTGGGAAGGCAGTGGAAGATGGCCCAGAAACTTGGACCCCTGCCACCCATACAGGAGACCAGAATGGAATCCCTGGCTATTAGGGCCATTTTGGGGTATGAACCAGCAGATGGTAATCCTCAGAGATTTTACTAAGAAAACAAAAGTTTTTAAGATTTATTTACTTATTTGAAAGGCAGAGTTAGCAGGAGAGATATAGAGATACTCCACCCACTGGTTCACTCCCTAAATGGCTATGATGGTTGGGGTGGGGCTGGGTAGCCTGAAACCAGGAGCCTAGAATTCCACATGGGTCTACCATGTGGGTGGCAGGGACCCAAGCATCTGGGCCATCTTCTTCTATCTTCCCAGGCATATTAGCAGGGAGCTGGATCACAAGTGGAACAGCCGGGACTCAAACCAATGGTCACATGGGAAGCTGGCATTGCAGGTGGTGGCTTAACCTGCTGAGCCCCAAAGCAGGCTCCAAGAAAACCCCCGAACTCTATACCGAAGGGGTTGGCCTCTCACCTCTGCCTGAGAGGGACAGAAAGGCCTCCTCCTCCATGAGCATCTGTAACCCCAAAGCACCAAGTGAGAAATCTGAAGTACTCAGATTCTGGTGCCCTTGGGCACGTGGCAGAAACACCAGTCTTCTCCATGAGAATGCAGTTTAGGGGGCCAGCACTGTGGCATAGCAGGTTAAGCCGCCTCCTGCAATGCTGGCATCCCATATGGATGTTGATTCCAGATACAACTGCTCAATTTCCAGTCCAGCTCCCTGCTAATGTGCCTGGCAAAGCAGAGGAAGAGGGCGCAAGTGCTTGGGCCCCTGCACCTATGTGGGAGACCTGGAAGAAGCTCTGGGCTCCTGGCTTCAGGCTGGCCCAGTCCTGGCCATTGCAGCCATTTGGGGAGTGAACCATTGGATGGAAGATCTCCCTGTCTCTCCTCCTCTCTCTGAAGTCTGCCTTTCAAATCAATAAATTTTAAAAATGCATTTTAGGAGCTGGTGTTGTGACATAGCAGGTTAAGCTGCCGCCTGCGACGCCAGCATACATATGAACTCTGGTTCAAGTCCCTTGCCTTCTCCACTTCTCATCTATTCCTTGCTAGTGCACCTGGGAAAACAGCAGCAGATAGCCCAAGTATTTAGGCTCCTGCCATCCACAGGGGAGACGTGGATGGAGTTCCAGGCTCCTGGCTTCGGCCTGGCCCAGCCATAGCTCTTGTAGCCATTTGCGGTGTGAACCAGCAGGTGGAAACTGCTCGCTTACTGGCCCGCTCTCCTCTCGCTTTCAAGTTTTTTTTTAATACTGGCTTCCATTTACAAAGACAAGAAGTCACGATTAAAAAAAAGTCTTGACACATCAGGAAACACTCCATGACCAATAGTCTAAAGAAAGACTATAGAACCAGATTTGCCCAAACCACAGATATCAGAAATGACCACAGAGAAAATCATTATGTCCAGAGGTATGACAAAGAAACAGCAAAGTCGAAGCTGCCCCGAAGCAGCTGGGTCTGTTCCTTGTCCATCTTGGAACACGGAGTGCGCTGCTCCGAGGTCTCAGTTCTGTGAAGAGTTCCCACCCACAGGCACTGCGCGTTCCTTCTGACCCCGCACCTTCTACAACCCAAGTGCAAGTTTCAAGAATCCAGAATGTCACAGAAATCTGAGGCAGAGGACAGCTCTGTGTTTGCTTTCTGCCTACTCTCCATTTGGGTCTCTGAAATGTTATCTCTTTTTCTGGTTCAGTAATCCTATATTTAAACCATCCTATGATATTTTATCTAGTGTTTTCTTTGTAACGGTCAAAAGCTAGGAAATCAAGTCAGTAGATTCTACATTACATTTTAAAGCTGTGAAGAACTTCCAATCAAATCTGTGAAGTTGAATTATCATTTACAGGTAGAACTTCGATTTATAACATTTCTTTTTGGCTTGGATTCAGAAAAAATGCCGTAAGAGGGGTGAGCACTTAGCATAGTGGTTAAGACACAGCTTGGGATGTCCACATCCTGCGTCCCTGAGTTGGAGCCCCAGCTGTCTGTCAGATCCGGTTTCCTGCTAACACATACCCTGGGAGGCAGCAGGGGATGGCTCAAGTTCTTGGGTCCCTGCCACCCATGTGGGAGACCCAGATGACGTTCCTAGCTACTACAGGGATGTGGGGAATGAACCAGTAAACAGAAGACCTCTTTCTCTCTGCCATATAAATAAATAAATAAATATACATTTTAAAAATACCACGAGAAACAGTCTAGGTGAATTACTGTAGATTAAGTGTAGGGCATAATGATGATGCCAGGTTTTCTTTGAGAGACACACAGCGTGCTCCTATCTGCTAATTCACTCCCCAAATGCCTGTAATGGCCAGAACAGGCCGAAACTGGGAGTCAGGAACACATTCCAGGTCTCCCATGTGAGTAGCAGAAACCCAACCATTTCAGCCATCACCATGGCCCCTGAGGAGCTGCAGGCGGGGTGCTGAACACAGCCAGTGGCCTCACCAGCTTCTTAGTCATTGCACCAGTGTTTGTCTCCTGGAAGATTCTCCATTCTTTCTGCCCAGAGTTAGATACATACTATACAGAAATATCTTTTCCTTAACTTAAAACACATTTAAAATTTTTTCATTTTATTTGAAGGGCAGAGAGAATTCAATTCTATCCACTGGTTCACTTTCCAAATGCCTGCAACAGCCAAGTCTGGGCGAGGCTAAAGCCAGGAGCCAGGAACTCCATCTAGGTCTCCCATGTGGGGGGCAAGGCTATGCTCCCTCCCAGGGTCTGCATTTGGCAGGAAGCTGGGTTGGAAGTGAAGGAGCCAGGACTCGAACCAGGCACTCCGATGTGGATGCAGGCATCCTCAGCAGCTACTTAAGCTCTGTGCCGAATGCCCACGCCCATTTCCTCAACCCTTAACGCTGTGGCCAGTCTCCCCCCCCCACCCAGGGTTGCTTACCTGGTATCTTCTGGGTCCTATGGCAGCCATCCAAATGCCCATGCTTACATCTTCACCCTACACATGTCCCATAAAGTTTAAATGTAAAACGTTAAATGCCTTTTCATTTGTAAAGGCAATGCCATACCCACTCTCAATATACAAATTTTCTAAGTATGTGCAAAGTAAAAGCTTGCGGCCATTCGTGTGAGAGAACCACAGCACAAGGTCATGAGAATACAGCCAGCATAGACAGCCCACTCTTCTCATGCTCCCTAAACTGAAGAATTTAGGCATTAATAGTATTAAAGACACAGTGGATGCACACAGAGCTGCTCGCTGGCCTCAGGCCCCGAATCAGCAGAGGAAGCACTCCTTTAGTCTCCCTCCTCAGGAACAGAAACACTCCTGTTCCTCCAGGGGACCACACTGCTGAACAGCAGGCCGAAAACGCAGTAAGGAGGCTCAAGCAGCACTCAGGGATAGATGAGAGCCACAGTCCGTGGGCTGGCAGGGGTGCTCCAACCTCTGAGGGGTGTGTCCCCGGACTGCTGGCCGTGCTTTGTGTGATGGAAACTTTGTTTGCTGAATCAAAGCTTAGGTCCGAGTGTTCAGTTACCTGATAGGTCTTTAATCTTCCCGCGTTGCTCGCCAGCCAGCCAACTATAGCCCTGGAGATCACATAGCCCGACCCACACGCAAAGGCAGGGTAAGCAGGGCTGGGGTACTCCAACTCCTGCCACTTCCCGGTTCGGTCAACGGCCCAATTCAATCTGAAACTGAGATTCAGAATAATGTGGCTCTTTGTGTTGGTCTCTTTCATCACTGATACAAAGGAATAAGCTTGTAAAAGGCGGGACGAACAAGAAACTACCTATTTTTAATCTAACAACCGCTGATCACTGAAGTTGCATATAAAAGATTAGTATATTAAAACCTCTCGAAGTTGCAACTGTGGAGTTGCTGAATAGGAAGCATCAGATCACCATGTAAATGTGTACTAAAAAAAAACCCCAAAAATGCAATGAAAAAACAAAATCACTAATCCATGCCGTATTCCTGAGGAAGCACAGAAAATGGTTTCAGAAATGTGTCACAAATGTATTTTTTTTTTAAACAAGCAGAGTGGACAGTGAGAGAGAGAGAGAGACAGAAAGAAAGGTCTTCCTTTGCCATTGGTTCACTCTCCAATGGCCGCCGCGGCTGGCGCACCGCACTGATCCGAAGCCAGGAGCCAGGTGCTTCTCCTGGTCTCCCATGGAGTGCAGGGCCCAAGCACTTGGGCCATCCTCCACTGCACTCCCGGGCCACAGCAGAGAGCTGGACTGGAAGAGGGGCAACCAGGACAGAATCCGGCACCCCGACCGGGACTAGAACCTGGCGTGCCGGCACCGCTAGGTGGAGGATTAGCCTATTGAGCCACGGCGCCGGCCACAAATGTATTCTAACATAGGACACTTCATATCTCAACCACTTTTTCCTTGTGGAAAAATAACTTGCATATTTCATTCTAAATTAATTACACTTACTCAGGTACATGAATGCCAATAGGTAGTAACATTTAACTTACTTTCCCCACCAAAAATTCGGCCCATCCAGATTCTTTTGGGTGATTCTATTAAATACAGCCTCTAAGTCTATGTAACAGTCATCATCTGTCTTCAGCAACAAATCAAAGCTGGTTGTTCCCACAGTCCTGTTGACAAAAAAGGGACGTGAAGTCATCGTGACCACATGGAGAGACACCACCTCAGGGGGCATCACTAACATTTCCACTCAAAGCTGCCCGTACTTCCTGGATGCTCTCAGCGTCTCTGTCCTCAAAGCACTAACCGCACACTGCTGCTCTCGCCCTCACTTGGTGTTCGCAAGTACCAAGCTGGTTTTAAAAGGTAAAGGAAAAACAACACAATGAAACATAAAGTAGAACAAATGTGCACACAAGTGCTTCTTAGGCATCATTCAGCTCAGGCTGCCAGATGTGTTTTTGAACATTGCCCCACGTGCTCCCAGTGACAAAGGCCCAGGACAATGGGACAGGTGCTATCTCTGGGCCTCTCACAGAGAGCACTCTTGTACAGGATGCTTCCACAGTCTTCCAGATATGTTGTATTCAAGCTATGTTATGGTTTAAAAAACAACCGCAACACGGAATCCTATTTTTCCCTTGGGATTAATTTCCAGCAATTATGAAACAGGCTTGGTGCTAGTCACCAAAGTTGAGTTACAAAGTCCCTATTTCTTAAGTTGGCTTTACAGACCTTATCACTAAGCTAGCCTAAACTAGTTTCAGTCACGCAGGCTGGCTAGCTGAGCAGCACACGTACAAAACCGCACTGAGATTTACCGATGACACCTGGAACCAAAGTGAACCTCACCCCACGAGGCCCACTCCAAAACCAAAAACTGGAGACCAAGCAGAAAAAGAAGAGCCGACAGGCACTAACACCCGCGGGGCGGACGCTTCCTCACACCCACCTCCCCACAGTCCTGCCGCAGGGCCGACCAACCAGACACTGAACTCCAGTGTGTCCACCGCTGACTTCTCTCCTAACCCCATGTAATTCACCCCAGACCCGCCTGCATGGACGCAGATTTGGAGGCAGGGGGTGACTCCTTGCTGGCTGGTCACAAAAAGGAAGCCTTTCTTTCTCAAAAGGCCAGTGTTGCCGCTCGGTATGTGTGCACCAAGCGGTGGAGCTTCCTTGTTCTGTAACAATCTATTACGTAGAGGACCGTCTGGACAGCACAGGAGGGCAGTTTCATTTATCCAAACACCAGAAAGCATACACTGGCAACGAAAGACAAAATGGACTCACTCATGTCATCTCAACAATCCCTATGCAGCACTGTTTAAAAATGCAGAGTCTTGCTCACGACCCAGTCTCATAACAGAATTCTCCATGGAAGAAATCCAGAGAAAGCTGTATTCGGTCAAAGAATGGAAAATTTAACAGTGCATCCACTCCAAATAGCATAGACCTGTTTCTTAAGTTTATTTCTTATTAACAGCAAAAGGCATTTATAATATTTACTTGCTAATTAGAAATACAATTTTGTGACAAAGGACATACAAGTCAGACTTGGATGAATAAAGGAATGATACCACTCTCAGTGTGGACAGAGACAGGTGGCCCGCGCTACGGGAAGCAGCACATTCCCACTGCAAGGCTACTACAGAAAACCAGGTGCAGAGGCGACGGCATGAAATAGACAGGATAGTGGAGATGAGGGGACAGGCTCAGAGCTCACAGCTGGAGGAGGCGTGGAAGAGAAAACACTGAAGGTGCTCTCTGCACTCAGTGGAACTTCCAGAACTGGGAAGCATCCCCTGCAGAAAAGCCTAGAAGCGCACAGGCCTGATTCCCCAGCTCCCAGACCTCCATTTCCATCCCTCACTCCCCCACTGCAGCCTCACTTACAACTGGGACTCCCCTGGGTGGCTGTGAGTTACAAGTGTGTGTGTGTGTTAATAGCTGTCTGTTCTAGATACAGTCCTGTTCTAGATAACCCCAAATTTCCAGCCCTCATTTTCGCCTTTCCTCTTGACTCCAAAATTATATTAATAAACTTATTAGACTACCTACCCCTCATGGGTCCAGGAACCATAGCCATAAGGTATTTAATAACTTCCCACTCTGCCTAGGGCAATAGAGAAGAACAAAAAGAGGTCTTGGCCACACCCACACCAGCAGTCCATAAATAAGACACAGTTTTAAGAAAGAAAGGACAAAGACTGGAATACCCTAGACAGAGAGCTATTATTATATATTATTGTTGCTATCATCATATTATAAAGGTGGGGATTACTAAGATCCAAGAAACAATGAAGGGTCTAGGGAGTTAGAAGTGTGATAGATTCTAAGGGCTGCTGAATTTTACTGAGCCATCTATATGAGGGTATTTGAAAAAGTTTGTTGAAAATAGAATTGAGAGATTTTCACCCTAAAATTTTTTTAAAATCCATGCACAGTGTTTTCATAATACATACTTTCCACGTACTTTTTCTTTTTTTAAACATTTATTTATTTATTTGAAAGAGTTACAGAGAGGTCTTCCATGTACTGGTTCACTCTCCAGGTGGCTGCAACAACCAACACTGAGCCAGGCTAAAGCCAGGAGCGTCATCCGGGTCTCCCATGTGGGTGGCAGGGGCCCAAGCACTTGTGCCATCTTCCACTGCCTTTCCCAGGCCATTAGCAGGGAGCTGGATCAGAAGTGGAGCAGCCAGGAAATGAACAAGCGCACATACGGGATGCTGGCGCACAGACGGTAGCTTTACCCACTATGCCACAGCACCAGCCTCCTTTCTATGAACTTTGTGAAGACCTCTGTATGCATGGATTTCAATTTTTTTGGCACCAAAATAATCTTTTATTTTCCACAGACTTCTCCAAGTGCTCTTGTATAAGAGTTCTGGAATCAAGGCTAGTAGTTTTTAAATGGGTAGACTAGAGAATGGAAGTAGAAAGTAACTTACACTGGAACAGAATTCAAATTAGTAACCTGGGCATGAGTGCTTGTAATGGGGGAATTTAGGAGACTGGGTATGAATATAACTGAAAGGGATCATTTCCAAACTCATGGATTCTCATCTAATGCTAGCTTCACAACCAAGGCATACAGAAATGACTCTCAGCACATCAGTCTTTGGCTTGATTTTGATTGGCTCATGCCGTTCACGCCACAGATCTGCTCATCAAAGTACGCAAGGGACGGACAGCATTTTTGGCATTTTTCAAAAGGAGCTGAGATACAACAGGTCACATCCCAGATATTCAGCCATCTTAGGTTTCTTTATTTGTATTTTTTGGTTTGATGTTTCTATACCATAACAACAATAAAATACAGTTACACCCAAAAGTTTTATAACCTACCAGCTATAGAAGTTCAATAATTTTGCGGGAACATTTCGGTAAGTGTCGACCACATCCACAAAAACAATATCATCATAGATGCTGCTCTCCTCCTTCAGTAAGGCATCTTCCTCGTGGAGATCTCTTATGTGATCAGTAAGTCTCCGAGGGCGGGAATGAAGGCTGCGTAGGAGCGCGTCCCCTTCTAAAAGGAAAAGTTGAGAGTTACAGAAACGTGCTTGGATTGCAAACTTAAGACCAGAATTTATATGATGTACATACACTAAAACTCTTTTCCCAAGAAAAATACACTTGCTAGAAACTTTAAGGAGGGAAGTGGGGACTACCTACTATTGCTAGAGGGAGAGTAAATGGACACACAAACTTTGGAGAGCAATCTGGCAACACCCAGACTAAAGATTGCTCTGGTAAACCTACTGGTAGATCTTATCCCCAGAGATACTGCTGTGCGTGGTCACAAGGATATTCAATGCAGTATTCTTTGTAACAGGGGGAAAATGGGAGTGTATGTGAAACAAACCTCAATGCTGACAGAAAAACAGCAACATTTGTGGCATATTCTAATAGAAAACAACAGTAAAAAATTAACCTGATTGTGCATATTCAAAGGAATGGTACTGAAAAATGTAGAATGAAAATTGCTAAATGATATATATGCTATGATACCAGATATCAACTGTAAAATACTCAGGATTATATGCTATTTAAGACGCGTAAATGTGTCCTGGAATAGGAACAACAGGAAGCATACATGTGAATTTCAGGGCAGTGACAGCCCCTCTGAGGGGGAGAGAGAACAGAGGCAGGAAGGGAGGGGTTGGAACTGTTCCTGTAGTGTTTTATTCTAAAAAAAGAAAACTGGAAGTAAATATAATAAAACATAAACGTGTTAATTCTGAGCAATGGGTACTGTGATGTTTCTTATAGTACTATTTCTTTTTCTTCAAGGGAAATTTACTTATTACAATTTACTTATTTATTGGGGGTGAAGGTAGGGAGGGGATCTCATCCACTGGTTCACTTCCCAGATGTCCTCTACAGTCCAGGGATTGATCAAGCCAAAGCCAGCAGCTGGGAACTCAATCCAGGTGTCCCACATGGGTGGCAGGAACCCAAGTACCTGAGCCACCCCCACTGCCTCTCAGGGTGTACGTCAGCAGGAAGCTGGAGGAGGGGTGGAGCCAGGACTTGAACCTGAGATGGGATGCAGGCGTTCCAAGTGGCATTTTAACAAAACACCCACTCCTATTTCTGGCATTTATGTCGTGTCATAATAAAAATGATTACTAATGTGACTAAAGGCATTTTATTTGCCATCTCATAAATAATTTACAATGTGGGTGCAGGAACCACGGCCAGAGCCTGGGAATTTAAGGCAGCAATTCGTTCACTAGGGCAGGGTAGGTCAGAATTTTCTCAGCGTCTCACTCATTAAGAGACATTGTAATACACTCACCTAACAGAATTCAGCAGTTAGAAATTAAGGTGATCTGAAAACTTTTTTTTTTTTTTTTTGACAGGCAGACTGGATAGTGAGAGAGAGAGACAGAAAGAAAGGTCTTCCTTTTGCCGTTGGTTCACCCTCCAATGGCCGCCACGGCTGGCGTGCTGCAGCCGGCGCACCGCGCTGATCCGAAGGCAGAAGCCAGGTGCTTCCCCTGGTCTCCCATGCGGGTGCAGGGCCCAAGCACTTGGGTCATCCTCCACTGCACTCCCGGGCCACAGCAGAGAGCTGGCCTGGAAGAGAGGCAACCAGGACAGAACCCAGTGTGCCGGCACCGCAAGGCGGAGGATTAGCCTAGTGAGCCGCGGCGCCGGCCTGAAGACTTCTTTAAAAAAAAAAAAAAAAAAAAAAAAAAAAGAGTTGCTGACACATGGAGAAGGGACAGGAAGCAGCAGTGTGGGACTCCACTCCTCCTCACTGCAAACAGGGTGGGGGCCTGAGGACCTATGGGATACGTGGTTTCCACTCTACCACCACGTTGAGACACAGGACACACTGCAAGCATCCCCAGTGACACCCCTGGGCTGCAGCGTCATCACCCGTACAGAGCTAGCTGAGCTGAATCAGTGGTCCCTAGGAATGCTTACTAAAATACAGGTTCCTGGGCCCCAAGCCCAGAGTCCCAGTAGGTCTGGGGCGAGGCTCAGGCCATCTCTGCGAGGGACAGCCAGAGCCTACACTCTGAGAAACACAGGTGTAAACCATATCTCCTCCCTTATGACTCTACATTCCATTGTTAACATCCCCTCTTTAAAGGATGCATATAAATAATTTAACATTGAAAGGAAAATGTTACAAAATTGCAGTAACTGAAAAAGCTCATAATAGGATGAGAAAAGAAATTAAATATAAGCCTTTTACACTATTCTTTTTTTTATACTGAATATATCTGAAAAACAAAAGTATACAAGAAATGAGAATGTCCACTCTCCCCACTGTACTGTATGTTACCGCTAGGACAATTCATATGAAAAAGAAAGTAAAGGCATCCAGATTGGGAAGCAGCAACAAACTATCTCTACTCGGGGCCTTCTTTGTGGCGCACTGGGTAAAGCTGCCGCCTGGGATGCCAGCATCTGATATGGGTCCTACTTCATGTCACAGCTGCTCTACTAATGTGCCTGGGAAAGCAGGGGAAGATGGCCCGAGTCACAGGGCCTCTACACCCAAGTGGAAGACCCCCAAGAAGCTCCTGGCTTCACCCTGGCTCAGCCTAGGCCGTTGTGGCCATTTGGGGAGTGAACTAGTGGATGGAAGATTTCTCTAACTCTGACTTTCAAATAAATAAATAAATCTAAAAAACAAAACAAAACACCTATCTACTTATAGATGACATGATTGTGTAGATGGAAAATCCTAAGATACCTATGAAACTATTAACTAACAGATGAGTTAAGCAAGGTTGCAGCATACAAAATCAATATATATAAATCAATTGCATTTCTATGTAACAGTGAACAATCTAGAACAGGAATTTAAAGAATAATTCCAATTACATCAGCACCAAAAAGAATTAACAAATCAGGGCCAGCACTGTGGCATAGTGGGTTAAGCTGCCAACTGCAGTGGCCAGCATCCCTTATGGGCGCATGTTTGAGACCTGGCTGCTCCACTTCTGACCCAGCTCCCTGCTGATGGCCTGGGAAAGCAGTGGAGGATGGCCCAAGTGCTTGGGCCCCTGCCTGGCCCAGCTCAAATTGTTGCAGCCATTTGGGGAGTGAACCAACGAATAGAAGCCCTCTATCTCTCCCTTCCTTCCTAACACTACCTTTCAAATAAAGAAAAAAAAAAAAGCTAATCACCAAACATCACTGAGATAAACTTAATTAAGACATAAATAAATGGAACAATATCCCATATTAATGGATCAGATATTTAATACTTCTGAAAGTAAAATTATTTAATTATTAATTATATTATATAATTATATATTTATATGTTTATATATAATTTAATTATATAATTATATTATATTAATTAAATTATTATTTAATCTAAATGGAGCAGGAGGGTTTTCTTTGTGTTTTTAAGAGATTTTATTTATTTGAGAGGTAGAGTCACAGTGAGAGGGAGAGACAGAGAGAAAGGTCTTCCTTCCACTGGTTCACTCCCCAAATGGCTGCAATGACCGCAACTGTACCGATCTGAAGCCAGGAGCTTCCTCTGGGTCTCCCACGCAGGTGCAGGGGCCCAAGAACTTGGGCCATTTTCTACTGCTTTCCTAGCGAGAGCTGGATCGGAAAAGGGGCATCCATATGGATGCCGGTGCCGCAGGTGGAGGATTAACCCACTGTGCCACAATGCCAGCCCCTTGTTTTTATTTATTTATTTATTTATTTATTTATTTTTAAAAGATTTATTTTGTTGTGGCCAGTGCTGTGGCATAGAAGGTTAAGCCTCTGCCTGCAGTGCTGGCATCCCATATAGGTACCAGTTTGAATCCCAGGTGCTCTCTATTTCTGCTTTTCAAATAAGCAAATTTTGGAAAAGAAGTTTGTGTAAAACAGAATAAAAAGATAAACTGATTTTTAAAAAATTTTGTTTATTTTAAAGGCAGAATTACAGAGACAGAGAGAGTGAAAATGATGGAAAGGTCTTCCATCCATTGGTTTACCTGTGCCAGGCCAAAGCCAGGAACCAAGAGCCAGGAGCCTAGAGCTTCTTCCGGTTCTCCCCTGTGGATGCAGGGCCCAAGGACTTGGGCCATCTTCCACTGGCACATTAGTAGGGAGCTGGATCAGAAGTGGAGGGAAGGCTCTGTGGCATAGCGAGTAAAGCCACTGCCTGTAGTGCTGGCATCCCACATGGGCACTGGTTCAAGTCTTAGCTGCTCCACTTCTGATCCAGCTCTCTGTTAATGGCTTGGGAAAGCAGAAGATGGCCCAAGTCCTTGGGCCCCTGCACCTGCATGGGAGACCCAGAAGAAGCCCCTGGTTCCTGTCTCCTGATCGGAGCAGCTCTGGCAGTTGCGGCCAACTGGTGAATGAACCAGCAGATGGAAGACCTCTCTCTGCAATTCTTTCAAATAAATAAATAAATCTTAAAAAAAAAAATTAGTGGAGCAGCTGGGACATGAACCAGCATCCATATGGAATGCCGGTGCAGTAGGCAGCTATACCACAAATGTCGGCCCCTTCACTTTATACTTTTTTTTAAAGATTTATTAGAGGGAGAGAGGGAGGGGGAGAAGTAGATGGAGAGATAGATGGAGAGATAGGTAGGTAGGCAGGTATAGAGAAATATCTTCCTTCTGCTGGTTCACTCTCCAAATGGGCATAATCGTTGAAGCCAGGAGCCTGGAACTCCATCAGAGTCCCCCACATGAGTGACTGGGGCCCAAGTCCTTGGGTCATCTTCTGTTGCTTTCCCAGGCGCATTAGCAGGGATCTGGATGGGAAGTAGAGCAGCAGGGACTCAAACCAGCACTCATATGGAATGTCAGTGCTGCAAGCAGCAGCTTGATCCTCTGCAGCACAAGGCCGGCCCCACTTAAGACTGTTAACGTGGCAATACTCCAAAGACGGATCTACAGATTGAATGTAATTCTTTTCAAAACCCCAGCTCGTTTTGTTTCACAAAAATTGACAAACTCATCCTAAACTTCATATAGAAGTGCAACAGACCCAGAAAAGTCAAAGCAAGCTTGTAAAAAGAACAAATCAAAGGACTTATAATTCCTGATTTCAAATCTTACTGGAAAACTAAGTAAGATACTGTAGTAATGGCCTAAGGATTGACACACAGATCAATGGAATTGAACTGAACTAATTCCTTCCATTTTACATTCCCTGATTGTCTTTTTAAAATGTAAAAGTTAAGGTCAGTGCTGTAGCATGGTGGGTGGGGCCGCCGCCTACAGTGCCGGCATCCTATGTGGGTACCAGCTGCTCCACTTCCGATCTAGCTCTCTGCTGTGGCCTGGGAAAGCAGAAGAAGATGGCCCAAGTCCTTGGGCTCCTGCACCCGCATGAGAGACCTGGAGGAAGCTCCTGGCTTCGGATTGGCGCAGCTCCAGCTGTTGTGGGCGGAAGACCCCTCTCTCTCTGCCTCTCCCTCTCTGTGTAACTCTTTCAAATAAATAAATAAATCTTTAAAAAATAAAATAAAAATGTAAAAGTCTTTAAAAGTGTGTATAAATTATATGTCTTTTTGGAGTACAAAGTGATATTACGATTTTGTATATTTTGACATGATTTTGTATACAATGTTGAATGAGTACATCAAACTGACATGGTTATCATCTCAAATGCTTACTTTTTTAAAAGATTTATTTAAAGATTTAAAAATTTATTGAATGGCAGAGTTAGAGATCAATCTTCCATCTGCTGGTTCATTCCACAAATGGCTGCAATGGCCAGGGCTGGGCCAGGAGCTTCCTCTGGGTCTCCCACATGGGTACAGGAGCCCAAGTACTTGGGCCATCTTTGACTGCTTTCCCAGGTACATTAGCAGGGAGCTGGATAGGAAGAGGAACAGCTAGAACATTAACTGGAGCCAGCCACTCAAATGTTTAATCCTTTTTGTTAAGCACAGTTGAAATTTACTCAGTGATTTTTAAATGTACAGTTCTTAATTTTTAAAAAATATGTATTCATTTATTTACGTGGAATTGGGTGAAGGACAGGGAAAAGGAGGGGGAGAGGGATCTTCCAATCACCTGTTCATTCTCCAAATGCCTGCAACAGCAGGGGCTGTGCCAGGCTAAAGCCAGGAGCCAGGACATCCTGGTCTCCCATATATGTGGCAGGGGCCCAAGCACTTAGACCATTATCCACTGCCCTCTCAGGCATGTTAGCAGTAAGCAAGATCAGGAGTAGAGGTGCTGGGGCTTCAACTGGCACTCCAGCATGGGATCCTGGCATTGCAAGCAATGGGATAGCCTGCTGTGCTATAATACCAGCCCTAGTATACAATTATAAGCTATCTTCACCGTGCTAAGGAAATCAATCTCGGAAAAAACAAAAACAGGGGCGGGTGTTGTAGTGCAATGGGTTAGGCCATGGCTTAGGATGCCTGCATCCCATATCAGAATGCTTGGGACTGAGTCTTGGCTCTCCTTCTAATCCAGCTTCTAGCTAATGGATACCTTGGGAGGCAGTAAGTGACAGCTAGAGTACCTGGGTCCCTGCCACCCAAGTGGGAGACCTGGATGGAGTTCCAGGATCCTGGCTCCAGCCTGACCTGGTCCTAGGTGTAGCAGGCATTTGCTGAATGAACCAATGGTTAGGAGATCTCTGTCACTGCCCCTTCCAAATAAATCAACATAACTAAACAAACATATTCCTCCTATCCTACTGAAGCTTTGCACCTCTTTATTCCGATCTTCACATTCCAATCTAACTGCTCCCCTTGCCCCCACTCCAATCTCTAGTAGCTACTATTCTACTCTGCTTCTGTGAGTTCAACTGTTTTAAATGCCACATGTAAGTGAGAGAACGTGGTATTTGTCTTTTTGTGTTTGGCTTATTTCCCTTAACATAATGTTGTCCAATCCCATTCATGCTGTTGCCATGATGAAATTACCTTTTTTGAAAGATTTATTTATTTGAAAGAGTTACAGAGAGGGGAAGACAGAGAGAGAGAGCTATCTTCCATCTGCTGGTTCAATCCCCAGATGGGCACAACAGCCATGGCTGAGCCAGGCTGAAGCCAGGAGCCTCATCTGGGTCTCCCATGTGGGTGGCAGAAGCCCAAACACTTAGGCCATTTTCTGCTACTCTTCCCAGGCCATTAGCAGGGAGGAGGATCAGAAGTGGAACAGCTGGCGTGTGAACTGGCATCCATATAAGGTGCTGTCATCGCAGGCAGTGGCGTTACCCACTATACCACAACACCAGCCCCAGAATTACCTTTTTAAGACTGGAATAATATTACATAACACACACCCACACAGCCTATATTACCAATTCATCTGCTGATAAACACTGGGCTATTCCATATCTGGGCTATTATGAACAGTTCTGCAATGAACATGGGAGTGCAGGGATCTCTTTAACAGAATGATTTCGAATCATTCAAATAATCAAAAATGGGACTGCTAGATCACATGGTAGTTCCATTTCTAGTTTCTTGAGGAAATTCTGTATTGTTTGTCATAATGGCTGTACTAATTTACATTCTCACAGCCACTGATTTTCAACCAGTGGTGCCAAGACAGCTGGATATCCACATGCAAAAGAATAAAGCTAAACCTCTACTTCATGCCATCTATAAAAATTAACTTAATACAGATCAAAGCCTACATGGAAGTGCTTGCTACTCTATCAAGCTCTCAGAAGAAAAAAAGCATACATCTTTGTGACCTCTGATTAGACAGAGTTTCTGAGATATGACTCCAAAAACCTAAGTGACAAATTTGGAGTTTATCAAAGTTTACAATTTTTATGTGTTAAGCAACACTATCAAGAAAGTAAGAAGACAACCCTAGAGCAAAATAAAAGTATTTGAAAATCATATATCTGATAATGGATTTATAGCTAGAACATAAAGTTCTTACAATCAAAAATAAGAAACTAAATAATCCAGTTTTTAAAATAAGCAAAGGATCTGAATGTATGTTTATCTAATGGAGATACAAAGGTCCAGTAAACACAAGAAAAAATGCTTAACATCGTTAGTTATTATGGAAATATAAGTCAAAACCATGATACCATCTCACACCCACCAGGATGGGTATATTAAAAACACAGTTAACCGTCGACGAAGATGTGGAGAAGCTGGAACTCTCTTGGACTGATTGTGGAAACACAAAAATGGGGCAGCTGCTTTGGAGAACCCTGTCAGTGCCTAACGTGATTAAACAAAGAATTACCATCTGACCCAGCACTTTCACTCCTACTTATCTAGGAGAAATAAAAACACGCAATCACACAAAACTTGATTATGAAAGTTCACTGAAGAATTATTCATAACTGCACAAAACAGAAGTAATCCAATGCCCATCAGCTAGTGAACAGATAAAATGCAGTGAGGACACGTACGCAATGGAAGAGTGACGAAGCACTGGTACACGTATGACATGAACTTTGAAAACATTACGCTAAGCCAAAGAACTCACATAAAGACCACATACTGTAGGGCTCCATGTACAGGAAATGATCAAAACAAGCAAACACCACATGAGTAGTTGTCAGGGGCTGGAAGGAAAGAAGTGACGATAGGTATGTATGGGGCTTCTCTCTGGGGTGGTGACAAAGTCCTTAAATTAGTGGGAATGGTTGCAAAGTTTTATGAGAACTTTATGAATATACTACAAACCACTGAACATTTAAAGTGTGAGAATTTTATTTCAATAAAGCTGAGTTTAAAATGACAAAAAAAAAATCACCTTTTATGTCAAAGGACAAGTAGAGTAAGACTGAGATCCAGTATGCTTTTCAACCAGCCAACTTACCCTGGATGGTATAAATAAAACCACCTGCAACTCCCTCCACACCTTCCATGAATTCACGAGGCAGTGCACCCTCCCCTGCCTGAAAGGAATGAGAACAGGAGTGTTTAATGTCTCATCACTGAAAGTAAATCCATTACATTTTCAAGGTGGCTTGACAAAGGCCATACTATGACTCCACTGCAGCAGATAAATCCATCTCAGATATGCTGGCGTACCAGACATTTAAAACAGGCTGGCATACAACAGTCTACTATTTTGGTTATCTAATACAATATTAAAGATCAGGTATTATTAGAGGTGCATAGTGTTCAGAAGTCCAACTGCATATGTTTCTGTACTTGCTATCGTAACAGTATGAAAACCAACTTACTTTATATCCCAACCCCACAACTTAATAGAAATTACTACAATAAAACAAATTATTACCACCTTGAAGTTGTTAGAGAATGAAAATCCTCATGAGTTCAAACTCACTTTGGCATATATATTTTTTAAAGATTTATTTGTTTGAGAGGTAGAGTTACAGACAATGAGAGCAAGAGACAAAGAAGAAGGTCTTCCATCCACTGGTTCACTCCCCAAATGGCCACAACAGCTGGATCTGAGCCAATTCAAAGCCAGGAGCCCTCCACTGCTTTCCCAGGACATAGCAGAGAGCTGGATTGGAAGAGGAGCAGCTGGGACTAGAACCAGTAACCATATGAGATGCCGGCACCACGGGTGGAGGATTAACCTACCGCACTAGACGCTGGCTAGAACCAGTAACCATATGAGATGCCGGCACCACGGGTGGAGGATTAACCTACCGCACTAGACGCTGGCCCTGGCGTATTTTTTTTTTTTTTTTTGGACAGGCATAGTGGACAGTGAGAAAGAGAGACAGAGAGAAACGTCTTCCTTTGCCGTTGGTTCACCCTCCAATGGCCGCCGCAGCTGGCGCGCTGCAGCCGCGGCGCCGGCCTGGCCCTGGCGTATTTTAAAAGTGATGGCCAGCTTGAGCATGTCCCAAATTATACATCTCTTCCCTCTCTTATTCCTACTCTTGTGTTTAACAGGGATCACATTTCAGTTAAATTTCAACACTTAAGAATAACTGTGTATTAATTACAGAATTAAACCAGTCATATTAAGTAGAACAGACAAAAAAACTACTAAGAGGGATAATGTATTAAGTTGTTCATTAACAGTCAGGGCTATGCTGATCAAGTCACCGTTTCCCATAGTGTCCATTCCACTTCAACAGGTTTCCTTTTTGGTGTTCAGTCAGTTGTCACCAATCAGGGAGAACATATGGTATTTGTCCCTTTGGGACTGGCTTATTTCACTCAGCATGATGTGTTCCAGATTCCTCCATTTTGTTGCAAATGACTGGATTTCGTTGTTTCTTACTGCGGTATAGTATTCTAAAGAGTACATATCCCATAATTTCTTTATCCAGTCTACCGTTGATGGGCATTTAGGTTGGTTCCAGGTCTTAGCTATTGTGAATTGAACTGCAATAAACATTAGGCTGCAGACCGCTTTTTTGTTTGCCAATTTAAATTCCTTTGGGTAAATTCCAAGGAGTGGGATGGCTGGGTCGAATGGTAGGGTTATCTTCAGGTTTCTGAGGGATCTCCAGACTGACTTCCATAGTGGCTTGACCAGCTTGCATTCCCACCAACAGTGGGTTAGTGTCCCTTTTTCCCCACATCCTCGCCAGCATCTGTTGTTGGTGGATTTCTGAATGTGAGCCATTCTAACCGGGGTGAGGTGGAACCTCAAAGTGGTTTTGATTTGCATTTCCCTGATTGCTAATGACCTTGAACATTTTTTCATGTGCCTGTTGGCCATTTGGATTTCCTCTTTTGAAAAATGTCTATTGAGGTCCTTGGCCCATCTCCTAATTGGGTTGTTGGTTTTGTTTTTGTGGAGTTTCTTGATCTCCTTGTAGATTCTGGTTATTAACCCTTTATCTGTTGCATAGTTTGCAAATATTTTTTCCCATTCTGTCGGTTGTCTCTTCACTCTCCTGACTGTTTCTTTTGCAGTACAGAAACTTCTCAATTTGATGCAATCCCAATAGTTGATTTTGGCTTTGACTGCCTGTGCCTCCCGGGTCTTTTCCAGAAACTCTTTGCCTGTGCCAATATCTTGAAGGGTTTCTCCAATGTTCTCTAGCAACTTGATGTGGTAGAGTTAGAAACATACCAGGGTACTCCAATTTAATCCCATCAAGGTGGCATGTACCAATGCCATCTCACTAGTCCAAGTGATCAATTTCAGTTCACAATTGATCATAATGAAAGGACTAAGAGTCAAAGGGAGCACATAAGCAAGTCTAGTACCTGCTAACACTAACTGATAGAATAAATAAAGGGGAGAGTGATCCAACATGGGAAGTGAGATACTCAGCAGACTCATAGAATGGCAGATGTCCTAAATAGCACTCTGGCCTCAGAATAAGCCCTAAAGGCATTCGGATCTGGCTGAAAAGCCCATGAGAGTATTTCAGGCATGGAAAGCCAAGACACTCTGGCAAAAGATCTCTGTGAGTGAGATCTCAGTGGAATGAACAGGTCTTCAAAGAAGGAGGTACCTTTCTCTGAAGGGAGGAGAGAACCTCCACTTTGACTATGACCTTGTCTAAACAAGATAAGAATCGGAGAACTCAGAGGGCTTCCATAGCCTTGGAAACTCATGACTGGAGCATAGGGAGATTACTGATGCCATAGACAGGAGTGTCAATTGGTAAAGTCAACAACAGGAGTCACTGTGCACTTACTCCTCATGTAGGATCTCTGTCCTTAATGTGCTGTGCATTGAGATTTAATGCTATAACGAGTACTCAAACAATATATTTCACTTTGTGTTTCTATGGGGGTGCAAACTGTTGAAATCTTTACTTAATGCATACTAAACTGATCCTCTGTAAAAAAAAAAAAAAAAAAAAAAAAAAAAAAAAAAGAAACTATCAACTCCCAACTTGACTCTCACTGGGATTAAACATGACAATAGGTCTGATCTGATTTCATCATCATTAAAAAAAAATCATCTATTATTTTTCACTTTATGTTTCTGTGTGGGAGCAAACTGTTGAAATCCTTACTTAATGTATACTAAGCTGATCTTCTGTATATTAAGATAATCGAAAATGAATCTTGATGTGAATGGAAGGGGAGAGGGAGTGGGAAAGGGGAGGGTTGTGGGTGGGAGGGACGGTATGGGGGGGAAGCCATTGTAATCCATTATTCGTACTTTGGAAACTTATATTCATTAAATAAATAAAAAAAAAAAAGAAAAAAAAAAGTGATGGCCAGCGCCAGGGTTCACTTGGCTAATCCTCTGTCTGCGGCGCCGGCACACCGGGTTCTAGTCCTGGTTGGGGCGCCAGATTCTGTCCCGGTTGCTCCTCTTCCAGGCCAGCTCTCTGCTGTGGCCCGGGAGTGCAGTGGAAGATGGCCCAAGTGCTTGGGCCCTGCACCCCATGGGAGACCAGGAGAAGCACCTGGCTCCTGGCTTCGGATCGGCACAGTGTGCTGGCCGTAGCGGCCATTTGGGGGTGAACCAACGGAAAAGGAAGACCTTTCTCTCTGTCTCTCTCTAACTCTGTCAAAAAAAATAAAAATAAAAATAAATAAATAAAATTAAGTGAGCATGTGGAGGAAAGCTTTTGTAAACCAACAGTCTGTCCCAAATGGTTCAGATGGAGCCCTGTGACTACTGATGTGGTTTAGAGGGTCTAGAGACTCTCGTGGCACAGCCAACAACACTCCTTTCTGCCTCTTAGGCTAAGAGGTGCTCCAGTTGTCAGACCGCCACCTCTCTTCACCTCATGAAGTACCCCGTGTCCTCGCTCTGTGCCTCTGCACATCACACACCAGTGGGCACATCTCTCAGAGCTGTTCTCTAGCTGCCATGAAATGGATCAAACTGTCGGTTACAGTTCAGCTTTTTTACAGGATTTCTTCTACACATTCAGATGAACAGCCACCTGCTTGGCTATTCTTTTGTAAACAGATCTTTTTAGCAGAATTGTCTGCATAATTAAAAATCTGTAACTGAACATTGAGAAACAATCACTTGGAACTGAAGGTGGAGGAAACTACTACAGGTGAACAACAAAGATCCCAACTCTGTAGCTCCTTCCATAGAAGGTTGTTTACTGTTTTTATAATACCTCACACCGTTTCGTTTGTTGAAAACTTGGTTGCACTTTTTGTTTATTGTTTTTTCTCTGAAAGGTCTCAACTTGGCTTTTAATTTGGCTCTGAAACTTTTTTGGCATCTTGTTGCAAAGAGAGCAATACTTGGCAAAAACTCTGTTCTGATTTATGATAAAACCCTCATTTACACATGAGCTTTCTTAGAATGGACTACTAAGTTACCTGTTTTGTTTTTCCAAGGTTACTGAATATTTAAGCTATCTTTAACCTCCTCATACTACTTTTGAGTCTTTATATTTGAATTTAGCTTTCAATTCAAAAGTAAATTTACTTGGTTTAGTGAAAGTAACTCAGATAAGAATTTCAGCATTTTCTGAATATTTTTAAGTTTCATAAATAGAAAAGGAATGAAGATATTAAACGTTCTTGTCTGGAAATAAGGAAAGAAAAAACTATAAATTCCATAAAATTCTATCTTAAAGAATTTTCCATGAGAACAAAATTCTAAACATAGCCCAAAAGGCTAACTGTACTTGCTTATGAAACTGAATTAGTCTCTCTCTTAATCCCTGGACTGTAAATTCCAGTGAGCCGGTGATGGGCCTATTTTGTCTGCCACTTTTCCTGCTTTAAAATAGGTGTGCAGGCCAGTGTAGCTGCATACTCTGCCTGTGGCAACAGCATCTCATATGGGCACCAGTTCAAGTCCCAGTGGCTACTCTTCTGATCCAGTTCTCTGCTTATGGCTTGGGAAAGCAGTAGAAGATGGCCCATGTGCTTGGGCCCCTGCATCCACGTGGGAGACCCAGAAGAAGCACCTGGTTTATGGCTTTGGATCAGCCCAGCTCTGGCTGTTGCGGCCATTTGGGGGATGAACCAGTCAATGAAAGACCGACCTCTCTGTCTCTCCCTCTAACTGTATCTCTGCCTCTCAAATAAATAAATAAAATCATAAAAAGCACATTAGCATAGGTGTTAGAAGATAAGAATTTAGGGGCCAGCGCTGTGGTGCAGTGAGTTAAAGCCCTGGCTTGAAGCACCAGCATCCTACATGGGCGCCGGTTCTAGTCCTGGCTTCTCCTCTTCCGATCCAGCTCTCTGCTATGTCCTGGGAAAGCAATAGAAAATGGCCTAAGCCCTTGGGCCCCTGCACCCATGTGGGAGACCCGAAAGAAGCTCTTGGGTCCTGGCTTTGAATCGGCGCAGCTCCGGCCATTGCGGCCATCTGGGGAGTGAACCAGCAGATGGAAGACCTCTCTCTGTCTCTTCCTCTCTCTGTAACTCTTTCAAATAAATAAACTAATCTTTTTTTAAAAAAAAGAATTTAAAAAATAAAATAGGTGTGCAATAAGTGGTTTTTGAATGAGTAATAACATATCACATGATAGTCCTTTCAAATTCAGGAATTAATACAAATGAGGTTAATATTTAATAAATCAGTAAGCCTGTGAATTTAAATAGCAAGAGTATTCGTAATCATTAGATCACAGCATCAAGGAGAATGAAAGACTGTCTAAGACACCACCACACAAATCACTTGTTTACTTGAAAGTTGTTTTGTTTCAGAGGCAGAGAGACAGAAGGAGTAAGACAGCTTCCATCTGTTGGTTCACTCCCCAAGTGGCTGCAACAGCTCAAGTGGAAGCCAAGAGCCAGGAACTCAGTCCAGGCTCCCCTTGAGCCATCTTCTGCTGCCTGTGAGGGCCCACACCAGTGGGAAGCTGGAATTGGGAGACAGGGGCAGGAATGAAACCCAGGCATTCCAGCATGGAACACAGGCGTCTTAATCCCAGGCTAAGTGCCTGTCTTGAAGTTATCACTTTAAGTCTGCTTACACTGTATTATCCTATATTTACTTTGAGAAATTTACCTGTCAAATTCGAGTTTGTTTTAAAATTGAAGCAAACTTACAGGAAAATTTGAGAATCAGAAATCCCAGAGTTGCTTCAATAATAAAAACGAAAGTATTCCATCTTATTTTCCAACACTTTTTTTTTTTTAAAGATTTATTTATTTACTTGAAAGAGTTACAGAGAGAGAAAAGGAGGGGGGGGAGAGAGAGAGGGAGAGAGAGAGGGGTCTTCCATCCGCTAGTTCACTCCCCAGTTGGCCGCCATGGCCAGAGCTGCACAGATCCGAAGCCAGGAGCCTCTTCCGGGTCTCCCAAGCGCGTGCAGGGGTCCAAGGACTTGGGCCATCTTCTACTGCTTTCCCAGGCCATAGCAGAGAGCTGGATTGGAAGTGGAGCAGCTGGGTCTTGAACTGGCGCCCAAGGCCAGGGCGTTAACCTGCTGCACCACAGCGTGGCCCCCCAGCATTTTCATCTATGGTATTTTAACTGACTTCATGCTATCAAGGTGAGATGGTGAATATTCTGAATAATACTGAGCAAATGTTTTTAAAGAAGGCTAACCCAAAAATTCTGGAGGGAGCAGGGGTTTAGCCTGGTGGTTAAGATGCCTGGGGTCCACTTCAGAGTAACTGCGTTTGATTCTTGCCTCTAGCTCCTGACTCTAGTTTCCTGCTAATGCAGACCCCGGGAGGCTACAGCAATGGCTCAAGTAAACAATACCACACTTAAAAATTCACCAGTCTTAAGGACAGCTGTTTATTCACTAACAGTGGAATACAGAATCATATAGAACAATCAAGCTTTGTGTGTCTTACTGTGATGACTCACATTTTCTACCATGTGTGTTTGAAAATGCACAAGAGTCACTGTTTCAGACTGCCTAGGTTGGAGTGAAAACAAATTTTAAACCCCTTTTGTGTATTTAGAAAAACCTAAAATATGTTATAAATAAGCTAAGAATAAAAAGGGACTTACTGTAATGACTCTGAGAACTCCCCCTCCATCATTCACCGTCACTTTGTGAAGATTTCCTGACACCAGCCCGTGGAGGTCTTGGCTCTCCCACACTATGGTACCTTCAAAGCTCTTTTGTGGAAACATGAACAGTGAGTCAATTTCTTTACTGCTGCCAGTTAGGTTTTAAGTAGGTTTTTAGGTAAAATTTTAGAAAAAAGTTATTTTCCCCCAAAACATAACCAAATTTTTATCTAACTTTAACACACCATTGCTACCATTTCTGTGCATAACCCTAGATCATTTTTTCCACATACATCTAAAAAACAGTTGCAAAGATATATAGACAATTTTGCACACTGCTGCTTGTCAAAACACTTCCTTAAGTGGTTGCAGCTGTTAACCATTCTGTTCAGTGTGTGTAACCTGCGTTGAATGGATGCATCTGCCTTCCTGAGATACTTCCAAAGGTTGTCAGGTACTTGGCTGCTACCAGATTATGTACTAAAATACTGCAGGAACGAACATTCTGTTATAAATGCTTATTTTCCCCCCAGTTCTCTTCTTTACTATTTAAAATAAGTTTCCAGAGGTGACATTAGTGTGATCAGGGATATTTTTTGTGGGTTTTGATACACATTGCCGAATTGTTTTTCAACAGCAGTTTTTACTGAGCTACGGGGTCATCAGCAATTTATGAGAATGCCAACTGCACCACGTGCTCGCTAGGATGGAATATAACCCAAAGAAGTGTACCTGAGTTTAGCAGATTTGAAGGAAATGATTCCTCATTTAGCTGTACTTCTGATTCCTCGTCATGTTTATAAATTGTATCTTCTCTTCCAAGAGCTGCCTTGTCATGCTTTTTGGCTACCCGGC
The DNA here is from genome assembly GCF_964237555.1 of Oryctolagus cuniculus. Taxonomy (NCBI): domain Eukaryota; kingdom Metazoa; phylum Chordata; class Mammalia; order Lagomorpha; family Leporidae; genus Oryctolagus; species Oryctolagus cuniculus. Next base: position 54,762,014 of record NC_091444.1, read on the forward strand.
TACTGAGTTTCCTTTTTTTTTTTTTTAAAATTAATCTATGTGAGCTTTTCATGGAGTAATTACCCTAATCTTGCGCACAGGCTAAATTTTTTTTTCAGAATTGCTCGCAAATTAGTATTTCCTTTTTGAAATTCAGAAGTCCATATATTTTACCTTGTCAAGTCTATTAAACTTTCCCTCTGTGATTATTACTATTAAAGTTAGAGCTTAGAAAGTGACATTCCCCCACTCCAGAGTCCAATGCACAATGCAACCCTAATGCCCTCTAATTCTCTGCGGTCCTCATTTTCAACTCTGTGCACAGCTGGCTCCTCAGCACTGCCCAGGTCTCGGCTCCACCGTCACTCCCTAGACTTTCTGCAGAGATGCAGAAGATCCCAGCTCCCAGCTTCCTGCACAGTTAGCTTTAGATTCCTACCTCATTCATCACTCTGACATTTGTTTATTTTTCCATTGTCAAACTCTGCCCCCATTAGAATGCAAGCACCATCAGACTGGGACATAATCTGCCCTACCAACTACTCCATCCCCAGCCCTCAAAAGATCTGAAATAACTAAAAACTCCAAAACGTTTGCTGGATAAATAACGCTAAACAAAAAGCTATTTAGAATTATTTATGGCATACAGCATGAAAAATATAGCTCTAATAACTAAAATTTCATATCTTCTAACATTAGGAGATAAAACACAATAGTAGCTCATTTAGCTAGCATTATCAAGAAACCACACCAAATTTGTCTGATACATCAGGTCGGCAGCTTACAAATTTTTAAAAACAAAACTGTTTCTACTGAAACAGTAAGCCACTGCGAGAGTCTGGGTGTGTCAGGACGTCTGTCATTTTCCACTCCACTGATGGACTCCCATCCAACATATCTGTGAACTCCCTAGTGCACTGCGTGGGGCCCTGGAGTTACTCAGAAGAGATCTTGCAGATACACCTCAAGCTGTGTCATCATCTCCTAATCTTTTAAAATAGAGAATATGATATCTTCCTCAAAAGGGATGTTTAGAACAGAGGCAACAAACATAAGCCCTGTGTTTTCTGTTCAGCAAAACAGTCGCTTTATTACCATTAGAAGCCATATAGAAAGTGAACTGCCACTTTAAAATATTCCCATTTTCTTATTTTTGAAATAATTGCTGATTGTTTCCACACTTCCCCTAGGTGGCCCTAACTCCCTACTGAACTTCAGATCAAATTTGAATTTTATAAAAACAAAAACATTCTCACAAATGGATGTATACATGGAGGGGGAAAAAGCTAGGAAGAAATACATCAAATATATTGGGCAATAGATAGGTGACATCATCTTCTTTAAAGCTTCCTGTATTTTTGTCAAATTTTCAACATTCAAATAAATGTATTACTTGCACACATCTTCGCAGAGTTATAATCAGAAAAAGGTTTTTTTAACCAAGCATATACTCATAACTAAGTCAATTACACTCAGTCTTCTTTCAGACATGAGCCATTATTTACACTTGCGAGTGACAACATTTACCGAGCTGTGGGCTATGTGTTTGCAGACTTTTTTTTTTTTTAAATGGAAAAGTCCATGTCTTCAAGTGATCATAGCATGCCAAGGTGGATGTGATAATGAACGGAAGTCATCCTGCTTAAGCAGGGAGCTCAGACAGAATTTCAAACGACCCTAAGAACTGAGCGAGTGGAAGGCAACAGCCCAACATGCTCAGAAAAACGCCAAGCAGTTCAGCGTTGCGGCAGCACAAGGCCGAAGAGGAGGGGCAAAAGGCAGGCTGCAGGCGGGCTCTGTGCACCGAAGGAGAAGCCTGTCCAGTCTGTCTAGCAGGTGGAAGCTCGCGCTCGCTTTCTCTCTCTCTCCATCTCTGTCTGTATCTCTGCCTTTCAAATAAATGAAATAATTCTTCTTAAAAAAAAAAAAAAAAAACTGGCAAGACTTAAGTATTTGAATATGAGAGTAAAGGATAAATTCCAATTTTGGTTTGGGTGACTGAGAAAAAGGAGACAGCATTATTCAAGACTGAAAATACAGAAGATGAGGATGCAGGTGGGATGGAGACAATGCTACCATCAGGACGCCCAGGAGACACTCAAACGCAGATTCAGTAGGCAACTAGAAGCCCGTCTGGGGTTCATAGGAGAGGTAGGCTGTGATGCCAGATTCATACAGGTGGCTAAGGAGGACGCTGCCCAGGAAGAATGAATACAATAAAATAGAAAACCAGGTATTAAATCCCAGTGATTAATACTTAAGAGAAAAACTGAAAAAGAAATAATGAACCATACCAGAAAAGAAAACTATAGTGACCAAATAAAATAAAAAACTCCCTCATGTTGAAACTATGAATCTAGAAAATATAACAGAAACAAGTAATTCTCTGAATTGTTCCTTTCACTGACACATGGCATTGGCCTTGATATTTCACGGAGGCCACTTCCTGGAGCTCACTTCCACTTTGTGTTTGACTCTGCCAGGACACAGCATCAGCAATATTGATTAAACTGAACAATCACCATAAAAATTCACCGGCCCTCTGAAATGTTCTCGACTTCTTCCCTGAGTCCACACAGCTGCTCTGCGTCCAGGCAGGGAGGAGCCATGTCCTCTCCTCTCCTCTCCTGCATCTGCTCTTGCTCCACATCACAGCTCAATTTCTACTGCTCACCTCTTCTTCCACATCCTGCTTTCTATTCTCATCATAAAGCCAGGAATCTCTTGGGACACAAAACAAGTTTACGGCAAATCCCTGCTATGATTGCAAAACCAAAATAAAAGTTGGGAGAAAAAAATGAGATACTGTAACATATCCATAACATATACAATCTGTCTCCAATCACTTTCATACGTTGATTCTTTTGTGTCATGCTTCTAATTTCTCATCCAAACCATGAGTGTAGCTTAAATACATACAGTACTTTTGTGCTTATAAATTAACATTTCAGAGTGGTGGACTTCAGAAATAATATAAGAATTTCAACTTTCATAAAAAATAAGCATACAAGTTTTCATAATACTAACAATAATTTCTCCAGTAGGCAAAACAGCCTGCTTTTTATCAAAATCAGTGTTACGTTTCAACCACACTATTAAGGAAATTATCAGAGTAATACATGTTTGAACAGAAACAGCATCATCACTTAAAAACTGGTGACCCCCACTGAGATTTATAATACACAAAGAAAAACTTGTAAGAGATCTGCTTACATGACAAGTCATACTGCTGACATATTACTCTAGTCTACCATCAGATGTAGAGGATCAAAATGATGAGCAGATCACTGACTTCCCTTCTCTGATGGATATGCAGACAAATGATCACTGGAGCTGGCACCTGCATGAGCAGTTAAGAGTGCCTGGACTCCTGCATTCCGTGTTGGGATGTCTGGGTCCAAGCCAAGCCTCTGATCCCGATTCCAGCCTCCTGCCAATGGAGATCCTGGGAAGCAGCAGTGATAGCTCAAGTAGTCTTGTTTCTACCACCCATGTGGGAGACTAGCTTCATGTCCTGGTTTCAGCCTGGTCCAGTCCCAACCATTGTGGGTATCTGGAGAGTAAATCAGTGGTAGAAGATCTGTCTCTCAAATAAAATAATTTAAAAAAATACACCAAGGCAGTTCAAGTCCTGGCTGCTCCATTTCCAACCCAGTTCTCTTCTATAGCCTGAGAAAGCAGTAGAAAGTGGCCCAAGTCCTTGGGCTCCTGCACCAACGTGGGAGACACGGAAGAAGCTCCTGGCTCCTGGCTCCTGATCAGCGCAGCTCTGGTAGTTGTGGCCAACTGGGGAGTGACCCAGCGGATGGAAGACCTCTCTCTCTCTGTCTCTCCTCTGTGTAACTCTGCCTTTCAAATAAATAAATCTTTAAAAAAATAAGTCAAATCTGATTAAATGCAGCCAAAAAGAATCTTAATATAAAATTAAAGACATTTTCAATAAAAGTAGGATTTTTGTATAACAGGAAAGCTTTTTTTTTAAAAAAAGATTTATTTATTTGAAAGGCAGAGTTGGGGGAGGGAAGGGGGAGGGGGAGGGAAAGAGGGAGACAGAGAGGGGGAGGGAGGGTGGGAGGAGGGAGAGGGAGAGATTTTCTATCTGCTGGTTCAATCCCACAATGGCTGGAGCTGGGCCTGTCTAAAGCCAGGAGCCAGGAGCTTCTTCCAGGTCTTCCATGGGAGGAGCAGGGGCCCAAGTACCCAGGCCATCTTACGATGCTTTCCCAGGCCCATTAGCAAAGAGCTGGATTGGAAGTAGAGCAGCAGGGACTCGAACCGGCATCCATATGTGATGTTGGACTCTCCAGGAACAGCTTTCCCTGCTACGCCACATCACCATCCCTGAAAGACTTTTACTTTTAAAAGTTTAGTTATAAAGGCAATATATATTTGTTACAGACCATATAAAAATAGATATACATACACACAATGGGGGGCAAAAAAGAGAAAGAAAATAGACACAAAGAAAACAAAAAATATCTATAATCCTATCTCCAACAAGGTGTAGCTACTATTAAGTAGGGTGCTTATTTTAAAAGAACAAAATATTTAAATACACTACTCAAAACAAAATCAACTCTGTCTAGCTGAAAGCTTGAAGGGAAATAAAGAACCCAAAGCTACAGCCACTCAGTCTTCACTAGCAAGGGAGTGGCGATTAGTGCTGAGCGCCCAGCTTACTGTAAAACAAATTAGATACCCATCCTTCTGATGCCTCTTGCTCTTCTGGGCAAGCCAGACAGGGTAAAAAGATTATAAATGAGGTCAATGATAGGTTTGTCCCTGCCCTGTACTGACAGTTTCTTCTCGGAATTGTGCTTAAAAATCCCCGCTACCACCAGCCCCTTCGGATTTTGCCTCTCTTGGAGCCCCCACCAGGCCACTCTCGCTGGCGGTCTCTGATTTAAATAGATCTTGCTTTTAAATACAAATAAGATAAAATAAAAATAAAAATAAAAAGGTCCTCACCACTAAAACAGCCACTCCCTATTCTGGCTGACTACATCCTTTCACAGGTATCCAGATACGCCATCCTGAACACCAGCAAGACCCGTCAACCCTCTCTCCCACCCCAGTGTCTCTTATGAAACGCCACAAGGCTATGGAAACGCTGAAATCACCATCCAAATCACCTCGACTCACAAACCGTACATTTTTGGCCACATGTGTTCTCGCTCCCTCCACCCTTTACTGTTATGCAATCACTCAAAAGCAAAATGATGATGGACGAACCAGGTTTTGTAATTCTTTAAGCTGACAAAGATCATGGGCAGACTCTGTAAGACTAGGATTAGCCTGACGCGTTTTCCTCCCTCTTTGCCCCACGTGTGAAGTGGCTCCTCCACACCACCGACAGACATCTCGGCCAGATCACTCTGTGCTGTGGGAGGCTGTCCTGTGTGTGCACTGTAGGATGTTTACCATTATCCCTGGCCCTCTACCCACTGGAGGTGCCGATGTCACCACGCTCCCAGACCACTGCAAGTGCTGCCCGGCCCTGCGAATGGGCCCCGTGGCCAAACGCTCTGATGAAGAAACAGTGTCCCAGATGCAGACAAGGAGTAGCGGAAATAACGGCTGTACACATTACTGATCAAACACCTACTATGTGGTGTCCTGTCCTAGGCTTCACGTGAAGTCCGCGTGTTAGATCATTTAGCTGGCAGAAGAACCTTCTGAACAGAGCAGTGCAGCACCTCCACCTTGCAGAGGAGGCAACAGACACAGCAAAGTTCAAGAACTTTGTACAAGGTCACAAAGCCACTGAGTCAGAGGAGGAGAGATTCCAACTCGCCCAGGCTGCACCCACATGTGCCTGCTCAGGTACTTCCCCCAAACGGGCCCTCAGACACCTACTCACAGCCAGGTGTAGCACTTCCTCACACCTACTCATACCAATCTCCCCATGTCTTTTGTAAAAATCAACCCGCGTCAGGCTTCAGAGCTTTCTGGATAACACCTAACACAATGCTGGTGCTCCTGGTCTCCTCGGAATACCACTGCTCTCCCTATGGGAAGCACATGAAGTCCGAGTTAGGTTCTGCCCATACTAGCCCTGAGCAGAAAGCAAAGATTCATTACTGCTGACTTGCTTCAATCCCAAAAAAGCTTACCAATTAGTTAAAAAAACAAACAAAACAAAACAAATTCTTACAGCAGTGCACAGCATAAAGTGTTAATTCTTCTCTTCTTTCTCCAATAGTGAGCAAGCTGTTTTAAGGGCGGAAATGTTTGAATTGTCTTTTTTTATTTTTTAAGATTTATTTATTTACTTGAGAGGCATAGTTATAGACAGAGAGAGGGAGAGACAGAGAGAGAAGTCATCCATCAGCTTCTTCACTCCCTAAATGGTCACAACAGCAGGAGCTGGGCCAGGCAAAAGCCAACAGCCAGAAGCTTCTTCCAGGTCTCTCATGCGGGTGCAGGGGCTCAAGCACTTGGACCATTTTATGCTGCTTCCCCAGGCCATCAGCAGGGAGCTGGACGGGAAGTAGAGCAGGACTCAAACCAGCACCCCTATGGGATGCCGGTACCACAGATGGATGCTTGACCTACTGCACCACAGCGCTGGCCCCTGTACTATGTCTTAATAATGGCCCCAGTGGTTGGCACAGAGTATGTTCTCAATAAATGCTTTCTGAGTAAGTGAACAAGGCAAAGAATGGCTTCCTTCAAAAACTGAGACACAATGCTTGGACAAAACTAGTCAGTTGAGCCACTATTCTTAATTAAAAGATAAAGCCGATGGTACATTCTGTGCTTAAAAAGGAATAAAGTTCATATATGAAATTAAAAAAATAAACATAAGGAAACAGGCATTCTCATATACTGCTAATGACTATCCACACTGATACAAATTGCTAAACAGCTCTCCAAGAAGGAACTGTATGCCTTAAAAATGTGTATACTTTGGGGCCAGCACTGTGGCACAGCAGCTTAAAGCCTTGGCTTTGCAGAGCCAGCATCCCACATGAGCACGGTTTGAGTTCCGGCTGCTCCACTTCCAATCCAGCTCCCTACTAATGCACCTGGGAAAGCAGTGGAAAATGGCCCAACTGCTTAGGCCCCTGAACCCACGTGGGAGACCCAGAGGAAGCTCCAGGCTCCTGGTTTTCGATCGGCTCAGCTCTGGCGGTTGTGGCCATTTTGGGAGTGAACTAGCGGATAGAAGACTTCTCTCTCTCTGTACCTCTTTCAAATAAATAAAATAAATCTTAAAAAATGTGTATACTTACTGGTCTAACAATTCATTCTAAGAAAATAACCAGTTACGTACAAAAAATAAAGGTATAAAGATGTTCAGTCTCTGTCATGGCAGTGAAACACTAGAAATACATCAACACTCAAGTATAGATTAAATGACAACATTTCTATACAGTGTAATTCTATGTGGCTAATAAAAAATGATCAGGTACATATCAAAAGATGTTCATGATATGTTGAAGAAAGGAAGTTATAAGATACAACGAACAGAACAATCCTATTACCTACATATGCATAGAAGTGAAACCGTTAAATATGATTATCTCTAAATTATGGAATTTTGGTAGTCTTCATTGTTTAGCTTATTTGCATTTTTCCCAGTGTGCTTCAGTTTTGTTTGTGTTTAAATGTTTTTAATGGAGGTTCACATATGGGTAGAAAGGGGATCCCTCTGACATTCACAGAATTAACTTAAGTAATTTCAACCACTTGTACTCAACTGGAAGACCCATAGCTACTGTAATATGAACATACCCCAAAAGACAGGTGGTGGTAAAGTTTCTTGATTAGTCAGAAGGGACGTCAGTTGAGTAGCTTTCACATCTTAAATCAGCTTTAATGTTGTAACATGAACCCTACAGCTGATCTGAAGTGAATCCCAGAGACGCCCAGTAAAGTGACCCCTATCCTGGTTCCAACAGCACTGCCTTCAGAAATGTACCCAGGCCATACGAAAATAGCCTGGATAGGCTGAGACACGTGGATGACTAATTGTTCATGCAGCCGCACTGTGGTTTAACTCCCAGGACTGACAGCACCTGGTAGGGGAGCTGGTCTCCAGAGCACATCTACTTAAGACCTGACCTAGAGAGACCCACTGGGGACGGGCATCACGCACCACTGTCCATCCTGTAGAGACAGAGAAGTCTTATCTAACCTGGAAATGTGGCCCATATGACTCGTTTTTTCTTTTATTTTTTAGATAAGTAAACTACCTGATTTACATAAATGCCATCTGTTTTTCTGGACTTCTATCAACCCATACCTAATACTATCCTTTGCCATTATAACATTCATGCAGTTCTCTAACTCTGTAAGTAAATGATGGCAACGGGCCACACTTTTCAGAAACTGTGGTTTTGGAATCTCTGAGGCATTATGAAGTTCTCTGAAGATATAATTACAGGGTGCTACATTCTGGTACTTCCATCCTTGGCTGCCTCATCTACCACTCTGGAGCACCACCCTGGGACAAGACAATATCAAGAGCCTGCCTCTGAGAGAACACTCGCGCTTCCATGGAGGAGTACATTGGGACTACTTTCCATTACCCTGTACCTCTGGTAAGATGAACTGCTCCACAGGCTTGTACCACAGCTTGTTCACCTGCACGCCACAGCTCGGAGGACTAAAGCGAGCAACGAAGAGGGCCTCCTACAAATTGGGTGGAAAAAAATAGAAAAGGAAAAGAAAAAATACTTGGTGTTATAAATTACATATGCAACAAGCATCTTCTTTTAAGATTTATTTACTTATTTGAAAGAATTACAGGGAGAGAGGGAGAGATAGAGAGAGGTCTTCCATCTGCTGGTTCACTCCTCAGTTGGCCACAGCAGCCAGGGCAGAGCCAGGTTCAAGTCAGAAGCCAGAAGCTTCCTCTGCGTCTCCCACATGGGTGGCAGGGGCCCAAGCATTTGAGTCCTCTTCCTCTGCCTTTCCCAGGACATTAGCAGGGAGCTGGATCAGAAGCAAAGCAGCCAGGACATTTATTGGCACTCATGGGAGGGTGGCATCACAGGTGGCTTTACCTGCTATGCTACAACACCAGCCTTGCGACAAGTTGTTGTTGTTTTTTGACGGGCAGAGTGGACAGTGAGAGACACAGAGAGAAAGGTCTTCCTTTTGCCGTTGGTTCACCCTCCAATGGCTGCCGCGGCCGGCGCACCGCGCTGATCCGATGGCAGGAGCCAGGAGCCAGGTGCTTTTCCTGGTCTCCCATGGGGTGCAGGGCCCAAGCACTTGGGCCATCCTCCACTGCACTCCCTGGCCACAGCAGAGAGCTGGCCTGGAAGAGGGGCAACCGGGACAGAATCCGGCGCCCCGACCGGGACTAGAACCCGGTGTGCCGGCGCCGCAAGGCAGAGGATTAGCCTAGTGAGCCGCGGCGGCCGCGACAAGTTTTTAAACACCTTTCATCCGGGCATGCAAAATCCACAATAGCCTCAACCGTGGTCACTAACATTATTCTGTGGTTTCAGCATCATTTGGGTTTTCCAGTTTTTGTCTTTGTTTTTAAGATTTATGTGTTTATTTATTTGAAAGGCAGAACAACAGAGAAGAAGGATAGACAGAGATCTTGTATCTATTCATTCACTCTGCAAATGGCTGTAATAGCCAAGCTGGGCCAGGCCAAACCCAGGAGTTAGAACTTCCATCCAGGTCTCCCACATGAATAGCTGAGCCATAAGTATTTGAGCCATCCTCTGCTGCATTCCCAACCCATCAGCAGGAAGCAGGATTGGAGACAAAATAACTGAGACTCAAACTGGGATGTGGCATTGCAAGCAGCAGCTTCACCCCGGTCATGGTTATTAAATAAAGATATTAAAGATAATCAAAGTTGTCATGAAGTTCTCAAAAACTGAAAACATAATTCACTTAACTTTAAAAAAATGCACCTTGAAATGAAAAGCACTACAGGAAGTGAGAAGTGTTTTTAAAAATTTTTTTAAAATTTATTTGACAGGTAGATTTACAGAGAGAGAGAGAGAGAGGTAGATTTACAGAGAGAGAGAGAGAGAGAGAGAGAGAGAGAGAGAGAGAAAGGTCTTCCTTCCATTGGTTCACTCCCCAAATGGCCGCCCCGGCCAGCGCTGTGCTGATCCAAAGCCAGGAGCCAGGTGCCTCCTCCTGGTCTCCCACTCTTGGGCCATCCTCCACTGCCCTCCCGGGCCACAGCAGAGAGCTGGACTGGAAGAGGAGCAACCAGGACTAGAACCGGTGCCCATACAAGATGCCAACGCCGCAGGCTTTGGGATTAACCCAGTGAGCCACGGCGCCGGCCCCGAGAAGTGCTTTTAAATTAAGCCAATATATTGTAGTACCAGAACTCACTCAGAGTCGGACTAGACTGAAGGATCACAGGTTTCTTTCGGGACAAGTGTTCAGGAATCTCCCTTTCAAAAACAGCCTTCACAGAGTTACAGAGAGGCAGAGGCAGAGAGAAGTCTTCCATCTGCTGGTTATCTGCCCAGATGGCTTCGGTGGCGGAAGCTGAGCTGGTTCAAAGCCAGGAGCCTTGGAGCTTCTTCCGGGTCTCTCACACAGGTGTAGGAGCCCATGTACTTGGGCCGTCTTCCACTCTTCTCCCAGGCCGTGGCGGAGAGTGGATTGGAGGTGGGGCAGCTGGGACTTGAGCCGGTGCCCGTATGGGATGCTGGCACTGTGGCATAGCAGGTAAAGCCATTGTCTACGGTGCCAGCATCCCATGTGGGCGCTGGTTCGGGTTCCGGCTGCTCCACTTCCGATTCAGCTCTCTGCTGTGTCCTGGAGAAGCAGTGGAGGATGGCCCAAGTCCTGGGGCCCTGTACCTGCTCAGGATACCCGGAGGAAGTTCTTGGCTCCTGATTTGGATTGGCCCAGCTCCAGCCATTGTGGCCATTAGGGGAGTGAAACAATGGATGGAGGATCTCTCTCTCTCTCTCTCCCTCTCTCTCTCTCTCTCCTTTTCAAATAAATAAGTAAATAAATAAATCTTTTTTAAAAAAGATTTAGCCTGCTACAGGTTTATTGAATTTCAAGTCCCATTTGCAGTTGCCTTAGCAAGGTCAGACCCATGGGCTTTCTATGACATGGAATGGGTGTTCCCCCCTCTGCTAAAGGGACATTGGTCAGATCTAGCTGTTCAATATCATATAATTATTCACATATATGTGTCCCAGAGCGGTCTCGTGGCAAGGTGACTGGATTAAACATTATAGCTTCAAAGTAACATTTTGGTTATCAAATACTATGGCTTAATATCTCCCAGAGAGCCCAAAATGAGTCAGTAACCTTTGCTCCAGGAGTGGAAGCACACACAGTGAGTTGTATGTATTGTGCTGGTGAAGAGTTAAAATTGTATATGTGCGGGTGTAAAAAGTTAAGCTTAAGCTTACAGGTTTAAACCTTCCTGGTACAGCTGTGAAAATAAGACAGAGTGAAGTAGCACCTTGACAGTAGGGACTCCATTTTGGAGCACTTGAGACTGCATTCTGAGAAAGCACCCCCCCACCGTGAGACTCTGGTCTGAAACTATGATCTCAAATAGTCGGACAATAGCAGTGCACTACATCACCCTTGGCAACACACAAAAACCCCCTAGCATGATTGCTCAAGCTTAAAAGTAAAAAGGTTGCACTTGGGTTACCTGGGCTAATAATGAAGATGTGATTTGTCTGTGTCTTACATTAATGTCAAGTCCTAATTGCTGATTGTAATATTGTAACTGGTATTGTCAAGATTATGATAAATATTAATTTCACTTAGGTTTTAGGTTATGTTGACCCCAGTAACCATATACTCTCTTTTGATTTTATGTACTCTCTTTTGATTTTAGCAACTGTGTATAGCAACCGTGCATAGCAACCATGTATTCCCCCCTTCCCGGTTTTGTGGTTTTTGCCTTTATAAACCCAAACCTTTGGTTATTCAGGGCTGCTCTGTTCATGTATGGTCAGACAGCCCCAGCATGCTGGATAATCAATAAAGCTTCCCCTTGCTGTTTGCATAAAAAAAAAAAAAAAAAAAAAAAAAAAACAGCCTTCAGGGGCAGACGTTTGGTGCAGTGGTTAAGATGCTGCTTAGGATGCTCACATCCCACATCAGAGGCTGGGTTTCAAGTCCCAACTCCATTCCAATTCCTGCTTCCTGCTACTGTGTACCCTCGGAGGCAGGAGATGCTAACAGCTCAAGTATTTGTGTGCCTACCACACCAAGAGAAACCCAGATGGAGTTCCAGGCTTCAGCCTGTTACAGCTCCATCTGTTGAGGGCACTGGGGAGGGAACCAGTAGATAGGATCTCTCTGTGTGTCTATCTCTGCCTTTCAAATGCAAATAAACTTAAAAAAATCTTCAAAGGACAATATAAGCAAAACAAAAAAGAGGACTTATTCTCATATCTATTGTTTCCTTCAGGCCTTTACACTTCTTTTGGGCAAGGACATCTCCTTATTCTCATCTATCAACTTGCCATGGGGAAAATGTCTCAAAGTTACCAACACCACACACAAGTTCCAAAGTGAAGGATGTTTCCATGGAGAATGTCTGTTTCTTTCATGCATGCCAAAAGCAGGGCAGTGAGTCTTTGTGGCATGTGACTACCCATGAGCCCATCAGCATACACCCTTAAATTGGTCCTCCCTTAAGGACAAAGATTATTAGCTTCTGCCTGGATAAAAATATGGCAAATTTAAATCGAAATGACCAAAATACTTAGGGCTGAACCAAGATACTGGACTGATAACTCAGATGCTATTAATAGTTTTTTTTTTTTTAAAAAAAAAAAAAAACAAAACTACAAATACCAAGAAAATTAAATAAATCTATCAAAAATTCCTAAATAGGACAACAGTAAAATTCAGAGTACTACTATTACAATTACCTATTTGAGCTTCAGTATTAATAAAATCTTTATCCATAATAATGTATGGAGTCCTACAGTTAAGTTACTTAGGAGTTAGCAGGAGTTACTTAACTAGAAGTTAAATTCTCAAGTAACTGGAGAAAGCTCTTCTTACTTAATCATAATGGCTAGAATCATTGGTACGGCTTATTCCCTGTTAGTTATGTTTATAAACACATTAACAAACCACAGATTCTTTAGAACAGAAAAAATTGTGAAAAAATGTAATCTTAAATTGATGTGTACATATTTACTGGAGAGTCCTGACCACCCTTACTGTTAACAATAAACATCCATACAAAATATTGTAAAAAACTGAACAAGGTTCTACTTCCAGTAATATCAGACCATCTCTCCTAAAGATAACTAAACAAAGAAACAGGTAGACATTGAAGGACAATCAATTCTTAGAAGAAGGGAAAAGCACTGGGTATGTACCCTCTCCCCAAGCACTGGTTTGAAGGTACAATCCTACAGCAACTAAAGTTTTAATAAAAACTTGCAGCTTTTTTGGTTGAGAAATCAGAATAAACGGGCAAACGCTGTGGTTCAGCAGGTTAAGCCACTGCTTGCAACACCAGCATCCCCTATCAGAGAACCGGCTGGAGTCCGGGCTACTCTACTCCAGATCCAGTTTCTTGTTAATGTGTTTGGAAAACTAGCAGAAGACAGCCCAAGTACTTGGCCTCCTGCCACCCACCTGGGAGACCCAGATGGAGTTCCTGGCTGCTGGCTTTGGTTGTTTAGCCATTTGGAGAGTAAACCAGTAGACAGAAGATTTCTTCCTCTCTATCTCTCCCCGTCGCCCTGCCTTTCAAATAAATAAATAAATCCTTAAAAGAAAAAAAAAAAAATAGAGGACAGAGTTGGGGGCAAACACATCAACTAAAAAGTGAGGATGAAAACTCTCCAGACAGGAAAGAGTCAGAGAGAGAACCACAAATTCTTCACGTAAACTCTGCCCAAATCTGTGGCTGACTCATGAAACACACATTCAAGGCAGAACCCGAGCAGCCCATCTAAGGCCAAAAGAACTGAATACAGATTTCAATTGCTGCCTGTTGCAAGGAAAAATGTTTAGAGTCCATTTAACTGCCTGCTAAAACAAATGAAAATCAGTACTCTTCAAGGAATGTAAGAGGGTCCAGAGCTCTCCACTGAAGCAGTCACAGTATCTAGGATACAATCTAAACTTACTAAGTAAGACATAACAGGAAAATGTTATCTGTACTCAAGAAAAAAATTATAAGCAATAAAAATGGATCCCAAGATGACTTGGTAGACTACGATTTTAAAACTGCTATTATGACTATGGTGAGGACTTTAGAGAAATACATGCCCAAAACTAATGAATATATATGAAATTTTAGAGAACAGAAACCATAAAAATAATTTAATGGAGATTTTAAATTTATTTAAGTTTTTAATTTGAGAGGCAGAAAGAGAGAGAGAGAGAGAGGCAGAGAGAAACAGAGCATGCACACATACTCTCATCTGTTAGTTTACTACCCCAGATGTCCAGGAGCTGGGAACTCAATCCAGGTCTCGCATGTAGCTGGCAAGAAGTGAACTACTTAGCCAGCATCAACTGCCTCCCAGTGTGCATCAGCACAAATTGGAATTGGGAGGGAACAGAGCTGAGAACTGAGCCCAGGTACTCCAATATGGGACGTAGGCACCCCAAACGAGATCTCAACCACTGTGCCAAATGTTTGTCACCTGAAAGTAAACTGAAGAACTAAAAAGCACTACATCTGAAGTAAAAATGTCATTAGATTAATCACAGATTTAGGATGACAGAAGAGTCAGGGATCTTGAGTATATAGGTTGACCAAAATTATTAAATCTGAAAAAAATGAACAGTCTTGAGATCCGTGGGACCATTCAAAAAATTCTAATACAGGGCCACGGCTGTGGCATAATGGGTAAAGCCAGTGCCTGCAGTGCTGGCATCTCATGTGGGCGCCACCTGGTGTCCCGGCTGCTCCATTTCTAATCTAGCTCTCTGCAATGGCCTGGGAAAACAGTAGAAGATGGCCCAAGTCCTTGGGCCCCTGCACCTGCATGGGAGAACAGGAAGAAGCTCCTGGCTCTTGGCTTTGGATAAGCTCAGTTCTGGCCATTGCGGCCATTTGGAGAGTAAACCAGCAGATGGAAGACCTCTCTCTTTCTCTGTAATTCTGCCTTTCAAATAAACAAATCTTAAAAAAAAAAAAAATCTAACAAATGTAATTTGAATCCCAGGAGGAAAGAGAAGGGTAGGCTGGAAAAAGTTTTGAAGAAATAGCTGAAATTTTCCAAATTTGGTGCAACTCATAAATTTACAGATTAAAGAAACTTGACAAATTCTCAGCAGAACAGACATGGAAGAAACTACATCAAGGTACAATGTAACCAAATTGCTTCAAATTAAATATAAAGAGAGAATCTTAAAAAGCAATCAGAGGGGCCAGTATTGTGACATAGAAGGTAAAGTGGCTACCTGCGATGCCTGAAACCCATAAAGGCGTCGGGTTTGAGTCCTGGCTGCTTTACTTCCCATCCAGCTCCCTGCTAATGGCCTGGGACAGCAGTAGAAGATGGCCCAAGTGCTTGGGCCCCTGCACCCATGTGGGAGACCCAAATGGAGTTCCTGGCTTGTGGCTTCAGCGTGACACTACCCTGACTGCTGTGGCTATTTGGGGAGTAAACCAGAGGATGGAAGCTCTCTCTCTCTGTTGCTCTGCCTTTCAAATAATAAATAAGTAAATCTTTTTTAAAAAGACAGATTGATGAATAATGAATATATGTGTGACTAGGCAATCATCACAAAATATTAACTACTTGTACAGTTCCCTCAAGTTTGTTTTTTTTTTTTTTTGAGGCTACTGTCTTTCTTTTTTTTTTATTTTAACTTTTATTTAATGAATATAAATTTCCAAAGTACAGCTTATGGATTACATTGGCTTCCCCCCCATAACGTCCCTCCCACCCGCAACCCTCCCCTTTCCCACTCCCTCTCCCCTTCCATTCACATCAAGATTCATTTTCGATTCTCTTTATATACAGAAGATCAGTTTAGCATACATTAAGTAAAGATTTCAACAGTTTGCTCCCACACAGAAACATAAAGTGAAAAATACTGTTTGAGTACTAGTTATAGCATTAGATCTCAATGTACAGCACACTAAGGACAGAGATCCTACATGAGGAGTAAGTGCACAGTGACTCCTGTTGTTGACTTAACAAATTGACACTCTTGTTTATGGCATCAGTAATCACCCTAGGCTCTTGTCATGAGCTGCCAAGGCTATGGAAGCCCCCTGAGTTCACCGACACTGATCATATTTAGATAAGGCCATGGTCAAAGTAGAAGTTCTCTCCTCCCTTCAGAGAAAGGTACCTCCTTCTTTGATGACCCGTTCTTTCCACTGGGATCTCACTCGCAGAGATCTTTCATTTAGTCCCCCCCTCCCCCGAGTGTCTTGGCTTTCCATGCCTGAAATACTCTCATGGGCTTTTCAGCTGGATCTGCATGCCTTAAGGGCTGATTCGGAGGCCAGAGTGCTGTTTAGGACATCTGCCATTCTATGGGTCTGCTGTGTATCTCACTTCCCATGTTGGATCGTTCTCTCCCTTTTTGATTCTATCAGCTAGTATTTGCAGACACTAGTCTTGTTTATGTGATCCCTTTGCTTCTTAGTCCTATCATTATGATCAATTGTGAACAGAAATTGATCACTGGGACTAGTGAGATGGCATTGGTACATGCCACCTTGATGGGATTGAATTGGAATCCCCTGGTATGTTTCTAACTCTACCGTTTGAGGTAAGTCAGCTTGAGCATGTCCCGAATTGCACATCTCTTCCCTCTCTTATTCCCACTCTTATATTTAACAGCGATCACTTTTCAGTTAAGTTTCAGCACTTAAGAATAATTGTATATTGATTACAGTATTCAACCAAAAGTATTAAGTAGAACAAACAAAAAAAAAATACTAAGAGGAATAACATATTAAGTTGTTCATCAACAGTCAGGGCAAGGGCTGATCAAGTCACCGTTTCTCATAGTGTTCATTTCACTTTAACAGGTTTCCTTTTTGGTGCTCAGTTAGTTGTCACCTATCAGGGAACCCTCAAGTTTTATATGTTTTTAAATTCCAGAAACAGATTTTTTCTTTTTTTTATTTTACATGACTTTATTATAAATTTAGAACCATTTTTTTTCCTACATTCACTCTGCTTTAATATGACTAAAAGCATTTTAACCAAAATCTTGATTTAGGAAGACTTAAGACATTGTGCATTATTTTAAATATTTTCATTTTTTCAATAATTATTAAAAATAGGTTCACAATTAGGGTTTCAAGTGTCCTAATTATATCTAGTTTGTTCTCATACCATATTTTACCAATCTCCTGTGCATATAGAGGTTAAGGTGATATATAAAATTTTTTTTTTGACAGGCAGAGTGGACAGTGAGAGAGAGAGAGACAGAGAGAAAGGTCTTCCTTTTTCTGTTGGTTCACCCCCCAATGGCTGCTGCGGCCAGCACACCGCACTAATCCGAAGCCAGGAGCCAGGTGCTTCCTCCTGGTCTCCAATGAGGGTGCAGGGCCCAAGCACTTGGGCCATCCTCCACTGCACTCCCGGGCCACAGCAGAGAGCTGGACCAGAAGAGGAGCGACCAGGACAGAATCCAGCGCCCCAACCGGGGCTAGAACCCAGAGTGCCGGCACCACAGGGGAGGATTAGCCTATTGAGCTGTGGCGCTGGTCGATATATAAATTTTTATATCTTTCCAACATCAATGTTTATTATCTCTTACTCTAATTACTATTTCACTTATTCAGAAATAGCATTTACACATAAAAACCGTCTCACTTTGTAAAATAACGTTTGGCTAATTTGCATACATCTAATACAGTCTGTTGTCTAAGTTTTTAGTAATACAGTGAGCTTCACCACTATCATTTAGTTTTAAAAATTTTTAGTGTCAGTAGGGCTGAGATGTAAGTTCAGTCTTTTGAAGGATGTTATATAATAAAAGTACAGTACTTTGGAGAATAAAAATTATCTCAAGGCCAGAAGTCTTTTAATAAAGGTACTGAAAGGCAGGAGAAATACCAGAGATTTTCTCTCCTATTTTTAAGAGGTAAAGTCACTTAGTTTAAGTCTTAGTAAAGGAAACAGTGTTGTTCCATATATGCTACTGAAGAAAGCATCTAAAACCACAGGATTTAGGGATATTGGTCCTAGGCTATATAATTAATGGGTATCACAAATGAACCTGTTTCCTAATTATTGAGTATAAGTTAACTTCCTATGCCAAGAAAGGTCACACTTCACTTCCCCCCATTTGTAAAAAGGAAAGGTGGCCTGGCCAGGTGCCATTCAGGATTCTCTGCTAACTGTAAAATGTGGACCGATTTCCTTCTGTTTCTTACAGGCCTTGTGTATATAAACTTTTAGTTCTTTAAATCAAAATTTTTATGCACATAACCATGTCGGTGTATTGCCCTTAGTTTAAAAATGTACAACTACATGAATAAAAACTATTGCAAAAACAGATTTTCTTAAATATAGCTCCATGCTATACTACTTCAGACATACCCTCTAAACAAATTTTAAGATTTTTCCAAAATTCAGGAGCAGAGTAACCTCAGTGGTTTTAAAACTTATTCCCTCTACACTCTTATCTGAAGGGCAGAGGTTAAGCCACTGCTTGGAACACCCACATCCCATGTCAGATTGCTGGGTTTGGGTCCCAGTTCCACTATCTATTCCAGTCTCCTACTGAGGCAGCAGCTGATGGCTCAGGTACTTGCAGTCCCTGCCACCCACATGGCAGACATGGGTGGAGTCCCTGGCACCTGGCTTTGGCCTGGCCCAGTCCTGGATGAGGACAGAACTAAAAGATGGGAGATATTTCTTTGTCTCCCTCACTGCCTTTCAAATAAAATAAATATAACTTTAAAAAGAGATCTAAAGCAACTATTAGTCTTGTATTATAGACTTTGGGGGTTGGAAGAGACAATGATACTCATATATCCTAAGAGTTTCAAACGTTTTATACATCCATTAACAACTTCCGAAACTCCTTTGAAATTAAAGGA
The DNA here is from genome assembly GCF_964237555.1 of Oryctolagus cuniculus. Taxonomy (NCBI): domain Eukaryota; kingdom Metazoa; phylum Chordata; class Mammalia; order Lagomorpha; family Leporidae; genus Oryctolagus; species Oryctolagus cuniculus. The sequence goes on from NC_091444.1 coordinate 54,780,954, forward strand.
ATTTAGTTTGGGCATTTCTAATCCAGTCCAACTCCTGGTTTTTAAAGATTCATTCATCCATCCATTCATTTGAAAGGCAGAATGACAAAGAGAGAGGGAGAGACAAAAAGAGGGAGGTCTTTCATCCTCTAGTTCACTCTCTAGATGGGCACAACCACCAGGGCTGGGCCAGGCCCAAATTAGGAACCTCGAACCCCATCTTAACGCTATCATCCACTGCCTTCCCAGTAACATCAGCAGGAAGCTGGATCAGAAATGGAAGGGCTGGGACTGAACTGGCACTCCATTATGGGATGCTGGCATCGCCAACTGTGGCTCAACCCGCTGTACCACAATGCTGGCCCCAACTCGTTTTCTAGATATGAAACATTTATTTGTAGGTAATCACTCTCAAGTCAGCATTATAACATCACACAACAATGCAATCAATCAGTGAAGGAAGGTGGGAAGTCTCCCAGCCAGAGAGAATTATATAACCTTCCAATCTACCATACACCATAAGAAAAAGTTGATGTTTTTGAAAAACAAAAATGAGGGAAACCCTGTCCAAAGCAGTGCATACCTCCAGTTCCGCCTGGTAAAGTTTGACGGTGATGTTCCTCTGGAAGCCCCCATCACCGGCGTCGTAGAACACTCCTAGACTCGTAATCACGATGGGGTAGAGAACTCGGAAGCTTACGCTGACAACGCGGTCCTCGGGGAGTCCTGGAGAGGTGTCTTCAGAAAGACTGAAAGCCTCGATTTCCTGATTCAAAACTGAGGAGGTAATGACAACAGAGGTTTCAGATAACGGAACACACAGAATCACAATCTTTTACTTTAATAATATTAAGTAGTGAAATGGATTGACAGCAAAATCTACAAAATTATATGTGTTATAATGCCTTCCTAAGCGGCAGGAATTTATATAAAAAAATGCTTGATAAACGTGGCTGATTCCAGAAAAGTAAAACATTTTGAAATCTAAGAATGAAGTTTTCTGCCACATGTGAGTTATTCAATTATCAGAACTGCTTTACTGGATTCCTGCGTAAACAAGTGTGAATATATGTATACAACCATCACCAAAGAATACATTTAAGTCAGCTGGAAGGCATCTCTTTGGAACAACTGGATCAACAAGGGCGATAAAAAGTAATAAATAATCACTAAATTGGGTTTTGCTCTGCAAATTCACAAGCATTTCTTGTTAGGCAATTTAAAATATTTGTGAGATGCCAGTTAGTACAGTTTAAAAGCAACAGAAATCACTTAAAATAACACTGAAGAGTTCTTGAAGTAAAACACTGATAAAAGATAAACACAGTGAGTACTTCTGACCACCACTGACCACTACGTGCCATTCCCTATCATATTTACATTTCACAGCTACACTGTACGATGGTGGCGTTATCTCCAAATTACAGATAAGACATGGAAGTTCAGAGACATTCAGTAAGCAATTGCTCATTTAAAAAAACTGTGTGTGTGTGTGTGTGTATCCATATATTTACTTATAACACATACACATATATTTTTTTTTAGAGAACATTTTTTTTTAAAGATTTATTTATTTATTTGAAAGTCAGTGTTACACAGAGAAAGGAGAGGCAGAGAGAGAGCAATAGGTCTTCCATCCGCTGGTTCACTTCCCCATTGGCCACAAAGGCCAGAGCTGCACAGATCTGAAGCCAGGAGCTTCTTCCAGGTCACCCATTCGGGTGCAGGGGCCAAGAACCTGGGCCATCCTCTACTGCTATGGCAGGCCACAGCAGAGAGCTGGATCGGAAGAGGAGCAGGCGGGACTAGAACCGGCACCCATATGGGATGCCGGCGCTTCAGGCCAGGGAGTTTACCCACTGAGCCACAGCACCAGCCCCTAACACATACACATATAATGTGGCTAGTCTATATGTTCAAAATTAATTATGATTACTTTTTATTTTCAGATAAATAAACTTTATTTCCTTCCCATATGCTCACAGATCACCTGGATCCCCCTCTTAGAGTTCCTAGAAGCTATTTTACACTTAGTAGATGCTTAATCAAATGTGACTTAAGGGAAGTGATGGCTCCTATCTAATTATAGACATGAGCAACAGGGCAAAAAGGAATATAAAGACTTTGCCCTGAGCTGCACAAAGCACTGGCTAAACAAGTCTAGACTGCAAACATACTGGGTAATAACAAAATTTTTCTCTCCACGATATTCAGTAAATAAAAATATCTACAGTAGAAGCATATTTATTAAAAAGCAATCAGTTAATCAAATTATAACATGTACCTTGAATTTCAAGCTATCTGAATATAGGAAATCCCACTGCATTTATAATGCTATTGATCAAACCTCCCTCACATCCACAGTATCATGATGATTAATGTACATCATGATTTCCAGGCACTGAAATAACTAAAGGATTTTTGGATCATCAAAAAGATAAAATTAGGTACAATTTTAATCTGGTTTTATATGTTTTTTAAAGTTTTAATGTAAATATCTATGCATATATAAAAATTTTCCATGAATGGAAAGTGCTGCTCCTTTTCTGTTGATGAATAACAAAAGTTTGATTGAAGTTAAACTTTCTAAAAAGACTTATTTACTTGAAAGAGTTAGAGAGAGAGTGGGAGAGACAGAGACATCTTCCATTTGCTGGTTCACTCTCCACATGGCTGCAATGGCCAGTTTTGTGCCAGGCTTAAGCCAGGAGCTTTACTTGGTTCTACCACATGGGTGGCAGGGGCCCAAGCACTTGGGCCATCTTCCACTGCTTTCCCAGGCACATCAGCAGGGAGCTGGATCAGAAGTAGAGCAGCTGGGACATGAACTGGCACCCATATGGGATGCTGGCATTGCAGGTGGGAGCTTTAACTGGCCCCAAAGATTTTTTGGTTAGTTTTGCACCATAATTTCTTATAGGTTACACATTATCAGTAACACATTTTATGAGGTTCATGATCCCTAAGACTTCAGTGAACGCTAAAAGACCTCTCTGCCCAGAACATAATTATACTTAAAATTTAGCTTGCAATATTAACATCCTTAAGTAAGAAGCCCCTGCTTTACAATGCAAACTTGAATATATAGCCCAATTTGCTTAAAAACATGACTGAAACCCAACTTCATTTATTTTTTAAGATTTATTTATTCATTCATTCATTTTTTCAAAAGTCAGAGTTACGGAGTAAAGGAAAGACAGAGAGATCTTCCATTTGCTGGTTCACTCCCTAAATGACCACAATGGCCAGGACTGAGCTAGGCCAGAGTCGGGAGCCAAGAGCTTCATCCAGGTGTCCTACGTGAGTGCAGGGACCCAAGTGCTTGGGCCATCTTCTGCTGCTTTCCTAGGCCATTAGCAGGGAGCTGGATCTGAAGTGGAAAAGCCGGGACTTGAACCAGAGCCCAGATAGAATGCTGGAGCTGCAGATGGCGACTTAACCACTAAGCCACAGTGCTAGCCCCTAAAACCCAACTTTATAAAAAGGCAGGCTCTTTAACAATATTAAATATCTGGGCTGGCGCTCTGGCATAGCGAGTAAAGCCGCTGCCTGCAGTGCCAGCATTCCATGTGGGCACCGGTTCGAATCCCGGCTGTTCCACTTCCAATCCGGCTCTCTGCTATGGCCTGGGAAAGCAGGAGAAGATGGCCCAAGTCCTTGGGCCCCTGTACCCACGTGGGAGACGCGGAAGAAGCTCCTGGCCCCTGTCTTCATATCAGCGCAGCCCCAGCCATTGCAGCCAACTGGGGAGTGAATCAACAGATGGAAGACCTCTCTCTTTCTCTCTCTGTGTAACTCTGATTTTCAAATAAATAAATAAATCTTAAAAAAAGATTTAAAAAATATTAAATAACTACCATGTCCCAAGAACTCTTCTAAATATATGTTAACTTACTTCATCCTCATGAAATGCTGCCTTATTTTTAACTTTTTAATGTTTGTTTCTTTTGTAAAATTAGGGAGTAATTCTAAGAGAAAGCTGGTTCAAAATAGTTGTGTCAACACTATTACAAATTAACTAGTGAAATCAGTTTTCCAAAAGTTCAAAATTCAGTAATTCAAAATTACCTAACTCAGAATTTCCAGAATCACGTGAATCACATTGGGAAAATAAATTCTCCCAGTGCAGGCTGTTGTGGCTATTTGGGGGAAGGAACCAGCAGACAGAAGACCTCTCTGCTTCTCCTCTCTCAGTAACTCTGCCTTTCAAATAATACATAAATCAAAACAAAACAAAACAAAACAAAACAAAAAACTTCTCTTGGATCCCAAAAGTCTGTATCTGCAAAGAATTCCTACAGAAGTCCTGAGTGATTAATCTGTCAAAAAGGATGATACATAAATGTTAATAAAAGATATTCAGTCTACTAAAAAAGACTCTGTACTATTAAACTTAGCATCTTCTGCCAACATCAAACTTGTAGATGGCAATCTTAGGAAGAAGCTGACATACCTGGATTGCTGATGTTGAGCAGTTTACAGGAGTAAGGATCCTCCCTGTCTTCCACAGGCACTTCACAGCCACGAGCACCTATTATGAACTTCACAAGCACACTGAGAGATGCGGTGGCGTTAAACATCAGTTACTGATCTTCACACCCATTTCAGAGCTTTTACTCGGAGACACAAGCATTTATGAAGATTAATTCTCTACCTTTATTCTTCTAGTCTAGCAAAAAGGGGGAATAAGCAAATTAAAGCTGCTAACTACCAAGTGACTCGTGCGTGAGACCTTTATTGCAACACTGTGAAAACCAGCATAAATATATTCAGCCTGGCTACAGCCAGTGGTCGGACCATTTGAAATCAAACTACAGGAGTGAAGGCTTCTCGAAAACCTATCTAAGTCTGCAATTCTCTTTTTTACCTTTTTCTATTTCAGGAGGTATTCCTTTTGTTCAAGATTAATCTTTCTACCCAAGAGGATGTCCCCTCCTCTCCTAGACCTCACTTTACTGGTTACCCCATAACCCTTCCCATTATAGACCTGATGAAGTCCTGACATTGAATTCTTTTTTTTTTTTTTAATATTTATTTATTTACTTGAAAGTCAGAGTTACACGGGGGGGGGGGGGGGGGCAGAGAGAGAGAGGTCTTCCTTCCTCTGGTTCACTCCCCAGTTGGCTAGAGCTACACCCATCCGAAGTCAGGATTCAGGAGCTTCTTCCGGGTCTCCCACGCAGGTGTAGGGGCCCAAGGACTTGGCTGTCTTCTACTGCTTTCCCAGGCCATAGCAGAGAGCTGGACTGGAAGTGGAGCAGCCAGGTTTCGAACCAGCACCCATATGGGATGCTGGCGCTTCAGGCCAGGGCGTTAACCTGCTGTACCACAGCGCCAGCCCCAAGACATTGAATCTATTAACCTACCATCCTTGCTGCTTTACACTGAGGTCTGTAAGAATGAACTACAATTGCAGCCTGTAGTTTCTCACTTCCCACCCACGTTTTATGAAACAGGAATTTCAGCTGCAGGACCCACGTTTCACTGAGCTATCGCACCGCCGATGTTGCTGCGCAGTCAGCACTTTTCCACACTCACCTCCCTGACTTCCCTACGGCTCAACACTGCCCATCTACCCAAAACGTTCTCTGCCCTTCTCCCACGGCCCTGCTCAGTCGGCTTCACTGGTTCTTCTTTCCCAGGTTGAGAAGGCTGGACTGAGGACGGCTACTTGTCATGGCCTTGTCCTTGCGTCTCTTCTCATCTACTCATTCTTTTCACCCCCTCTCTCTGGACAACGTATTTATTCCCAGGACTTCAACTAGACTGGGAATGAGTCCTGAATTAGAAGCTCTGGGACCCACCTTCTAAGTAAAGAATCACACACCTATTAGGCATCTTCACCTCTGGGACCCAGACTGTGCTGAAGCCCCACTTGGGAAGGTACTAAGAGTAAAATTCTAACATACATAAGTTGTCACTTCAGTCTTCCTCTTTAACTTAAAGGAAATATGTCAGAACTACATGCCTTTTTAAAATTGCTACTATATGCTGATTACAGATATTTAAAAAAATATTTTATGAGTGGGCTGGCGCCGCGGCTCACTAGGCTAATCCTCCACCTCGCGGCGCCGGCACACCGGGTTCTAGTCCCGCTCGGGGCACCGGATTCTGTCCCGGTTGCCCCTCTTCCAAGCCAGCTCTCTGCTATGGCCTATGAGTGCACCCATGAGGGCCCTGCACCCGCATGGAGACCAGGAGAAGCATCTGGCTCCTGGCTTCGGATCAGCGCGATGCGCTGGCCGCAGCGGCCATTGGAGGGTGAACCAATGGCAAAAGGAAGACCTTTCTCTCTGTCTCTCTCTCACTATCCACTCTGCCTGTCAAAAAAAAATATTTTATGAGCATCATCAACCAGCTACAAGGAATTTAAAATAAAGAGATTTACGTTGTTGCTTGTCAATTATGATATATGTATTTATACCAATAAAAGTTATAGTAAACATGTATGTACATGCAGAGGCACTTTTTTCCAGTAAATAAGCATTTACCAGTACACCACTGCCTATGGGTCCTCAAAGTCAATATCACCACAACAGAGCTGCTTCCCTGTGAAACATGCTCTTCTTATCTAGTACCTGTTTTTTAAAAGATTTTTTTACTTACTTATTTTATTTGAAAGGCAGAGTTACAGAGAGAGAGGGAGAGACAGAAAGAGAGATCTTCCATCTGCTAGTTCACTCCCCAGATGGCCACAATTGCCAGGGCAGGGCCAGGCTGAAGCCAGGAGCTTCTTCTGGGTCTCCTGCATGGGTGCAGGGGCCCAAGCACTTAGGCCATCCTCTGCTACTTTCCCAGGTGCATTAGCAGAGAGCTGGATCAGAAATGGAGCAGTCAGGTCTCAAACCGGCACCTATAAGGGATGCTGGTGTTGCAGGCAGGAAGCTAGCAGACACCCTAACTCCTTCTCTTTCTACATTCAATGATCTTAATTCTCTGATAGGTCCCTATCTTTTTTTAAAGTTTTTTTTTTTTAAAGATTTATTTATTTATTTAAGAGGCAGAGTTACAAAGAGAGGTAGGTCTTCATCTGCTAGTTCATTCCCCAAATGGCCACAATGGCTGGAGCTGGGATGACCCAAAGCCAGGATCCAGGAAATTCTTCCAGGTCTCCCACATGGATGCTGGGGCCATAGCACTTGGGCCATCTTCTGTTGCTTTCCCAGGCTATTAGCATGGACCTGGATCAGTAGTGGAGCAGCCATGACTCAAATCGGTGCTCACACAGGAGGCTGGCACCACAGGCGGAGGCTTATCTTCTGCGCCACACTGCCGAGGTCACTATTTTCATTCAACCCTCATGGGTCCTGGTCCGAAAAGGCCTTGCCTTTCAGCACACTTTCTGCACAGTCTGGTCACTGCCCATCTCTCCTATGCCTGGCCCCCTCTCTTTCACGGGTGGGGAACCTTTTTTTCTGCCAAGAGCCATTTGGATATTTATCACATCATTTTCGGGGCATACAAAGTTGTCAACTTAAACACTAGCCTGCTATAGATTTACTGAATTTTGATTCCTGCTTGTGGTTGTCTTGGCAGGGACAGACAAAATAACTGTGAGGTCCTTAAGCGGCCTGTGAGCCGGACGTTCCCACCTCTGCTATAATCCTCCTCTGCCCCTCCATCTTCGCTGGCACATGCTCTGTCACTTATCTACACAAGGGTAATCCCTGTGCTCTAGGTACACACAGCTGCTGGGAGTTTCCCAAACACCCATGCTATTTTGTATCTGTACATCTTCTTACACTATCACATCCATTTCCTCCTACTAAACTTCAAGCCCCCTTAAACACTCAGGGTGTACCTATCTATCTTTGTATTCTGCCACACATATTACACTACCTATCTGCAGCGGATACTTAATGAATATGTTAAACTGACAAATTATGGTTTTATTGCAAAGGCTTAGAATTAAATAAGTTTCTTTGAAATATATGTTGAGTTTGGCTCCTCAGAGCAGTGTAAGACTTGAGAGTGTGCCAGAACCACAGAAATGTGCTTTCTTCTGATAGTGGCCAAAAAAAGCAGCATATCTTTTATAAAATAAACCAGCATTTGGAATAAAAGTATAAACAGAAATAAATTTGCCAACTACATTATCAAATATATGTACCAAGTTTGTTTTTCTTCTTACTTCAATCCTGAATATTACTCTGCTCCAGCAACTCATTTTTGGTTTTATCTGTTTTTATACATAGTCCATCATTTTTATAAAAGAAACCACCACACTTACTAAATTTAAATTAACACAAGACTGCTATGATGGCAAATAAATTACTGGTGAATGCCTCAATGTGAATTTTCCTCGTTAATTTTAATTCTGAGTCAATTGCCTTACTCTGCGTGAAGCTAGCCTCTAGGTACTGGGAATATTTTAAAAGTTCACAGAAAATGAAATAAAAAGGTGAGTTTTAAACGAAGAGAAATCCATGCAGTTTTTTTTATAATAGGCACTTTCCACCGCCCTCCTGAGGACCTCTCATACATCCAAAAAGCTGAAAGCCCCATTGCTTGTGAATCCTACTTTCTCATGGGGAAAGACAAACAATTTATAAACATACAGCTAAACATAACAAACATGCCAGTTGGTGGAGTTATAAAGAAAAATCAAGCCAAGTCAGAGACGACAGACACAGAAAAGGATTTAACAGGGGGTTTTCCGTTAGCGTGACATCACAGCAGAGACTGAAAGGAAGCGAGCCCTGGAACACTTGGTGGAAGATGGCACAGGCAGGCGGAACAGCAGGAGCAAAGGCCCTGAGGAGGCGCACGGACAGTGCACTGAAGCACAGCGAGGTAGCCAGTATAGGGGAAGTAGACAAGGACAAGGTCAAAGACCAGAAGAGACGTGGGATTTCACGCCAACAAAGAAAGGCAAGTCAATGGAGAAGTATGAAAAGCTAATTAACAGGCTGGTGCCCTGGCTCACTAGGTTAATCCACCGCCTGCGGCACCAGTATTCCGGGTTCTAGTCCCAGTTGGAGCGCTGGATTCTGTCCCAGTTGTTCCTCTTCCAGTCCCTCTCTCTGCTGTGGCCCGGGAGGGCAGTGGAGGATGGCCCATGCTTGGGCCCCACACCTGCATGGGAGACCAGGAGGAAGCACCTGGCTCCTGGCTTCGGATTGGCGCAGCGCCAGCCGTGGCAGCCATTTGGGGGGGTGAACCAATGGAAGGAAGACCTTTCTGTCTCTCTCTCTCACTGTCTAACTCTGCTTGTCAAAAAAAAAAAAGCTAATTAACATAATTTGACTAATTTCAAAAGGATCACCTTGGCTGCTCTTCTAAATAGAACACTGGAGGCAGTGCAGGGGCGGGGTCCAAAGGTAGAAGCAGGAAGGTCAGATAACGGTGCTTCAGCAAAAATGCAGGTGAGAGATGATGGTGGCCTACATCAGGACTGTGTAGCAAAGGTAGAAAGAGGAAGTCCAGTTCTGGGCAAGACCTACAGGTGGCATCAGGAAGACGTCCTGATGTAGCACTGGGGTTTTTGGTCCCAGCAACAGGCAAAGAGAGGAGTCACTTTCTGAGAAAGAAAGAAGTGTGATTTTGGAGGTAGTTCTGATAGTAGTGACAAAGGCTTTCAATTGCTTAATACTAGCTTCTATTATCATTGCGATCATGAACTAAAGAAATAAGAGAGAAAAATCTATAAATGTTTACTACTGGTGAGAAGAAAATTTACAACTGCAGTTCATTTATATAGCAACTCAGTCACAAAAATGCCAGTGTGATAAAGCCCCAACACTACTTTCTCTACTTATCACCTAAGGGTCTTCCTGTAACCGCAAGTCCAACTTCCCATGCTGCTCTTCCCCAATCCCTCACCACCAAATCCCCAGAGGCTGGTCTCTCTGGGAACGTCAGGCCTTGCGATCCTAACCAACAACTGAGCCATTTAACGTCAGCAGGACAGGGGCTACTGAAGCTGTTCTGGAAGGGCAGTCAGGGAGAAGAGCATGGCATATCACACACAATGCAGATCACACCAGCAGAAGACACCACAGAACACATAAAAAACCAAGCTCTGTGAAAAGCATGGTAAAACTGGAAAAAAAAAAAAAAAAAGGTAAGTTTCTGAGAAAGTTAGTGAAAAGCACATTGCAGTTACAAATGTGTGTCTAAGCAGTGAACTCTTTGGGAACACAACCTCTTAAGAATTGCTATTCTAGAGGCTGATGCTTTGGAGTAATGGGTAAGGCATCGCCTGTGGTGCCGGCATCCCATATGGGCACTAGTTTGAGTCTTGGCTGCTCCACTTCTGACCCAGCTCTCTGCTATGGTCTGGGAAAGCAGTAGAAGGTGGCCCAAGTGCTTGGGCCCCTGCACCTGCACCTGCATGGGAGACCTGGAAAAAGCTCCAGGCTCCTGACTCTGGATTGGCCCAGCTTCGGCTGTTGTGGCCATTTGGAGAGTAATGGAAGACCTCTCCCTTCCTCTCTCTCTCTCTCTGTGCCTCTGCCTCTCAAATAAATAAACAAATCTTTAAAAAATAATAAAGAATTGCTATCTTAAAGCAAACTAAAAAACCCCACATTCAATTATCCATAAACACTAGGTATGCTAACTGGTAAGCTCACTGTTCTCCAATGGGGCCACCATCTCTTAGTTTAAATTTTTGGCTAAATTTACTTTTGGGGCTCAATTCTACAGAAAAAAAAAAGCAAAAATTAAATAGCTACATCTCCCAGGAAGAGACCACTTACCTGATTTACATTTCTGATTATTCAAAATAAAGTTTTTAGGGCTGGTGCTGTGGCACAGAGGGTTAACCGCAGCCTGCAGTGCTGGCATCCTATGTGGGCACCGGTTTGAGTCCCAGATGCTCCACTTACAATCCAGCTCCCTGCCAATGTGCTTGGGAAAGCAGTGGAAGATGATTCAAGTCCCTGGGTCCCTGCACTCATGTGGAAAACCTGGAAGAAGCTCCTGGCTCCTGGCTTCGGCCTGGCACAGCCCTGGCTGCTGCAGCTGTTTGGGGAGTGAACCAGCGGTTGGAAAATCTCTCTGTGTAACTACTTTTAACTACTTTCTCTAACACTACTTTTCAAATAAATAAATCAATCTTTTTTTTTAAAAAAAAAAAAGGTTCTTGTTTCAGCAAACCAGACATAGGAATAACTCAGAAAACATACCGTTGACTTAATGTTGGATGCTGCAGCACATGCTTCAGCCAGGTGCTTCTTATCACATTTCGAAGTTCATGGTTATTGCGAGCAGATAACACTCCAACTACCACATCATAGTGACTAGATGTCCACTGAGGTAATAAAGCTGATTGATCTAGAAATAAGCAAAAATAAATTAGAAATAGGTCACACCTCAGTAACCTCAATATGTAACATAAAAGAAAGTTTGTTATAATAGGCTTAGGTTTACAGAAAACACAAAGAAAAAATTTTAAAAGTTGGAAGCATTCCCACTGAGATCCAGAACCAGACAAGGATGTCCACTCTCACCATTCTATTCACATAGTCCTGGAAGTTTTAGTCAGAGTCATTAGGAAACAACAACAACAACAACAAAAAAATCAAAGGGATACAAATTGGGAAGGAGGAAGTCAAACTATCCCAATTTGCAGATGACATGATTTTATATATAGGGGATCTAAAAGACTCTACTAAGAGACTATTGGAATTCATAAACGAGTTTGGTAAAGGGGCAGGATATAAAATTAAAGCACAAAATTCAACAGCCTTTGTATATACAGACAATGCTACAGCTGAAAAAGAACTATTTTTTTATGATTTATTTTATTTATTTGAAAGAGTCACAGAGAGAGGTAGAGCCAAAGAGAGAGAAAGAGAGAGGTCTTCTATCTGCTGGTTCACTCTCCAAATGGCTGCAATGGCTGAAGTTGCACCAATCCAAAGCCAGGAGCTTCTTCCGGGTCTCCCACACAAGTGCCCAAGGACTCTTCTTCTACCTTCCTAGGCCATAGCAGAGAGCTGGATTGGAAGAAGAGCAGCCAGGACTCGAACCACTGCCTATATGGGATGCTGGCGCTTCAGGTCAGGGCTTTAACCCACTGTACCACAGAGCTAGTCTTGAGAAAGAACTTCTAAGATCAATTTCACTCACAATAGCTACAAAAAAAAAATTAAATACCTTGGAATAAATTTAACCAAGGACTTCAAAGATCTCTATAATGACAATTACAAAACATTAAAGAAACAGAAGATAAAGATACCAAAAAAATGGAAAAACCTTCCATGTTCATGAACTAGAAGAATCCATAGCATCAAAATGTCCATACTACTGAAAGCAATATACAATTTGATTCCAATCAAAATACCAAGGACATTCTTCTCAAATCTAGGAAAAAATATACTAAAATTCATATGGAAACACAGGAGATTCCAAATAGCTAAAGCAATTTTATACAACAAAAAGGCATCACAATACCAGATTTCAAGACATATATAGGGCAGTTATAATCAAAACAACCTAGTACTGGCAAAAAATAGATGAGTAGACCAATGGAACAGAATAGAAACTCCAGAAATCAACCCATGCCTCTATATCCAACTTTGACAAAGGAGCTAAAATCAATCCCTGCCTGGAACAAGAAGTCTCTTCAACAAATAGTTCTGGGAAAACTGGATCTCCACATACGGAAGTATGAAGCAAGACCCCTATTTCACATGTTATACAAAAATCAACTCAAAATGGATCAAATACCTAAATCTACAACCTGATACCATCAAATTATTAGAGAACATTGAGGAACCCTACAAGACAATGGCATAGGCAAAGACTTTTTGGAAAAGACACCAGAGACACAGGCAATCAAAGCCAAAATTGACAAATGGGATTACATTGAGCTGAGAAGATTCTGTACTGCAAAAGAAACACTCAGCAAAGTGAACAGGCAACTGACAGAATGGGAGAAAATATCAGCAAACTATGCAACTGATAAAAGATTAATATCCAGAATCTGTAAGAGCTCAAGAAACTCAACAACCACAAAACAAAGAACCCAGTTAAGAAATGGGAAAAGAACTTTAACAGGCATTTTTCAAAAGAGGAAATTCAAATGGCCAACAGACACATGAAAAAATGCTCAGGATCACCAGCCATCAGGGAAATGCAAATCAAAACCACAGTGAGGTTTCACCTCATCCCAGTTAGAATGGCTTTCATACAGAAATCAACAAATGCTGCCATGGATGTGGGGGAAATGTAAACTGATATAACCACTGTAGAAGATAATATGGAGATACCTCAGAAATCTGAATACAGACCTACCATATGACCCAGCCATCCCACTCCTGGGAATTTACCCAGAGAAAATGAAATCAGTAGATGAAAGAGTTATCTGTAGCCCCATGTTTACTGCAGCACAATTAACAATATTTAAGATATGGAATCAACCCAGATGTCCATTAACTGAATACTGGATAAAGAAATTATGGGATATGGACCCATGGAACATTACACAGCAGTTTAAAAAATGCAATCTTGTCGTTTGCACAAAATGGATGCAACTGGAAACCATTATACTTAGTGAAATAAGCCAGTCCCAAAAAGACAAATATGTTTTTCCTATCTGTGGTAACTAATAGAGCTAAAAAGTAATCTATAGAAGTAAAATTGACACTGAGATGCCATGATTTTGAACAGCCCTTGTCTCCATTGTTGAAATTTTTTTCATACTATTTGTTAACTCTTTACTTAGTGTAGGATTAATCTTATGTGTATAAAGTTAATTGAAAATAGATCTTGGTAAAAAATGATAGAAGAGGGAGGAGGAAGAAGGGTGGGACTGCAGGCAGGAGGGTGGGAAGAATCACTATTGTCGCTCCCCGTCTTCGTGGAGGAACGACACAGGACCCTGCGCTGTTCTTTCGTCTGCTCGGCCCTCCCCGGGTTTACTGCTGGTTCTTCCCAGGTTGGCTACCGTCCCTTCCACCTCCGTGGAAGGGCGGTTCCCCCTGCCACTTTCCCCACTTCCGTGGGGGAGCAGCACACCGCCGGCCGGCTCTCTCGGGGGCTGCACAGGTGTTCCTTCAGATAGATGTTCTTGGTGCATGTTGTCTCTCTCCTCCTTTATAGTCCTCTTCCACCAATCCCAACTCTGCTACCCACATGCTGAGTACACTGCTCTCCTCCAATCAGGAGCAGGTCCTGCTGTTTATTGGTTGAACTGGAGGCAGCTGTGTAGAAGCTGTTTCCCCTTCTCCCAGCGCCATATTGTGGGAGAGCAGATGCATAGAATAAGTCTTAATTCCAGTAACTTAGTCTAGTCCGAGTTGCTCCCAGTTGCTCCCCACAGATCCCCCTTTCTTTTTATTTTTGGCGTTGATACGCGCCTGTCTTCGGTGCCCCACGGCACACACTCTGCTCTGCTTGCTAGAGTTGCCCACAGGTGCTTACAAGTCCTATCAATCAGGCAAACCGAATCCGGGTCCTCTCTTCGCCATGTTGTGAGGAGGTTTTTAGGCGCCGATAAGTGCCTGAGTTCGGTGCCCTGCAGCGCATGCTCTGCTCTGCTAGAACTTCCTGCAGGTGCTTACAAGCCCTACCAATCAGGCAAACCGAATCCAAGCCTTCTCATTGCCGTATTGTGGGGAGACTTATTGGTGTTGATAACGTGCCTGTCTTTGGTGACCTGCAGCCGCCCACAGGTGCTTATCGTCTTACTAATCAGGCAGACCAAATCCAAGCTCTCTCATTGCTGTGTTGTGGGGAGGCCTTATTTTTCTTTATTTCTCTATCTCCGGGCATTCCTCTCTCTCCTATTTTACTTCTATCTGCCAGCATTCCTATTTCTCTCATTTTACTTCTAAACTTCTGTTTCTCTTATCCCCACGGCTTCATCTTCCCTAACATATTTTTCTCTACCCGGTATGTTTCCTAACTTTTCTTCCAACAATATTCCCCTCTCATTTCTCCTGGCTTCTCCCCACAGTCCGTATCCGAGTCTGTGCCTAGGCTTTCAATAGCTTCTTCCGGCACCTTTTCCATCCAGCTTTTCCCTAGGCTCTTTGCTAGTCTCTCTCTCCGGTATTTTCCCACTCCTTCCCTCCTAGGTTTCCTATCCGAGTCACGGCACCATTATGTCACTCCCCCTCTTCACGGAGGAACAACACTAAACCCTGCCTAGGCTTCATATCCGAGTCACGGCACCATTATGTCGCTCCCCGTCTTCGTGGAGGAATGACACAGGACCCTGTGTTGTTCTTTCGTCTGCTCGGCCCTCCCCGGGTTTACTGCTGGTTCTTCCCGGGTTGGCTACCGTCCCTTCCACCTCCGTGGAAGGGCGGTTCCCCCTAGCCACTTTCCCCACTTCCGCGGGGGAGCGGCACACCGCCGGCCGGCTCTCTCGGGGGCTGCACTGGTGTTCGTTCAGATAGATGTTCCTGGTGCATGTTGTCTCTCTCCTCCTTTATAGTCCTCTTCCACCAATCCCAACTCTGCTACCCACATGCTGAGTATGCTGCTCTCCTCCAATCAGGAGCAGGTCCTGCTGTTTATTGGCTGAACTGGAGGCAGCTGTGTAGAAGCTGTTTCCCCCTCTCCCAGGGCCATATTGTGGGAGAGCAGATGCATAGAATAAGTCTTAATTCCAGTAACTTAGTCTAGTCCGAGTTGCTCCCAGTTGCTCCCCAAAACTATGTTCCTAACTTTGTATATATGAAATGCATGAAATCTGTATACCTTAAATAAAAGGTTTCATCACCCATAAACCCAGAGGATGTATTTGATCTAGCAAATAAGATGCCAGTTATGAGTAAGGTTTAGCATTTTGCCAGCAGGTTATTTTAATTATTATTTTAAAGATTTATTTATTTGAATGTCAGAGTTACAGAGAGTGGGAGAGAGAGAAAGTGAGCAAGCGTGTGCTCTTTCACCCCCTGGTCTATTTCCCAGATGGCCACAACTGCCAGGGCTGGGGCCAGGCTGAAGCCAGGAGCCAGAAGCTTTTTCCAGCTCTTCCATGTAGGCACAGAGGCCCAAACATTTGAGCCATCTTCCACTGCTTTTTCCAGGCCATTAGCAGGTAGCTAGATTGAAGTGGAGCAGCCAGGACACAAACCAGCACCCATATGAGTTCCTAGCATTGCAGGCAGCAGCTTCACCCACTATACCACAACACTGGCCTTTGGTCTGGCAGTTAAGACATTGGTTGAGACCACTGGCATACCATGTCAGATTGCCTAGGTTCAAATCCTGGCTCTGCTCCCAATTCTAGCTTCCTGCTTATGCAGACCCTGGGAGGCAATGACAATGGTTGAAGTAGTTTGATCCCTGCCACCCAGGAAGGAGACCTGGATTGAGTTTCCAGCTCTCAGCGTTGGCCTGGCACAGCCCCAGCTATTGAGGGTATTTGGGCAGTAAACCAACAAATGAGAGCTTGCTCTAATAAATAAAAATTTTAAAGCCACTAGTTAGGACACCCATATCTCCATATGGGAATATCTGGGTTTCTGCCCCAGCTGTATTCCCAATTCCAGCTTCCTGCCAACTTGTAACCTGGGAGGCAACAGGTGATGGCTCAAGTGTTTGGTTTCCTGCCACCTGTTTGGGAGACCTAAATTTAGTTTCCAGCTCCTGGCTTTGGCCTGACCCAGCTTTAGCTGTTGTGGGCATTTGGGGAGTGGACTAGCAGAGGATGCTCTGCTCTCAAATAAATTTTTTTTAATTAAACACTCATAAACCCATCATCCAGATATAACCACTATTACATTTTGGTGTAGTCTTTTAGTCTTCCATGCATTTGTATGTATTTGTGCTCACATAACTATGTAAGTTCTTCAAAATAAGACATTCATGATAATAATCAGTTTCAAAAGGTAATGTGGCCGGCGCCGCGGCTCAATAGGCTAATCCTCTGCCTAGTGTCACCGGCACACCGGGTTCTAGTCCCGGTCGGGGCGCCGGATTCTGTCCCGGTTGCCCCTCTTCCAGGCCAGCTCTCTGCTGTGGCCAGGGAGTGCAGTGGAGGATGGCCCAAGTACTTGGGCCCTGCACCCCATGGGAGACCAGGATAAGCACCTGGCTCCTGCCTTCGGATCAGTGCGGTACGCCGGCCACAGCACGCTGTGGTGGCCATTGGAGGGTGAACCAACGGCAAAGGAAGACCTTTCTCTCTGTCTCTCTCTCTCACTGTCCACTCTGCCTGTTTAAAAAAAAAAAAAAAAAAGGTAATGTGACATAAATAGAATTGTAGGTAGTAACAGTCCATTAGCCCACAGAATCTTGGCAACTACAAAATAAGTGATAATACTTCTCACAAAGCTCTTGTAAACATTAAATGAGATCATGTGAATAAAGATTCTAGTTTGGTATCAGGCCAAATTAACAATTACAAATTAGTAATTAACAATTACAAAAAAACGTGGTATGAAAGATGAGGTCCTACATTAGTGTTCATTACTAAGCTTAGAGGATGAAGCTGTAGGACCTCTTTACTGGGAAGTATCAGGACTTTATTTATGTCAAAAACTCTACGGCCTGCAAACCTTGTATTACCTACTAAATATTCTAAAGAATGAAGGAAGAGAAGCAACATTCTTAGCAACAAAACAAAAAAATCAAGTAACAAGTCATGTGAATGGCTCAATTTTTTACTGCCATAAGCTCCAATGGGTAGGATTACATTTCAATTTCTAAAACTTGTCCTTAGAAAGAAAACAGAAAGATAGTTTGTCCTTGTTTCTCATCACCATTTTTAAGGCTTGAGAGCTACATAATTATATATGGCTCTGATGAGAAATCCATTTCATCTTTCTTTAGTAGTAGGAAATGATCCAAAATATCTCCAAAAATAAATTATTGAAGGCCAGAGATCTTTACTACATTAGCTGCAATGTTTTTATATGACACAGAATCTAGGTAGTCAGTCTAATACATAACAAAAACAGGTTGCTATGTTTTCAAAGGACCAATTAAAATTAACAAAATCAGGGAACAGAGTCTTACACTAGGATAATTTTAAAAGATTACTTTATAACAACAGGAACACAGGAATTTTTGCATAGATATCTTATTTTCTATCATATATATATTTTTTTTTTGACAGGCAGAGTGGACAGTGAGAGAGACAGACAGAGAGAAAGGTCTTCCTTTGCCGTTGGTTCACCCTCCAATGGCCGCCATGGCCGGAGCGCTGCAGCTGGCACACCGCACTGATCCAATGGCAGGAGCCAGGAGCCAGGTACTTATCCTGGTCTCCCATGGGATGCAGGGCTCAAGCACTTGGGTCATCCTCCACTGCACTCCCTGGCCACAGCAGAGAGCTGGCCTGGAAGAGGGGCAACCGGGACAGAATCCGGCACACCGACCAGGACTAGAACCCGGTGTGCCGGTGCCGCAAGGCGGAGGATTAGCCTAGTGAGCCGCGGTGCCGGCCTCATAGATATATTTTAATTCGAAGTTGTATAGAGTTATGTTATTTCATCCAACTGTGAGTCTTGTACCAAAATGAGTTCTTTTACAAGTTGAATTAATCTTTAATGTAAATCTAAATTTTCATGGTTAAGCTTAATACATATTTATTGAACACTTAATGTGTGCTAAGTATTACATATACAGTATAACAAGGCTCAAAGCCCTGTGAAGGAGCTATTTATCGAACAAATGAAACAGGCACACGGAATTCATAACTTGTCCTAAGCTGAAGAGCTAGTAAATGGCTGGGCTGAGATCTAATCCCAGGCAAATTAACTCCAGTCTTCATCACTGTTCTACGCTATAGCTATACAGCTTAATGTAGCTTATCTGACTAATGTAGCTTATCTGATCTCTTTATCACTAACAGCAGGTCAAGTGGTCAATTAGTGATAAGCGGATCACTGATGATGGTCAGCTCACTCATTTTGTTTGAATTCATGGCCCAGCAACATTTTTTCTCAGACACATAACTAATGAAAGCTGTATCTATTGCTGAAACTCTAAATGAGCCTGACTTTGGAGAATTTAGATACTAACATAAAACTGATAATGACATGTCCCTCCCTAATTTTTTAACACAGAAATAGGTGCATTCCAGTGACAGGAGAGAGGCGAATACAGTCAGCAGCATTTCCAACATGGTTCCGCATCAGCATGCTCCTCAGGAGGAAGTTATTAAAACCTTTAGCCTCCGTTTCTTAATCAGAGAAAACAGATACAGAAGCCCCTCTCCCCTTCTAAAAGATTTATTTATCTCAAAGGTAGAGTTAAAGAGACAGAGTGAGAGACTCATTGATTCACTTCCCAAAGCGCCACAATAGCCAGGCCGCAGCCAGGAGCTTGAAACTCCATCCAGGTTCCCGACATGAGTGGCAGGGGCCTGAGCACTCTTCTACTGTCCTTCCAGATGCATCAGCAGGGAGCCAGATCAGAAGTGGAGCAGCCAGGACTTGAAGAGGCGCTCACGTGGGATGCCAGCATTACAGGTGGCAGCTTAACCTGCTGCACCATCACACTGGTCCCATTCGTTTAGATACTCTATTACATCTTCAAAATGCCTTCTCAAAAGATTAAAAGCTGGGGCCGGCCCTGTGGCACAAACAATTAAGCTGCAGCTTGTGGTGCCCACATATAGGGTGCCTGGAGTCCTGGCACTCACAGTTCTGATTCAGCTTCCTGCCAATGTGCCTAGGAAGGCAGCCCCATCACCCAAGTTGGAGACCCCGATGGAGTTCCTTTGGCTTGGCCCAGACCTGGCTGTTGCAGCCCTTTTGGGAGTGAACCAGCAGATAAAAGATCTCTCTTCATCTCTCTGTCACTCTGCTTTTCAAATAAATTTTAAAAAGAAATAGATTAAAAGCTACAAAAAGACAAAAATTACATTTACCCTAAACGCCGCATTTATTTATCATCAGAAACCAAGGTAGGAGGGTTGGGCTATTAGCCTAGTGACGAAGACCCCCTTGTCCCACGTCAGAGTGCCTGGGTTCAATTCCAAGCTCCAGCTCCCGACACGAGGTTCTGGTCAGTGTAGATTCCAGGAGGCAGCGGTGATGCTCAAGTGATTGGGTTCCTGCCACCTACACAGGAGCCCTGGACGGTGATCCTGGCTTCACCCCCACCTGGCCCCAGCTGTTGCAAGGAACCTGGGCAGTGAATCAGCTGGTGGGAACACTCTCTGTTTGCCTCTCAAATAAATAAAACTTTAAAATGAAAATAAAGTTGCTGAACAAATTTTCAAAAACACTGAAACATCCTTCTTAATGCCAAATATTTATCTTTTTGATGAATAATGAAATCATTTAGAAATAGACTGCATGGTACACAATTTACCCTTTTCTTGATGATTCAAAATCTCCATGAAAATTTCTCAAATCGATCCCTTCTCCACCATTAATTTTAGCTACTGCTTCAGTTCAGACTGTTAGCATTCATCTGGACTAGCACAAGAGTATCTTAACTGGTTTCTCCCCAATTTCGCCATCTTACTGCCAAATAAGATTCTTCTAAAAATAAGTAAGCAAATAAATACAAAGAGAACCATGTGGCATGTGAAAATCCCTTGGATTACAGATGTAAACTACTTTTTGATCTTCTTCCACCTCTGCCACTGTCAGTCTTCCCTGCTTCTAATCCAGGTCTAAGCGGCTTCTGTTCTGCTTCTCTTTCTATGCATTTCTCTTTTTCTCGCAGAGAGGTACAAGGCTTTTCAGAGAAATAATACTTCCAGACATACTAAGGTCAGACTGCAGAGAAAACATTCTTCTACCACAAACCGTCAATATAAATCGGCCCAGTAGATGCCCGACGTCTATGTTACACAGTATAAAACCCAAAGTGGATCCTTAATAAATGCCTGTGGAAGTTTCTAGACCCCCTTAACAATTTGGGTCTATACTTCCCTTACCCTTTGTAAGGGTAAGGTACCTAGTTTGATGCTGGTGTCTGGAAACAGGAAAAAGGAAGGGGCTAAAAAAAAAAAAAGCAAACATGAGACAAAAGGACAAAGCAGTTCACAAAAGAAAGATATGTGTGTGTATATATATACATATGTATGTATACAGTCAACAAAACTACGCAAAAATGTTCAACTTCACTAGGAATCAAATCTATATTAGCAGTAAGGTATCAATTTTCTCCTACATTCAAACTGACAAATGTCTCTTTAAGTGATAATAACCGGGCAGGCACTGTGGCGTAGCGGGTAAAGCTGCTGCCTGCAGTGCTGGCATTCCAACTGGGCACCGGTTTGAGTTCTGGCTGCTCCACTTCTGATCCAGCTCTCTGCTATGGCCTGAGAAAGCAGTAGAAAATGGCCTAAGTCCTTGGGCCCCTGCACCCGAGTGGGAGATCCAGAGGCGACTCCTGGCTCCTGGCTTTGGATCGACTCAGCTCTGGTTGTTGCAGCCAGTTGGGGAGTGAACCAGTGGGTGGAAGACCTCTCTCGCTTGTTCTGCCTTTGCCTCTCTGTAACTCTGCCTTTCAAATAAATAAATAAATAAATCTTTTTTAAAAAAGATAATAACCAAATGATAGGTACATTAAGGAAATGTTGATAGTGATTTCAAAAACAGCTTCATTGCTGGCAGAAACGTAATGTGGTACAATCTTCTGCAATTTGTCAATATACATCAAATACCCTAGAATGGTATCTTTTTCCAACAAGTCAGTATCTGAGGACCTACTTTAAAGAAATAATCCGTGATGAACTTAAGGCCCTCTACTTACCACAGTGTTCCGTATTAACACTGAAAAATTGTAGGCTACATCAATGCACAAGACAATTACACCAGTTAAATAACTTATGGTGCATTTACATGATAGACAACTATGCAGCCATTAAAATGATGTTGGAAGCACATCATTAAATATTACTCTACACCAAATTAAGTCGGAGAAACAGGCTATAAGGATGATGCACACACTGTCTGGTTCCCTTTGTATGAAGTACAAAAGGCAAGCCTCTGTTGGAGAGCAGGACGGTTACCACCCCTGGCAGTGAGAAAAGGGAGCGTGAGGGAGCTTCTGGGCACCGGCAGCTTTCTCTTCAATCTGGGTGCTGATTAGCTGGGTGCGTGAAAACACACCAAGCTGACAATGACATGCATTTACTGTACATCAATCACATTTTAAGAACATTAATTTCCTCAAAACATTATATGAATGTGCTTTAGATGGATTTTTTTTAATTTCAAATGTTTCTACAAAGAACTTTTTTTACTTTTATAAGAAAAAAATGTAAACATGGCCATCAAGGCACGTAAGCAAATGTTTAATAGGTGAACAATTCATTCATATGCTCCTGATTCATTCATTCCAGCTTCTGACCATCTCCTATAGCCACCATTCTAGACGGCCTAGACACAGCAGTAAACCAAGTCTTCAACATGTCAGGGACAGTTCACAAGCCCAAGCGAGCTCCCCAGGGGCACGGCGCCTTCTGTGCTTGAAGACTTATGTGATATAATCCGAGAGTCTGGCAACCTGTGAAGTGCTGATGAGAGTGGATATTCCAAAGTACATTAAAGTGCAAGGGAGGCTGACTTCAAAACTAATTGTTCAAAAACATGCCCAGACTGTGTTAAAAATCAGACCAAAACTCCACTTTCATGTGCATGCTCTGAGATGACATCAAACCCAAACAGGCAGAAATCTTGAAAATGAGGAAAACGTGCACGCCCACTGCAGATCTACTGACAAGGAAGAGGACAGTCACGACGCACACAACCACGGTGTGCTCTTGTCGATCTTGAAGATACCTCCAGAATCACATCAAGCATTGGCATCCGCTACCATCACAACACCATTCCTCCCTAATAGTCATGCAGTGTTTACTATGGGTCAGATACTGTTCTGGGTGTGTTATTAATTGAATCCTCACAATTATCCTATGAGATCATCATTTTATAAATAAGGAAACTGAAGCAGAGACACAATTAGCATACAAGGATAAATTTGGAAGAATCAGCCCTGGGCAAAATTGCAAAGCAAGCTCAATTTGTCTTTGACCTCCTACTTGCCCTAGATCTATTTCCATCCAACAGACAGCGAGTCCCTTGCAAGCATAACACCTGACATTCAGGTATTTTTGAGTGGATATGTTCTCTTCCTTTCTCTTGGTTTCCTTGTTTCCAAATATCCTAGAAAGAAATCCTCTTTTTTCACATCAGTTTTCTTTTCTTCTTAAAACATTTTCATTAATAATTGAAAGGCAGGCGGGCAGAGATTTCCCATCCACTGGTTGACTCCCAAACACCTGTAACAGCAGGCGCTGGGCAAGACTCAATCCACGTCTCCACATGGGTGGCAAGGACCCAACCACTCGAGCCATCACCTGCTACCTTCCAGGGTGCATGTTAGTTGGAAGCCAGCAGAGTAGAGAAGGGACTCTCAGTGTAGGCACTCCAACTTGGAATAAGGTGTACCAAGCAGTGTCTTCACCACTATGCCAAACGCCTCCCTGCTCACATCATTTTTCTACATTAACCATCAAAGACGCTTGCTGAGGCACTGCCCCAAACCAGTATGTTGTAATGAAATTCTATATTCATATTCCCCAGACCAACGGCTACCTTTCCCACCATTTTCCTGTCTTCGCACCCAAAGGTGTGTGGGATTTCACAAAAGGAGACTTGCTTCCTCTTCACCAGTTGTTCCTGACTGGTTCCAGCTGTTCAACGTAGCCACTGCATTTGGAAAGTTGCTGATCCTGGTACTAACGGGACTCACCCCTTTCCTTTCAGTCCCTGCTTAGCCTGCCCCAACCTGACAGCCACCAATCGTTCTCTATCCTCTTCTATTCTTTTACTTTTCTCCACCATACTTATCACTACTCTTTGTGACAGCTTTAATTATTTCCTTATGCTCAGTCTTCCCTTCTAAATTGCAAACTGCATGAGGGCAGGAACTTTATCTTGATTACTGCAGTACTCCAATATCTGCTGAATGAACTCCAACCAGAAGACCTTTTTTAATATTCACGGGAGGTAAATCTCCCTTTCAAAAAACACTGCTATGGCTTAATGGAACTGAAGACAAAGGCAGAAGAGAAAAAGAACATCTAAGTAAACCTTACAATAGCAACTCAAGGGAAGACTACTACTTTGCAAAATCTTGGGCTTTCTCTTCCTACTCAAAGTGTGGGGTTAAAATGTAACAATATCCAAATATTTTCATTTAAACATGACAGCACAATAGGAAAAAAGATAAAATTGCAGCAATCAAGATATCTCTAGTAATTTTAGTTTTGCAAGTACAAAAAGGGGAGCCCAGCGCTGTGGCATAGCGGGTAAAGCCACTTCCGATCCAGCTCTCTGCTAATGGCCTGGGAAAGCAGATGATGGCCTAAGTGCTTGGGCCCCTGCATCCACGTGGGAGACACGGAAGACGATCCTGGCTTCGGATCAGCCCAGCTCCGGCTGTTGCTGCCATATGGGGAGAGAACCAGTAGATGGAAGATTCTCTCTCTGCTTCTAAATAATCTTAAAAAAAAAAAAAAAAAGAAAGAAAAAGCAAAGCACAAAAAGGGAAAAAAAAGGAAAATAAGGAGTTCATCAGGTTAAATTCAGAATAAAATAGATTATCTGACCAGATGCACAGTATCCATTCAAGTCATAGTTAACGTATACAGCTAGTACTGCACTTCTCTATTATCCTGTCCTTTTCTAAGTGGTCTACTTGTTACCTTAATCCAGCAAGTCTAACTGGATGGCAGATAAAGGCATCAGCCAAACATTAAGGGAGTAGGGAAAACTTGTCTCAAACTAAGAAACTGTCTGGTAAGCTTTCAAGATTTAACCTTAGCGGTGAGGTTTTTGTCTTCTATTGAACTACAAAAGACTAGTTAAGGTCATAAATATCAAAAGGATGTTCTACAAGTAGATTCCAGTAGAGCTCATGCAAAAAAAAAAAAAAAAATCTATAAGGCACAAATTCAGCAGACGTTACCAAGCATTTTATATATATGGCACTCTTAGGTCAGCTTACAAAAACAAAGCCCCGACCTGCAAACAGCTTGAATGCACTAACACTGTACTTCGATGAAATAGTGTTTAATTCTATTCAGGTCACACAAATAGCCTTTTCAAAGTGCTAGTGGTCTGTCTAGTAGGAAAAGACTGTTATCAAAAACAGTCCCAATATAATCTCATTTATCAGTGAGACTGTTTTGAGAACTGGCCAAATACTCTACTTGTAAGTTAAGGCATAGAGCCATCTGCTGAATTGCAAATACTCAATGTTGACTTTTAAACTTTAACACTGTTAGAGTTTAAATAGTGTTAAAGTTTAAACAACTGTTTGGAGGAGAAGTGCTAAGAGGAAAATATCCCAGCGCACTTAAAAAGCAAAATGACTATTATTCATCTCTAAAACAGCTTTCAAGGTTTCTTTGCATGTCCCAGGGCAAGCCCTTAAAAAGAAGACAAGAAAAACCTGGCGTTCAGGGTGGTGGAACCCGCTAATAAAATAGTGCAATGGGCACCTGCTGTGGGCAAAGCATTCTTCTAGGCTATGAACCTTACAGGAACAAAGATTTCACTCCCACAGAGATTACGCTTTAAAGCAAATGGGCGTGATTTCCATGTGTATTTCATTACTGGAACCGAACGCACAGGAACGACTCCACTCAAAAGCCCTGCCCTATTTCACGTCTAGATTTGTTTAACCGACTTCCATCGTCATCAAAGAATACCAGATTATCCTCGCAGCAAAACTATTCCTTAAAAGCAAACACCTGGCCACCTTTTCGCACACGCAGACATCCCCCCCACGGCATTAACGGCTTCAGAGTCTGCACCGAGTAAAAAGACCCACAACTTGGAGACGAAAACCCCAACTTGCCAGCCCGGGCTTGCAGGCAGCGGCGCCGGCGGCTGAAGGGCACCCGGGGTTCTGGTCCCGGCGGCAGTGGGGCACCGCCCGCCAGGCCCGGGGGGACAGCCGAAGGACTCGCCGCGGCGGGCACCGGCCGCGGGACCCGTGAGGGGAGCGGGAAGGTGAGGAGCGGCGGCGGGGGCACGCGGAGCCCGCCCTCGAGTCTGCCCCGTGATAGCGCTCCGAGAATGAAAAGAACCGTTTGTCTCGCAGGGGGCCGTCGCGTGCGGTGGCTTTCCGCCCCCTCCAGCAGTTCCCGGTGGGGCTCCGCGGCACCCAACTCGGAGCCGGGCCTCCCGCCCCTCGCGGCCGCCGGCTCGCCCGGGTCCCAGGACCTCTCACCTGCGGGGCCGGCCCCGGAAGCGCGGGCGGGCGGCGGGGAGCGCAGCCGCAGCCAGAGGTGCAGCGCGGCCCCGAGCACACACGGGCACAGCAGCACCAGCCAGTTTCGCATTGGCCGCCCCCGCCGGCTCCACCTCGCGCCCCCGCCGCGCGCCGGGCTCTCGGGCGTCCCGGCGGAGAGGGAGGGGATCTGGAAGTGCGGAGACGAGGGGCGGAGGCCGACGCCCGCGCGACCGCTCCGGACACGCCCGCCCACCCGGCTGCCGCCTTCAGGGATCCTCGCGGCTCCCGGCCCCGCGTCTCAGGTCCCCTAGACCGCAGGCAGCGGCGGCTCAGCCGGCCGAAGCCCCGCCCACCCCGCTCGGCCTTCCCACCGGCTCCGCCCACCGTTTGCTCCCACTCGCCCCTCCCCCTTCTCTCGGGTCCCCACCCACGACCGCCGGCCTGCCGGGAGCTGAAGTCGCGTTCCGGTCCCAGGCAGGGGGCGCGTCGAGAAGTCTGAGGCTCAGGAACCACATTTCCCATAATCCCTGGCACGTGCCGACGTCACAGCGGCCGCGAAGGCGAAGCGCGAGGTCCCACAGAGGGCATGCGCAAGCCTACTCTACGTCTCCTGCCACCCAGCGGTAGAAGTTTGGTAGTGCCGGGACACCCGGCGCTCAGGCTCCCGCAAAGCCGGGGAGGGAAACGCTGCTGAGGCGAAGGTTGCGGGTCGCCTCCGTGTTGAAGGCGGTCTCAGTACTCTAGTTTGAGATAGTGCGGCGCTGCCTCTCTCCGGAGGCTGTATCTCTTGGCCGCCGGCTGTGTGTGTGTTGGGGTGGGGGGAACCCTGCTGACGTGTCCTTGGCCCGGAGAGCTGGCCACGGCAGCCCGAGTGTGTCGACGTTTTGAGCGGTGAATCACCAGGGATTAGTTCTGGTGCAGTGTGTTCCCGGCTCCTTGCCCAGGCTGTCCTCTAGGAATGCAGGCGAGCAGGACGGGCAGCGCCCAAGGGACCGCAGCACGGCGATGGTGGGAGCGGGGGTGGGATTGCCCACGCCCCGGTTCGTTGGGAGCCGAGCATGGGGCCTTCCTCCCGCAGGACGGGGCCGGGGAGCCGTGGCGGAGCTTGGGCAGCGCCCCTTGGAGACAAACACGGCCGGCGGTGATGCGGAGGGGGGCTGGCTTACCGGGTGTGTGTGCCCAAGTTACTACAAGTTGTGGGCAAAAAAGGTAATTCTATATGGGCCCTGCAAAAGGTTTGTTGAAAGAGGGAACTGTAAATTTTTTTTTTTTTTGGGTACAAAAAAGTTTAGAAACCCATGCGGAGTTTTTCCAAACACACAATACCATGAACTTTCTGAAGATCCCCAGGCACACGAATTGTTGAGGGGTCGAATTGTTGAGGGGTCGGCACTGTAGCACAGCAGGTAAAGCCACCACCTGCAGTGCCAGCATCCCATATGGGCGCCAGTTCGAGTCCCAGCTGCTCCACTTCTGTTCCAGCTCTCTGCTATGGCCTGGGAAAGCAGTGGAAGATATCCCAAGTACTTGGGCCCCTGCAGCCACATGGGAGACCTGGAAGAAGCTCCTGGCTCCTGGCTTCAGCTTGGCCCAGTCATTTGGGGAAGTGATTCAGCCGAGGGAAGATCTCTCTCAGCCTCTGCCTCTGCCTCTCTGTAACTCCACCTTTCAGAAACAAAAGCAAAAACAAGCAAAGAAAAAAATAATGGTTGCCAGAAAATTCACCTAAACACCTCAAACTGTCATTAAATGACAAAAAGGTATTTTATTCCAAAAGTCACTGAACGCTCCAATGGTAGACCTCCCAGGCACTGTCCCCCTAGGTTCACTGAACGTTAATTTACTTTCACCAAAGCAACCCACTGTTGAAATGACTGTGGTTGGTTGGCAAACTGTCTACTGTTACGGTCTTTAATTTTTTTTTTTAAAGATTTATTTATTTACTTGAAAGTCAGAGAGTTACATAGAGAGAGAAGGAGAGGCACAGAGAAAGGTCTTCCATCTGCTGGTTCACTCCCCAGTTAGCTGCAACGGCTGGAGCTTCACCGATCTGAAGCCAGGAGCCAGGTGCTTCCTCCTGGTCTCCCATGCGGGTGCAGGGCCCAAGCACTTGGCCATCCTCCACTGCCCTCCCGGGCCACAGTAGAGAGCTGGACTGGAAGAGGAGCAACCAGGACAGAATCTGGCACCCCAAGTGGGACTAGAACCCGGTGTGCCAGCGCTGCAGGTGGAGGATTAGCCTAGTGAGCCGCAGCACCGGCCCAAAACTCTTTTTTTTAAATCGATTTACTTATTTATTTGAAAGTCAGAGTTACATGAGAGAGAAGGAGAGGCAGAGAGAGAGAGAGAAAGAGAGAGAGAGAGAGGTCTTCCATCTGCTGGTTCACTCCCCAATTGGCCACAATGGCTGGGGCTGCACTGGTCCGAAGCCAGGAGCCAGGAGCTTCTTCTGGGTCTCCCACATGGGAGCAGGGGCCCAAGGACTTGGGGCATCTTCTGCTGTTTTCCCAGGTACGTTAGCAGTTGGATCAGAAGTGGAGCAGCTGGGACAGGAACCAGTGTCTCTATGGAATGCTGGCATCTTAACCCACTGGACCACAACACAGGCTTCCAATAATCATTTCCCACTCACAGTTTCTGTAGGTCAGGAATTTGGAAGCTCAGTGCTGGTCCAGGGTCTCTCATAAAGTTGCAGGCAGATGTCCCCTGGGGCTGTAGTGACCTGAGGCTTGACTGGAGACTCCACCTTCTCAGTCCTACTTACTTGGTAGATGCTCCAGTGCCTTCTCTGAGGAAGCCTTGGAGGGCACACACTCCTGCGTCAGTCTGCTGATCCCCAGAGCAGCCCAGATAGACCGTGGGGCCACACGAGGGTGAGAACACCAGGAGGCGACGCTCACTGGGCCCTCGCAGTGTCACACAACTTTCAGAAACACTGCTCTCTACAGTTTTGGGACTCTTCAGGGGCCCTACAGACAGGAAGGAACAGTTTTTCCTCCTTGTGGGAAACATGGAAATAAAAAGCCTGTAATCCTCGTGGGCAGATGTCACCGGGATCTGCACACCCCCTCTCAGGAGCTGGTGCAAGAAGGAAAGACACTATGTAGTGCCTGCACATCTGTTAGAGATTCCTGTTTGTTTAGAGTTTATGCGTTGTTTTTTACACCTCAGTTACCAAAATCACCAAGAAAGTAATCACTGGGGTCACAAAGGGTATATTATTTTTATTCTTAGGAAAGTAGAAGGGACTGGCACTGTGGTGCAGCAGGTTGAAGCCCAGGCCTGTGGCACCAGCATCTTATATGGGTGCTCGTTTGAGTCCTGGCTGTTCTACTTGCAATCCAGCTCCCTGCTGATAGCCTGGGAAAGCAGTAGAAGATGGCCACAGTGCCTGGGGCCCTGCACCCATGTGGGAGACCCAGAAGAAGCTCCTAGCTCCCGACTTCAGATCAGCACAGCTCCGGCCGTTGTGGCCATGTGGGGAGTGAACCAGCGGATGGAAGACCTCTCTCTGTCTCTACCTCTCTGTGTAACTCTGTTTTTCAAAGAAATAAA
The DNA here is from genome assembly GCF_964237555.1 of Oryctolagus cuniculus. Taxonomy (NCBI): domain Eukaryota; kingdom Metazoa; phylum Chordata; class Mammalia; order Lagomorpha; family Leporidae; genus Oryctolagus; species Oryctolagus cuniculus. The sequence continues at coordinate 54,810,597 of NC_091444.1, forward strand.
AAATAAATCTTTAGAAAATATTTACATTTTGAGTAAAGAATTATAAGGAGTTAATCCAAAAAGAATAATCACCCCTAATTTTGGCTATATCTATTCATTCCAGAATTCTAGTGAGCATGTGTTATGTACCCGGCACTTTAAAAATTTTGTTTATTTTCATTTTATATTTGTGAGAGAGAGAGAAAGAGAGAGAGAGAGAGAGCACACAAGAGCACTTCTGCCCATTGGTTCACTCTCCAAATACCTGCAACAGCCAAGGCTAGACCAGGTCAAAGCCAGAAGCCTAGAACTCCATTTGGGTCTCCCACATGGGTGGCAGGGACCCAAGAACTTTTGAGCTATCATCTGCTATTTCCCAGGATACATATTAATCGGAAACTGGAGTCAGAAGTAGAGATGGGACTCGAACCAGGCATCCCAGGTGGTATCTTAACTGCTGCATCATCCAACCACCCCAAGGAGGTTTCTGATTATGAGATCTGATCAATATTCTTGTTTGTTTAACTCATCTTTTCAATCCACCTGAAATTTAATTGAGAACGTGATATGGTGCACTCTCTGTCTCTCTCACTGTCTGTAACTCTACCTGTCAAATAAATAAATAAAAATTTTAAATAAAGAGAATGTGATATGGTGCAAATGTTTTCTGAATAGATTTGTTTACATATTTATTCCATGGAGCTAACTATTGTCTGTAGTTCATTTTGTCCCTATTATTTTATGTCATCTTAATTTATTAAAAATTTTAAGCACAACAGTGTTTTTTGTTTCTGAATCACATTTTTTTTTTTTTTTGACAGGAGAGTGGACAGTGAGAGAGAGACAGAGAGAAAGGTCTTCCTTTGCCATTGGTTCACCCTCCAATGGCCACCGCGGCCAGCGCGCTGTGGCCTGTGCACCGCGCTGATCCGATGGCAGGAGCCAGGTACTTATCCTGGTCTCCCATGGGGTGCAGGGCCCAAGCACTTGGGCCATCCTCCACTGCACTCCCTGGCCAGAGCAGAGAGCTGGCCTGGAAGAGGGGCAACCGGGACAGAACTGGCGCCCCGACCGGGACTAGAACCCGGTGTGCCGGCGCTGCTAGGCGGAGGATTAGCCTAGTGAGCTGCGGCGCCGGCTTCTGAGTCACATTTTCGCATTAATCTGACCTTCCCTCAGCACCATAATCCTTTAATGTATTAGTTTGTATATTATTTTATAACCCAAAAGGCAATTCTTTCCATCACTGCTCTTACGTCTCACAATTATATTATTTCTGATGAATTTTATAATCATTTTTCAGTTATTCTGTTTCCCCCTGAGCCTTATGTTTAATACAAAACTAATACAAATGAAAAAGAAAGTGCAGGCCGGCGCCGCGGCTCACTAGGCTAATCCTCCGCCTTGCGGCGCCGGCACACCAGGTTCTAGTCCCGGTCGGGGCTCCGGATTCTGTCCCGGCTGCCCCTCTTCCAGGCCAGCCCTCTGCTGTGGCCAGGGAGTGCAGTGGAGGATGGCCCAGGTGCTTGGGCCCTGCACCCCATGGGAGACCAGGAAAAGCACCTGGCTCCTGGCTCCTGCCATTGGATCAGCGCGGTGCGCCGGCCGCAGCGCGCAGGCCGCGGCGGCCATTGGAGGGTGAACCAACGGCAAAGGAAGACCTTTCTCTCTGTCTCTCTCTCTCACTGTCCACTCTGCCTGTCAAAAAAAAAAAAAAAAAAGAAAAGAAAGAAAGAAAGAAAGTGCAATGGTGGAATCCTCCTTGAGCCTACCCCAGTGCTTCTCCCCAGATGTAACCACTATAGCCTATATAGTTCTTCTTGTTCATAAGTTCTGAATTTTTCCCCAAAGGGAGCACAATTCCTGGTTTTTTTTTTTTGTTTGTTTGTTTGTTTTTTTTGTTTTTTTTTTTTTTTTTTTTTTTTGGTAGAAACTGGTGTTTATGTTCCATCAAACTCATTTCCATGTTTGCTTCAGAGACTGTGAGAAGCAGCGTAAGACCACTCAGTGGTTGTTCCTCCCCACTCCATGGCCTGGGCAGTGGACGCTGCAGCCTGGTCTTCAGTGGGGAACTGCTGAATAGGTACAGAGGACACCTGTGGTGGAATGAGAGGGCCAAGCCAAGGTGGCCACTGGCAAGCGAGCATTAGTTACTTAGGAATGGCTTTGGAAACTGCCTGGCAACAGGCTGTGATTGGATGGCTTTGGAAACTGCCTGGCAACAGGCTGTGATTAGATGGCTTTGGAAACTGCCTGGCAGGCTGTGATTGGATGGCTTTGGAAACTGCCTGGCAGGCTGTGATTGGATGGCTTTGGAAACTGCCTGGCAGGCTGTGATTGGATGGAGCATAGACCGCCCCTTGACCAGATTGGCTGGTCTTGGCTATATAAGACGTAGTTTCAACTGAAATAAACGAGTCTGCCAGCTGCTCCCCTGAAGCCTGCTTTCACCCGACTACCTACCGGGGTCTGTGTGGTGACTCCGCTCCTCTTGCCCCCACCACGCTGTTCCTCTCAGAAACGAATCCATTGCAACATTGTTGAGAAATCAACAGCAACAGGCACCTGAACCCCTTCAGACCAGTCTGCAACCTCAGGCTGAGTAGCAGTGAACTCAGGTGCTGCGGCCGTCCATTCACCCTGAAACTCCTCCTTGGTCACAGCTTTTTCTTCTTCCTTCCTCCCTCTCCCCCTTCCTTCCTTCCTTCCTTCCTTCCTTCCTTCCTTCCTTCCTTCCTTCCTTCCTTTCTTACAGGCAGAGTTAGACAGTGAGAGGGAGACAGAGAGAAAGGTCTTCCTTCCGTTGGTTCACCCCCCAAATGGCCACTACGGCCGGCGCGTTGCACTGATCCGAAGCCAAGAGCCAGGTACCTTCTCCTGGTCTCCCATGTGGGTGCAGGGCCCAAGGACTTGGGCCATCCTCCACTGCCTTCCCGGGCCACAGCAGAGAGCTGGCCTGGAAGAGGGGCAACCTGGACAGAATTCGGCACCCCAAGCGAGACTAGAACCCGGGGTGCCGGCGCTGCAGGCAGAAGATTAGCCTAGTGAGCCACAGCGCCAGCCGGTCACAGCTTTCTCAGCGGCGGCCTGCTCTCCTTTTTCAATCTCTTCAGGATCTCTGTAGAAGTAGAGATCAGGCATGACTTCCCAGGGGTGTTCACGGGAGATGGTACCACACATGCACAGAACCTCTCAGACCAGCATCCACCACATCAGACCCACTGAGTGGGCTCCCTTGTTGCATGGGATGGCAATGTCCGTGTAGCGCAGAGGAGAATCTGTGTTACACAGAGCCCTGGGAGGCAGGTTCACATAAGACGCCTCTGTGAGAGGCCGTGGTCAGCCCTGGGATCAGGAACCACCAGCAGCCGAGGTCCTGGAAGGCTGCCCGGATCTGGTTAGTGAAGGTTTCAGGTGTGAAGCAGCCAGCCATGGAGTAGCTCCAGTGGTAGCAGTAAACTTCAGCACAGCCCTCTGGCCTCTTCCCAGAGGATAGCACACTGATATCAGCAGGCTTTTCAATGGCCACAATGGCACGAGCTGTCAGTTGAAGTTTCTCCCAGGTCCTCTTCAGATTTATGATGTAGATGCCATCACTTTCCTTTTGTAGATGCACTGTTCCCTTTGGAAGTCAAGGTTGGTCCAGCTAGGTGGGTTCCTGCTGCAAGGAGTTTGAGGACATCTTCTTCCTTCATTTGCAGGACATCAAGGGCTCCAGACATCGGGACGGCTTCTGCCCCGAATCAAGAACAACGCTGTTAAAAAGCCAATGAAAGTTTCTCAGGCATGGAAAGCCAAGACACTGTGGCAAAATATGACCTAAATGAAAGATCTCTGTGAGTGAGATCCCAGCAGAAAGAATGGGCCATCAAAGAAGGAGGTACCTTTCTCTGAAGGGAGGAGAGGACTTCCACTTTGACTATGGCCTTGTCTAAATGAGATCAGAGTTTGTGAACTCAAGAGGCTTCCATAGCCTTGGCAGCTCATGACAAGAGCCTCGGGTGATTACTGACATCATAAATAAGAGTGTTAATTGTTAAATCAACAACAGGAGTCACTGTGCACTTGCTCCCCATGTAGGATCTCTGTCTTTAAAGTATTGTACTATGTGAATTAACAGTAAAACTAGTACTCAAACAGTACTTTATACTTTGTATTTCTGTGTGGGTGCTATCTGTTGAAATCTTTATTTAGTATATACTGAGTTGATCTTCTGTATATAAAGATAATTAAAAATGAATCTTAATGAAGAATGGGATGGGAGAGGGCGTAGGAGATCAGATGGTTTGCAGGTGGGAGGGAGATTATGGGGGGAAAAAACTGCTATAATCCAAAAGTTGTACTTTCAAAATTTATATTTATTAAATAAAAGTTAAAAAAAACCCACTGTATGGACCCTCGCCGGGTAGTACAGAAAGCCACAATTCCATTTTAATGCCCAGAAATATGGTTCATGCCCTTAACCTGTATAACTCCAGAAATTCTCTTCCTCTCCCTAAACAGTTATGTGGGTCCCAGGAGTGCTGGCTTTTTGGCAAGCTTGCTTTGCTTTTCCCTGCACCTCTGTCCCAGACTACTTTTCTGTCAGCCATCCCAACCCATAACCACTTCTCCAGGCCACAGCACTGGCTACTTCTGCTTTGACTCCAGACATGGACATGGAGCCTCCCTTTATCTCCTACACCACAGTTAAGCCCTGGCTGGCATGTTTAATAGGCCCTACCAAACAGCCGAAGCAAATACAAAAAGGAAGCTTTCAAACTAGATATGAGACAAAATTGTTTATAGATTCAGTCTTTAGAATTTCCTACTGGCCATCACCCTCTTTTGTTGTAAAAATGTATTCATTTATTTGAAAGGCAGAATATCAGAGATAGGGGCCAGTGCTGTGGTGCGGTAGCAGGTAAAGCTGCCGCCTACAGTGTCAGCATCCCATATGGGCAACCAGTTTGAGACTTAGCTGCTCCAATTCTGATCCAGCCCTCTGCTGTGGCCTGGAGAAGCAATGGAAGATGGCCCAAGTCCTTGGGCCCCTGCACCTATGTGGGAGACTTGGAAGAAGCTCTTGGCTTTGGAGCAGCCCACCTCTGGCCATTGCAGCCATTTGGGGAGTGAACCAGCGGATGGAAGGCTTCTCTTTCTCTCTGCCTCTGCCTTTCTGTAACTCTGCCTTTCAAATAAATTAATAATTTTTTTTTTAAAGAATATCAGATCGGGGCCAACGCTGTGGCACAGTGGGTTAACACCCTGGCCTGAAGCGCCGGAATCCCATATGGACGTCAGTTCGAGTCCCAGCTGCTCCACTTCTGATCCAGCTCTCTGCTATGGCCTGGGAAACCAGTGAAAGATGGTCCAAGTGCTTGGGCCCCTGCACCCGTGTGGGAGACCTGGAGGAGGCTCCTGGCTCCTGGCTTTGGATCAGCACAGCTCCAGCCATTGGGGCCAATTGGGGGAGTGAACCATTGGATGGAAGACCTCTCTCTCTCTCTGCCTCTCCTCTCTCTGTGTAACTCTGACTTTCAAATAAATAAATCTTAAAAAAAAAAAAAAGAATATCAGAGTTAGATGGAAGAAGGGAGAGAGGGAAGGAGGGAGGCAGGGAGAGGGAGAGGGAGGGAGAGAGAGAGAGAGAGAGAGAGAGAGAGAGAGAGATCTTCCATCTGCTGGTTCACACTCCAGATGGCCACCAACAGCCAGGGCTGGAACAGGCTGACTCCGGGAACATCATCCAGCTCTCCCACATGGATGACTTGCCCAAGTACCTGGGCCATTGTCTGCTGCTTTCCCAAGTGAATAAGCAGGAAGCTGGATTAGAAGCACTTCGATACAGGATGCCAGTGTTACAGCAGTGGCTTACCCCTTTACACCATAACACCAGCCCTCCTAGTAGACATCTTTTGGCTTATGCCCCTACTCCCCGACTACCAGTTCCAGGGTTCTGTTCATCTTCATATGAAGGTCACTTCTTGCTGATTCTCCTTACTCCAGTAAAAGCCCCAGTTGTATCACCAAACAATGAATTAACAACTGCCCTTAAAAATTTCTTAGTCAAAAATGTTTAATATATGTTTTTAAAGTATGATTTTGTGGATGTTACTCTGTAGAAAGTCTTTATTTTTCTAATTCTTTTTTTGTTTTTAAATATATTTTATTTTTTAAATTTAAGGTAAATGAATTCATGTAAAATAAACAAATATACAGAATTAGGAATATAGTGATATTTCCCACCCTACCCTCCCTCCTTCCCACACTCCCACCCTTTCTCATCCTTCTTCTCTTATTCTCTCTCTTATTTTTACAATGATCTACTTTCAGTCTACTTTACACTTACAAGATTAACCCTACACTAAGTAAAGAGTTCAACAAATAGAAAACACTGTTCCTCAACAGTAGAGACAAGAGCTGTAAACAATCATCAAATCTTAAAATGATAATTTCACTCCTATATATTACATTTTTGGTACTCTTAGTTACCACAGATCATGGAAAACATTTGGTATTTGTCTTTCTGGGACTGGCTTATTTCACTAAGTATAATGGTTTCCAGTTGTATCCATTTTGTTGCAAAAGACAGGATTTCATTTTTCTACTGCTGGGTAGTATTCCATAGTGTATATATACACCATAATTTCTTTATTCAGTCTTCATCTGTGTTGATTCCATATCTTTGCTATTGTAAATTGAGCTGAAATGAACATGGGGGTGCAGATTACTCTTTAATATGTTGATTTCATTGTCTTTGGATAAATTGCTAGAAGTGGGATGGCTGGATCATATGGTAGGTCTATATTCAGCTTTCTGAGGTATCTCCATACTGCCTTCCACAGTGGCTGTACCAGTTTACATTCCCACCAACAATGGATGAGGGTACCTTTTCCCCCACATCCTTGGTAGCATTTGTTGATTTTTTTTTTGACAGGCAGAGTGGACAGTGAGAGAGAGAGAGAGAGAGAGAGAGAGAGAGAAAGGTCTTCCTTTTACCGTTGGTTCACTCAACAGTGGCTGCTGCGGCCAGCATGCCGCGGCCTGCGCACTGCGCTGATCCGAAGCCAGGAGCCAGGTGCTTCTCCTGGTCTCCCATGCGGGTGCAGGCCCAAGCACTTGGGCCATCCTCCACTGCACTCCTGGGCCACAGCAGAGGGCTGGCCTGGAAGAGGGGCAACTGGGACAGAATCCGGTGCCCCGACCGGGACTAGAACCGGGTGTGCCGGCGCCACAAGGTGGAGGATTAGCCTAGTGAGCTGCAGTGCCAGCCAGCATTTGTTGATTTCTGTATGAAGACCATTCTAACTGGGATGAGGTGAAACCTCATTGTGGTTTTGATTTGCATTTCCCTGATGGCTGGTGATCCTGAGCATTTTTTGAAGATTTATTTGAAAGTCATAGTTACACAGAGGTGGGGGGGGTAGGTCTTCCATCCGATGGTTCACTCCCCAACTGGCCGCAATGGCCGGAGCTGCGCCAATCTGAAGCCAAGAGCCAGGAGCTTCTTCTGTGTTTCCCAGGCAGGTGCTTTCCCAGGCCATAGCAGAGAGCTGGATGGGAAGAGGAGTAGCTGAGACTAGAACCGGTGCCTATGTGGAATGCCAGTGCTTCAGGCCAGGGCTTTAATCTGCTGTGCCACAGTGCTGGCCCCATCCTGAGCATTTTTTCAAGTGTCTGTTGGCCACTTGAATTTCCTCTTTTGAGAAATGCCTGTTAAAGTTCTTTGCCCATTTCTTAACTGGGTTCTTTATTTTGTGGTTGTTGAGTTTCTTGAGCTCTTATAGATTCTAGATATTAATCCTTTATCAGTTGCTTAGTTTGCTGATATTTTCTCCCATTCTGTCAATTGCCTGTTCACTTTGCTGAGTGTTTCTTTTGCAGTTCAGAATCTTCTCAGCTCAATGTAGTCCCATTTGTCAATTTGGCTTTGACTGCCTGTGCCTCTGGGGTCTTTTCCAAGAAGTCTTTACCTATGCCAATGTCTTGCAGAGTTTCTGCAATTTTCTCCTCTGGTAGTTTTAGATTCTTTAATCCATTTTGAGTTGACTTTTGTGTAAGGTGTAAAGTAAGAGTCTTGTTTCATATTTCTGCACACGGAGATCCAATTTTCCCAGCACCATTTATTGAAGAGACTGTCCTCGCACCAGGGATTAATTTTAGCTCCTATGTCAAAGATTAGTTGGTCATAGATGTGTGAATTGATTTCTGGAGTTTCCATTCTGTTCCATTAGTCTACGCGTCTGTTTTTATGCCAGCACCAGGCTGTTTTGCTGGCCTCAACTGTTCATTTTCTTTCTCAAGGAAACACAAGATTTTTTTTGAAAAGAAGACCTGGGGCCGGCGCCATGGCTCACTTGGCTAATCATCCGCCTGCAGTGCCAGCATCCATATGGGCGCCAGGTTCTAGTCCCGGTTGCTCCTCTTCCAGTCCAGCTCTCTGTGTGGCCCGGGAGTGCAATGGAGGATGGACCAAGTGTTTGGGCCCTGCACCTGCATGGGAGACCAGGAGAAGCACCTAGCTCCTGGCTTCAGATCTGCGCAGCACTGGCCATAGCGGCCATTTGGGGAGTGAACCAATGGAAGGAAGACCTTTCTCTCTGTCTCTCTCACTAACTCTACCTGTCAAATAGAAAGGAAGGAAGGAAGGAAGGAAGGAAGGAAGGAAGGAAGGAAGGAAGGAAGGAAAAAGAAAAGAAAAGAAAAGCAAAGCTACAAAGAGAAAGATCTTTCATCTGCTAGTTCACTCTCCAAAGGCCCACAATAGCCAGGAGTAGGCCAGGCCAAAGTCAGAAGACCTGAACTCAATGCAGGTCTCCCCCATGGGTGGCAGGGACCCCATCACCTGAGCCATCACCTGCTTCCTCCCAGGATGCACATCAGCAGGACGCTGGATGGAAGCAGAGGAGCCAGGACTTGACCAGGCACTCTGCTTCGGGATGTGGGCCTCCCCTATAGTGGCTCCACCTACTGTGCCACAACACCTGCCCACTTGAGTCCTTACTTGCTGCCTCCCAGGGTGCGCATTAGCAGGGAGCTGGAACTGGGAGTGATGCTGGCATTGCAAGCAGCATCCCAGCTAAGTGCCAAATGCCCACTCCAATCCCTGGAGATGCTGTCTTGAGCAAGCATAGTACAGAAATTGCGATGAGGATTTTTGATTTCTACTCTGAGATGAGTGGGGAGTTCCTACTCGATGGGTCCTGAGCAAAGGAGTGACGGGCCCTGACCTTTGCTGGCAGGATTACTCCGATTGTGGTGCTGCGGAGACACTGGCTAAAGGTGAGGAACGGTGACAGTAGGGAGGACCGAGGCAGACGACCAGTATTCTCTGTGCCTTGACATGGGCCATGGAAGCAAGAGCCAGAAGGCGGGGTGTTCCCAGACCCTCACTCTACTCACCAGGTCACTCTGAGAGGTCTGGGGGCGCATCTGCCCCCTTCAGGATCCAGTGTCGGCTGCTGGGGACCGAGGCAGGTCCCGCTGGGAACTGCCCTTGGTTGAAAGTTGCTTCCTGCCCCAGGGCACAGTCCTCTCCTGAATCCGATGAGCGGTTGGGTAGGGGTAAGATTTGGGATAACTCCGGAGAGCCATCTGGGGCTTCCGTGGCAACCACATCACAACACAGCTACCTCCTTTGCTCCGTCTTCCTCCCTTCCACCCTTGCAGGTGCTCCCAAGAGCAGTCCCTGATAAACTGCACACACACACCCCATGTTTCAGAGTCTCCTTCCCAGGTAACCTAGCTCAAGACAGGGATTCTGGTAAAATGTAACGAAGGGCAGGCCTTTGGTGGAAGAGCTGAGTGCATGTGGTATCTGAGTGCCTGGTTTCAGTCCCTGCTACTCCACTTCCAACTCAGCTGCCTGAAGATGTGTACCCTGGAGGCACAGGTGATAGCTCAGGTTGTTGGGTCCCAGACTGAGTTCCTGGCTCTTGGCTTTGGTGTGGCCCAGCCTGGTTATTGCAGTGGTGAATCACTGGATGGAAGATTCCTCTCTCTCTTTCTCTCTCTCTCTCTTCCTGCCCCCCCCCATCTATCTGCCTTTCAAATAAAGTGGAGCCCCGTGACTCTCTACCTCGTCCCCTATTACCCTCCCTTCACTCACTCCCAGAGCCACCCTGGCCTCTCTGAGATCCTGTGAACAGGACAGGTTCAATCTTGTCTCAGGCTTTGGCACTATGCTCCTTTTTGCTCACTCCCAGGGGTGCTCCTGAGTCAGATCTGTTCTCCTGTAAGTCACCTAAGTCATTCTCTTCTCAATGAGGCTTTCTCTGTCCACTCCGTTTAAAAACCTCCCTCACCACTCCCAACCTCCATGACTGTTCTCTATCACTTCTCACTCAAACATACTGTCCAACTCACTTATTTATTTTGTTTATTGTTTTATTGTCTACACAGGGCAGAAACCACTCCCCCCTTACCCCCCACCCCCTTACAGTCACTGAAGTATCCCTTGGAACCTGGAGCAGTGACCTGCACTGGGCAGGTGCTTCATTAACATCTACTGAAGGAAAGGAGAAGGAAGGGATGGGTGCCTGAGTGAATTTGGGAATCCTTAGCAAATTGACTGTGTAGACTCCGTGGGGTGAGGTTACCCAGGGACAGTCCGTAGAGTGAAGATGGACAGAGACATCACCTTTTAGCTGTGACAAGAGGAAGAGGGACACCATGAATGACCCTGAGAAGAAGCCAGAACAGAGGAGGCAAACTGGAGAACGTGGCACAGAAGAGGAGGGGAGAGGGAGGGCAGGCGCTGTGTGCAGTGGTGTCAGCGCGTGGAGAAGGAAGACAGACGGGGTCTGCTGATGTGGTGGTGGGTAGGTAACCAGCAGCACGGAGGGCAGGACGGGAAGTACTGGCTGTCGAGGAGGGAATGAGAAGTAGCGAAGCGGACATGGTCTGTGCCATGAAGACAGGAAAGAGAAGGAACAAGAGCTGGGAAGAGGGCTCAGGGCAAAGTGTGTGTATGTTTCAGTGGGTGAGATAAGCCTTTTTAAATGATGCATGGAAGAGCTGGTAACAGCCATGTAATGGATCATCCACGTTTGCATTTTGAGAGAGAAAGGAGCAGGACAAATGCTAACCTAGATGGACGCCAAGATAAAAGGGACTTTCTGCAAACCAGGGCTTGTGGTCACCCTGCCTCTACCCGTTCTGCACACTCAGCAGGGTATTTTTTCCCAACAGTAGGTGGCAGTAAAAAGCTTCCCTCGCTGCTGCTGCGGCTGCTAATTGAGTTTTTTTGTTGTAGAGAAAAATTTGTTGGGAGATTTTGAATGGCAGTCAAGATTGGTAAGGGTTAGTTTAGCCTTTAGCTGGGCATCAGTTCAAAATAGGCGATTTCAACATATTTTTCTTTGGGAAAATTCATATCTTATATTTTTATGAAAAGCAGTATATTGGTCTCAAAGAGACAATGAAAATTTTTAGTAGCTATAAAATATATGGATTGTGTGTATTTCAAAATGAGTCATTTTACCTTTAAAAAGATGCACATCGGGGCCTGCACCATGGTATAGTAGGTTAAGCATCTGCCTGAAGTGCCAGCATTCCATATGGGCGCCAGTTTGAGTCCTAGCTGCTCCACTTCTGACCCAGCTCCATGTTAATGGCCTGGGAAAGCAGTTGAAGATGACCTAGGCATTTGGGCCTCTGAACCCACATGGGAGACCCGGAAGAAGCTCCTGGCTCCTGGCTTTGGGTTGGCTCAGCTCTGGCGTTGCGGCCGTTGGGGCAATTTGGGGAGTGAACCAGTGAATGGAAGACTTTTATCTGTCTCTCCCTCTCTCTGTAACTCTACCTCTCAAATAAATAAATAAGATCTTAAAAAAAAGATGCACCTCCTTCTCCTAATATAGAATGATTTCTATTAATCTTGCCAATTCAGTTTCAGCACACACACTGTTGTAGACACACATTTCTTATTTGTATCTAGAAATTTCCAGTCAAATCTAATTTCAGTAGACTTTGGAGGCTCTTACTATTGAAGATTATAAGTATTTTTAAAAGATATTACACAGGAAGGAAATGTTTTTGTTATCAAAGATAGGATTAGAGAGACCTGAAGATAAAAATTTTTAGGAGTTCAGAAGGATGAAGCGATGGAACACGCATTAGGCCGTCCTGGCAGAAGCTGCTGTATAAAATTTAAAGCTCAACAGCTCTGTAAGGGGAAAAACGGAATCAAGGTATTTTCTGCAGGGATGGGCACTGGGCTGAGTGGTAAGACACCTGTGTCTCAGCCTGGAGTGTCCGAGCTTGACACCCAGCTCTGGCTCTGACTCCAGACTCCTGGAAGCAGCAATGACTGGTCAACTACTTGGGTCCCTGCCACCCAAGTGGGCGAGACCTGGATTGAGCTTCTGGCTCCTGGCTTCAGCATGGCCCACTCCCTGCTGTTGCCAGCACTTGGGGGGAGTGAACCAGCATATGGGAGAGCTCTCAATCTCTCTCTCAAATAAATAAGCAGATATTTTTTTCAAGTCTCTTCAGGTCCATTAGACAAAGCTGAATTCAAAACCCAGATTTGGGGGTCGGCGCTGTGGCGTAGCAGGTAGAATCACCGCCTGCAGTGCTGGCATCCATGTGGACGCCGGTTCAAGTCCTGGCTGCTCCACTTCCAATCCAGCTCTCTGCTGTGGCCTGGGAAAGCAGGAGAAGATGGCCCAAGTCCTTGGGCCCCTGCACCCATGTGGGAGACCTGGAGGAAGCTCCTGGCTCCTGGCTTCAGGTCAGCATACCTCCAGCTATTGAAGCCACCTGAGGCGTGAACTAGTGGATGGAAGACCTGTCTCTCTCTCTGCCTCTGCCTCTCTGTAACTCTACCTTTCAAACAAAATAAGTAAATCTAAAACAAACAAACAAAAACTCAGATTTGGGGGCCAGTGTTGTGGTATTGTAGGTTAAGCTGCCACATGTGATGCTGGCATCCTGGTTCAAGTCTTGGCTGCTCTGCTTCTGATCCAACTCCCTGCTAATGCACCTGGGAAAGTCGTGGAAGATGGCCCAATTCTTTGGGCCATTACACCCATGTAGGAGACGTGGGTGGAGTTCCAGACTCCTGGCTTCAGCCTGGCCCAGCCCTGGTCATTTGGGGAGTGAGCCAGCAAATGGGAGATCTCTTTGACTCTCCCTGCCTCTGTAATGCTGCCTTTCCAACACATCAATAAATCCCTTAGACAAATATAAAACAAAACCCCAGTTTTGCATGTATTAGCTATGTGACCTTGAGCAAGGAAAGTACTTTACTTCTAGGTATCGGATTCCTACTCTGTGAAATGAGACTCAAAGAACACACTGCAGTGAGCAGTTGTGAACAGTGCACAGGGAATCATAAGGTCAGGTCTGCAAGTGCTAGTTTTCTTTATTTACCTAAACATGAATGTGAAGACATTCAGACTAATATTAGGCATAGTCAACCCTTAACCTTTGGAAAATATCTCACAAGGATTAGTGAAAAGAAATTAATTCTAACAATTGCTTTAAACAAAACCAAACTGTCTTGGATGCATTTGAATTCAGTAATTCTTTTCTTTTTAAAGATTTATTATTTATTTGAAAGTCAGAGTTACACATAGAGAGGAGAGGTAGAGACAGAAAGGCCTTCCATCCACTGGTTCACTCCCCAGTTGGCTGCAACGGCTAGAGTTGCACCAATACGAAACCAGGAGCCAGGAGCTTCTTCCAGGTCTCCCACGCAAGTGCAGGGGCCCAAGGACTTGGGCCATCTTCGCTGCTTTCCCAGGCCACAGAAGAGAGCTGGATCAGAAGTGGAGTAGCCAGGAATTGAACCAGCGCCCATATGGGATGCCGGCACTGCAGGCGGTGGCTTTACTGGCTATGCCACAGTGCGGGCCCGAGTAATTCTTCAACTTTGCATCTCAGATCCCAGGTCCTGCTTGACACAAGGAGAAGCGTTCCTGTAAGGGGATTTAGGGACAGTGAGGGTTCTTTGGGTTAGTGCCACAATTCAAACTCCTTGCGCAGGTAATGAACGGCACATCTTGATGCCACTTCCTCCCTTTCCTCTTTCTCTTCTAATCAGCTTAAAGCAAAGGCTAAGAGCAAAGCACAGGATCAGCCACAGCAAACGTCACGGGTGGCGTCTCAGTCCTGGAGGAGTCTGCCCTACACATGCACCCTACTATGCCCCTGGGGTCACAGCAGCTGAGCCGTGTCCTATGCTGGTCTGGAACCGGCAGAGCTGGAATCAAGTCACTAACCAGTTTGACAGCAAGCATGAAGTGTCCATTGTCTCCACAGGGCTCCTTCAATGCTCCTTTTTTAAAAAAGTTTTTTAAAGATTTATTTATTTATTCGAAAGTCAGAGTTACACAGAGAAAGGAGAGGCAGAGGCAGAAAGAGAGAGAGAGAGGGGTCTTTCATCTGCTGGTTCACTCCCCAATTGTCCGCAATGGCTGGAGCTGCGCTCATCTGAAGCCAGGAGCCAGGAGCCCAAGGACTTGGGCCATCTTTTACTGCTTTTCCAGGCCACAGCAGAGAGCTGGATCGGAAGTGGAGCAGCCGTGACTCGAACTGGCGCCCATATGGGATGCTGGCACTGCAGGCGGCAGCTTTACCCACCAAGCCATAGTGCTGGTCCCACAGTGCTCCTTTTTTTGGTGCTAGGGAGTTCTTCCTGTGCTGTCCATGTCACAGACTCATCTGGCTTTGGCTGCTTGATGCCTCAGTCCTGGTCCATTTCGATGGCTAGAGTTTGTAGTGAGTTGGAGACACGACAACAGAGAAGCATGGGGAGGAAGGCTAGTGGGAGGTGAGGCCTGGAAGTGAGTGAAGCCACTGGAAATGGGCAAAAAACGGGTGCGGAGTGCACCAGGCAAGCAAAGGTCATCTGACTTGGATAGTGTTTTTCCTTCCTTTCCTTTCTGCCAACCAACATTTACCTTGTTTCATGGAGTGTTATTTTTTTTTTTAAGATTTATTATTTATTTGGTAGAGAGACAAAGAGATCGTCTATCCACTGGTTCACTCCCCAAATGACTGCAACAGCCTGGCCAGAGCCAGGAGCGGGGAACACCACCCAGCTCTCCCACACGGTTGACAGGGGCCCAAGTTCTTGGGCTTCCCAGGTGCATTAGCAGGGGCCTAGAACAGAAGCCGAGCACCAGGACGGAAATCAGTGCTCCCATATGGAATGTGGGTGCCCCAGGCGGAGCCTTAACCCACTGCACCACAACGCTGGCACCTTATGGGGCTTCCATTCTAACATGAAAAGCACAGGAAGAACAAGCAGATAAGAACAAAGCCGTTAACTTTCCTTAGGATTGATGGAATCTTGGCTACATGGCTGCCCGTGGGGCCTTCGAGTATCTGCCTGGCAGGCATGAGGCTCTCTCCTCATGGCTCGGTTGCCGTGGGCAGCAAGGATGAAGGCAGAGTTCTCGGAGTGGTGCTCCAGGGACTGATGACAGTACAGTCTGCCGTGTGGAGTCCCTGCACCTCCAATGGTGTGTGGAGGATGAAAACCAAGGGTGACCAATGGATGCGTGTAGAGTAAATTAGGGTAAAGCATGTTGAAAGCAAAGAGGGCAACCAGAAGGAACAGGAATCATCTATATGGTAATCAAGAAAGAAGGAAGGCTGCACGCTGGAAAGCAAACACACTGGGCCACGCAGCAACAATAAACACACCTAAGTCATCTGCTCTGGGGCATGGATAAAAGGGGATTTCCATATTGTAGTTGGCAGTAGCGTTCCATAAACTTAATAATAAACTTTTTAAAAAAATTTTTTTTACTTTTTATTTTTTTTGACAGGTAAAGTGGACAGTGAGAGAGAGAGAGAGACAGAGGGAAAGGTCTTCCTTTTGCCATTGGTTCACCCTCCAATGGCCGCCACAGCTGGCGTGCTGCGGCCAGCGCACCGTGCTGATCTGAAGGCAGGAGCCAGGTGCTTCTCCTGGTCTCCCATGGGGTGCAGGGCCCAAGCACTTGGGCCATCCTCCACTGCACTCCTGGGCCACAACAGAGAGCTGGCCTGGAAGAGGGGCAACTGGGACAGAATCCGGCGCCCCGACCGGGACTAGAACCCAGTGTGCCGGCGCCGCAAGGTGGAGGATTAGCCTATTGAGCTGCGGTGCCGCCGGCCAATAATAGTAAAACTTTTTAAAAAAGGAAGTAGATTGTCTTAATGAGAAAGTTTTAAAAATGTAACTAGGGGCAATTGTTTGACACAATGGTTAAGATGCCACTTGGGGTGCCTGCATCGATATCGGAGTGCCTGGGTTCAAGTCCCAGCTCTGCTCCTGATTCGAGCTTCCTGCTAACATGCACTCTGGGAGGCGGCGGTGATGGCTCAAGTAGTTGGATCCCTGCTACTCATGTTGGGGACCCAGACTGAGTTCTGGGCTCCTGGCTTCAGCCTGGCCCAGCCCCAGCTGTTGCAGGCATTTCGGGAGTAAATGGGTGGAAGAGCTCTTTCTGTCTCTCTCTTGGTGTCTTTCTGCTTTTAAAATAAATAAAAGCAAAGATAAAAACCTATGTACAATTTGGTCTGTTTCTTATTAGTGCTTAGTAGTCTTCAGTCACCACAGTCCAATTTTGACCTCATATTAAATCCTTTTAAGGGAGACTCCGGGGGCCGGTGCTGTGGTGTAGTAGGCTAAGCCTTCACCTGTGGCACTGGAATCCCATATGGGCACCAGTTCACGTTGGGTACTCCTCTTCTGATCCAGCTCTCTGCTATAGTCTGGGAAAGCAGTAGAAGATGGTCCAAGTGCTTGGGCTCCCGCACCCACGTGGGAGACCCCAAAGAAACTCAGGGCTCCTGACTTTGGATCGGCGCAGCTCTGGCTATTGCAGCCATTTTGCGAGTGAGCCAGAGGAGAGAAGACCTTTCTTTCTGTCTCTGCCCCTGCCTCTGCCTCTGCCTCTCTGTAACTCTACTTCTCAAGTATATAAATAAAATCTTAAAAAAAGGAGAGATTCTAGACTTTCTCACTTTGGGTCATTTAAAAGCCTTTAAAAGGACTGTTTCTTAATATTCATTTTAACTCCGTTGTTCATAATATGATGCATTTCTTTTTGTCATTCTTCACAGCTACACATTTCCCAAGTTTCAACATTCTGTAATCAATGCTTGTAAAGTGGTCGGGGCTGGTGCACACAAGCAGAGACAGGTTTGTGCTGTTCTCTTGGCTTTTTCACGCTGAGCCTCCTTGTTCAGTCTGCACCTGAAGATGTGCTTAGAATCCTGCTGCGGGGCAGGCACTGTGGCACAGTAGGTTAAACTAGCACTTAGGATGCTCGCCTCCCATTTCAAAGTGCGCGAGTTCACCTCCACTCAAGTTCAGCTTCCTGCTACTGCAGACCCCGGGAGGCAGCAGAGGCAGCAAATGATGGCTCAAGTACTTGAGTCCCAGGCACCCAGGTGGGAGACCCAGAAAGGAGTTCTAGGGTCCTGGCTTTGGCCTGAGCTGGCTGGTCTGCTTGGCTGTTGTGGGCATTTGGGGAGTGAACCAGTGGAGAGAAGATCTCTCTCTCTGCTTTCTCTCTTTCTGCCTTTCAAGTATAAACAAACAAACAAACGTAAAAAGAATCTTGCTTTTAGGAGATCAAAGAAAAAGAAAAGTTTTTCCATAGTGTTGTTTTTTGTTTAGGCTAAAAATCAACATTATTTTGGTATTTGTCCAAGCACACTATTAAAATTCAAAGCTTTTGGACCAAAGTCTATGCCGAGCAGCCTTGTGCCAAATTGCAGAGCTGTTTTATGAGAAATTAATTTCAAATGCTAGGGAGGATGGCAATTTCAAAATGATATTACATTAATTCAGCAAGAATATCTCAGAGCCATTCTGAGTCAGAGGACAGGATGAAATTTTGATCTTAAAAGATTAAAGAACAAGTTGAAATAACTAATTACGCATAGGTTTCATTATCCAAACTGATATAGAGTACTAGGGTGTTTCCACTCTTATGCTTTTAAACAGTATTTCCTTCTCTTTTCTACACAACTAGGTGAACTCCTCTTTCCCCTGATGAATGAATATCAGGGGACAAAATCAGTGCTTATCTTTTTTTTTTTTTTAAGATTTATTTATTTATTTGAAAGTCAGAGAGAGAGAGAGAGAGAGAGAGAGAGAGAGAAAGGTCTTCCATCTGTTGGTTCATTCTTCAATTGGCCGCAACGGCCAGAAGCCAGTCTGAAGCCATGAGCCAGGAGCTTCTTCTGGGTGCAGGGGCCCAAGGGTTTGAGCCATCTTCTTCTGCTTTTCCAGGCACATTAGCAGGGAGATGGATTGGAAATGGAGCAGCTGGGACTCGAACCAGTGCCCATATTGGGTGCTGGCACTGCAGGTGGTGCCTTTACCTGCTATGCCACAGGCCAGTCCCTGTGATTATCTTTTGTGCAGACGGCAGCTGAATACCCCAGGGACCCCAGGTGATCCTCATAAGCTGTACGGTAGGGGAAATAGGGCTATGCTTGGCATCAAAAGTCCTGGTTTGGAATCCTAACTCTGGCACTCACTAAAATTATGACTGTAGTAGGTAAGCTACTTAATTCCTCTGAGCCTCAGTTTCCTTGTCTGCAGAATGTGAAAAATAATGACTACATCATAAGATTAAAAAAATTATTTTCATTTCATTTGAAAGGCAGAGAGACAGAAAGATCTTCCATCTGCTGGTTCACTCCTCAAATGTCTACGACAGCTCGGACAGGTCCAGGCTGAAGCCCGGAGCCCAGAACTCCATCCAGGTCTCCCATGTGGGTGGCAGGAACCCAAGTACTGGAGCCATCACCTGCTGCCTCCAGGGTGTGCATCAGCAGGAAGCTGGATCAGAAACCAAAGAGCTGGGACTCGAACCAGGCACTCTGATGTGAGATGTGGGCATCCCAAGCAGTGACTTAACTGTTGTACCAAAAACCTGACCTCCATTAGGATGTTTTAAAAAATATTTATTTATTTCAAGGGCGGAATGACATAGTAAGAGGGAGGGAGGAAGCAAGAAAAAGAAACAGAGAGCTCTTTTGTCCACTTTGGACATTTTGGTTCACTCCCCAAATGGCTGCAACAGCCAGGGCTGGACTAGAATGAACTCTATCAGGGTCTAAGCACTTGAGCCATCTTCCTTGGCTTTCCCAGGTGCGTTGGCAGGGAGCTGGATTGGAAGTGGAGCAGCTGGGACCTGTATGGGTGCTCATATGGGATGTCCGCTGTGTCACAACACCAGTCCCCCTCATAGGAGTTTTTAAAAAAATTAAATCTAATACTATATGTGAAAGTACCTGGCACTAGCACACACTTACAAAATGTCTGTCTCGGGGGTGGTGCTGTGGTGTAGTGGGTAAAGCCGCTGCCTGCAGTGCCAGCATCCCATATGAATACTGGTTCAAGTCCCAGCTGTTCCATTTTCCATTCAGCTCTCTGCTATGGCCTGGGAATCCAGCAGAAGATGGCCCAAGTCCTTGGACCCCTGCACCCACGTGGGAGACCTGGAAGAAGCTCCTGGCTTTGGATTGGTGCAGCTCTGGCCAGTGCGGCCAACTGGGGAGTGAACCAGCAGATGGAAGACCTCTCTCTCTCTCTCTCTCTTTTTCTCTCTCTTTCTGCCTCTCCTCCTCTCTGTGTAACTCTGACTTTCAAATAAATAAATCAATCTTAAAAAAAGAAATCACTGGGATTCAATCACGGGGCTTCATCCTAATGACCTTTTCCAAATCTGATCACTCTCCAAAGACCTCACTCCTAAACATCGCAGCTGGATTGTTTCCACTCTGAAAACCATTAAGTTATGACAGTGGGGATTCCGCTCTTGTATGAATTGTGGGTGGGAGACAAGGCACTTTCATACCATACCACCTGCACGGACAGACCTCTTCCTCTTGAGCCTCACGTGGGCCCGTTAGCCTGGAGAGAAGTTAAACCATCCCCGAGAAGGCTCCCCAGCCAGGCCATACCCCTCCAGGCCCAGGGGCAGCTGGAGAGAAACCAAGCCCTCTGCCTCCCCCTAAAGAGGCCTGTTACGCGCCCTCCGGAAACTCATTTGTTCTGCTTGACTCATATCAGAGTTCCTCCTGGGGAGTCAAGGGAGGAATCTGTGGCCGGACCAGAAAGAAGACAGTCTAGTGTACCTGACCACTGGTCTTCAGAAAGCAGAGAAGTAGTTTTCATCATCATCTTTGTTTTGTCTGCCACTGCAGAGGACGCTGTGCGGTGGCAACTCTCACTGTCGCCCTTGCCGCGTTCACATGTGGCTTTGCCAGTGCCGAGTGGGGGACACTTGATTGCTACCCTGTGCCTTTGGCCCGCACTTGCCTCCCTTCTCCCTTGGCCCCGCTCTTTGCATTCTGTTAGCCTGGCCTTCATCTGGCCCAGGCCCCTAAAATGTCTGTGTTTTCTCTGAGAAGCACTTTGTGCCCAATCCCTAATCTTCCCTGTGTTGTGTCCTTGACTGTGACTTTGCTGTTCCTCCCAGTAGGGGTGGCTTGTGTTTGTTGGGTGTGGCCTGTGAGAAGGGCCATCACCCAGTTCTGAGCCCGAGGCCTAAAGAGGCTTCATGCATTTTAGCTCAATCTTCCTGTGCTTTGGCCTCTTTTCTTTATAAAGTAGCCTGCCTTGGCATTTGGTTCTGGTCATGAAAACCACACTATACAGAGAATGGTAGGCCAGATTCTGCTCACTCCATTGTCTACTTTTGTTGCCCAAGGCATCTGCTATATGGCAGGCATCGTGCTTTAAAGTCTAATACGCAGGGGCCAGCACTGTGGCAAAGTGGGTAGAGCCAATGCCTGCAGTGCTGGCATCCCATATAGGCACCAGTTTGAGTCCCAGCTGCTCCACTTCCAATCCAGCTCCCTGTTAATGCACCTGGGAAAGCAGCAGAAGAAGTTCAAGCCCTTGGGCCTCTGCACCCATGTGGAAGACCTGGAAGAAGCTCCTGGCTCCTGGCTTAGGAATGGCCCAGCTCCACCCATTGCAGCCATTTGAGGACTAAACCATTGGATAGAAGACACCCCACCCATGCCTCTCTGTAACCCTGCCTTTCAAATAAATAAATCTCTCTCTCTCTCTCTTTTTTTTTTTTTAAAGAAAGTCTAACACGCAGAAGCTAGTGGAGAGATGGACAATGCACACAAGACAGTGTGATCGGCACTACAATCCAATAAATCCAAATATTACTGGAACATAACAGACTCGGGAAGCTTAACACAGCTGTGACCCTGAAGGTAGGGCTGATTGTTGAGCACAAGCTCTAGAACATGAAAGAACACAGTAAAATGTTTTACAGAGGCCTCACGCCCAGCTCACCCACACAAGAAATGAGAAGTGGTATGGGGACAAGTTCTAGCAGGTGAGAAGGAGGTTGATGTGTTAGATGATGGATCTAACTTGACTAGGGAGAGAGATGAGGACACGAAAGGGCTGCTTGTGCAGGAGGAGGTATAGGCACCAGCGTTGGAGAGGACGAAGAGGAGCGGTGCATCACGGCTGTACGAGAGTGGCCGGCTGCAAGGACGGGAGGGTGCGGTGGGGGGAGTGAGCTATTTGAACTTGTGACTTTGGAAAGGACCCCAATACCCTTCGCCTTACGTATAGCACAGGACCTTGATGTGCTTATTCAGTTGTTGCTCAGAACTGACCTAGTTTCACCCTCATCATATTTGTATTTCAGTACTTAGCACTTCCTTCCACGTCCTTATAACAGCTGAGAATTCATGATGCTGACAACCTTCATTCATCATTGGCTATCTCCCCTGCCTTTGGTGATTAACCCGTCACAAACGGCTAACTCATAGCTTTTCTCACACAGTCGTGTAGATGAGCTTATGTTGTGACATTAGTATATACAATTTTATAACGTCTTTCCAAATTGTGTAAATGTTTTACTAAAACATCCTGCTTTAAAATTTAATTCACCAAATTATTATGAAGTACCTGCTGGAACCAGATACTGAGGCAGGCCCTGGGACCTCATGGAGAAAGCACAAATGCCAGCCATGCCAAGTCTGTCTTTTGGGGATGGTAACCTTAGGTGCCGTGGAAGTGTGTGAGCCACAAAGAAGCAGGGCCGTGAAG
This sequence comes from Oryctolagus cuniculus, assembly GCF_964237555.1. Taxonomy (NCBI): domain Eukaryota; kingdom Metazoa; phylum Chordata; class Mammalia; order Lagomorpha; family Leporidae; genus Oryctolagus; species Oryctolagus cuniculus. Next base: position 54,832,597 of record NC_091444.1, read on the forward strand.
GCTCAGCATCACCAAAGCACCCCAGGGCTCCGCACAGAGCCCACACAAGTATGATGACTCTGATAGGGTTGGTGTTGTGGTGCAGCTCCCTGCTAATGCGCCTGGGAAAGCAGCAGAAGATGGCTCAAGTGCTTGGGCCCCTGGCACACACAAAGAAGATTTGGATTCAGTTCTGGCTACTGACATTGGCCTGCCGCAGCCCTGCCCCAACCATTGCTTGCATTTAGGGAGTAAACCAGTAGATGGAATCATACTCTTCTCTCTCTCAAACTGAAAAAAAAAAAAAAAAAAGAGAGAGAGAGAGAACCAGGTCTACATATATAAAATAAGACAAGTATTGAAAACACAGTCCTGAGTGAAAAGAGAAAGTTTTAGAACAAGATACAAAATTTGCTTTTTTAGGCGAATTAACAACAAAACAATATCATATATTTTGATGGATGGACATACAAGGTTCAAGTCTAAAAGCATGGACCAAGGATCCACTGGGGGACTGGCAATGTGGTAAAGTGCATTAAACAATTGCCCTAACACTGGCATCCCATATGGGCGTGCCGTTTCAAGTCCCAGTTGCTCTACCTCCTATGCAGCTCCCTGCTAATGCACGTGGGAATACAACAGATGATGGCCCAAGTGCTTGGGCCCCTGCCACCCATGTGGGGAGACCCAGATAGGCTTCCTGGCTCCTTGTTTCACCTTAGCTCAGCGCTGGCCATTTGAGGGAGTGAACCAGTGGATAAAAGATATCTTTTCTCTCTGTCTCTCCCTTTCTGCCACTGTGCCTTTGAAATAAATTTAAAAAAAAAAACTTTTTTTTTAAAGATCTATCCTCTGTTACTGTGCTGGAAAACTCTGAGGAAGGAAAAGAATGGAATAGAACCAGGAAGGGAAACAAAGAAGACCTCAACTGCATCTCTGGAGTTTTGTTTTATTTATCTTTTTTTAAAAGACTTTATCTATTTGAAAGGCAGAGTTATAGAGAGAGGGAGGAAGAGATAGAGATAGAGATAGAGATAGAGATAGAGATAGAGATAGAGATAGAGATAGAGATCTTTCATCTACTAGTTCACTCCCCAGATGGCTGCAACTGCCAGGGCTGGGCCAGGCCAAAGCCAGGAGCCATCCCCTGCTGCCTCTCCAGGTGCACATCAGCAGGGAGCTGGGACTCCGAGTGCAGCCGGGGCTCAGACCCAGTTGCTGTGATATGGAATGTGGCATCTTAACTAGAAGCTTTCTGCCAGGCTCCATGACTACCCTGTAATTCATTTACTTTACTTATTTAAAGGTTTTACTTATTTATTTGAAAGGCAGAGTTACTGAAGAGGCAGAGGCAGGCTGGCGCCGCGGCTCACTAGGCTAATCCTCCGCCTGCAGCGCTGGCACACCGGGTTCTAGTCCCGGTCGGGGCGCCGGATTCTGTCCTGGTTGCCCCTCTTCCTGTCCAGCTCTCTGCTGTGGCCCGGGAGTGCAGTGGAGGATGGCCCAAGTGCTTGGGCCCTGCACCCGCATGGGAGACCAGGAGAAGCACCTGGCTCCTGCCATCGGATCAGCACAGTGTGCCGGCTGTAGCAGCCATTTAATGGAAGGAAGACCTTTCTCTGTCTCTCTCTCTCTCTCACTATCTAACTCTGCCTGTCAAAAAAAAAAAAAAAAAAAAAAAAAGAGAGAGAGAGAGGACTTCCATCTGCTGGTTCACTACCCAGAAGGCTACAACAGCTGGAGCCGTGGAGCCGTGCTGATCCAAAGCCAGGAGCCAGGAGCTTCCTCCAGGTCTCCTATGTGGGTATAGGGGCCCTAGGACTTGGGCCATCTTCCATTGCTTTCCCAGGCCATAGCAGAGAGCTGGATCGGAAGTGGAACAGCTGGGTCCCAAACCGGCACCCATATGGGATGCCGGTGCTTCAGGCCAGGGCGTTAACCTGCTGTGCCACAGCGCCGGCCTCCCTGCCAGTCTTGCTCTTATGGCCCCTGTCATGTGCACACGAGGGAGTTTATTTCTGGTTGTACCTAGAAGTGGGACTGCCAGGTCTGCATCTCGCCTTTGATGGTGGTTAAGTTTTTGTAGTGTCAACTAGAGTGGGGAATAGGGTGTGACAGACAATTTTGAGCCTGCGGGGAGCGCAGGAGCAGTTCAACTGCCATGTTTCACGCGGCTCGTCATTTCAGGCTCTTCCATCTCATGGTAATCATCCAAAATGAGGTTAATAGAATGTGAAAACGCTTGGAGAGAAGACTGCAGACAGAATGGCCACGTCAACAAGTAACTCCTCTGTACTCTCTCCCTTATCACAAGCGTACCTTCACACGACCGTATATCGCTGTGTGGTCTGTCCAGGAATTGAACATTTCCTCTACATAATTGCATCCCATAAGTGTAACAGCCTTTTAAACCACTATGCATCTCAAAAAGTGGGAAGTTGGGGTGGCGCCGTGGCTCAATAGGCTAATCCTCCGCCTGCAGCGCCAGCACCCCGGGTTCTAGTCCCGGTCGGGGCGCCGGATTCTGTCCCGGTTGCCCCTCTTCCAGGCCAGCTCTCTGCTGTGGCCAGGGAGTGCAGTGGAGGATGGCCCAGGTGCTTGGGCCCTGCACCCCATGGGAGACCAGGATAAGTACCTGGCTCCTGCCATCGGATCAGCACAGTGCGCCGGCTGCAGTGTGCTGGCCACAGCGACCATTGGAGGGTGAACCAACGGCAAAAGGAAGACCTTTCTCTCTGTCTCTCTCTCTCACTGTCCACTCTGCCTGTCAAAAAAAAAAATTTAAAAAAAGAGTGGAAAGTTGGGGCAGGCACTGAGATGCAGGGGGTTAAGCTACCACTTGGGATGCCCACATCCTATTTTGGAGGGCTTGGGGTCAGGTCCAGGCCACTCCATTTTGGATCCAGCTCCTTGCTAATGTACACCCTGGAAGGCAGCAGATGTTGGCTCGGGTACTTGAGCCTCATGGGAGACTCAGAGCGGGTTGCTGGCTCCTGACTTTGGCCTGGCCCAGCAGCAGCTGTTGCCGCCCACCTGGGGAATGAACCAGTGGATGGAGAATCTCTCTCTGTGTCACTCTGTCTTTCAAATAAAATGAATAAATAAGTAATTTTAGAAAATGAAAAGTACAGTGTGCAGTTTTTGCATACTCAGTTGGTCTAAACTGATTTTGAACACATTTTTACAATGTTACTAGCTTTTGGTTTTATAAACTTCCAGTATAATCACTGAAAGTCTTTGTGATATGGTTGCATCAGTCAGCTGTAAATGCCATCTTAATACTTTCCCATAGCCTTAATGGCCTGAATCTCATTTAGATACAAACTATACCATTCTCATTTGAAAAGCACTAACACACTTGTTCTTGCCACTCATTACATTTAACAAAGTTATGCTACACATGAGATGCCCTTCAACATGAAATGCAAACAGAGGGGCTAGCATTGTGGCATCACAAATGGGTGCTGGTTCAAGAACCAGATGCTCCACTTCCAATCCAACTCCCTGCTAATTGCCTAGGAAAGCAGCTGAAGATGGCCCAGGCCCTTGGGCCACTGCACTCACATGGAAGACCCAGATGAAGCTCCTGGCTCCTGGCTTTGGCCTGGCCCAGCCTCAGCCATAACGGCTGTTTGGGGAATGAACCAGCACTCTTATCTCTCACTGTCTCTATGCCTTTCAAATAAATAGAATAAATCATTTTTTAAAAAAAAGAAATGGAAATAGAATTGTGGGTTTTTTTGTTCATTTTTTTTTGAAGGCCTTTTTGCTTTGGCCTGCAACATCAGACACATAGACCAGAACACAGACCTGAGAGACGCTGAGACCATGCTAGCTCTCTCCCCGTTGCTGGCACATTTCAGGCACACGGGATAGGACTGCTGTATGGGTCTGGTGAAGTGAATCCTGCCTGCCTGGGCTGTGTTTGAAGGCTGATTCTCAGCTCACCAGTATAGCAGCCCTTATCCCTTAATCTCTAGGAGGCATAATTTTTTTTTTTTTTAGTAGAAAATACCCTTTTATTGAGAGGTAACACAAGTGTATTTACAATATTCAATTGTTAAGATTAAATAATCTGACCATGAGACTTTTTCAAGTAGCAATATTTCAGGAATTACAATTTATAAGGGGGAAAAGCATTCCAGATATATTTCTGTTATGGAAAATACATTTGAACAATGACAGAAACACTTAAGGCTAAGCAGTATTAGACCTTTTCCTCCATCTCTATAGACATAATCAATGTACATTTTTTTGGTCACAAAGACAGAAGGCTGATTTTAGAAAGGAAGAAACAATAGGATGTATAGTACTTTCTGTCAGAATGTGTTTAAAATAGAGCTTCATCAGGGGTTCTGAATAAGAAATGTACAGTCCTGCCAAGCAGTCCCAATCATGCATTTGACTCATTTAAAACTGAAAACTGCTCCAGCCTCTTAATGTTGCTAAAGACTAAAAGATGATTTAATCCCTTCTAGTCCAAGAATGCTTTCCGAAATGAGATTGTTGAAACAGGGATCTCTGCTACAGTGCAAGGAACAATTTATTAGAAATTCTGTCTGCAAAGGAATGAAACAATACAGATGTTCCTTACATCAACAGCACTCTTCTTGCTGTGAAAATGATTGAGCCACTGTGAACGATATGGCAAAACTATGTTTAACAGAGTCCTACAGGGCACCTTATATAAGCCAACCCTCAAAGTAAATATATTCAACACTGTCTAAGTGAGGATATTAATTTTTGAAGGACATTAGACACAACACTAGGTCTCTTATTCCACGAACTATTGAGGTAGGCATCTCCATGTATCGCCATTTTCACAAATACATCTTAATGGGCCGGCGCCGCGGCTCACTAGGCTAATCCTCCGCCTAGCGGCGCCGGCACACCGGGTTCTAGTCCTGGTCGGGGCGCCGGATTCTGTCCCGGTTGCCCCTCTTCCAGGCCAGCCCTCTGCTGTGGCCAGGGAGTGCAGTGGAGGATGGCCCAGGTGCTTGGGCCCTGCACCCCATGGGAGACCAGGAAAAGCACCTGGCTCCTGGCTCCTGCCATCGGATCAGCGCGGTGCGCCGGCCGCAGCGCGCCAGCCGCGGCAGCCATTGGAGGGTGAACCAACGGCAAAAGGAAGACCTTTCTCTCTGTCTCTCTCTCTCTCACTGTCCACTCTGCCTGTCAAAAACAAACAAACAAACAAAAAAAACAAAAAAAAAACAAAAAAAAAACCACAAATACATCTTAAGTCAAATGCAAGAACCAACAAAGATAGAAATCCCCAGACTGAACCATCAGACTATGGACCAAGTCTTTCCTTCCTTAGACGAGCAAGGTTAGGAGTTCTATGTACATCAAAAGATTTACTAAAGAGAATACAAGCTGTAATATATTTTGTAGACATGTTTGTAAACACACACCACAAATTTCAATTATGATTTTATGCGTTAAAAAGCTTTGAAAGTGTTAAAAAATAAATAGTGCAAACATTAGTGGTGCAATAAATAGTGCTGTGGCTGCTGAAATGTGCTCCTACATCTTTTATAAAAGAAACAACTGCTGTTTCTTGCTGTCAATCAGCACCCCTCCCCTTTCTTTTTAGTGTCATGCTTTCAGGAAACCATAGCCAGTTTCATTCTAATAAAATAACTTTAGGATGTGAACTTAAGTATTTTCTCCATTTCCTTAACCCAAAGAATGATCATATGAAGCACAGGTCACATGTATTCATTTTTGTTTATTGTGGGGAGCAACTCGGACTAGACTAAGTTACTGGAATTAAGACTTATTCTATGCATCTGCTCTTCCACAATATGGCGCTGAGAAGGGAGAAACAGCTTCTACACAGCTGCCTCCAGTTCAACCAATAAACAGCAGGACCTGCTCCTGATTGGAGGAGGGCAGCGTACTCGGCGTGTGGGTAGCAGAGTTGGGATTGGTGGAAGAGGACTATAAAGGAGGAGAGAGACAACATGCAGGAGGAACATCTAAGGGGAACATCTATCTGAAGGAACACCTGTGCAGCCCCCGAGAGAGCCGGCCGGCGGTGTGCCGCTCCCCTGCGGAAGTGGGGAAAGTGGCCAGGGGGAACTGCCCTTCCACAGAGGTGGAAGGGCCGGTAGCCAACCCGGGAAGAACCAGCAGCAAACCCAGGGAGGGCCGAGCAGACGAAAGAACAGCGCAGGGTCCTGTGTCATTCCTCCACGAAGAGGGGGAGCGACATAATGGTGCCGTGACTCGAATATGAAGCCTAGGCAGGGTTTAGTGTCGTTCCTCCATGAAGAGGGGGAGCGACAGTTTATTATGAAAATAAAGGGAGATTCAGATTAAATGAAAAGCCCTTAAGAAAGAGTTGTAAGTTTAACCTTTTAACATGCTTTATGTCTTAAAGTAAACATCATTAAAAGTCAATTTTAATTTATTAAAAACAAAATAAAAAACCACTGCTAAGATTAAAAAAATAAAAGAAAGAAGAAAAACCACATCGTGATGTAGAAAAATCGACTTGGTTTGCATCATTTGGTATCATAAGTAAGAGAATATTCAATGAGACAAGCTATGTAACAGACTGCGTCATGGTCAAAAATGCTTTCTGTTAAATGTTTCCATGTGATGAAGGGTCCACATACTCAGGAGTTCAGACTCCAAAGAAGTATCCATATTCTAGAGCGTGTGGTTGACCAGAGAAGTGCTTAGTCAGCAGTAATTTAGGAAGTAACAGAATAGACCTCTGCCTATTCCAGAAAAAAAGACTATTATAGAGTTCAGATTTTCATCTGGCTGTAAAATATTAAGATTCAGAAAGACCACAGAAGTTTTATTTTAACCACATGTTTATAAAAAAAAGTGATTCGTACGTGAAAACTGGGTTTTCCTTGGTTCTAATACATCAAAATGACACAATCCAATCTAACTCAGGCAACACTTTCAAAGTTATGGTGCATTGGAAATATCTTTGCCATTGCAGTGGAAATTTCTAAAAAGCAAATGCCTATGGGTGCTTCTGAACTTGCAAAATAAAAGAAATAAAAGACAACCAGGCACCACAGTTCTCTGAAGATGGCTGTTTCATACATGGTGGAAAACAATAAAGACAGCCTCCAGGAGTTCCAATACGCATTGCAACACGGATTTCCTCTCCCTCACTTGCTTGCTGACTTCAGGTCACTTGATTAGAAGCCTGCTTTCGATGCTTCTTTGCTAACTGCTGTTGGTACTTTTTAGGCTATGCATTTTAAACTTCTGTAAAGAACATTACAAGCTATTTCACAAAATTTAATTTTGTGCTGAATATTCTTCAAAGGACTTTATAAATAATACAATATTTTAAATGAGTCTTCAAATTCATATGTCGTTATACCATATTGTTGCTTTCTCTTTTTCTTTAAAATTTTTTTTTGACAGGCAGAGTGGACAGTGAGAGAGAGAGAGACAGAGAGAAAGGTCTTCCTTTTGCCGTTGGTTCACCCTCCAATGGCCGCCGCGGCCAGCGCGCTGTGGCCGGTGCACCACGCTGATCCGAAGTCAGGAGCCAGGTGCTTCTCCTGGTCTCCCATGGGGTGCAGGGCCCAAGGACTTGGGCCATCCTCCGCTACACTCCCTGGCCACAGCAGAGAGCTGGCCTGGAAGAGGGGCAACCGGGACAGAATCCGACACCCCGACCAGGACTAGAACCTGGTGTGCCGGCGCCGCAAGGCGGAGGATTAGCCTAGTGAGCCCCGGCGCCGGCCTGTTGCTTTCTCTAACTTTATCTACAAATGATCCAATTCCAGGTAAATTTAAGAGGGATCCAAGCACTGGCACTCTTCTAATAAAGCCAACCACAGGAAAGAAGTCCCTGAACAAGAGAAAGAATCCATAAATTTCAAAGATCATGCCTATCAAAGGCCAACCGCCGAGGACTACAAATACACCACCCAGGAAAAATCCAGTGGCTTTCATTTTATGTCTTTGGAAAAAGAATCTGAATGTTCTTTCTAAGCCAATTACAAAAGCCAAGCCAGCCACAAAACATTTCCAATAGCCAGTAGTGCTTTGTCAAAAAGGAGAATCACGCCAAAGAACAGGAAAGACACTGCAAATCCTGTGAATCCATTCCAACTTTCTGGGTGTCCGTTATGGAGATCATGGCTGTGGCAACGAGGGCAGCGGTGGCAGCAGCTCGGGCTGCCCAGGCTGGGGAGCTGAGTCAGGAGAAGTGAAGCTGGGAAGCAACCCAGGCGAGAGCCGCCACGTCCTCCGGAAACACGCACATCATTTCTTAATTTGTAAAATGGGGCTAACATCACTAAATTGGTTAACTTGTTACTTAATGTATTTATTCAACATTGACTGAGGACCCAGAGTCTGTCTTCTAAAGTTCTTCATATCCAGCAGGGAAAAGAGAAACATGTACTGATTTCAAGGGAATTTTAATTTCTTTTTAGATTTATAAAGAGCGAGCGAGCGAGCGAGAGAATCTCCCGTCTGCTGGTTCATTCTCCAAATTTCTGCAACAGCCAAGACTAGGCCAGGCTGAAGGAAGCCAGGAACCCCACCTGGGTCTCCCACGTAGGTGGCAGAACCCCAACTACTTGAGCCATCATCTGCTGCCTCCCGGGGGGCTCTCATTAGCAGGAAGTTGGAGTTGAGAGTGGAACTGAGACTCAAACCCAGGCACTCCCGCAGGCACTCTCGCATGGGAAGCAGGTGTCCCACGTGTCATCCTTTTTTTTTTCTTTGACAGGCAGAGTGGACAGTGAGAGAGAGAGACAGAGAGAAAGGTCTTCCTTTGCTGTTGGTTCACCCTCCAATGGCCGCCACGGCTGGCACGCTGTAGCCAGCGCACCGCGCTGATCCAAAGGTGCTGATCCAGGTGCTTCTCCTGGTCTCCCATGGGGTGCAGGGCCCAAGCACTTGGGCCATCCTCCACTGCACTCCTGGGCCACAGCAGAGAGCTGGCCTGGAAGAGGGGCAACTGGGACAGAATCCGGCGCCCTGTCCGGGACTAGAACCCGGTGTGCCGGCACCGCTAGGTGGAGGATTAGCCTATTGAGCCGCGGCGCCGGCCCACGTGTCATCTTAACTTCTGTGCCAAATGCCTGCCCTGAAAATCTTAATTTCCTAGCAGGCTGCAAGAAGCACAGTTTTATGGGTGACTATTTTGTTATTCGCTTTCTGAAGATAGGGCTGCAGGACTTGGAGATGAAATGGGGCTGCCCTGTGTGAAAAGGAATGCAGGTGAGAGGGAGAGGAGAGAGGGACGTGGCCCACACAGGGGTTGGGTGGTGAGGGGGGAGTGCTTGCAGCTAGTGGGGCAGATGTGGGAACTTATAAGATGGTGGGTAACGTAAAACCTTCCATCAAGCCTGCAAAACTGGCAACCATTGGTGCGAGTGAAAGCAATGGAGTGTGTCACACCTGCATTTACCAAGTGGAATGGAGCAGAATAGAAAACAGCAGGGTACCTTGCACGTTAAATGGAAGGGTGTTTTCTGAAACTGTTCATGCCCGTCCTGAGTTGTGCTGTGTAAAAAGTGTTCTGGTCCCAAATGTGAGAGACTGAGCATTCCAGTAGAAGAGGCTGCTTCTTCCAGTAGAGGATTATTATCATAGCAATCCTGACAGCTCACTCTGCTCTGACAGGTGCCTGGGGTCCTCATAGAGCGAGTCTTGGCTCCACAGTTCCCCAGGCTGGGGACTGGACCTTACGTCTTGTGCTTCCTGCTTCTCTGCTTCCAAGGCCCTTCAGGCTGCTGGCCCACCGAGCTCAGAAGGCTGCCTCTGAGTGGCTGGAGAAGGGATGGAAGGCCGGTGGGACACACACGCTTGTTGCTGTGCTTGTCAACCTCTCTGCTTTCTCCCTGTCCCTACAGCTCTTTGGCCTGCTTCTTCCTACTTCTTCTGCAAATCTTAGCAGAAATAGCATACTTACCATGAAACTAATCAAGCTTCAGGGTCTGTGCCAAGCTCTTGTATCCAGTTTGGTAACCTGGTTTCCTTTTCTTAAAGTTGATAAGCCTTAGGACTCACGAAACCCCTGGGTCTCCACTCAGATAACCCTACCTCCTAGCTCCCTAAAATGGGGCTCCTGATCTCCTACAAGCGCCCACTAATCCTATGCAGCCCTGGCTCCTGGGACAGCCCTCACCACACTCCCCTCACCAGCCTCCAGACTCAACAGGACAGTCCTCACCCTGGAACTCAGAGATCTTATCTGTTCTTGTCCTTTCAGTGCCTAGGTACAAAGTGTGTAACAGGCAATGAAATGTGGCCCACATATGGATTTCATAACTCGATTTGGAAAAACAATGCCTTTTATGTTTTCCAGAATATTCCAGAATTTTCTAGAACATTCCAGAAAACTTCTGATAAGGAGCAGGGCTTTAGCCTAGGATGTCGGTGATGCATATCAGAGTGCCTTAGTTTGATTCCTGGTTCCAGTTCCTGACTCTAACTTCTCGCTAATGTTGCTAAGGCAGCAGTGATGGCTCAAGGAACTGGATTGCTGACACCCACGTGGGAGGCCTGCATTGTGCTCCTGCTTACAGTTCTGGTCCAGGGCACCCATGGAGTGAATGAGCACAGAGGAGCTCTGTATTTCTCTCTTTCTCTCCAAACTCCCCAAATAAGCAAACAACAACAAAATCTGCCAAGAATGCAGAGGCATGAGGACTGGCCACAAAGAAAGTTCCAGAACACTGGCTTCCTCTGCCCTGGCACAAGTCTGTGGAGTGTTGCTGCTCCCAGCTATGTACCATTCCTTAGTGGTTCAAGAAATCTGTGTCAATAAAGGCAGCTTAACTGCCCCATCACCTAAGGATCTCTCTGGAACTGAGCATTTTTATTAAAAAAAAAAAAAAAGGCATTTCTCCAAACTTAGCTGTCAAATTTGTCCATTTTTTCCCCTCTAAGAGTTCATTATATCTATGATTTCTCTTTCTTCCCTTTTCTTAAGTCTCCAGAGTACTGAATGCTGATCCCTACCTGACCCAGTTACTCTTGCTCAGGTGCATTCCGGGATGCTAGGGTCCCTCTTCTGTTCTTGTCCTTTCCACTCTAATACTTTTTTTTTTTTGACAGGCAGAGTGGACAGTGAGAGAGAGAGAGACAGAGAGAAAGGTCTTCCTTTTGCCGTTGGTTCACCCTCCAGTGGCCGCCGTGGCCGGCGCGCTGTGGCCAGCGCACTGCGCTGATCTGAAGGCAGGAGACAGGTGCTTCCTCCTGGTCTCCCATGGGGTGCAGGGCCCAAGCACTTGGGCCATCCTCCACTGCCTTCCCGGGCCACAGCAGAGAGCTGGCCTGGAAGAGGGGCAACCGGGACAGAACCCGGCACCCCGACCGGGACTAGAACCCGGTGTGCCGGCGCTGCAAGGTGGAGGATTAGCCTAGTGAGCCACGGCGCTGGCGATTGTCCCTGACACAGTGGTTGAGAACAGGGGCTTTGAAGTCACACTTCTCAAGTCCAAATCACAGCTCCTCCATTTATTGGTTGTGTAAGAACTTGGGCAAGTGACTTGTTGGGCTAGAGATAGCTGATTGTTAAATCTTCAACGACTTTTAAAGAATTCTTTTTAATTATTAAATTTTAATTGTTAATTAGTTTTCAACAGATTCAACGTGATTTGTAGATATACTTTTTTGTTTTTTTTTTTTTGGACAGGCAGAGTTAGACAGTGAGAGAGAGAGAGAGAAAGGTCTTCCTCCCATTGGTTCACCCCACCAACTGCACTGATCCAAAGCCAGGAGCCAGGTGCCTCTCCTGGTCTCCCATGCGGGTGCAGTGTCCAAGCACTTGGATCATCCTCCACTGCACTCTCGGCCACACCAGAGAGCTGGACTGGAAGAGGAGCAACCAGGACTAGAACCCGGCACCCCAACGGGGAGTAGAACCCGGGATGCCGGCACCACAGGCGGAGGATTAGCCTAGTGAGTTCCGGTGCTGGCCTGTAGATATACTTCCAAGAACATGATAATATTTCAGGAACTTTTTTTGCACGTCTGTAGATGTGACAATGTTGGCTTGATATTGGTCCCTAGGGTAGTATGTATACCACAAAAACTTGGCAAATACCGCAAAATCAGTGCTGGCTTCATTTTCCCAACCTGGTTATTACCATTTACCAGCAAATCACTGCTCAGTTTCCCCGGCTGTAAACAGGAGCAGTAACAGTGTGTGATTCCTGGAGGACTCTGGGGGAGGTAGGTGGGCTACGTGTGCTTCACCGTGCCTGGCAAGTACTGGGAAACTCAGAGCTCCTCTTCCCACCTCTCCCCTGGGCACAGTCCAGTGCCTTTCTGCTTCACGTGTCCCTTTCCAACACAGGACCAGCCAGACACAGCACATGCATTGGTAATACAGTTAAAAAAATCCCTTAGCTTGATTAGGGCCTTAAAACAACAAGCTCATAATTGGTAAGAAATGGGTGGTTTAATATTATTTATGAGGTCAGTGCAGATGACACATGTATTATAAAATCAGAATTCTAAGTGCAGCATTGATTACTTTTGTTATACATACTTTAAGAGCTGCTTGAGTGTCTTCTTTGAAATTTTAATTTTTCTTCTCTCCATTAAGGCGAAAGCTGTAATGCTAGTTTATAGCAGCATCTGGTAGTTCAGTAAACAAACATTTTCTAAAAAATTTAAATAGCTGTGCTGAAGTAAAGCATTCACATTATTTGGATGCAAGTTAATAAAGACTTTGATTAGCAAACAAAGTCTTGGAAACATATTGCTGCTATCTGAGTGCTAAAAATAAATCCATATTGTAAATATTTGATCCAATCTGGTCACAAATGAATGAATTAATTATGTGTATTTGAATATAAATACACTGGTAAAGCTTAAATGCAATTTTCTCTTTAATGAGCCCATTTATCCTCAATGGGTTTGGAAGGCTTTATTTTATATTAAAATAGATTCATGACTAGTGGATATCTGTATCTGAATCTAACTTTATCAGCATCTAAATGATAGGAAGTGGAAGTGCTATAATGCACAGACAAGACAAAACCACAAAAAAACAGCAGATTCTGCAGCTGGACGACTTCATGTCGGGGACGCCTTCAATCCAGATGCTTAGAAGTTCACGTCTTCAAAGGATTTCTCTCTTCAGAGACAGTAATAGCCTGCCTGGATGATGTTTCCAAAACACCAGATGCCAGCATTGCAGAAGCGTTCGAAGGGCCTGGAAGCTGTTCTTGTACTGAGCAGGTGGAACTCCACAGCCTTTGAAACTGCTCCTCCCTGGAGCTGAGACCTAGTTTGCCTCTGGGCATTCTCTCCCTTGCAAACCTAGTAAACCTCGTCCACACCTCTCTCTGTGGGTAGCCCATTGGGTTTGGTCACTGCAACAAGTTGCGAGAAAATAAAGACAGGTCGATGCCACTTCCGCCTCAGCGCGATGCAGGCCTGCTCCATGGGGAAGCGCAGCTTCTGCTGTTTCCTTCTCCTGCCTCCTCAGGCCGCCGGAGTCCCACGTGGTCAGTCGCAAGCTATGCTCAAGTAGCCGCATCGGAAGGGTTTTGTCCCTGCCCCTCCTGATGAGGCCAGCCTGAGAGGCAGTGGCTGTCCCCCCCGGCTGAGCCCCGGTGATGTTCCCCTGAGTACAGCCCACCGCACCTGTTCTGCTCAGGAGGCGTCTGTCCTGAATGGAGGTTTTTGCTGTAGCCAGGCCCGTCACGGGGCGCTTGGGCCTGAGACGTTGCCCAGTGATGCTGTCCCAGCTCACTGCTGGGTTGTTTTTGCGCTCCACCATCTTCCTGTCTCCTGCCCCGACATGACTGCAGCCTATCAGGATTCCTCAGCATCGCCCCAAGGTGCCCCCAAGCTTCTCTGTCCTCCTGTTCGGTTGCTCACTGTTTCCATTCGCTCCCCGAGTATCAGAGATACTCCCTCCACCTCGAGGGAAAGCACAGCAACGTGGTTAAGAGCCTGGGCTCTGGCACTAAGCTGCCTGCCTTCCGGCTTTGCCTGTTTCCGCTTGTATGGCTGGTAAGTCCCTCGAGCTTTCCGTGCCTCGTTCTGCCTTCTCTAAAATGGGTTTAACCCCCGTGCTCACAGAGCTGTGATGAGGATTTATAAGGAGGTATTTGTAAAGGACTTAATAGATGGATTGGCACCAGTAAGCCCTATAAAAGGTCTTCAAAAAGTTTGTGGATAATACTTGTATTAACAAATTATGTGTGGGTTTCAAAATTTTTTTGCACCAAGATTTATGTTTTTTTTTTTTTTTTTTTTTTTTTTTTTTTTTTTTTGACAGGCAGAGTGGACAGTGAGAGAGAGAGACAGAGAGAGAAAGGTCTTCCTTTGCCGTTGGTTCACCCTCCAATGGCCGCCGCTGCAGCGGGCGCACCGCGCTGATCCGATGGCAGGAGCCAGGATCCAGGTGCTTTTCCTGGTCTCCCATGGGGTGCAGGGCCCAAGCACCTGGGCCATCCTCCACTGCACTCCCTGGCCATAGCAGAGAGCTGGCCTGGAAGAGGGGCAACCGGGACAGAATCCGGCGCCCCGACCGGGACTAGAACCCGGTGTGCCGGCGCCGCAAGGTGGAGGATTAGCCTATTGAGCCACGGCGCCGGCTCCAAGATTTATGTTTTTTAAAAAGAAATTTAACATTGATTTATTTGAAGAGGCAGGCGGTGGTGGGGGGGAGAGAATGAACGAGCTCCCATCTGCTGGCTTGTTGCCCAAAGCCCACCGCATCCAGGGTTTGGGCCAGTTCAAAGCCGGAAACCAGGAACTCAATGCAGTCTCCCACATGGGAGGCAAGAACTCAGCTACTTGAGCTATCACCGCTGTCCCCCAGGGCAGACAGGACGCTGGCATCTGTTCAGAGTTGGGGATCAGATCCAGGACTCTGTATGGGATGGGGGCACCCTAAGCACTAGGCTGACTGCCAGCTCCCAGACTTATCTTTTAATTCCATTTCCATAAAGTTTTCAAGGGCCCTCATGCACAAGGATCTGATCATTATACAAGTTTGCTACAGCTACCACCATGAAGTCTCACGGACTGGGTGGTTCAGTCAAGAGAGTTATTCTCGCACAGCTCTGGAGGCTGCAAGTCCAAGATCAAGGTGCGAGCAGAGCTGGCTCCCTGCAGCCGCCCTCCCTGGCTGGCAGACGCTGTCCTTGTCTGCGTTGTCACACGGCTTCCCTCCTTATCTGTGTGTCTGTGTCCCAGTGTCCTCTTCACATAAGGACCTCCATCATATGACCTCATATTAGCTCAATTTTTTGATTTTCCAAAACAGACAGTGGGCCCTAGGACTACAATGCTTGAGGTTTTGGGGGAAGACAATGCAGCCCTTAACAGTGACTCAACACTTTGTGCTTGGACATGGACAAGCCCCAGTAGCCACTGTTATGGGCTCCACGTTTGTGTGCCCCAGCATTCACACTCTGAAGCCCTACTGTCCAGTGGGATGTCACTAGGAGGGGGAGCCCTTGGGGGCTTCTTAGGATCAGATGAGGTCATGAGGGGGTAGTGCCTTTCTGAGTTCTGAGGAAGTTTGCTTCTCTCCCTGCTTCCCCGCTGGCTGCAACCCAGGACCCGGACATGCTGGGAAACTGATCTGAGACACCCAGCTTCCAGAACCATGCAGAAATAAAGCAGTGTTGCTACAAGCCACCCAGTCTATGACAAACATGCTCCAGTCAGGCAAGCTGGCTAAGACAGCCACAGTCTTTGACGCCCCCTGCTGGCTGCCTGGAGCCATTCTCCCTGCTGGCATCTGGGTATGGCTCACCTGCCTGATTCAGGTCCCTGCATGAACTGGTACTGTGGAGTAGGGGCCCAGCCTTTGGTATCTTGGCCCAGCGTATGCTCCTCCAGACCGTCAGAGGTAAAACCCAGCATAGATAGGGACACAAGCTCGCCACGAGACAGCACTGATCATCAGTACTGAGTAAGGCCCAGGCCCCGGGAGACACTGAATAGTTGACCCCCTCGGGCGATTACCGGCGTCCCATCACAGACCCCGGACGTTGTACCGAACACTTTGACCTCCTGCAGACGGCTGTCATCATCACCCTCCTCAACAGCAATTTTGTAGTTTGGGGGCATATGCTGTGGGCGTGGCCATCCCTCCCTGGTTGGCTGCGGTGGGGTCTCCTCCCCTCTGCAGATATGGAGGTCCCTCCTCCACAGGCAGGAGTGTTGGGGTGACTTCATGGGTAAAAGGCCTGTAGTCACATGTGTCCGGCTGCTGGCTGGTGTGGGCCACCTTCCCTCCATGTGTCTTTGGTAAATGACAGGCTTAGTTCAGATTTCGAGTTTCTGCGTGGCCTTTTTCCCTAAGCAACTGCTTAAAATGTGACCCAGCTAATGCCTATGGATTGAGCACGTGCTACGTCTAGCCAGGGCTACATCCGTGTTACTTCACTGAATTCTCCAGCACGCCCTGTGAAACACGTGTTACTGTTCTCCTCGTACTCCATGAGGAAATGAAATCTTTGAGCAGTGACAAAGCCAGGGTTCCTTTTCTTTTGTTGTTAAAGATTTATTTATTTGAAAGGCACAGTGTAAGAGAGAGGAGTGTAAGAGAGAGAGAGCCGGAGCCGCGGCTCACTAGGCTAATCCTCCGCCTTGCGGCACTGGCACACCGGGTTCTAGTCCCGGTTGGGGCACCGGATTCTGTCCCGGTTGCCCCTCTTCCAGGCCAGCTCTCTGCTGTGGCCAGGGAGTGCAGTGGAGGATGGCCCAAGTACTTGGGCCCTGCACCCCATGGGAGACCAGGAGAAGCACCTGGCTCCTGCCATCGGATCAGCGCAGTGCGCAGGCCGCAGCGCACCGGCCGCGGCGGCCATTGGAGGGTGAACCAACGGCAAAAGGAAGACCTTTCTTTCTTTCTCTCTGTCTCTCTCTCTCACTGTCCACTCTGCCTGTAAAAAAAAAAAAAAAAAAAAAAAAAAAAAAAAAAAAAAAGTTGAAATGACTTGGAGGGACTTTACTCTCAAGAAAACCAAGAATGTTGTGTTGGGCTGGGTGCATGTATGGATTCTGGTTCTTCTAACATTGACTTTCTTTATCACTGCAGCATTTCTCTGACTGGCAACCTGATAATATAACACAGGAGATCTTCTCATTTAGTAACAAAACGTTGTGTGATGAAATAACTGGAGCCACTGTTGTGGCATAGCAGGCTAAGCTGCCACTTGTGACACTGGCATCTTATGTTAGAACACCAATTCAAGTCATGGCTGCTCTACTTCCAATGTGGCTTCCTGCTAACATGCCTGGGAAAGCAGTGGAAGATGGCCCAATATGTGGGCCCCTGCCACCCAGGTGAGAGACCTGATGGAGCTCCTGGCTCCTGGCTCCTGCCTAGTCCAGACCTGGCTGTTGTTGCCATTTGGGGAGAGAACGAGCAGATGGAAATTTCCATCATTCCCTCTCTTGCTTTGTCACGCTGGCTTTCAAATAAGTAAATACAACTCTTAAAAGAGAGATCGATGAGGGGCTGGGGCTGTGGCACTGTGGTTTAATCCCCCGCTGCGGCACCAGCATCCCATATGGGTGCCGGTTCTAGTCCCAGCTGCTCCTCTTCGATCCAGCTCTCTGCCATGGCCTGGGAAAGCAGAAGATGGCCCAGGAGACTGGGAAGAGGCACCTGGCTCCTGCCTTTGGATCGGCGCAGATGGCTGTTGTAGCCATCTGGGGAGTGAACTAATGGAAGGAAGACCTTTCTGTCTCTCCCTCTCACTATCTGTAACTCTACCTCTCAAATAAATAAAATCCTTTTTATAAAAAGAGATGGATGAAAATAACTAATCATTTGATCAGGAAACAGGAATCAGACGACTGACGCTATAAAGCTCTGGATTCATCTGGATTCATTCAGAACAGTGGATTCCTTTATTCTGCCCCAGGATTTGGCTTATACTTAAAACTGAGTTGAATTGAGTCTAATTTAACTTAAAAGCAGAAAAATAAAACATAACAAAAAATGTAAAAGCTCCAAGTAAATGTAAGTATCTTACTAAGTGATTCGGGATGAAAGCTCAGAAAATGAAGACTTGCACACACACCTGGCCATGGTAATAACAGGTCTCTCTCCCCCAGAGATATTTCAATACTCCCTTCTCCAAATAAGGGACATTAGGAGTGAACTAAACTGACTAACGCTACCTTTATGCTTTAGGGAACAATGTTCTTTCCTCTCCAAGCTATTCTTTCATTTCTTACCAGGAGCGGCCCACCCCTAGCTTTAATTACCACAATTAAACTAGTGTTCAGTTACACAGTGTGAAGGTACATTTATAGTTGGCAGGTGCTTTATGGTTTTTAAATGGCAAGAAAGCATAACAATACTATGAAGTCAACAGTGTGTTTTCATGGTTTCCGAGTAGCTTTTCTTTTTTAAATGGGGTGTAGAGGAGATGAGAGCCTTTTAATTCTTTTTCTAAAATTTTAACTTACTTGAGAGGCTTTGAAAGAGAGACAGACAGAGCAAGCTCACATCCACTGGCACACTTCAGAATCTATCAGGGCTGGGGCTAGGTCAAGACAGAAGCCAGGACTCAGGAATCGAAGCCGAGTCTCCCACAGGAGCAGCAGAAACCCAGTTATTTGAGCCATCACCACTGCCTCCCAGGATCTGCCTTAGCAGGAAGCTGGAGTCAGGAGCCAGAACTGGGCATTGAACCCAGGCTCTGCAGCAGGGGATGTGGGCATCTCAACCTCCAGGCCAAATGGCCATTCCCCTCGATTCAACAGCAAGCAGTGGTGTTGCCGGTGGGCTGATGTGGGTTCCAATCCAGTCAATTTGAAGCTGTCTTGACGCTGTAGTTAATCTGAACTGTTTCCACAGGTGCACGAGGAATGCCCACCTTCAGTATGAGTATAGTGAATCTCAGAGCAGTCGCTGCAAGGATTAAAAAGTCACTCTCTGCTAGGTACCTGGCACAACAAACAGTGGTTTCTGCCTCAGTTTCCCCTGGTTACCACGTTGCAGTCTGCAGAGGGTTCATTCACAGCAGTCAGCAGTTTAGAGAACCCCTAAGGAGAAGCACTCAATGTCAAAAAAGGCCTATTCGTGACTTAGACACATTAATTCAGAAAACAGTCATTGAGCACCTATCA
This sequence comes from Oryctolagus cuniculus, assembly GCF_964237555.1. Lineage (NCBI taxonomy): Eukaryota > Metazoa > Chordata > Mammalia > Lagomorpha > Leporidae > Oryctolagus > Oryctolagus cuniculus. The sequence continues at coordinate 54,851,635 of NC_091444.1, forward strand.
CAGCCAGGTGATGTGTCAGGTGCGGGGGGTAGGATGGTGAGTAAAACCAGGGCGCCTCAGCTATGGCGTCTGCAGCACAGCAGGGAGGCAGATCTTCACCGAATCGTTTATACGAATGTAAAACTGCAGCAACCAGGGAAAGGGAGCCTCACTCCAGCGAGGGCCGAGAGCCGAGAACCATGCTGGGCCTGCTCAGAGAGGTCAGGGAAGGCTTGTGCCTTCAGTGACTCTTGGGTCAGGATCTATAAAGTAAGTACCAAAGAGAAGAATGGCGAGTGAGCTAGGTGGCGGAACCAGCAGGTGCAAGGACCTGTGGCAGCAGGGAACACATGTGTGAGGTGGGTTTGAGTAATGACCTGTGTGGGTAGAACACAGGGTTTTGAGGAGTGCTGTGTGCAAGTGATGCTGGGGAGCTAAGTAGGGGCCAGAGCAGACAGGGCCTTGAAGGCCACCCCACATCACACGCAAATCTTTGAAGATAAGTGGCTACAACAATACCAGCAGGTATTTAGTTACTAGATAAGGATTTGGAAATCTTACAAGTTAGTAAGTTACATGCAGCTAAAACAGAAACCACTGCAGGGGTTTTGATTAAAAGCAGACTGGAATGTCCGCTTGTGGTCCGCTCGTGAGCAGCAGAACTGCCACCAGCTGCAGCTACGTGTGCCTCCAAATCATTAAAACCGGGCATGGGAGCCAGTGCCGTGGCTCACTTGGTTAATCCTCCGTCTTGCGGCACTGGCATCCTGTATGGGCCCCAGGTTCTAGTCCCAGTTGCTCCTCTTCCAGGCCAGCTCTCTGCTGTGGCCAGGGAGTGCAGTGGAGGATGGCCCAAGTGTTTGGGCCCTGCACCCGCATGGGAGACCAGGAGGAAGCACCTGGCTCCTGGCTTCGGATCTGTGCAGCGCGCTGGCCGTAGCGGCCATTTAACAGAAGGAAGACCTTCCTCTCTGCCTCTAACTCTATCTGGCAAATAAATAAATAAATAAAATAAAACCGGGCAGATGCTCGCTTGCCCTCTCCCACTGCTGCTCTGGGCCCCGACTCCCGGGCAGGGCAGGGCAGGGCAGGGGAGTACACCCCTCAGACCTGGCTGAAAATTGTGGTAGGGTAGGGAGCATAGTCCCAAACCTCCCTAAAAACTGCCCCCAAGATCTGGTGCGTCCTCCCACCCTCAATAGCCGAGGAAATGGAGGCATACATAAATTCTGAATAATCTACGGCAATCATCTACATTCTCAGGTCAAAACATTTGCTGTCACCGTGTTAGGATTTCATCTCAAATCCGAACAGTCTGCAGAACAAAATCTTCCTGACCTCTGGCCAGCTCCCCTCTGAGGACTCCCTCAGCGTGGTGCTTCCGACAGTGGTCAGAGCCACCGCTGGATTCCACGGGAGCTGGAGCTCAGATCAAAGACAGGACCTTCTGACTGAGGCCGCAGGGGTGCCAGCGCAATGCTCCTGTGATCACCCTGGGCTTCCACATGGCAGGGCCACGTGGGAGCTGACAGCAGCAGAGAAACAGTCCGAGGTCTGCCGAGCCGGAGGGTTGGGGCAGAGCCGCAGGAGCAATGTGATGCGACCGCCGTTCTGGCCCCTGTGTATCTGCCAGCCGGATGGCCTCAAGGTGCATCCTGGTCCCTCCGCTGGGCTCCGCCCCGAGAAGCGTGGTCTCCATTCACTCCTGGTGATCAGCACCACCTTACTCATCCACTGGGAAGTGTCAGGATTCCACACTGTTTTCCAGCAAGGCACTTGCATATTCTGTTCACCGGGAACCAGCTGCTGGGGCCCACACAGCTGCTAGTTATGCATCCCATTTCAAAATGTTGTCAAACACACTTAAAATGCCCCACCACGGGTGGGGGTTTGACTTAGTGGTTAAGATACCTATATCTCACACTGGGCCACCCGGGTTCAATTCCCGGCTCTGGCTCGTTTTCTGCCAATGCAGACCCTGGGAGGCAGTGGTGATGGCCCAAGTGACTGGGTTCTTCTCATCCACGTGGGAGACCTGGATGTAGTTCTTGGCTCCTGGCTTCGGTCTGGTCCAGTCATAGCCACTGCAGGCATTTGAGTGGAGCAGCAGATAGGGACTTGTGCATCCTCTCTCTCTATGTCTCTTTCTCAAAGAGTTAGTGATGATGCTATCATTAGCATATTGTTATAGACTGTACCTAACGAGTAAAAAGTTGAGCAAAGTGTGAAAAAATAAAAAACAAAATAGCAACCAGATTCTCAATTGCTAGCCACAGAAGTCCACTTTTTATTGAAGTATCACATACATATAGAAAAGCACCCAAATCCAACGGACACAAAAGAATTTTCACAAACTGAACACACCCAGAACGTGGCAACCAGAAACAGCAACCAGAAGCTCCCTGCGTGCCCCTGCTGATTCCCACCTCTTGCAGAGTAACTATTACCCTACTTGCCATAGCGACCATTCATTCTCACTGCTGTGTAGAATGCCTTAGGGTGAGCATACCAGAATGTTTTTACCCATTCAAGATGAGCATCTGGGTGCTTTCTGGTTTGCGGTTATTACGAAGGGCTCCTATGAACATCCTAATGCATTTCTTTTGGTGAATATATGTACACATTTCTGGTGGACAAACACCTAGCAGTGGAATTATTAGGTCATGTGGCATTTACATCCAACTTAAGTGATTTCATGGAAAAATATGGAACATACTGGTTGGTGCTTGGAGGAGCCAAGAACTGATAGAAATCTGGAAGGAGATTTAGGAAGATGGGTGTTAGCACACATAGCTTAGTGGGGCCAAGCAGTGAGCAGCACTGGTCTTCCCAAGACCCTGCCATCCCGCGACAGGGTAACCAGGGGACGCACCTCCCTGTAGCCTTCCAGCTCTCCACACCTCCCCTGCCAGATGACTGCCACCTTGGGAGGAGTCTCCTATCCCTTCATCTCCATGGCTCACAGCCCCCAGGCAGGAAGTCTCAGTAGCTCACCCCAAGCCACTGGCTGGTGCAGAGCTGGAAAGGGGGTGCGTGGGAGACAAGGAACACCTTCCTGCCGCCGCTTCCACAGTGGCAGGAGGGCACTGCGTCCCAGTCAATTCCTGTGTATCCCGTGGGAAGGGCTGGCAAACACTGGAGAACCACGTTGAAAACAGGGCAGCTGTGTTACACTGCGCTCCACCGCCCACGCAGGTTCACTGCAGTCACCTTCCCCCGACTGTTGGAGGGGCAGGAGGCTCACTGCTGTGGCTGTGTATCGTACAGCCCATGTGTGCGCATGCACCTTTAAGAAGTGGGAACTGAGTTCAGGAACACTTTAGAAGGGATGACCCACAAAAAGTGCTTCCAAAAAAGGTTTGGAAGGAGGAGGCGGGGCAGGAGAGAAAAGCACCCATTGGGGGAAGTAAGGAGGAAAAGGAGAAAAGAGGGAGGCAGAACGCAGGGACAAATAAAACCAAAGCAGGAGGAGGTCTGGGGAAAACTACAAGCACATTTTTCCTTGACCTGATTTTGCCACAGTTTTCTGTGCTGTTCCAGTTTCTCGGTTTCTCTGATGGGCCTTTTCAGATTGTGCTTGGCTGTATCACATTAACGATGCTGACATGGGCCACAGAATACAGAGATCCTGCTTGGAAACCAAACCATAGGAGGACTGGAGGGGTCGTCATCACGCCTAGTGTGCAGTTCTGCTGTAGTCTGAGCACACAGCCTCCTAACAACATGGGTATCACTGGTGAGCTTTCAACAGCAGCAGTGAGGAACGAAGATGCACTGAAACCATTCACGCAGGGCGCGGGCCACTAGGTTTGCTTCTCCGTTAGGCACCGTGATGCTACTCATCCGACTGAGCCACGGTTATCCTGAAGTCACACATTCTTCCCTGTACTGTCTCTTGGCATTCAGTACCTTTGGCAGACAGGCAGGGGGAGTAACCGCCATCGCCCCTCGTGTGCAGGGGAGGACATCTGAGGTGCACAAGGGCTCGCCCTGGATCACACAGCAGGGCCCCGTCACAGCCAAGGAGACAGGCAGCTTCCAAACAGATGGAACAGAGCAAAGTTCACAGAGAGCTCTCTGCTCCCACAGCCTCTCCCCCTCTTTCCCCAGGGGTGCCAGGAGTCTGGCTTAGAAGGGGCCTGCAGGTTTGTCTCAGAAAACCCAAGCCCCAATCCACTGCCGCCCAGCTTTCCCTGGCGCGCCCAGGTCTCCTCTGCTACAGTCTGCGTGAGCACGCACGCTCCGCAGGCCTCCTGCCGGCACGGCTGCGAGGAGCAGGGGGTGGCTGAGGCCACAGGGTGCTACGGCCACACTGTACTACAGGTCATCTGCCTGCTTACCAGCGACCAAACCCAGAAGGCAGCATAGCTCGGGGCTCAGCGAGCGCTCGGGAGCCCCAGTGCCTGCACCACAGTTTCCAGCTTACTAGCTACGAGGAGCCTTCCAACAGTCCATGAAAGAAAGGAATCATAACACTCTATGTTGACACAAAAAAATTTAAACCCATGAAATCATCACATGCACTTCCTGAAGACTCCTTGTATGAATGGATTGCCTATTTTTTTTTCTGCCAAAATACTAAGTTTAATTCCACTTTCCGTGAAGTTTTCCCACAACTCTACAACCTGGAACAGACTAGGCAATCTCTCTGCATCTCCCTTCTTATTCGCTCTCAAACGGAGCCACACCTTCGTGGTACTGACTGCGGGAGGATTAAATAACACAGGTGATGCTGGGGTGGGGCTGTCACACAGCGGGCTGCTGCTGCCATCACTCACCCCTGTGGGGGCAGGAATCCCCGAAGGGCTCAGTGTTGCAGCCAGATGGGCTCAAGTAATGGCGCCCACATTATAACTGCCGAGCAGGGGCTGGAACAGGGGGCAGCAGGAACAGGGAGTCCCTGCAGGGCACAGTCCCCCTTGGTCTGCTGCAATGTCCTCCCCATGGGTCTCCTTGTGGAAGGCCCACCTTCAGTGGCCAACAGGAAACAGCGGGAAGCCAGGGCCACCCACCAGCGTCTGGGCCACATGGTCTCGGGAAAACATGTGTGCAGAAAAATTCCAGTCCCATGGGTTGCTTCCCTTAAATGGGATGAAAACACAGGAGACAGAGAGCGCCCAGAACCACTCACTGCAGGAAGGGAGATGGCAATCTTCCCTGTGTATTTCACTGGATTAAGACACTTTCATATGATCTAAATGATTTTCAGTGGGGGATATTGGGGCACGGTTTTTCGATACACTTTCCATGGAAGCTGACTAACTTGGTGAATTTAAACTTGGGAATCAATGTTCGCAGATCTAAACCTTCCAATATGTACTAGTTCTTACGTGGCACATTTGTTATTTGGTTATTAAAAAAAGTCTATTTTCTTTATCAGTAATGAAAACAACTTAAAAATGAAAAGAAAAAGGTGACAGTGAATGCCATGAAGAAACCAAACAAAAGAGAGAGAGACAAGCTCCCACCGTGGAGGCTGGGCAGGGATGGGTGTGGGCTATGTCCCTAAGCTAAGAGCATGCACGGTCTCCACCAGGGAATTTTACAGACAGAAAAGGAGGCATCGTCGGCACCGACTGCAGTTAGAGAATGGTACAAAAGAACTTCTTCTCTCGGAAGGGGTTTTCTGACGCAGGCACAGGACTGATGAGAGGGTCTTCCCGCACGTGGGCTTCACAGTAGGCCAGGAGGTCTGCAGCTGCCTGGGAGACCTGTAGGGACACACAGCACAGGTGCTCGGTCAAGGCCAGTTCACAGGATGGTTCACTGAGGGAGTCCCGTGGACAGTGGTGGGCAAAGGTGCGGCTGGCTGTGCGCGGCCAGCCAAAGGCCATGCCCAGGCAAGAGAGGACTCAATGCAAACCCCCAGGAGAGATGTGCCCTAGGATGGCAGGCAGCAGAGACACAGGAAAACATCCTGAAAGCTGGTTCATGCCACAGAGGTCTGTAACAGCTGGGGCCGGGCCAGGCTGAAGCCTGGAGCTGAAGTCTCCCATGTGCAAGGCAGAGACCCAACTACCGCAGCCATCATGGCCTCCTCTCAGGGTGCACACGAGCAGGAAGCTGGGTCAGAGGAGGAGGAGCCAGGACGCAAACCCAGGCACCTGATATGGGATGCAGGTGTCCCAGGTGGTGTCTTCAGTACTCCACTAACGCCTCCCCCTCTCCCCCAGTGGTTCTTGTTCTACTCTCAGCTGGGGGACAAGTGGACAAGTGGAAGCCCCAGGATCCACGCGACTCTGCTAACCAGCTCTAGAAGCGTACAGGATACTGCCCCAGCCACACCAGCACAAGCGTACTTATTTTTGTCAGTTCACTGCAAATCCACTCTCACTCCCCATAGAGCGAGGCCCTTCATCCTCCTCGACAGAACACATGCTTTCCCCGGGGGTGGCAGCTCCCCTGCGGCACAGCTGCCCCTCACTGTCACACAGCTCTTTCCACTCCAGGTTCCTTACGGGCTTATCTTCACCCGCTGGTACATGGCAACCGTGCATCCAACTGTCCCCAGCTCAAGTCCAGAGGGGAAGCTGAGTGGCACAGGGCAGGATGCCAGGAAGCATCCTCGAAGAGGGAGACAGAGCTACTGGCTCACTGTCCGTCATGCGCTTGGCTAATGAATCCCCGCACATTAACTCATCCTGCCCAGGAGCCTGTTCTGCCCGCACGTGCCTATCAGAGGCTCACATGCTGGGGTAAGCACACAGAGTCAAATGAAGTGCTGTGAGAACATGCAACGTCTAACTTTTCCAGAATGATACAAGCCATGCCACAAGTGGATGACAAAGTGTTTCAAACCACGCGAGCCACACGATTCCCTTCTGAGGTTTAACTCCCAATATTTTACACAGATTCAACCTCTGACTCCCAGCCAGGTCCACCTCTTTTTGCACATATTCCAGTTAATAACTCTGGTAGAGACATATGAGAATAGTGAATTTTTTTTCTCTCAAATACATCAACATGAAGTTGAGATCAATTAACCTAAGTCCTGGCAAAGCCTGCATTTGTTGGGAGTGTGGAATGGAGAAAGTTCTACCTCCACCCCTAAGCTAGCTGTGTGAGCTTGGGGAAGTGACTCAACCCCTCAGAGCTTTACTTTTCTCATCTGCAAATGCAGTCTGCTATCTCTAAAGGGACTTTTACTCTAAATAGTAGTCTACGATCCCACCTTTGAAAGCACTGTGGTCAGCATTTAAAACCCTACGTACGTGTCTGCTGAGTTGTATGGGAGTGTTTGAAGTTTGTAGTGGTGGACAGGACACCCGTGCAGGAATCTCCCAGGGAAGAGGGTGCCCGGGGGAGGACCAAGGCCGCAGGAGACCTGCGCAGTCGCTGCCAGGGAGGCCGACTCCGTCCGCAGAGCTGTGGCCCATACACAAGCAGATGGGACTCGCACAGTGAGTACTGCAGTGCACGGCCAGACCCCGGGAGACAGCCCTGCGTGCCCCAGCTCACTGCCACCTCTTGAATAAAGGCCAAGTGCTCTCCCTGACCACCTCCGTGTCATCACCCTTGCCCCACAGCGGGCACCTCATCACGCCCTGGGAAGCACAGGTTGCTGGGTCTCCCCCATGGCCACCCTGGGCCACTGAATTCACCCACTCACCCCTCTGGCACCCACTGGGAAGTGGTGTCCGCTGCTGCCCAGCACAGAAAGAGGGCTGCAGCGTTGAAGCAACCACCTTCACCCTTGAAGGGCCCCAGCCTCTTGGATCTGCCAGACGTTGGCCCTGACCGGAGGGAGCTCTTCCAGGTTTTCATTTCTGAATGTCTCGCTGGACTCCTCCTTTCCATTTGCTCATCTAGTTCCTGTTTTGGGACATACTCCAGTTGATTCTGAATTCTCTCTCAGCCTCATTATCTCACCCAGGAAGTACTCACTGAATAGTCACCTTTTAGCTAATGGAGAGGATAGAATGCAGGGGAAAGAAAAGGCAAGATTTGGAAGATCTAACTGAGAAGATACACACGTTATGATGCTCCTGTAACAATCTGCACTCACAGAGGAGCAGCTGCATGCCACTGCAGCAGCCTGACCGGAGGCAAGGAGATGGGCCGTCCCCTTGGCAGCGGTCTCCTTGGTAAACCTACCGCCTTGCCCAGAAGGTGGCCCTTGGTCTTTTGGGCCCCAAAATATGACTTTCTGGCATACTGAGAATGGATCATTTTTTTGTGGAAGACTTATATTTGACAGGTTCAGGAGGTGGCTGCACAAAACCATAAAAATAACAGTAGCTAACATTTATCGAGTGGTCAGTATGTGCTGGCCATGGAGTTGAATCCGTCACCTAATTCTTCTGATTTACCCACCTAATTCTTCTGATAGGTACAATTTTTAAAATGGATTTCAATTCACACAAACTGAATATTGTATAATACAACATGATGTATTCTTATTTTTAAAAATTTTCAGAAAATATTTTACTTATTTATTTGAGAGGCAGAGTTATAGAGAGAGGGAAAGACAGAGAGAAAGGTCTTCCAACCACTGGTTCACTCCCCAAATGGCCACAATGGCCAGAGCTGAGCTGATCTGAAGCCAGGAGCTTCTTTCAGGTCTCCTACATGGGTGCAGGAACCCAAGCACTTGGGCCGCTTTCCCAGGCCACAAGCAGAGAGCTGGATTGGAAGAGGAGCAGCTGGGACACGAACTAGCACCCATATGGGATGCTGGCACCACAGGTAGGGGCTTAGCATACTATGCCACAGTACTGGCCCATACATGATGTGTTTTTTAAAATTTTATTTTCATTTGAAAGGAAGAGAGACAGAGAGTGAGAGAGGTCTTCCATCCACTGGGTCACTCCCCCAGATGCTGGCAACAGCCAAGGCTAGGCCAGGCTGAAGCCAGGAGCCAGGGACTCAATCCTAGTCTCCCATGTGGGTCAGAACTCAAGTACTCAGGCCATCACCAGCTGCCTCCTGGGGTACACATTAGCAGGAAGTTGGACTCGGAAGCAGAGTCAGAACTCGAACCCAGGCACTCCAATATGCAATGCAGGTCTCAGGAGTGGTGTCTTCACTGTTACAAACATGGTATTTTGCTATATGTATATGTTGTGAATGGCTAAATTGAGCCAGTGAACGTATTTATTACCTCAAATATTTATTCATATGATGTGTGCTGTGTAGTAAAAATTTTTTAAATCTACTCTTTTAGCAATTTCTCAGTATACATGATGAGGATTAGTCTTAAAGCTCTTGTACAGATGAGGAAACTAAGACACAATGGTTAAGAAGGCCACACATCTAGGACAGGAAACCAGAATCTGAAGCTAAGCAGTCTACACTGTACAGAACCCACACTCTCGGCCACCATGCCACAGCAGTGACTTACTCAGTGATAGTGAGATAACTGTCAAGTGCCCAGCACCCTCTCTCCTTGCAGATCAGCTAGCTACCCGGGAGCCCACAGGACCAGAAAGAAGAAACAGCCTGGCACCTAAAGTTTCTTAAGTCGCTTCATTTAATCTGGGGACAGTAAGTGTCCTTGGCTGAGACTCGCTCCTCTCCCCACCGGCCTGCGCTGAGAAGTGCTGGGACGGACACTGACACTGTGGCCTGGGAGAGTCTCCTCCCTCCAGGCTCCTGGCCTGGAAATCCCCCTTCCACCTCCACGTGGGACCCAACTACTGTAGTCAGAAGTTGGCCTGCTAAACTATCCTGACAGCATCTGTCCCCGGATCCATGACTGCTTACACAGAAGGCATTGATATTCGCCAGCGGTGAAATGGATTAGTTTAATTCTCTGCGCACAACCTGGAGGGGGCTGCTGCACCACCAACCAGAGCATCATGGCTGAGGCATTGCAGGAGGGGGCTCAGTGCTGGGACTCTGGGGGACAGCCCGCGGGGCCTGCAATCCTCTCTCACCCTAGCGTGTCTTCCTGCCCTTGTCTGCCGCACCCTAGCAATCACGCTGTCACAGTCTGGCCTTGCCATGCCAAGCAGGGCTCCTTTAGGAACCGTTCTGTCACTTCCCAAAGGTGAGACTGGACTGGAGACCACAGTTGTTCTTACACTGCCTCCTTTTGTTAGGATTGCACTTCCGCTGTCCTGAGCACCGCTACAGTTCTCCTCTGGATTGTGGAGTCCTGACTTCCCATGTGTAGGACAGAAATGAACACATCATGAGGCCAGTATCAGCACCAGTTTAAGGCCAATTGTGTGCATCTCTTTTGGCTTCTTGCACTATTAATTTTCTAGATGCACTCAAGACTGATCGATACAAAGCTGCTGCAGCCTGAACGCCTCTCCAGAACTCATGCCGACTGCTACTGTGAGGTGCTAGGAGGAGGACCTCTACGAGGATGGTAAGAGCATGGAGGCACCACCCTGCCTGTGAACCAAGGCTGGAAGTGGGTGAGCTATCTTGGAATGGGCTGCTGAGAAAAGGCTGAGTCGGGCCCCATTTCTTTCCTTTATATGTCACCCTGTCTGTAGCAGACTGCTACCGCAGCAAAAGTGGACTATGACAGTAACACTGTAAAGGGTGGTCTACTCGGACACAGCTGTGTTTTTTTTTTTTGTTTGTTTGTTTGTTTAAGAATTATTTTATCTATTTGAAAGAGAGTTAACAGAGAGAGGTAGAACCAGAGAGAGAGAGAGGTCTTCCATTCCGCTGGTTCACTCCCCAAATGACCGTAACAGCCAGAGCTGAGCTGAAGCCAGGAGCCAGGAGCTTCCTCCGGGTTTCCCACCCAGGTGCAGGGGCCCAAGGACTTGGGCCACCTTCTGTTTTCCCAGGCGCATTAGCAGGGAGCTGGATCGGAAGTGGAGTATCTGGGACTCGAACTGGCACCCATATGGGATGCTGGTACTGCAGGCTGGGGCTTTAACCTGCTGTGCCACAGCACCGGCCCTGGACACAGCTGTTTTTAATAGGCTCGGTCATCTTTTTATATTTTTTTTTAACTTTTATTTAATAAATTTCCAAAGTACGGCTTTTGGATTACAGCAGCTTTTCCCACCCGCAACCATCCCATTCTTCATCAAGATTCATTTTCAATTATTTTTATATACACAAGATCAATTTAGTATATACTAAGTAAAGATTTCAACAGTTTGCACCCACACAGATACACAAAGTATAAAGTACTGTTTGAGTACTAGTTATACCATTACTTCACATAGTGCAACACATTAAGGACAGAGATCCTACATGGGGAGTAAGTGCACAGGGATTCCTGTTGATTTAACAATTGACAGTCTTATTTATGATGTTAGTAATCACTTGAGGCTCTTGTCATGAGCTGCCAAGGCTATGGAAGCCTCTTGAGTTTGCCAACTCTGATCTTATTTAGACAAGGTCATAGTCAAAGTGGAGGTTCTCTCCTTCCTTCAGAGAAAGGTACCTCCTTCTTTGATGGCCCATTCTTTCCGCTGGGATCGCACTCACAGAAATCTTTAATTTAGTTTAGTTTTTTTTTTTTTTTTTGCCAGTTTTCTTGGCTTTCCATGCCGGAGAAACTCTCATGGGCTTTTTAGCCAGATTCGAATGCCTTAAGGGCTGATTCTGAGGCCAGAGTGCTGTTTAGGACATCTGCCATTCTGTGAGTCTGCTGTGTATCCTGCTTCCCATGTTAGATCATGCTCTCCTTTTTAAGTCTATCAGTTAGTATCAGCAGTCACTAGTCTTATTTATGTGATCTCTTTGACTCTTAGACCTATCATTATGATCAATTGTGAACTGAAACTCATCACTTGGACTAGTGAGATGGTATTGGTACATGCCACCTTGATGGGATTGAATTGGAATCCCCTGGCACATTTCTAACTCTACCATTAGGGTAAGTCCGATTGTAGGCTCGGTCATCTTACAACAAAATCACACAGGGAGTTTTCCAGCTTAATCAGCTCCCTTGTCTCACTGTATCACCAAAGTTATATTGGGGAACCCCTGAAGTGATCAAACAAGCTCAGTCCAGGCGATGGCTGTCATGACGAGCCTTACATGTGAAGGCGGCATCCTCATACACAGCTCAGTATCCAGGTGATACTCAGGTTGAATGGGAGGGCTTTCTTATTCGGCCCTCATTGATTGTTTATGGCTGGACCTTTCCTACCTAGAAAACACAGGCTGTGAACATTGCCAGTTCCCATAAAACATCTAGTATCTTTGAAACAAAATAAGAGGCAGGTGTCGTGGTGTAGCAGGTAAAGCCGCTGCCTGCGACACCTGCATCCTATATGTGTGCAGGTTTGAATCTTGGCTACTCCATTTCCATTCTAGCTCCCTGATAATACACCTGGGAAAGCAGTGGAAGATGGCCCAAGTGCTTGGGCACCTGCATACAAGTGGGAGACCAGGAAGAAGCTCCTGGCTCTTGGCTTTGGCTTGGCTCAGCTCTGGCCGTTGTGGCCATTTGGGGGGTGAACCAGCATATGGAAGAGCTTGCTCTCCCTCTCGTTCTCTCCCTTCCTTCCTCCCTCTCGCTCTGTAACTCTGCCTTTCAAATAAATAAAATAAGTCTTAGAAAAAAAAAACTGTTTTCAGAGAGGAAACTGTACTCTGGTAGAAAACTGTAAACTCCCTTCCTGTGTGTGCCTTCTTGTCAAGCCTGAAGTTGGCCTGAGTTCAAGTCAGCTATGATGAAATGCTCAGAGCATCCCTGCTTCCCTCTTTGGTATTGAACTGTTATGGTTATAAGATAACAGATGTTGAAAGCAAAAGCAGTCAGTAGCCTGGGAACAACTGTGGAATTCTACCATTACATTTCAGACTGAAAGAGGTGATTAAGACAGCCCAAGTTAGCACATAATCCTGTTAGTTGCACTATAATTACAAGCTTCAATGATGGGAGAAAATGTTGCAATTACTATACTTACACTCTATGACAAGACAGATGACATAATTACCATCTGGCTGTGACACCACTGCACTTATCCTTTGCATCTGAAGAGACCTACACCTATTTCTCAGCAACCCTGGTCTACTTAACACTACCAGTTGGGACTGATTAAAAGCATCTTTGGTGGTTTTGCTTGTTCTTTCCTCCACCCCAAGAAAATATACTGCAAGATTATAATTAGGTGCACAGTCAAGTTGTGGCCAGCATGGCCCAGGGCTAGCATTTACAAGGCTGAACTTGAACTTGGTGTGCATTCTACTGGAGACATGTGTGGGTTACTCCTAACAGTATTCTCAGAACATTACAGTTACATGCCTTACTCTAAATTCTCTACAATCACCACAGGGTGAACCTTTGTGATTCCCCCAACTTTTTTTTTTAAGATTTTATTTATTTATTTGAGAGGTAGAGTTACAGACAGAGAGAGGGAGAGGCAGAGAGAAAGGTCTTCCATCCACTGGTTCATTCCCCAAATAGCTGCAATGGCTGGAGCTGGGCTGATCCAAAGCCAGGAGCCAGGAGTTTCTTCCGGGTCTCCCACATTGGTGCAGGGAACCAAGTACTGGGGTCATCTTCCACTGCTTTCTCAGGCCATAACATAGAGCTGGATCAGAAGAGGGGCAGCTGGGACTCTAACTGGCACCCATTTGGGATGCTGGCTCTGCAGGCAGAGGCTTAGCCTACTGTGCCACAGCACTGGCCCCTCCCTCTTCTTCTACCATTGAGAAGTATTGGAGAATAACACACCAGTTCTGAAGGGAACTCTCTGGATGCTTCCATATTAATGGCTTCCGGTGGATACCAATAACTACTTCATTGCTCCTGATCAATACAATCAACGACATAAGGAATTCTCCTTCACTGGTAAATGGCCTACATGGGCTATTTACATCTGGTGGGTCCCAGACGGCATCTAGCTGGGAGTGGGGAAAGTTGTACCAGCAGAAACCAGAGGAAGGAATGGTGGGAGAGAAGTGTGGATGAGAGAGTCATACAACAGAGTCCCTCTGTGAATTCTCAGGTCAAGTGTCCCCCAGCAGGGTAACCACTGTCATTGGCAGAAAGGCTTTTTGTTTCTTCCATCAAAAGCAAACTGCACACTGGAAGATGCAGGAAAGAGAGTTTTAATATCACCAACTGCACCTGCACAATAGCTATTATTCCATGGCTTTCGCCACCTAACAGGGAAGCCCTCACTTAGCTTGTCCAGAGCATGACTGGCCCAGATCCACCATGGACTTTGACTTGACACCCCTTTTAGCAGGTCGGTGTATGTCCCGGCCAATTGCCCCTAGTTTTGGTTTTTTTTTTTTTTTTTTTTTTTTTTTTTTGACAGAGTGGACAGTGAGAGAGAGAGACAGAGAGAAAGGTCTTCGTTTTACCGTTGGTTCACCCTCCAATGGCTGTTGCAGCCAGCGCGCTGCGCTGATCTGAATCCAGGAGCCAGGTGCTTCTCCTGGTCTCCCATGCAGGTGCAGGGCCCAAACACTTGGGCCATCCTCCACGGTGCGCCGGCCGCGGCCGCCATTGGAGGGTGAACCAACGGCAAAGGAAGACCTTTCTCTCTGTCTCTCTCACTGTCCACTCTGCCTGTAAAAAAAAAAAAAAAAAAAAAAAAAAAAGAAACATGCTCTCCGTGTCTCCTCTGTTACTCTTTCAAATAAATAAATGAATGCATAAATCTTTTATTTAAAAGGAAACAAGCCCAACAATGCCGTACTCAGGGCACTCGGCTTTCATTCCTGTAAATCGGAAGCTAACACCTGCCGGCTTGCTGCTAGCTGCTACAATGGGTGCTCTTCCACATATGGGGGCTACATTTCCATGATTCTTGTGGAGTGATGGTAGGACAGAGAACATCTGAGGAAACAGATGAGGACTGGAAAGCTTCCCTGTGAATGTGACAACTCCTTTTCTTCTCCAAATGAACTTTCCCCTTCCTGTTCTACTTCCCCCATTCTGGTCTTTGATTTCAACTCAAAGGTTTTTCTCCTTTTATCTGACTCTGTTCCTGAACTACACATTCTGATCACCCTGTCTTTATTTCTAACTTTGACTGTAGAACATTAGCATCTGAGTTGCTTGATTTCTAAAGATCCAGGTGAGAATTAAGAATGTTCCTGTAGAGAATAATAAAAGGAAGAAATGCGTTAAATCTAAATCATGAAATTATCTTAAGTTGGAGCCAGGGTTTAGACTGGACACATCAAAAGGGCAAAATCGACAATTCCTGTCACTAGACTCCTGGCTCTGTCAATGATATAAATGTCATTGATGTTTCTTTTCTCCTAGAAACTTTCTTTTGGGACCAATGCTGTGGTTGAGCCATCTCCTGAGACACCAGCATCCTCTCTGAGCACTAGTTAGAGTCTGGCTGCTCCACTTCTGATCCAGCTCTCTGCTAATGTGCCTGGGAAAGCAGCAAAAGATGGCCCTAGTGCTTGGGCCCCTGCAAACACATGGGAGACCTGGATGGGGTACCAGGCTCCTGGCTTCAGGGTGGCTAAGTCCTGGTCATTGCAGTCATTTGGAGAATGAACCCCAGATGGAAGATCTTTCTCCCCCTCTTTCTTTGGGTGGGGGGAGGGAGGGAGGGAGAGTAGAAGGGAGGAAGGGAGAAGGAAAAAAGAAACATTGTTCTTTTGACCCTCAACATTCCTGGGCATCTTAACTTCATCTTAAACTGGGAAGCCCAGTAGTTTTCAGAGTAAACTTCTAGAAATGACAATGCTGGCTCAAAGAGCATACATAGGGGCCGGCGCTGTGGCATAGCAGGTAAAACTGCTGCCTGCAGTGCCAGCATCCCATATGAGTGCCGGTTCATGTCCCGGCTGCTCCACTTTGGATCCAGCTCTCTGCTATGGCCTGAGAAAGCAACGGAAGATGGCCAAGTCCTTGGGCCCCTGTACCCATGTGGGAAGACCTGGAAGAGGCTCTTGGCTCCTGGTTTCAGATTGGCACAGCTCTGGCCGTTATGGCCATCTGGGGAGTGAACCAGTGGATGGAAGACACCTCTTTCTCTCTCAGCCTCTCTGTAACTCTTTCAAAAAAAAAAAAAAAAAAAAGGCACACACAGCAAATATTTTGCCACTATTTTGCCACAGATCCTCGATTTCCTTTTGGAAAGTCTGTGCCAGTTTCCACGCCAACCACAAAAACAACTGCTGACTTCACCACACACTTGATGGACGACACTGGATTTCACTGAGAGAGAAAACATCCGGAATCTGGATTTCAGTGTTGTTTTTATCAAATTTCTTGTATTATTCATGAAAGGAAACTCTTTTTGTATGCTTCAGTATTCACATTTCTCCTTTTCAGACTGCCTACTACATTTAAAAAAAAAATCCCCGATTTTTCACTTATATTCAGAGATTTTAATCCTTTGTTATTTGGGTAGCAAATTCTTTTCCTTACTTTGGGGAATTGTTACTATATAGAATTTTCCAAAATTCAGTAAAGGCTTTTACTTTATGAACAGAATTTTTTTTTTTTTTAAATTCACTTATTTGAGAGAGAGAGAGGGCAAGAGTCAGTCAGTCTGAGATCAACAGTGAGAGCTCCCTTCCACTGCTCCACTTTTTTTTTTTTTTTTTTTTGGACAGGCAGAGTTAGAGTGAGAGTGAGAGAGAGAGAGAGAGAGAGAAAGGTCTTCCTTCCCTCCATTGGTTCACCCCCAAAATGGCCGCTATGGCCGGTGCGCTGCGCCAATCCGAAGCCAGGAGCCAGGTGCCTACTTCTGGTCTCCCATACGAGTACAGGGCCCAAGCACTTGGGCCATCCTCCACTGCCTTCCCGGGCCACAGCGAGAGCTGGACTGGAAGAGGAGCAACTGGGACAGAACCGGCATGCCCCAACTGGGACTAGAACCTAGAGTACCGGCACCGCAGGCGGAGGATTAGCCTAGTGAGCCACAGCGCCAGCCCACTGCTTCACTTTCTAAATGCCTCCAAGTCCAGAATTGAGCCAGGCCAGAGCCCGAAGCCAAGCACTTGATACAGCTCTCCCATGAGGGTGTCAGGGACCCAAGAACCTGAAGCATCATCTGATACCTTGCAGGGTGCACATTAGCAGGAAGCTGAAATAGGGAGAAGAGCTAGGATTCAAACTCTGTCATTCTGATATGCGATGTAAGTGTCCCAACCAGCTTAACCATTAGGCCAAGACCTGCCCCTGAACTATAGATTTTATGATATGATTAGAAAGGCCTTCTCAAATTCACATCATAAAAACACTCTTATTTTGCTAGGACATTTATGGTTTCATTGGATCTATGTTATGGACTGTATCATGTCTCCCCAAAACATATAAGTGGAAGCCATAACACAGTGTGACAAGGCCTTCAGGGCAGTAATTAGGGACGGATCCAGTCACAAGAGAGGGCTCTTAATTTAATAGGACTAGTGTCTGTATAAGAGGAAGACACCAAAGAGCTGGCTTTCATTCCCTACAGGCATAGAAGACCATGAGAGGACACAGTGAGAAGGCAGCTATCTGCAACCCAAGGAAAGGGGCCCCTCCAGACCTGAACCCTACTGACTCCTGGGCTTCCAGCCCCCAGAACAGTGAGAAAATACCTTTCTGTTGTTTAACCCATCTAATTTATGGTATGCTATTTTGACGGCCTGAGCAGAGACTCCATCTGAAATTTATTTGGCTAAAATTGGTGAACTATGTAGCTTAACTACTTTATAAAGTTAACAACTTCCAAATCCATTCTCCATTTATCTGAGATGCCACCTGGATCATAATCCAAATTCCCAATATATCTGGGGACTTCTTATCTTGTTTCATTCATCTAGCTTTTCCTAAAGGAGTATCAGAAAGCTTTCAATAGTATGATTTCCGAATATGTTTTAACAGCTGGTAGGAAAAGTCTATGTATCCTCCCTCTCAAACATACCATATAGGTCATATTTTTGCTTTATAAACAAATTTCCAGGATAGTCTCAGAGATTTTTCATCTAATTTAACTTCAGAATAATTTTGTTTGCTTTCCCAAGAACCTAAATGGAATTTTAGTTCTATTGACATTGACATTGAATTTATACATAATTTAAATAGATATTTTTTACAAAATTGATGCTGCCTTTTCAATAACAAAGTATTCTGTTATTCGAGTCTTTTATGACTATTTTTTAAAAAATGATTTGCATTGTCAAATCAATTTCATTGTTTAAGAGAGCATTTTAAAAGGTTCCTGATGCTAATACGTATTTCTACCATTAACTGCACGGCATTACAGTCAAAGGACATGGTCCTAACAACTTATAGCTTTAAGAATGTATTGTTTCTTGCCAGGTGTCCTCTTGAGAGCTGCATCATCTTTAAACTTCACATGGCAATCCCTGATACACTGTCGTGATGCCCAGGAAGAAAGGGTGACCTGGAAGTCCAACTACTTACTTAAGATTACCCAACTTCTAGGTTAGTATCCAAAATGTTCCATTGCGGGAGCAGACAGCGTGGGCTCCAAGCAGATCGCAGATCTGCGTGTCCCTCCGAGGCAATGCTGAGGAGCTGATGATAAGAACATTATGATGCACAAGGCCATCCAGGGCATCTGGAAAACAACACGGCCCTAGAGAAGCTCCTGCCTCATATCCAGGCAAATGTGGGCTTTGTGTTCACAAGGAGGACCTCACTGAGATCAGGGAAATGTTGCTGGCCAATAAGGTGCTCCAGCTGGTGCCACTGCCCCCTGTGAGATCACTGTGCCAGCTCAGAACACTGGTCTGGGGCCCGAGAAGACCTCCTTTTTCCAGGCTTTGGTATCACCACTAAAATCTCCAGGGGCACCATTGAAATCCTGAGCAATATGCAGCTGATAAAGGCTGGAGACAAAGTGGGAGCCAGTGAAGCCACGTTGCTGCATGCGCTGAACATCTCCCCCTTCCCCACTGGGCTGGTCATCCAGCAGGTGTTTGAAAACGGCAGCATCTGCAATCCCTAAGCGCTGGGCATCACCGAGGAAACTGCACTGCTTTCTGGTGGGTGTCCACAGTGTTGCCTGTGTCTGTCTGCAGGCTGCTTATCTGACTGTTGCATCAGTATTCCATTCTACCATCAATGGGTACAAGCAGATCCTGGCTTGGTCTGTGGAGACTGAGCACACCTTCCCACTTGCTGAAAAGGCCAATGCGTTCTTGGCTGATCCATGTGCATTTGTGGCTGCTTCCACCACTGATGCTCCTCCTGCTGCTGTTGCACTCTCAGCCAAGAAAGAGTCAGAGGAGTAGGACAAGGATATGGGATTTGGTCTCTTCGACTAAACACCAAAAAGCTACCAACTCAGCCAGCTTTATTTGTGAAATAAGGAAATAAAGGCTTAATTCTCTTAAAAAAAAACATATTGAAGTATTCCATGAACACTACTTGTAGAAAGATTTCACACTATTTTGTGGATAATTTATGTACTCCTCATTTTATGAAGGAAAATAGGAGGACATGTGAGGAAAGGTGGACAAGGTTTAGGTATTTCCTTGCCCTTAGTGGATCAACGAGACTCAAAAAGAAGTTGGGGTCGGCGCTGTGGTGTAGTGAGTAAAGCTGCTGCCTGTAGCACTGGCAATCTCATATGGGAGCCTGTTCGAGAACCGGCTGCTCCACTTCTGATCCAGCTCTCTGCCATGGCCTGGGAAAGCAGTGGAAGATGGCCCAAGTTCTTGGGCCCCTGCACCCACGTGAGACACCTGGAAGAATCTCCTGGCTCCGGGCTTCAGACTGGCACAGCTCTGGCTGTTACAGGCATCTGGGGAGTGAACCAGCGGATGGAAGACACCCCCCCCCCCCGCCTCTCCTTCTCTCTCTGTGTAACTGTGACTTTCAAGTAAAATAAATCTTTTTTAAAAAGCAAATATTAATAAAATAAAGTTGGTCCAGTATATTTGTATCTCCTGACATTTCCTTATATTTTGCTTTGTGTATGTTTTACATGATTTGATCATATGGTAAGAATATGCTTAGCTTTGTAAGAAACTTCCAGAATGGCTACAGCATTTAGCATTCTCATCAGTAATGAACTGAGTCCCTCTTCTCCCACATCCTCACCAGCATGTGATGTTGTCAATGCTTTTGAGTTTTAGCCATTCTAATGGATATGCATGGGAATGCTGGTGTTTTAGTCTGCATATCTCTAGTGATATGTGTTGGGGGTATCTCTTCTTATGCTATCCACCAGCCGCATATTCTCTTTCATGAGGTATCTGTTCATTTCTTCTTCCCATCTCTTAAAGGTAAGTTTCTTCTCCTTATTGTTTTTTCCTCACTGTTGAGTTTCTATATTTTGGATACAAGCTGCTTATCAGATATACATTTTACAAAGATTTTCTCAAGTTTGTGGTTTGTCTTTTAATTCCCTTCACAGTGTCTTTCATAGAAGTTTAACTTTAATCAAGTTATCAATTTTTCTTTCATGGGTCATGATGCTTTTGCTGTTGTATGTAAAAAAACTCACTGGCAAAACCAAGGTCTCCTAGATTTTCTCTTACATTATCTTTTAGAAATTTTAAAATTTTGTCTTTACATTTGTGTCTATTATTCATTTTGAGTTAATTTTTGTGAAATGTGAAAGGACTATGTCTAGATTCTCATAAAATGTATGGATGCCTCATTATTGCAATAGTATTTGTTGAAAGACTATCTTTTTGGGGCCAGCGCTGTGGTACAGTGGGTTAATGCCCTGGCCGAAGCACCGACATCCCATATGGGTGCTGATTTGAGTCCTGGCTGCTCCACTTTCAGTCCAGCTCTCTGCTATGGCCTGGGAAAGCACTGGAAGATGGCACAAGTCCTTGGGCCCCTATACCCATGTGGGAGACCTGGAAGAATCTCCTGGCTTCGGATTGGCGCAGCTCCAGCTGTTGCGGCCAATTGGGGAGTGAACCATCGGATGGAAGACCTCTCTCTCTGTCTCTACCTGTCTCTGTAACTCTTACTTTCAAATAAATAAATATTTTTTAAAATGACAGGTTTTATATTAAAAAAAGAAAGATTATCTTCCCTCCACTGGATTCCCTTTGTTTGTCAAAGATCAGTTGACTATGTTCATTCGGGTATATTTCTGTGCTCTTCTGTTTCACTGAAATACATGTCTATTAATTCACCAATATCACATTGTCTTGATTACTATAGCCTTAGAGCAACTTTTGCAGTAGGTAACATCAGTCCTCCAAGTTTGTTTTTCTTTAGTATTTTACTGGCTACTCTAGGTCTTTTGCATTTTCATATAAACTTTAGAATCAGTTTTTCAATATCCATAAAATAATTTGATGTGATTTTAATTGAGATTACATTGAAATATATAGAACAAGTTGGTAAGAACCAGTATCTTAACAGCACTGAGTCTTCCTATCCAATAACATGGAATATTTTTCCATTTATTTAAATCTGCTTTGACTTTTTCATCAGCTATTTCTGTCATTTTCCACATACAAACCTTGTTTATACTGTATATATCTGGTATAGTTTTGCCCATTCTTTCACTTTCAGCCTGAGTAATCTTGTTTTAGGTATATGTCTATTGAAAAATATATTGTTTTTCAAATTAAATCTATATATAGTTTTTTCCACTTAACACTTATTAATAGGCATATTTAAATTTTTTGTAGCTGTTATGAATGGTACTGATCTTACAAATTCTTTCTCAGCCATGACATTGTTTGTGTTTACAAAGGCTATTGGTTTTTGTGTGTTGATTTTATAACCTGCATGCCAAACTCTCTCTTAATTCCCCATAGTCTCTTAGAGGAGTCTTTTGGTTTCCTTATATATACAATCATGTCATCTGCAAACAATTTCTAATTTGTATCCCTTTGACTTCTTTTTCTTGCCTAATGGCTCTGGCTAACACTTCTGGAACTATATTGAATAACAATGGTGGGTTTATCATTTACTGCCTTGATTTTGTTGAGGCAAGTTCCTTCTATATCCATTTTGCTTAAGGTTTTTATCATGAAAGGATGCTGTATTTTATCAAATGCTTTCTCTGCATCTACTGAGATAATCATGTGGTTTTCATTTGTTGATTTGTTAAAGTGACATATCATGCTTATTGATGTGTGTATGATCTATACCCCTGGGATGAATCACACTTGGTCCAGGTGGATGATCTATTTGATGTGTTGGATTCAATTAACTAGTGCCTTGTTGAGGATCCTTGCATCAGTGTTCATCAGGGATGTCAGTCTACAGTGCTCTTCTTTTTGTTGTATCTTTTTCTGGTTTTGGAATTAAGGTGACACTGGCCTCACAGAAAGAGTTTGGGAGGATTCCCCCTCTTTTAACTGTTTTGAATAGTTTAAAAATTGGGATTAGTTCTTTAAAAGTTTGCTAGAATTCAGCAGTGAAGCCATCTGGTCCTGGGTTTTTCACTGTTGAGAGGTCTTTATTACTGATTCAATTTCCATCTTTTTTGATTATTGGTCTATTTAGGTTTTTGATGTTTCCATGCCTCGATTTTGGTAAATTTTATGTGCCCAGAAATATATCCACTTCTTCTAGATTTTCCAATTTGTTAGCATAAAGTTATTTTTTAAAGATTTTATTTATTTACTTGAAAGGCAGAGTTACAGAAACAGAAAAGGGGAGAGAGGGAGAGAGGGAGGGAGAGAGGGAGAGAGGGAGAGAGGGAGGGGGAGAGAGGGGGAGAGAGGGGGAGGGAGGGAGGGAGGGAGGGAGGGAGAGAGGGAGAGAGAGGGGGAGGGAGGGAGGGAGGGAGGGAGAGAGGGAGAGAGAGGGGGAGGGAGGGAGGGAGAGAGACTGACTTGCATCCTCTGGTTCACTCCCCAGGCTGGCTGCAATGGCCAGAGCTATGCCAATCTGAAGTCAAGAGCCAGGAGTTCTTCTGCGTCTCCCATGCAGGTGCAAGGGCTCAAGGACTCAGGCAATCTTTTACTGCTTTCCCAGGCCACAGCAGAAAGCTGGATCAAAAGTGGAGCAGCTGGGACTCGAACCCATATGGGATGTTGGCACTGTAGGCAGTGGCTTTACTCGTTACCCCACATCACCAGCCCCTGTAACAACTCCTAATGATTCTTTTTATTTCAGTGGTATAAGTTGTAACAACTTTTCACCTCTAATTTTATTAATCTGGGTCTTCTTCCAGTTTTTTTCTTTTTTTTGGTTAGTTGGGCCAATGGTTTATCAATTTTGTTTATTTTTTCAAAAAACCAGATCTTCATTTCACTGATCTGTTTGTTTTGGGTTGGAATAAATTTAATAAAGGATGTAAGAGATCTCTACAATGAAAATTATAAAACATTACAGTAAGAAACAGAAGACACAAAAAAGGAAAAATATTTCATGTTCATGGATTGAAAGAATTAATATCATCAAAATATCCATACTACTCAAAGCAATTTATAGATTTAGTGCAATCCCAATCAAAATACCCAGGACGCTCTTTTCAGATTTAGAAAAAAATGATGCTTAAATTAATATGAAAGCACAAGAGACCCCAAATAATTACAGCAATCTTAAACAACAAAAGCAAAGCTGAAGGCATCACAATACCAGACTTCAAGATAAATTACAAGTCACTTATGATCAAAACTAGCACAAAAATAGACATGCAGATCAATGGAACAGAAAAGAAATCCCAAAAATTAATCCACACAGCTATAACCAACTAATCTTTGACAAGTGAGTTAAAAACAACCCCTGAGAAAGGACACTCTCTTCAACAACTGGTGCGGGGAAAGGTGGATCTCTGTGTGCAAAGTGTGAAACAAGACCCTAAGCTTACATCTTACACAAAAATCAACTCAAAACAGACCAAAGATCTAAAGCTATGACTTGATACCATCCAATTACTAGAGTAAAGCATTGGGGAAACTGCAAATGCCCATCAACTGAAGACAGAATAAAGAAATTATGGGATATGCACACCATGGAATACTACACAGCAGTTAAAAAAACCTGAAATCCTGTCATTTGCAACAAAATGGGCAAAACTGGAAAACATTATACTTAGTGAAACAAGCCAGTTCCAAAAGAACAAAAATCATACACTCTCCCTGACCTGTGTTAACTAACAGAGCACCTAAAAAGCAATCTATAGAAGTGAAATTGACACCTTGAGAGCAATGACTTCGAACAGCCATTGTCTCGACTGTTGAGGAATAGCTTTTTCCCCATATTATTTGTTGAGCTCTTTACTTATCAAAGAGTTAATCACGTGTATAAAGTTAATTGAAAATAGATCTTAGTAAAAAATAAGAATAGGAATAGGAGAGGGATGTGGAAGAAGGGTGGGAAGAATCACCACCACGTTCTTAAAGTTCTAATTATGAAATGTATGAAGTTTATATTCTTTAAATTAAAGGTTTCTGGGAAAAAACAGATCTTAGTAAAAAAAAAAGTATGAGATTAGGAAGAGGAAGAAGGGCCCAAGTGTGGGCAGAGCAGGAAGAATCACTATGTTCCTAAAGTTGTATTTATGAAATGCATAAAGTTTGTACACCTTAAATAAGAGGTTTCTGGGAAACATTTGTTATGGCATAAATGATGGTGTTTGGGGGAATAATCTGGGGAAATAGAGACACGTTGTTGATAAGAATATAAATTAGTACCATTTTCCATAGCCCTTTCACAATAGCTACAAAAAATATTTAAATACCTTGGAATAAATTTAACCAAGAACATCAAAGATCTCTACAATGAAAATTAAAAAACATTGAAGAAATAAATAGAAGAGGATCTAAAAAAGTGGGAAAACTTCCATGTTCATGAATTGGAAGAATCAATATCATCAAAATGTCCATACTACCAAAAGCAATTTATAGATTCAATGCAATCCAAATCAAAATACCAAACAACATTCTTCTCAGATCTAGAAAAAATGAAAAATGATGCTTTAATTCATATGGAAACATAGGAGACCCTAAATAGCTAAAGCAATCCTACATAACAACAAAAAAAGGTGGAGGCATCACAATACCAGATCTTAAGACATACTACAGGGCAGTTATAATCAAAACAATCTGGTACTAGTACAAAAACAGATGGATAGACCAATGGAACAGACCAGAAACTCCAGAAATCAACCTACGCCTCTAAAACCAACTTATTTTTGACAAAGGAGCTAAATCAATCCCTGGAGCAAGGACAGTCTCTTCAACAAATGGTTCTCAGAAACCTGGATCTCCGCATGCAGAAGTATGAAGATAGACCTCTACCTTATACCTTATACAGAAATCCGCTCAAAAATCTATGACATGATACCATCAACTTACTAGAGAACAATGGAGAAACTCTATAAGACACTTGCATAGGCAAAGACTTCTTGGAAAAGACCCCAGAAACACAGGCAATCAAAGCCAAAACTGACAAATGGGATTATATCAAACTGGGATGCTCCTGCACAACAAAAGAAACACTCCACAAAGTGAAGAGGCATCTGATAGAATAGGAGAAAATATGCAAACTATGCAACTAATAAAGGGTTAATAACCAGACTATATACAGCACGCAATAAACTCAAAACAACAAAACAAACACCTAGTCAAGAAATGGGCAAAGGACCTGAACAGACATTTTTCAAGAGAAGAAATTTAAATGGCCAACAGACACATGAAAAAAGTGTACAGGATCACTAGCCATCAGGGAAATGCAAATCAAAACCACAATGAGGTTTCACCTCATCCCAGTTAGAATGGCTTTCATACAGAAATCAACAAACAACAAATGCTGGTGTGGATGTGGGGAAAAGGTACCCTAATCCACTACTGATAGCAATGTAAACTGGTATAGCCACTGTGGAAGGCAGTATGGACATATCTCAGAAAGCTGAATATAGACCTACCGCATAACCCAGCCATCCCACTCCTAGCAATTTATCCAAAGAAAATGAAATCAACATATTAAAGAGTAATCTGTACCCCCATGTTCATTTCAGCTCAATTTACAATAGCAAAGATATGGAATCAACACAGATGTCCATCAAGTGAAGACTGAATAAAGAAATTAAGGTGTATATATACACTATGGAATACTACCCAGCAGTAGAAAAAGGAAATCCTGTCTTTTGCAACAAAATGGATGCAACTGGAAACCATTATACTTAGTGAAATAAACCAGTCACATAAAGCCAAATATCATATGGTCTCTGATCTGTGGTGACTAATAGAGCACCAAAGAGGTAATCTATAGGAGTGAAACTGACTTGAAGTGTGATGATTTTGAACAATCCTTGTCTTTTTTTTTTTTGAAAGGCAGAGTGGATAGTGAGAGAGAGAGACAGAGAGAAAGGTCTTCCTTTTGCCGTTGGTTCACCCTCCAATGGCCGCCACGGCTGGCACGCTGCGGCTGGCGCACCACGCTGATCCGAAGGCAGGAGCCAGGTGCTTTTCCTGGTCTCCCATGGGGCGCAGGGCCCAAGCACTTAGGCCATCCTCCACTGCACTCCCTGGCCACAGCAGAGAGCTGGCCTGGAAGAGGGGCAACTGGGAAAGAATCAGCGCCCCGACTGGGACTAGAACCCGGTGTGCCGGCACCGCTAGGTGGAGGATTAGCCTATTGAGCCACGGCGCTGGCCACAATCCTTGTCTTGACAGTCAAGGAATATGTTTTCTAGTTTGCTTGTTTTTGTTTTCTTTTTTCTTCATACTATCTGGTGAACTCTCTACTTAGTGTAGGGTTAATCTTATGAGTATAAAGTTAACTGGAAGTTTATCTTTGTGAAAAAATAAGAATTAGAAAGGGAGATGGAGAAGAGTGGGAATATGGTTGGGAGGGAGGTGGGGGGAAGAATCACAACGTTCTCAAATTTGTATATATTAAATACATGAAGTTTGTATTCCTTAAATAAAAATCTTGAACAGCAGTGAATGCAATCTTTGTACCATTACATTTTCTGCCTTAAGTAATTTCTGGTCATTCATTCTCTTTTTAAGAATCAAATTTCAAAACCACCATATCAAAGAGTAAATGGAAACATTCCTTTTTTCCAAAAAGCTGTTTCTCTTTTTCTGTCCTCTAAATTCATCTTAACTTTCGTGGAGGAGGACTGTGAACAATCATCATTTCTGTCCTGATGCAGTCTCCCTTCCTGGATGTCAGTACCGTTCAGCACTCGTCTAACTTTGAAATACCCACTTCCCCGGCATCTCTTGGGCTTTTAGTGGAGTCATTATCTGAAATTCTTCTTCTCTGTCCTCATTTTTGTTTTAGTAGTCAATAGAAGGTAGGCCCAACAATGGCTGATTTATCTGTCAACATTCACCAAATAAAGCTTGTGATTACAAAATCCACCTCTGCCCAAGCACAGCCCTGTCACAAGTTTGTTAGCCCACCACATTGAAACTTAAGTTTTCGGCCATGGGCCATAAGGGTGGATGAGAGAAAGGGAGACATTGAGACTGACCTTGGCTAAGTTGCCCTGGCCTGTCCACCCATTGCTTCACGGTCCCTGCCTGGCTAAGAGCTAGGTTTACTCAAGGCACCCTGGAGCCTCCCAAGTCAACAGCCATGGGACCGGCTGCCCAACGTCAGCTGTTTCCCTTTCCTCTGCAGCACGAGAAGGGGGTGGGGAGGGGGACGGTGCACCCTGCGGTGTGCCAAATGCAGAGGCGGTTGGAGGCTCACTTGGGAGCTTGCCTCCTGGCCCTGCTGCGCATCTGTACCCACCTCTCTCAGATCACATCTGCTCCGCAGGCTGCACAGGCCAGCCCTGGGGCCTGTTTTCTCCAGTTGTGCCTCTCACGCTCTGTTTGGCTCAGACTTCCCTCAGCTGCTCGCCAAAGCCCGCCTGTTGGTGATCAAGGTCATATATGTGCCTTCCCAATAAGACTATACATTGCTTGAGCTTCTAATGGTTAGAACAGGCTACGATGCATTCTTTCTCTAAGGACCAAAACAGTTTCTAGAATTCACCTTCCACGTACTCTTCATCTCTCTATTAGGAACCTGCCCCCCCCCCCTTCCTTGTGCAGGGCCACACAGGTTGTGATGACAACAGGGAGAACATTCACACGGGCTCGGCTGCTGACCTGAGCTTTGCTTGGATGCACTATTGGGCATGATGGAGAAGAGTAGCAGGAGGAGGGAAGTGACTCAGGAGGAGGTGGGCAGGGGGAGGTCCTTGATAAACATGAAGTGAACGGAGGCACGAGGACAAGAAGGGCCCTGACCTGGCATGGATTTGAAGTCTCGCTGTGGACTATGTGGTGCAAAGCCTCCCTATCCCTTACCCCCCCCCCCCCCAAAAAAAAGGCTGTAGTTAGTTGCCCAGTGCAAATGGGGATGATAGTGGGTCTTCTGGCTCTCTTTTTCCCGACCTCCCTAAGCTTGCACTATTACTCTTTGCTACCTTTGCTCTCCTTCTCTCCTGGTGACAGATGTGCCCATCATTCTCTCCTGAGCAGCAAATGCTGTCCTTTCCTTCCTGCCTTCCTGATTCTCCCGAACATGTGAAACCACCAAGGCTGGCAGCGAGTTCCGCATTTGGCTGCTACACACCAGGACAGCTGGGGTGCTCGCTGAGGTTTCACCCAGGTGCCTGCCTTACCCGGGCTGCCCTCGTGGGTCTCCATCTGCCTTCCTCCCACCTGGAACTCCGCTCTGGGACTCATCACCGCGACGGTTTGTCCCGGGAGCCTCCAGCTGTTCCTCTCCAGCTTGTGCCTCCCTCGCTGGCACAGGCACCTCCTCTGCACTCCGACGGTGCAGCCAGCGGGGGCTGACTCTTTTCTCCCCTCTTGGAAAATCCATCGCAGTGTTTCATCTGGACCTGGCGCTTCCGGTGCAGTCGCTGAGTTTAGTGAAAATCTATGAACTGCTCCTCTCCTCCCTCTGCGGGGCTGCCCTCTATCACTTACCACGCAGGCTCCCTCTCTGCTTCCTCCTCTTCTGCAGAGACCCCACATCCACCCCCAGAAAGGCCGTGCCTCTCCCTGGCCCTCAGATATCAATACACCCCCCTTCCCCTCCCCTTCTTCCCCTTCCTTCCCGACATCAAACAGATTTTTTTCCCCTCAAAGCCACCTTGTGCCCTGAAGCAAGGGATGCCCAAGGTGGACCCCACATGTACGCTTCATACTCACTAGGAAAGCAGGCTCAACTGATCAGAAGGGAAATGCAGATTGAAACCAAAATGAGCTATCACCTTGCACTTGTTAGGATAGCTGTTATCAAAAGGATGAGAGGCAGCAAATGCTGGCTAGGTTATGGAGAAAGGGAACCCTTGCTCTGTTGGTGGGAATACAGATCAGTTGCCATTTTGGAAAACATTATGGAAACGCCTCAAAAGTTAAAAATAGAAGTAGCCTACACTTCGGCAATTCTACCACTGGGTACACTCAATGGGAATTAAAGTCAGAATGCTCAAGGGGTATCTGCACTCACAACAGCCAAGGTACAGAATGAACCTAGGTGTCCATCAACGTAACACACTGCCCTTCCTTTTATCACTTTACTTTCTAACCTTGGGACTAGCCACACAATTGCAACTGTAAAAAAAAAAAATAGATCTTCATCTTCTTTTCACCTTCTAATTAACAAAAGCTAATTGTTAATCTTGGAGCTACACAGAGATGGCCAAACAGCAGCCCCCAGTAGTCCCACCAGTAACTTGCCAGACCACTTCCCCCAATACCCATTTTCTCTTTTACAAAGCACTTTTGTTAACTTGCAAAGTGTGGGGCTAAGCCAACATTCAGGACTGCAGACAACAGAATCCCCCTCCCCAGATATATAGTCTCTCTGAGGTACTGACTGCCCAGTGTTGGGCACATGGGGATGAATTTTGTTCCAGTCACTATCAACAGATGAATGGATAAAGAAAACACTGTATACATACACAATGGAGTATTAATTAATGAAATCCTGTCGACTGAGACAATATGAATGAACCTGGAGGACATCATGTTGTTAAGTGAATGAAGCAGTAAGATAAATAAAGATAAATATAGATAAAGATATATGCCTTACACCTCACTTATACACTTAATGTGAAAAAGATGACTTCATAGAACAGAGTGTAAAAATCTGGTTACCAGAGGCTGAAGGTGGGGAAATTGGGATATTTGATACAAAATTTCATTTTTCATTTTGACACGAGGAAGCAGTACATCATGGTGACTACAAGTAATATCAGTATGTTGTACATTTGAAAATTGCTAAGATAATAGATAAAGTATGCTCATTACAAAAAAATGATTAGTATGTGAGGCCATGCCTAAGTAAAATAGCTTTATTTAGCCATTCCACAATGTACAAATACATCAAAACAGCATTAAATATATCAAAGAACATGTTGTAGTATGTCATAAATATATGTAATTTTTATCTTTCTGTTAAAATAAATACATTAAATAAAAATCAAAACCAGAAAATACCAAGTGTTGGTCAGAATGTGGAGAAACCAGAACACTTGTGTACTGCTGGTGGAGATGCCCAGTGATGAAACCTGTATGGAAACAGTCTGCCCATTCCTCAAAATGCACAATGTAATTCCTCCGTGGTCTAGAAATTCCATGTCTGGGAACCTATTCATAATAACTGAAAGCAAGGAATCACATGGGTACTTGTGTTAGGGAGAAGCGTAGACACTAGCCTGTGTGTGAGAGAGGGAAAAGGGAAAAAGAAGAAGTCTGCAGCCTTAGAAGCAGCCCAGTGCTTGCACACCCACGTCCAGGTAACTCTGAGGTGGTCCCAGCCTTCCTGCCTGGAGACATCCCAGGAGAAACTTCCTGGCCAAGGCCAAAGACACTGGGCAATAAAACCTTGGGAGGAATTTCATACCCAGAAAGTCCAACCAGCAGCATCCCAGGAGAAGAGGGAGGGGAAGGAGAAACAGTGCGAAGAAGCAGACCTCGGACCCCTATAAACCTGAGTCTGAACAGACCAGGCACTCTCACTTTCTTCTGGTGAGCTGTCCATCCAGCCTGTCAATGTACTACCTCATTAAACTTTGCTTCCTTGCTCTATGCTACTGTCTCATATATGAAATTCTTTTTTTTAATATTTATTTATTTGAAAGAGTTAGAGAGAGAGAGAGAATCTTCCATCTGCTGGTTTACTCCCCAAGTGGCCACAATGGCCATGGCTGAGCCAGGCTGAAGCCAGGAGCTTCATCTGGGTTTCCCACATAGGTATCAGGGTCCTAAGTACTTGGGCCATCCTCTGCTGCTTTATCCAGGCCATCATTAGGGAGCTGGACCAGAAGTGGAGTAGCCAGGACACGAACCAGTGCCCATATGAGATGCCAGTGTCGCAGGCAGCAGTTTTACCCACTATACCACAACACTGGTCTTCTGACATTCTTTTCTTAGGGGCAGGTAAGGACCTTTATTCCAGCCATCTCCACTATCACCTGTGTACCCACATTCACAATATGTGCCACCTTTCTCATGGCGCTCAAAAGGTGGCAACAACCCAAGTCCACTGACAGATGAATGGATAGACGAATTGTCATATATCCACCAAGGAATGAAAATTCTGAATACATGTTGTAACTCCCATGAACCTTAAGGACACTATCCTAAGTATAATACGCAGTCACAAAAGGACAAATACTGTATGATTCCACAGACATGCAGAATTACAGTAGTCAAATTCATAGACACAGAAGGATGACAGTGGCCAGGAGCTGGGGCAGGGGGCAAGAAGGAGCTGTGGTTTAGCAGGTTTCTGTTTGGGAACATGAGCGATCCACCTGAGAGCTACACAATATTGTGAATGTACCTAATACTACTGAACCATACATCGGAAGTGGCTACAGTGGCAAGTTATGTTCTACGTATTTCAGCCACACATTTAGAGTTCAAGGTAAGGCAGGTAAAAATAAATCATCGTGTGACTGTATGGCTATGCCACAAAGGTGGTTCCTCGGGGCCACTACCGTCCTCAGGAAGCCACCAGATGATCACTTCAGTATTGTCTGTCTCCTTAGACAGCTCGTACCCCAAAGTCCCAAGGAAAAGAGCAACTATCCTTTTAGCAGGAGAGCCCGTGCGATCCGGCCATACTCCAGCACTTGTTGGTGATGGCGCCTCAAGGAGGGACTGCTGGTTCTGCCACCAGAAGGCTTTAGGAGTTGCCTGCTGCCCGAGTGAGACACCTGGGTTTGTGCCCCCAAAGACCACCAACACAGTGGCCTTGAACTTCCCCAGGTCAAATTCCTCACAAATTCCCTCCTCAAGAAGCCCCCGGTGCCTTTCAGAACCACCTGCTTGGCCTGGCCTGGCACTCACCTCTGAACAGCACCTGGAGAAACAGTGGCTCCACCTCGCTTCCGCTCATCCAGAGCGAAGAGGCCCACACTCGGCCGAGAAATGCACATGGGGGGCAGCTGGCACCTTTCTCCACTTTCCCCGAAAGGGTGTTGGACAAACGCAGGCACGGTTCAGTGTCTCACTCCCGACAGTGCCCCTGTATCACCTCCAAGGCCCTGGTCCCAGCCAAAAACCAGACTGACCTCCTTGTTAAATTCACAGATAAACAACGCGATAAACTTTCTCACTTATTGGCATGACAACAGAGCTAGGTAGAGCTGAGCTGAGTAGGAGTCTATTTTTGGCAACTCCTTCTGGAAGTCAGGTCCGGCACACTGTGTATTTTGCATTATTTGAATCCTTGGGCACACTCGGGACTCAGAGGCAAGCGCTCGTTTGTAAATGTTACCGCTGCCCAGCCGAGGCCGGGGCTAACTCTCCCAGGGCTGCTCTGCGGCAGCTCGGCTGTGTGGCTCTGTGTTTGGGGTGGACGAGCAGGCTGGCTGTGCAAACTTACCTTCACCCTGTCCATGCAGGCCTCCATCTTCAGCTGCTCCACCGCCTTCCTGGCTTGGGAAATGCTGGTCGTGCTGTTACTCGACATGCCTTCTTTCATGCTGCTGCCCCTGGAAGAAACCAAGGCAGCACAGTTACACGCGCTTCTCTCCCAAGGGGGACACAGGATGCGCCCTGGCCCTCCCCCGCCTCTCACCACCTGCAGCTTCTCTGTCCAAGCCAGGGAGCATTTGGAAGTTTGGGCAGCACTGTGAGCCCTCCCGGGCCAGAAGAAATGAGTGTTTTGCTGCAGGAGGCGGAGCGAGCTGCACGCTTTTGTTTGGAAGACTTTCTCAGCTCCAGGGAGGGTAAGGCCAGAGGCGCTGGTCCTGTAACCAGCAACCACCAACAGAAGCAGCACCTGGACATTCACACGGTACTCCGCTGGTGCTAAGTCGTTTTCTCACATGTGTGTTTGCTCATGCATCTGGTTGGCAGGACAATGCTAATTTTTATTTTGGAAAGGCAAAAAAAGTGCAAAACTCAGAGATATCAGGCCAACGGCCACAGCCAAAACATGTGGATCTGGAACCCAGACTCCGTGCTTTGAAGCCAAGCCGAGTGTTCTTTACAACACCCCATCTGGCTGTCTCAGCAACTGACAGCTCTACACGCATATTTCTGATGGATGAAATTTGCTTCGTCATGAATTTGAATTGGCCGTCATTCCAAAAAGCTTACAGACTTTGTCGGGAGTTTGTCTTTTAAACAATATCATGGAGCTGGCGCTGTGGCGCAGTGGGCTAAGCTTCTGCCTACAGTGCCGACATCCCATATGGGCACTGGTTCGTATCCCGGCTGCTCCTCTTCTAATCCTGCTCTCTGCTGTGGCCTGGGAAAGCAGTAGAAGATAGCACAAATGCTTGGGCCCGGCACCTGTGTGGGAGACCTAGAGGAGGCTCCTGGCTCTGGACAGGCCCAGCCCCAGCTGTTGCAGCCATTTGTGGAGTGAACCAGTAGATGGAAGACCTTTCCCTCTGTCTCTCCCTCTCTCTGTAACTCTCTCTCTCAAATAAATAAGTCTTTAAAAAAATATATCACGCTCACAAACACACATACTCTAATGCCAACCACAGATGTGCTTTGCCAGAAGGACAAAGACATTCTTCCTGACCCGACACACTGATGCCTCGTGGTGAAGAAAAGGCCACTGGACGCCAACTGGTGCTGGAGAAGCAGGCGCAGATCACAGGTGCCCGCTTTGATGAGAAACTGCTCAGAGGAGGCTCACGGTGAGGTCTGCCAGCTGCCAGCACACAGTGGCCCGAGCTCCCATGAGCACAGCGTCAGCTGTGAGGGCTGCAACAAGTGTCCTGGCAGGATTTTTACAGGTATGAGCTAATAACTCTCTGGCCCAATGAGGCATGATGGCAACTTCATTTGTCCAAAGGCAATTTTAAAGAAGTTAAAATATTCTTGCTATCAGCGGATCAGCCACTGAAATCAGAGTTGAACAGGTGCATCTATCTTGTCTGGGAACCTTTCCTCAAGAGATGGAGGACTATGAGTGGTTGGGGGTCTATGAAACCCAGGGAACACCCACCACGATCCAGAGCAGAGCCCATGTTCCTACGCATGTGTCCTGCGTGTGGCCACCCACACAAAACAAGGCAGACACAGTCTAGTTCCTGCCACTGGAGAGGGCTCCTTAAGCCACTGCCTGCCAATCCTGGTCCTCCTCCCTGTCCTGTCCCAGAATCCACCCCCTCATTCCATTGAGAAGGGAAGTGGAGGGGAAGGGGGCCGGATGAAGTGGAAGCAGAGCTGGGACCAGCAGGAGTGATGCTCGAACACCACAGGGAAGGGCAAAGGGAGGAGGAGAGGGCCCTGTGCTGCAGGCATGGGCGGGTGTGTGTGAGGTGAGGGTGTGTATGGATGTGCGTGTGCAGATGGGGCCGCCCTTGCTCCTGCCAGGGAACCTGCTGCCTGGAAGGCCCTGCTCGGCAGCTCCTGGCTCCTTCTCAGCCCATGAAGAAGTGGGTGTGTGCAGCACCCTCCACTGCCCTGCACACCTCAGGAAGAGGGCTCTGTCAGCACGCGTAATACCTGGAAAAGGCCCCCTGAGCCACACTTTCCTTTTTGTGTCTTGGGTCATAAAATAACTTGGGGGTAGGGGGTGCGCCTGACCCTCTGGGAGCTCCAGCAGCCAGAGCAGAGCTGCCTCCTCTTGGGGTCTCTCATCCCTTCATCGTCTCCCCATTAATCCTCCTATCTTCTCAGCCCACATCCACCACCCACAACCAGGCCCCCAGACTGTCCACGGCCAGGGGGCTGCACTCCTGGGCTCAGCATCCCCCGGGACGGCGTCTCAATCCTTCCTTCCCTCCTGACTGCATTCAGCTTCACATTCACCTGAACAACACGACCCAAGGCTGCCGCTGTGCTCTCCCAGGAGCCTCTACTTTCCTGCCCTGGCCCTTTCCTCTCCCTAGGGCCTGACTCTGGGTCACCCCAACATGGAAGTGCTGCTTGGTGCCGCAGGATAAACACCCCCTTTCCCCCGCCCAGCCTTCATGTGGCACTCAAAGCTGCCTGGCAATAGGACCCTTTGCCCCAAACCATCTCCCCTCCATCTGCCCTACTGCAACCTCCACCACCCCCTCACTGCCCCCGTCCTCTTGTCCTCAGAGGAGGACTCAGCCTGCTCTGACCACAGAGGAGGGCCTCTAAGTCAGGCCCCTACTGACCCCACCGCACTGACAGCTGGGCTGTCTCCGGGTCCACACCACCTGACTCCAGCACAGCAGCTCTTCCTCTGTGTCGGAGCAGCAGGGGCCCCTTCCTCCCTGTGAGCTGAAAGTGCCAGGCTCGACCTCCGTGCCCCCCGGTGCAGCAGTGACGCTCTCCCTGCCCTGGTCCCAATCCCTGGGGCGCCGGGAAAGTCTGCAGGGCTCGTAGGGAAGGGTCTTCCAGAGGCCAGGCACGAGGGAAGCAGCCTCTGTCTTTGGCTGCTTTGACTGATTCATGCCCAGAGCTCCAAGAGCCATACTGACCACTGGGGAATCAACCAGGAACGGAGCCCAGAGACTCACAGAGAAACAGCCCCAGAGCCCTGAGCTAGGTGGAGCCTGGAAGGTCTACTTTTTCTTGTAAAGATTTTATTTATTTATTTGAGAGGTAGAGTTACAGACAGTGAGAGGGAGAGAGAGAGAAAAGTCTTCCATCCCCTGCTTCACTCCCCAGTTGGCCACAATGACCGGAGCTGAGTGGATCTGAAGTCAAGAGCCAGGAGCATCCTCTGCGTCTCCCATGTGGGTGCAGGGGCCCAAGCGCTTGGGCCATCTTCTACTGCTTTCCCAGGCCATAGCAGAGAGCTGGATCGGAAGTGGAGCAGCCAGGACTAGAACCGGTGCCCATATGGTTATGCCAGCACCACGGGTGGAGTATTAACCTACTGCCACAGCACCAGCCCCAAGGTCTACTTCTGATCCTCACTGTGGGGAGAGAGTCTGACTGGGGAGTCCTATCTCTTCCCTGCTCTGCCCTACCACTCACTCCCCTTTTTCCTCTAACACTGGTGACTTTGGGTTCCTGCTCAGCATGTAAAAACATATTTGTATCTTTTTCATCTGATAATCTTAAAACACAAAAATACAGACAGGCTCTCCTCCTCCGATCTGCATCTTTACCCAGAAGGAGGTGGAGGGGTAACCACGACTCCCATCCCAAAGCAATTAAACGAAGCTTCCAAAGCAAGGCTGGAGCAGCCTCTTCCTGCCTGCCCTTCCGTTTCTGCTCTGCTCCACTCCGCTCCCCCTCAGCTGCCTGCTTCTGGTCCCAGGACTTCCCTCTCGTTGTCTTCAGTGATCCTGTAGCCACTGGACATGTGTGTGTGACTGTACTGATCAACCCGGTTCCCTGACCTCACGCACCTGAGATTCAGACTATGACCCTGCGTTCTGGGACGTCTCTGATTTTTCTGCTTTTAAAGATTTATTTGTTTATTTGAAAGGCAGAATAACTGAGAGGGAGAAAGACAGATCTTCCATTTGCTGGTTCACTCCCCAGAAGGCTACAGTGGCAGGTTGGTCTGGGCTGGAGCCAGGAGTCTGGAGCTCCATCCACGTCTCCCATGTGGGTAGCAGGGACCCAAGTACTTGGGCCATCTTCTGCTGCTTTCCCAGTTGCATTAGCAAGGAGCTAGATGGCAAGTGGAGCAGCCAGGATACAAACTGTGCTCTGGTACAGGATGCTGGCACCACAGAGGGTGGCCAGACCTGCTGTACCACAGCACCAGCCCCCAGGAAGCTTGCTTTCGACCATCTCCCAAGGCACATACCAGAGGTGGCTGTGAATCACTTCCCCTTTATTGCTTCTTTGTGTCAGCCCAATTGCCTTGCAAGGGCTCTCATGTCCAGCAGAGACTCTCTTAGTCAGTCCTTTTTGAGCCTCAAGGTGCCTGTGGGTCACGATGAAATGCACTGGGTCTAGGGACTGCTCTAGGATTCTGACGAGCTGCCCAGTGCTGCTGGCATGTGGCAGCACTTAGAGAAGTGAGGCTGAGCCATCACATGCTGGTGCTGGAGGAGAAACGGCCAGGACGCTCAGTAACTGGACTTCACGGAGCTCGTCT
Source organism: Oryctolagus cuniculus (assembly GCF_964237555.1). Lineage (NCBI taxonomy): Eukaryota > Metazoa > Chordata > Mammalia > Lagomorpha > Leporidae > Oryctolagus > Oryctolagus cuniculus. The sequence continues at coordinate 54,888,806 of NC_091444.1, forward strand.
GTCTGTGAGAGTGCAGGACGCATTTCTCTGACACTGTTCCCAGCTTTGGCCCTCCTTGGTGCAATGTGGCCTTCAAGCCCCGAAGATTTCAGCCCACACACCTGGTTCATCCTGCTCTCCCAGAACAGACTCAGTGGTCCTAAACCTTGCCCAACCTGGGAGTGAGATGGCAGGGTGGCGGGTGGGGTGGTGTGTGTGTGCTCTGTCCGCGTGGGCACAGTCACTCAGGCATAGCCGGCAGGGAGAAGGAAATGGCTTTTGCCAACTGGAACCAAAGACAACTGAGCCTCTTAAAGAAACAACCCCATGGGTAGTGACAGAGAGAGGGAAGACAGAGCTCTTATAGGTTTCTGAGGCTTGCCCTTCCCTACCTGGCCAGGCACCTTTCAGGTTCCACTGGAATGACACCTTTACTTTTTTCAGACCACCCGGATGCCACACTTCCCTGTGACCTGAGGCATGTGTCTCCATGTGTATCTGTGTGTGCGCACATGTGCACCTGTGTATATCTCACCTTGGCCTAAGAAGAAAAAATGGACTGGGGACAAAGTGAAGACGTAGCAAAGCTAAACCTGATTCTTAGCTTTCCCTTCTAGAAGGCAAGGCAAAAGGAAAAATGAGCCAACAGCGCAGGAGCCAGCCCTGGGTGCTGCCATGGTCAGAGAGCTCCTTCTTCCTGGGCACAGAAGTGCACAATACACAGGTGGGCTTCCTGTGGGGCTGTCGTGGGGGGCACAATTCAATCAATGCAAGGTCGGGGATGGGGGACCAGGGCACGGTGGTTCTACCCGCAGCACTGCTGAGTTGACTCAGGGCACAGTACTTAGACGTTCTGGAAGAGTGGAGGCCACTGTGCCTCATTAAGCTCTAGCTTAAAGGAGCATGGGAGAGAGGGTTAGGTCGGTACAATTGCTAGAAGAAAATGACCATGTGAGGAGCTGGCCATACCTTAAGGATCCTGATGTCCAAGCCTCAGTCAGGCCCCCCCACACACGCCTGGCAGACACCTGCTGTCTAGTGAGAACCTACTCTTGGGTGTGGGTAGGAAAAGTCATTCCCCTTACCTGCTGAGAGGTGGCACAGAGACAGGCCTGGGCTGGCGACAAGGACTGGTGGTGGCGGCGGCGGCAGCAGCAGCGGTCAGCAGTCAGCAGTCAGCGGTCAGATGAGACGCTGATCTGTGGCTCCCACTTTGGAACTCACCTGAAAGCAAAACCAGGGAGACTCATGCACAAGTGTAGGGAAAGTCCCCTTCTCTGTGCCCCCAACCACCTCACTCCCACACTCTGCAGCTGTCCCTGCAAGCCTGGGGACACTCAGATAGGCCTTGGGCAGAGATGGAGCTAGAGGCAGAGAGACCCCTGATCTGACACGGGGGGCAGAATGGGGACACAACCTAAAGGGCACAGCCCACCCAGGGCCTGGCCAGAGGCCTTCCTGCCCACTCAGCTGCCTGAATCCTCTGTTCCTCACTCTCACAGTTCCAGCTCCAGCCAAACCTCTGCCAAATAGAAACTGTTCACAGTTTTTATCATAAAAGCATATGTGCATTCTAGAAAAATGTGTAAATTATAAAAAGGGAAATAAAGACCAATTATAATGCACCTTCACAGAGATAACCATGTTTAACATGTTACATATTATTCTTGTATCTATTAGAAATAACTTTATTTTTTTAAAAGATTTATTTATTTATTTAAAAGGCAAAGTTACAGAGAGAGAGAAGGAGAGAAAGAGAAAGATTTTTTTCTATTGCTGGTTCACTCCCCAAATGGCTGCAATGGCCAGGCCTAGGCCAGGCCAAATCCAGGAGCTTCATCGAGGTCTCTCTTGTGTGGGTGGCAGTGGCCTAATTTCTTGGGCCATCCTCTGCTGCTTTCCCAGGCTCATTAGCAGCGAGCTGGATTAGAAGTGGAGCAGCGCCAGGGCCGCGGCTCAATAGGCTAATCCTCTGCCTTGCAGCGCCGGCACACCGGGTTCTAGTCCCGGTCGGGGTGCCGGATTCTGTCCCGGTTGCTCCTCTTTCTGGAAATAAATAATTCATACATTTCAAATTGCATGCTGCCCTGTTGACCATGAAGAAATGTCACTCTGTCCAGCCCAGAATGTGAAACTTCCCTTTGCCTGGAATGTCCACACTGCTCACACGACCCACCCATGAGTCACTTTGTAGCCATCTCCTCTACCAGATCAACTGTCACAGCATCACAGTGACATGGGAAATACAGACGTGAAGTTGGCATCTGCTGTATTTACTAGACTAGATATTCTTCACACATTTGCACCTTATAGCTGCCCAGGGCTTTGCACAAGTTCCCCTGACCAGCTCCAGGAAAGAAGGTTCCCTCATCACAGAAGTTTGGGAGAGGGCCATGAGTTTGTTCCTCTCCTTGGAGGGTCACAGAGGCTATGAACACATTAAAGACTTGGAGAGGGGCCAGACCTGTGGCTCAGTGGGTAAAAGCCCTGGCCTGCAGCGCAAGCACCCTACATGGACACTGGTTCAAGTCTCAGCTGCTCCACTTCCAATCCAGCCCCTTCGTAGTGTACCTGGAAAAGCAGCACAGGATGGTCCAAGTCCTTGGGCTCCTGCATACATGTGGGAGACCCAGAAACAGCTTCTAGCTCTTGGCTTGGGCCTGGCCCAGCCCCGGTCATTGTGGCTATTTGGAGAGTGAACCAGGGGATGGAAGATCTCTGTCTCTACCTCTCTGTAACTCTTTCAAATAAATAAAATGATATTAAAAAATAAAATACTTGGAGGAATTCTACAGTAGAGAATCTTGTTTACTTCATTCTGCTATTCTTCTTTTTAAAGATTTATTTATCTATTTATTTGAACGACAGACTTACAGAGAAACAGAGAAAGAGAGAGAGGTTCTCCATCCACTGGTTCACTCCCCAAATGGCCGTAATAGCTGGAGTTGGGCCGCTCTGAAGCCAGGAGCTTCTTCCGGGTATCCCAATCCAGCTTCTACTGATTTCCAAGGCCCTAGTAGAGAGCTGGATCGGAAGTGGAGCAGCCAGTACTCGACCGGCGCTGCAGGCCGGGGCTTTACTGGATACACCACAGCTGCTGTTCTTAAAACTATTGATCCAGGGGCTGGCGCAGTGGCTCACTTCGTTAATCCTCCACCTGCAGTGCCCCATCCCATATGGGCATATGGGCGCCAGGTTCTAGTCCCAGTTGCTCTTCTTCCAGTCCAGCTCTCTGCTGTGGCCTGGGAGGGCAGTGGAGGATGGCCCAAGTGCTTGGGCCCTGCACCTGCATGGGAGACCAGAAGGAAGCACCTGGCTCCTGGCTTCAGATCGGCACAGCACCGGCTGTAATGGCCATTTGGGGAGTGAACTAACGGAAGGAAGACCTTTCTCTGTCTCTCTCTGTCTAACTTTGTCAAATAAATAAATTTAAAAAATGCTGTTCTCTTAAAAACAAAACAAAAACAACAACAACAACAAAAAAACTATTGATCCAGGAACACCCCAGCCTCAGGGGAGATTCACTGCCTGGTCATCAGCTGACTGGTTGTGTCAGTACCAAGACATGGTGGACACACAATACATACTCCACACAAATGTTGACTCGTGTGTGTGTGTGTGTGTGTGTGTGTGAAGGAACACACTTGGGCTTCAACACTGGTTTTAATTCTCTTTGGTTGAAGTTGTTTCAATAAACAGAGCTAATTTAGCTCCCTGGGTTATGAAGGATAATGATGTAAAGTCACATTTACTTATGGATGCCATGGTGTGAGGCCTTGAAGTACTGGGGCCAGGGTCTTGACTCTCATGGGGCTTACAGTCAGGCAGGGGGCATCACACACTGTTCAAATAATCATGCTGATGAAGGCATCCAGGGCTCTAGGTTAGTGCATAACCAAAGAACTCAACATGGACTGTTGTATCCACGTGGGTTTCTATGATAGATTCTGAAGGTACAAGGAAGAACGACATTGGCCTGCCTCAAAGAACTCAGGCTCTGAGCAAAGATAAAATCAGTGTGATCGGTGTATGTGGGCTGGCTGAATCTTTTCCTCCCTTTCTCACATTGTGGTCAGGCATAAGGTCTCCTGGCTAGACTTTCCCCAGCTTCCCTAGCAGACAGGCGTGGCTTTGTGATGCACCTCAGCCAATGTGGAGTGATGGAAATGATAAATGCCATTTCCAGGCCCAGCTCTTAAAACACTTATTTGTGGCCGGTGCTGTGGTGCAGCGGGTTAACGCCCTGGCCTGAAGCGCCGGCATCCCATATGGGTACTGGTTGGAGACCCAGCTGCTCCATTTCCTGTCCAGCTCTCTGCTATGGCCTGGGAAAGCAGCAGAAGATGGCCCAGATCTTTGGGCCTCTGCACCCACTTGGGAGACCCAGAGGAAGCTCCTGGTTTCAGATCCATGTAGCTCCGGCTGTCGCAGTCATTTGGGGAGTGAACCAACGAACAGAAGACCTTTCTCTCTGTCTCTCCCTCTCACAGTCTGTATCTCTACCTCTCAAAAAAATAATAAAATTTTTAGAAAAAAATGCAAATTCTTGGGTCCTACTCAGACCTATTGTAGAAACTCTGGGAATGGGAAGTGGCTTCCCAAGACCTCCAGGTGACTGATGCCACAGTCCTAAGGGGTTAAAGGAAAACAAAATGTTTCATCAGATGCTGAGCTTTCTTGGCAACCCAGCTACTCATTGCTCGGCTCACATGTGCCAGAGAAACACACTTCCACACTCCTGAAGTCACTGTGTTTCTGGGTCTCCTTGCCACCCAACTTTGCAGCTCACTTACCCAGATGGTTTTCCAACAGAGGTTTGAGACCTGAGACAAAAGTACTAATTTAAGAAATTCTATTTGGGAAACCCAATATACAAGGAGGCACACAATTGTAGCAAGGATTCCACCTTGTGAAGCTGTGCCCAGTTCTAGGCACAGACTGGCGGGGGTGGGTTTGCCAGGGCCCACACAACCCTGGATCTGAGCAGCATCCTGGCCTTGACTCACTATTTCCGACAGCGTGTGTTGTCTATCAGGCAGATTTGTTCTTTGGCCCAATTCCCACGAGTTAAGGGGGCTGCAAGCGGAAATTAAGGAATGTGCTATTTTTTACTCTAAGATCTGTTATCTGCAAAGTCCACTAGGTTGCACTACTTGTGTTCAAAAGTTAGAGATAGGTTCTCTTGGTGTTCAGAGTAATCATTTATAAATGATTCCTGATTTATGACAGCTTGACTTAGAATCTTTTGATTTGTAGAAGGGATATGGAGTCGGTGGAAACCATGCTCTGATTTTGAATTCTGATTTTTTCCTAGACTGGGGATATATGGTTTGAGCCTCTCCTGCTGCTGGACAGCCACAGTAGTTCCCTGTCAGCCACATGATCGCGATTCTGTCGTGTGCTGTATTGTCAGCATTTCTGTGGATATTGTTTCATGTTTTCACTTTCCACCATGTCTATACCTTTGAGTGTACAGGAGATAACAAAACCTTGTTATAAAACGGACTTTGTGTTAGATGATTTTGCCCAATGGTAGGCTAAGGTAAGTGTTCTGAGCAAGTTTGTGGCAAGCTAGGCTAAGCTATGATGACAGGTGGGTCCCGTATATTAAATGCATTTTCTACTTAATGCCATTGGTGTTTTCATTGGGTTTATCAGGATGTAATTCCATTGTACATTGAGAAGCATCTGTATTTAAGATCCTCCCTCTCAGTCTTGAGATAAGTCAGTTTTGAACTGTCACAAGGGTTTTACCTGTTGAGCGGACATCTTGGAGCGTTTTCCCAACAATGGAGGTCATGTTAGCTTTGAGACAAAGGATTTAAAAGGTAAGAGGGATCCCAATTCACCTGGAAAGTCAGACCACTGTAGCAGAACAGTGTACTGTAGCACCCCAGGACCAATCTGTCTCGTTCTCACAGTCATCCCAGGATGGAGCTGAATGTCCTGACCACTGACAGGAAGAGCAGGCAATCAGATGACATCACCCCCAAAGCAGGCTCTGGCTCTGCAGGGGGAGCACAGCCCCCCTTGCTAGGGCACACCTCTCCCCACTCTGGCTGGAACAACTTCACAAATTAAATACTGTGACAGTCAAGCTTGACACACTTGACAATTTGGGTCTCAATCACTCGATTTCCACCTTGACTGTCTGATTGAATAACATCTCATCTTACAGATGCTAAACCAGCATGGGGATAGGGGGCTGGGAGCACAGCATATATTATAAAGAACTTGGAGATAACCCAGGGTTTCTTAGGAAGAGCACACTGGATCTGGACAACGACAGAACCTGCTGGTCACCTGCCACCAGGGGACTGCCCCCCTCATCTGGCTCTCGAGAAGGTCAAGGTTGGCAGACCAGCTGTTACATTTCAGGGCACGTGACAGAGTGGTGAAGAATGAGAAACCAGATCTGTCTTCTGAGTGGCCCTGGACACTATGCACTCCCTCACCTGTGAGGCCACCCCAGATGCTTGCTGAGCATGTGTTGGGCCTTGCAGATGGGGTCCAAAAGTGTTAGTCAACAAGAGGAAAAATGTTAAAAAGTCTAACTGTGCTCTGTTGCTTTTATCAAAATCAGGAAATTAATGCTGGCGCATTACTACCATCTAATCCTCAGATTCCACTCAAGTTTTACCAAATGTACCCTTACATCCCTTTTGTGTTGCTGTAATGCAATATCACAGACTGGGCAGTTTATAAATAAAAAGAAAATCATTTCCTGAAGTTCTGAAGGCTGGGAAGTCCAGCATCAAGGTACTGGCCCTTTGTGCTGCCCTGTCCCATGGTAGAAGGCAGAAGGGCAAGAGAGCAAGGGAACAAGAGGGGATCAAATGTGCCCTTTCAACAAGCCCACTCTCGTGGTAACTAATTCACTCCTTTGGTAATGACATCAATCCATTCACGAGGGCAAAGTCCTCTTGACCTAATCACCTCCTGTTAGGCCCTGCCTCCCAACACTGTTGCACTAGGGATGAAGTTTCTAACATAAAATTTGAGAGAAACAGTCCATCCTTAGCATGCCCTTAACAGAAAGAGTATCCAGTTCAGAATCAAGTTCACATAGTCCTCGTCTCTCCTTAGCCTCTTTCAGTCCTTCTCAGATGTTCATGACCTACAGCACTTCCCAAGGTCATGGCCATTATTCTGTAGCATGACCCTACACTTGGGCTTGTTTCCTCATTCAATTCAGGTATTATTCTTTGGCAGGGGGATCACAGAAGATATACTGCTTTCTCCTCATTGCATCCTACCATTGCACACACTATCACTCTGCCCTTTTACTGTTGATGTCCATCATTTGATTCAGAAGGTGTCTACTATACTTTTCCACTATACTTTCTTTTAGTAATTAATAATACTTTATATGAAGGAACTTTGAAATTGTCTAACCTTGTCCCTCATCAAACTAGCCATGTGTACACTTATTGATTAGTAGCACTGAGGACTCATGGTCTTCTGTTTTATTCAGTAGGCTATAAATCATTACTATCAGTATTTATTCTGATGCTTAAATTGTTCTGGGTTGGTCAATGCTGGCACCTTCACCTAGTAACTGTGGTTTTCTTTCTTTAAAACTATTTATTTATTTTCATTTTATTTGAAAGAGAGAGAAAGAGAGGTCTTTGTCCACAGCTTCATTACTCAGCTGTCCACAACAGCTGGCCTTGGGCCAGGCCAAATCCAGGAGCCAAGAACTCCAACCAGGTCTCCCATGTGGGTGACAGGGACCCCAGTACTTAAGCCATCATCTGCTGCCTTCCAGGGTGTACAATGGCAAGAAGCTACAATCGGAAGTGGAGCCAGAACTCAAACTAGGCCCGCCAATACGGGGTGTAGGAGTCTCAGGCAATAGCTTAACTGCTGTGTTAAATGCCCAACTCTGATTCAAATGTCTATCTTTTATGTTATCATTTTTGTACCACTTCTTTCTTACCACTATCTTGTCAAGGTATTAGTATAACACTATCATAAATTCCTACCAAGCCATCACTTTCTTCTTTCTCTCACTTTGGCCAAGTGTTTCCTTCAAAGAACAGAAGCACTTTAACAGACAAGAAATAAAAGGTAGGTATCCAGAGGACAGAGATTCTTAAACATGCGATGCCATGTATCAGCAAGAAGTTAGCAAGTAACTGCTGCTTGGATGTCTGCTGTAGTTTATGATGCATGGAGATGCTATGAAGAGCTGTCAATGATCTCAACTGTACAGTAGACAATTGCTGGCGAGCTTTCAGTCTGCTTTCAGCATACCTGAGAGGGAAGAAAGGAACTGATCCACCACGAACTTCCTAGGTAGCCTTCAGCAGATTACCTAACCAATCTGGGTTTCAGTTTCAAATGGGAATGGGAATGTCTGAGCACTGCCAGTCTAATACAAAGTATTTAGAAACATACGAGTTGGCTGCTCATTGTTTATTAAGATGAAAGCCAACCTTTTGTTAGCTCAGAACAAAGCCCAGGACTTAGGAGACTATGCTGGAATACACATTACTCTACTCAGAAGAACAGGGATAGAAGCCCTGGCTTGGCAGAACAATGCCCGGTATTCCTCTTACAAGGAGTCCTTGAGCAGGCCTCACAGTTTATATAATATCCAATGTTATCTTAGCCCCAGGGGAGAGCTGCATTTGAAGGAGATGATAGGTAGGAAGGTGCCCTCTGTAACAGAAGTATGAGGGGACTTCAAAAATTCGTGAAAAATGGAATCAAAATGAGTTTATTTTGGTGCAAGGAATTTGGAGACTCATGCATAGTTTTCCTATCACACGTCTTACAAGAGTCATTGTCAGGTCTGGTGCTTTGGTGCAGTGGGTTAAAGTCCCAGCCTGCAGTGCCTGCATACCATCTGGGCACCTGTTCAAGTCCCGGCTGCTCCACCTCCAATCCAGCTCCCTGCTAAAGGCCTGGGAAAGCAGTGGAAGACGGCCCAAGCCCTTTGGTCCCTGAACCCACATGGGAGACCCAGAGGAAACTCCCAATTCTTGGCTCCTGGCTTCTGATCGGCTTAGCTCCAGCTGTTGCGGCCATTTGGGGAGTGAACCAGAGGATCAAAGACCTCTCTTTCTATGTCTCTAAGTCTCTCTGTAAGTCTTTCAAATAAATAAAATAAATCTTAAAAAAAAAAAAAGAGCGTCACTGTCTCAATCCATCCAGGCTGCTATAACAAAATACCACAAACTGGGTAGCTTTAACACAAGAGAAATTCCTTTCTCACAGTTCTGGAAAACCAAGAGCAGGGTGCCAGTGCAGTTGGGTTCTGCCAGGGCCCTCTTCCGGACTGCAGACTGCCAGCTTCTCGCCATATCCTCACATGGTGGAGGGGAAACGAGCTTCCATACACTTCTCAAAGGGCTCTCATCCCACTCATGGGGGCCCTACCCCTGGGACCTAATCTCTTCCCAAAGGGCCCACTGCTTGGTAATTAATTTGGGATAATAATTCATACTAATGATTTGAGGATTAGGTTTCAATATATGAATTTTGTGGAGGACACAATCATTCAGACCCTATTTGTCACCAGCCCTGAGAGAAGTCCAAAGAACAGTGCCTCCACCAGGCGTGTCAAGTTCTTTCATAACTCCTCCTGGTCTGTATGTAATTTACCAATCAGGTGGTATCTTTAACTATCAGCCATGGCACCTGTCATCACAGCTGACATATGACACTTCATCTGGTTTCCGGAGTGTGGTAGGCTGAACAATGACTTTCCCAAGATGTCTCTGTTTTTTTTTTTTTTTTTTTTTTTTTTTTTGACAGGCAGAGTGGACAGTGAGAGAGAAAGATCTCTCTGTCTTAATCCTTGGAAACTGTAAACAAACTATAAACATACAACAAGGGGAAAATGAGGTGGCAGATGGAATTAGGTTGGTAACCAGCGGACCTTAAGATAGGAGGGTATGATGATGGGTTATACAGGTTGGCCAACTGTAATCACATTGTCTTTCCTAGAGAAAGGGAGGCAGGGCAGCTGGTGTAGGAGTCACAGAGAGAAGATGCTACACTGTTGGCTTTGAAGGTGGGAGGGGCTCACACACCCAGGAAAAGTGTGCAGCCTCTAGAAACTGGAAAGAGCAAGAAAAAGGGTTTTCCCTTCAAGCTTCTTGAAGGGCCCAAATCACTGCCAAAGCCTTGGCTGTAGCCTCTGGCAACCCATTTTGGACTTCTGACCTCCAGAACTATTTATAATAAACATACACGGCTTGGAGTCACTGAGTTTGGTGAAATTTGCCATAGCAACAACACAGAGAAACAGAGCTGGGGTAATGTTAATGAGGACAGATTCTTGAGGGACTGGGAACCTTTCACCCACACCTGACTGCAAGGCTGGCCTCTCGCTCCTTCTCCAGTCTCAAGTGTGGCCCTCCCCATCTCCCACCTTGCTCCCAGCATCCTGAACTACGCAGCTCCCCAAGGCTTCCTTGTCTAAGATAAGCCCAGCTGGTCTTGATGCACTATGCCTTTTATGCATGACTGGGTGCAATTTGTTAACATGCTGTTCAGGATTTCTAGGTCTGTGTTCATAAGGAATCCTAGTCTGCAGTTTTCTGACAACATTTTTGTTGGGTTTTAGATTAGGATAATCCTGGCCTTAAAATGATTTGAGATGTGTTCTCCTATCTGGAAAAGTTTGGACAGAATTAGTATACTTTTTTAAAAAATTTATTTGAAAGACAGAATTAGCGAGAGACACACACAAAGAAAAAATCTTCAATTTGCTAGTTCACTCCCCAAATGGCTGCAACAGCCGGAGCTGGGCTGATCCAAAGCCAGGAGCCAGGGGTTGCATCCATGTGGGTGCAGGGCCCAAGGACTTGGGCCATCTTCTTTCCCAGGTGCCTTAGCAGGGAGCTGGACTGGAAGCGGAGCATCCAGGATTTGAACCACTGCTCATATGGGATGCCAGCACTGCAGGTGGTGGCTTTACCTGCTAAGTCAAAGCGCTGGCCCTAAGTATACTTTCTTCCATAGATATTTGGTAAAGGTCATCAGTGAAGCCATGTGGGCCTCACTGATTAGAGTTCTCTTTGTTAAAAGGTTTTTAACTATAAATTCACTTAAAAAGTTGTTTAGAGAGATAAAGAACGACAGAACGAGAGAGAAAGAGAGAGAGAATGCCAGAGTGCGCTCCCATTTGCTGGTTCACTCTCCAAATGCTCAGAACAGCTCAGGCTGGGCCAGGCTGAAGTCAGCAGCCTAACTCAAGACAGGTCTCCCATTTGAGTGGCAAGGACCCAAGTACTTCAGCCACCATCTGTTGCCTCCCACAGTGTACATTAGCAGGAAGCTGGAATTGGGAGAGAGCCAAGACCTCAACCTGGGCGCTCCAGTTTGGGACAGAGGCATCTTAAACTGGGCCAAACACCCATCCCAACTGTCTTTTTTTGTTTGCTTGTCCATTCTTTGTGGTCCCAGTTTCACCAATTTCTGCTCTGCTCTTAATTATTTCCTTCCTGTGCTTGCTTTGGGTTTAATATGCTCTTTCCCCCCTAGGAAGGTGGAAACAAAGGTTATTGATTTGAGACCTTGCCTCTTTTCTAGGATAAGCATTTAATGCTGTAAATTTCTCTGTAAGCACTGCTTTAGCTGAATCCCATACATTTCTAAATTCAAAATATTTTCTGACTTCCTTGCTAATACCTTTTTTGACCTATGGATGTTTAGGCATGTGTGGTTAGATGATTTGGTTGCACGCTGATCTCAGTTGAGTCTGACAGCCTTTGCAATCCCACACCCGTACCACTCGGGGCCCTGTTTGAGACGTGAGTGGTAGAAACCTTAGCTCAATTCTCAGAGCCTTTGCTTTGCTGCTTTACACATACCCCATGCACGAACAGCTCGACGGTGAGGCTGCGAGATGAGCAGATTCATACAAAGAATGATCCACACTCCCCACTCCCAGGTCACAAGGGCCCTTTTCCCAGTTTCCTAACCGGTAAGGCAGGGTGTATCGCGAAGATTTAGCTCACAGGGCTGCCACCACTCTGCAATTACACCATTAGGGCCTGCATTTGAGATAAACCTGTGAGAGAAAGGAGAAAAAGAGGAGGAGGACCACAGGGGCCTCTTCCCAGTGCCTCCGCCACCACCGCAACCCTGCTCCTGGGCCCACGCTTAGGCAGTCTCAGAGTAAGAAGACAACAGACAAGGAAACTCGTGCCCACACTGGTCACTTCTCAGGCTTGTCCCTGTCCCTCAGCCCACAGGCTCCCGGGACTTCACGCAGGCCTCAGGCAGGAGCTGTTCACATCTCCCCAGAGTTTTAGCTGTCATCAGCAGGACAGACAGGCTGACCTGAGCTGACTGCTTTGTAGGCTGTATGCTGTGCCTTGTGCCAAGCGTGACCTTCAGTTCATGTCTAGTTTGCTTTCCTTTTATTTACATTTTTTAAATTTCTTTTAAAGATTTTATTTATTTATTTGACAAGTAGAGTTACAGACAGTGAGAGGGAGAGACAGAGACAAAGGTCTTCCTTCTATTGGTTTAGTTCCCAAATGGCCACAACGGCTGGAGCTGCGCAGATCTGAAGCCGGAGCCAGGTACTTCTTCCCAGTCTGAGGCCATCTTGTACTGCTTTCCCAGGGCACAGCAGAAAGCTGGATTGGAAGAGCAGCAGCTGGGACTAGAACCGGCGCCCATATGGGATGCCGGCACCGCAGGCGGAGAATTAACAGTGCCAACCCCACTTTCCTCTTAAAACTAAGCCTGCCATTCTGACCCCTAGAAATCCTTTCTGGATCGCTCCCACCCTTTAAGTCAAGGCTGAGCACCTCCCCCATACCAGCCCCTCACACAGCGCTGTCTCCCCACCACCCAGGAGCCTGGTAAGGAGGAAGGTCCCCTTGTCTCTGCTCATCACTTCATTCCTCGTTTACAAGGCATCAGTGGAAGAGTGAAATGGTAAGTTTTATTATCTATCTGAGTCTACATTAAAGACACGGAGTGTTGGGGCTGGCGCCGTGGCGCAGTAGGCTAATCCTCCGCCTGCGGTGATGGCATCCTAGTGGGCGCTAGGTTCTAGTCCCGGCTGTTCCTCTTCCAATCCAGCTCTCTGCTGTGGCCTGGGAAAACAGTGGAAGATGGCCCAAGTCCTTGGGCTCCTGCACTCGCTTGGGGGACCAGGAAGAAGCTCCTGGCTTCTGGCTTTGGATTGGTGCAGCTCCGGCCATTGCAGCCATTTGGGAAGTGAACCAGCGGAAGGAAGACCTTTCTCTCTCTCTCTCCGTCTGTAACTCTACCTCTCAAATAAATAAAATCTTAAAAAAAAAAAAAGACACGGAGTGTTCATCTCAACATGGTGGTCACAGTAACGCTAGGACTACAGTTTTCCGACGCTGAAGGAGGGAGCCAGAGGAGCCCTGGGCCTGGGCAGAGTATAGGAGAAAACGAGCCTGAAGGCCTTGGCTACGGCAGTCCTTTGAAAGACACTCAGGTATTCAGACGATGTCAAATCCTATTTTGACATGACACTGTTCCAATAGAAAAGCTATTTTTACAAAGCAACTGGCAGAGACAAATGATAGCTTTTAGTTTTCCATGTAAATTTAATTGAAGAAGGACAAATGCTGTCACAGTGTAGCACTTAGCATTATTCAAGAAGAATGAATTTTCTAGACATTCTTAAGGCAAACCATGAATTTTCACATTCCTAGAGAATTAATCTTTGTAAAAAAAAAAAAACCAGGATGACTTTGTTGCAGAGTATCAAGTTTTACTCTTAAGTTATTTCCCATTTCATTTGCTTCCTCTGAGAATTTTTCATACTAAGACACATCAGAGGGGGCGTCTTTGTTGTCTCTGGCTCTATTTCCTCTCTAGGTTTGTTTGCTTACTGGTTGTCTTGGTCAATAATGCTGTTTGTAAACAGGCTCTAAACTCCAGAAGAAGACGACCACGACTCACAGCTCTCGGGAAAATCTGTAACACATTGCTGCCTTCCTAGAAGCCCGGGCATAACCAATCTCAAACAGTTTTGAGGAGTGAGCATTGTGGTGCAATGGAGTTAAGCTGAGGCAGATCCCATTCAATCAGAGGTCTCATTCAATCCCCAGCTCCTCTGCTTCCAATCCAGCTTCCTGCTAATGCACACCTGGAAGGCAGCAGACGATGCTCAAGTACTTGGGTTCCTGCCACCTATGTAGGAGACCAGATGGAGATCCTGGCTCCTGGCTTCAGCCTGCCCAGTCCTGGTGTTGGGGGTATTTGGAAAATGAACCAGTAGATGGAAGATCTTTCTATCTCTAATAGTTTCAAGTAGGTTTGGGGAGGACACAGGGCCTGCTGAGGGCCCCACATGCAAGCAGCTGCAAGGGTGGGGAGGAAGGGGTACCAGAGCGTGCGAGGGCCGCACACAGCAAAGGTGCTCTGGGGTGTTGGAAAAAGTAATGAAAATGGCAGTTCTGTAGGCAGACCCTGTCTTTGGCACCAAGCCTCAGGAAGGGCATCCCTGCCCTCGCTCTCCTCCTGCCTCCACACAGGGCCTTCCCATTCTTCTTTTGCTATCATTCTAGCTCTCCTAAAAACTATTCTCTATTTTTTGAGCAGTTTTAGTTTGCACACAGCAAAAGTGAGCAGAAAGTGTAGGGGGCTCCCACATAACCCCTGTCCCCGTAAATGCACAGTCCCCACCCCCCGCCATGGTCAACATCCCACACCAGAGTGGACCATCCATGGTCATCGATAAAACACTGAGAGTCAGCAGTGTCACCTAAAGCCCACAGTTTGCATCGGGGCTGACTCTCGCCGCTGTACATCCTGAAGGTCTGGGTGCATGTGTAATGCCGGGTGTCCACCATCACAGGATTATGCACAGTCATCTACTGCCCTAAAAAGCCCCTGGGCTCTACTGAGTCACCACTCCCTCCCCCATGACCTCTACGATCATTGAGTTTCTTGCTGCCTTCATAGTTCTGCCATGTCCAGAATGTCACACAGCTGGAATCATATGGTATGCAGCCTTTGCAAACTGGTTGTCACCTAGTAACGTAAGTTTCCCTAATGGTGTTCCGTGGCTTCATAGCTCCTTTCTGTTTAGGGCTGAATAATATTCCAATGTCGGGATGCGCCACAGCTGACCTGTTCACCTACTAAAGCAGATCTTGGTTGTTTCCAAATAGTGTCAATTAAGACTAAGGCTGCCCAGGGCTGGTGCTGCGGCACAGCAGGTTAAAGAGCTGCCACCTGCAACATTGGCATCCCATAAGAGTGCAGGTTCAAGTCCCAGCTGCTCTACTTCTGATACTGCTCCCTGCTAATGTACCCGGGAAGGCAGTGGAAGATGGCCCAAGTACTTGGGTCCCTGCCACCGACATGAGACCTGGATGGAGTTTCTGGCTCCTAGATTTGGCCTGGCTCAACCCCAGCCATTGAGGCCATTTGGGGAATGAACCAGTAGATGGAAGATCTCTCTCTCTCCCCCCGCCACTCCCTTACTCTCTCCCTTTTTCTCCATTGCGGCCCATTTGGAGAGTGAACCAACAGAAGGAAGACCTTTCTCTCTGTCTCTCTCTCTCTCACTGTCTATAAACTCTACCTGTCAAATAAATAAAAAAGAAATATATTTTAAAAAATAATACTGTCATAAACACCTTCATGCAGGCTTTTGTGTGGACATAAACTTTTTCTATTAACAACTATAGAAATGATCCCTGAAATTATAGTCTTAGGGGACATAAACTTTAAAGTCAGTAGGGCAGATATCAAAGAGTTAAATCAGAAGAAGGGAGGATAGGTAGTTTTTTTTTTTTTTCTAAAGATTTATTTATTTGAAAGGCAGACTTACAGAGAGGAAAAGCAGAGGCAGAGAGAGAGTCTTCCATCTGCTGGTTCACTCCCCAAATGGCTGCAACTGCTGGTGCTGAGCCAATCCAAAACCAGGAGCCTGGAGCTTCTTCTGGGTCTCCCATATGGGTGCAGGGGAACAAGCACTTGGGCCATCGTCTGCTGCTTTCCTAGGAGCATTAGCAGGGAGCTGGATTGGAAGTGGAGCAGCCAGGACTTGAACCGGCACCCATACGGGACACTGGCCCTGCAGGAGGTGGCTTTACTGGCTATACCACAGCGCTGGCCCTGAGGATGGGTAGTTTTGTAACAAACTGCAGAACTGTCCTTCAGAGTAGCTGTTCCTTTAATATTTATTTACCTTTTATTTGAAAGTTAGAGAGAGAGAGAGAGAGAGAGAGAGGGACAGAGGGATCTTCCATCTGCTGGTTCATTCCCCAAATGGCTGCAATGGCCAGAACTAGGGCAGGCGGAAGCCAGGAGCTTCATCATGGTTTCCCATGTGGGTGCAGGAGCCCAAGCACCCAGGCTATCCTCTACTGCTTTTCCAGGCACATTAGCAGGAGCTGGATCAGAAGTGGAACAGCAGGGTCATGAACCAGCACCCATATGGGATGCCAGCGTCACAGGCAGTGGCTTAACCCACTACACTACAATGCCAGCCTCAAGCTGTTCAATTTTGCATTTCTACCAGCCATGAATGAGAGTTCCTATTTCTCTACATCCTGGTCAACACTTGGTATCCTCAGGATTTTTGGATTTGGATCATTTTAAAAGGTATATAGTGGTATCTTATAGTTGTTTTAACTTATAGTTTCCTAATGCCATGTGACACTGAGACTTTTTATATGCTGATGTATGCCATCTGTCTATGTCTGTTGAGAATTTTTTGTTCATTTTAAAAATGAGGCTGTTTCCCTACGCTGAGTCTTAGGAGGCCTTTGTATATGCCTTGAAAACATTCTCTCCCTGGCTGTGACTTGTCCTCTCATTCTGTTGATCTCCCCAACCTTTTCCCAAGTTCAGGGGTGGGACGTGGCCAAGAGGAGGCCAGTAGGGCACCTGGAGTGCAGAACTCAGCCCGGCACTCACTCTCGAGGTTGTGCAAGTGAGAGGCTGCATGAGAACAGAAATCTTCACGGAACTCTGGCTCTCAGCTGCACTCACGCTGGGACCTGTCAGCCCTCTCTGTGCCCCTTCTTGCCTGACCTGAGCTGCTGGGTGTGGGGGAGGGGGACAGCCAGCATCGCCCCCACCTGGCCAGAGTCCAGGGTCTGCTGAGGATACCACCAACCAGATCGTGGTCTTGCGATGGAGAGCAATGCGGAACCCAACCTGTCTTGGGGCCTGAAGACATCTCCTGAGAAATAAGACGAAGAGTGAGACCTCCGCACTACTGCTGGTGGCAAACCCTAGGGCCAGCCCAAGCTCTGTCACTGCGCAGCGTAACTTCCGGAGAGGGGCTTGGTCTCTCCAAACATGAGTTTCCATCCCTGTGGAGCAGGCAACATAGCAGCTACCTGAGTTACAGCTTGAAGATCAAATGAAATCATATGAATAAGGGTCTAAAAACTGCCTGGCAGGTGCGGTTGCCCTCAGGAAGTGGCAGCTCTTAGCGGCAGGACCAGGCTGTGGACCTTGTAGGACCGCCCCTCCCTGGACTTCCTGGGGAACTGCAAGCCTCCTGTGGATGTTAACATCATCCGAGGGGAAGGTCAGACTTCCTGGAGTATAGGATAGCTTTGGGAAGAAAAAGCAACTTCTGTAATTTCAAGTGACCAAGATCGAATGGTATTTCTAAATTTAACGTATACCTCCCCATTCAAAGAGCAGATGAGGGCGGCAGGTTAACAACAGAAGAGATCCCAGAGTCTTTGTAGCATTTGTTCTCCAAAGCCTGAGCCCTGGAGATGGGAAAGAATCTAAGCTACAGGGGAAACAGGAGGACAAGCAGAGCTGCCCCTGGACCAGGAGTGACTTTCTGCATGAGCTAGGATGGCTGGGGGTTGTAAGGTCTTGAAAGGTAGGGGTGGGCATGGGGTCTGGAAGACCTCAGAACTCAATGGCCATTGGGTGCCCAGTGGTGGTGGTGAGGGGCTGTGGACAGCCTTGAGGGGAGCTTTGTACCATGAGGCAGGACCCAAGACCACTAAGAGGCCACACCTGCTGGTGGTGTCTCACTGGTCACCCAGTAGATAGATGGCCCAAGGACAAAATGGGTGCCTCTTCTAACACCCAGGTCTTGCCTAAATCCCCAAATGACCTTAAGGCAAGCCCAAGCATGCCAGCCAGATGGGGTGCACCTTCAAGAAGAGCATACCAGACAATTTAGAAGATCCACCTTCATTCCCGCCCCTCCCCCCGCCCCCGCAAGTATGTGGACTACAACGCACACCAGTCCCATTCATCTGACCCACTGGCACTAGATAGTGGTCCTTCTTCACGATGACATCCCTATAGCCAGGCCAGTTTCCCATGTCTGTGTGCTTTCTCTCACTGTTCACCATTCCCTTTGCTGTCATAGCCGCAGAGCCCTCTGCCTCCCTGATTCTGGGGCTTCTGCATAACTCCCGGGTCAGCTGCACCTGACCTCTGCCTGACCTCTGCCTGACCTCGCCCAGCTCTCTGGCGCTCACTAACTAGTTAATTCCAGGCCACCTCTTTGAAGGCTTGTTTCCTTAAAATCATCATCACTGATCCGCAGGCAGCCAGAGCACTCTCAAGTTAATTACTCAGCTGGGCCTGCAGAACTGAGCAGGACCTGCAAGTCTGACACGAAGTTCTTCGAACAGAAGTGGCACTTGCCCTCCTTGGAAGCAATGAAACTAAACACCTGCTTGATTTTTCATGCAGGGAGTAAATTAGCAACTGGATGAGGTGGACATGTTTATATGAAGGAAACAAAGGAAAGGAAAGGCCTAGATAAAACCATAAAGTTTATTTTTCATTAAAAAGGAATCCTGTATCAGTGGCTAAAATGCTATCTATGGCTGGGATAATTCTGAAATCCAGATGCAAGCACAAGAGACTTAAAATTTATCCCAGGGCCAGTGCTGTGGCACAGCAGGTTAAGCTGCTGCCTGCAGCACCAGCATCCCATACAGGTGCTGGTTTGAGTCCTGGCTGCTCCATTTCTGATCCATCTCCCCACTAACAGCCTGAAAAAGCAGAAGATGGTCCAAGGCCTTGGGCCCTTGCATTGATGTGGGAGACCTGGATGAAGCTCCTGGCTCCTGTTATGGCCATTTAGGGAGAGAACCAGTGGACAGATTATCTCCCTCCCTCCCTTCCCCCCTCAACCCCATCTGCCTCCCTTCTTTCCTCCCTCCCTCCCTCCCTCTCTCTAACTCTACATTTCAAATAAATAAATCAAGAAAAAAGCAACTTATCCCATATGCCATTAAATATTACACTGCTGCAATCTGGTTGGGTTGGCTGCCTGGGTTTATTCTTTGGGGCTCAAAATATTCCACTTTCACTCCCACGATTGTATTTATTCCAGAATCCCAAATCTTGTGAAAAGCTGCCTCCACTCTTCTTCGAGGTATTGCACGTCTGTGGCTTTCCTGAGTGGGTTGGCCACGCTGGCCCCTGGCCCACTCTCCTTTCTTCCCATGACACCCCTGGGCGGCTGCTTGCCCTCCCTACACTGAATCTGTAATCTGGTGAGCGAAATCACTGTGAACGCGCCTCCTTCCTTCCCAGCCTGTCAGCTCCTCGGAGGGCAGGGAGCTTGTGGGATTCCTTTTCACGCCCCCAGAGCAGCTGCAAAGGGCTTCATACTCAACCTCTCTCTGTGTCAGTCAATACCATGGGAGAGCAATGGTGGCCGCTACTGAGAGGTTAAAACATGTTCAGCCACAGGGCTCTGGGTCTCAACACACTTTCCGGAAGGCACTGTGTCCTGACCACATGTCCCCTCCAAAGTTCATGTGGAAACTGAATCCCCATCGTGGTGGAGTTTAGGAGGAGGGGCCTTCTGAGGGAACTAGCTTAGTCCTCTTTGCCCTTCTGCCTCCTGTCATGTGAGAATGGAGCAAGAAAGCTGTCATCAGAACTAGCAGTGTGCATGCCGGGTAGGGCCGCCACCCAAGATGCCGGCATCCCACATGGGCACTGGTTCTAGTCCCAGCTGCTCTGTTTCCAATCCAGCTCCCTGCTAATGGCCTGGGAAAGCAGAAGATGGCCCAAGTGCTTGGGTCCCTGCACCCACATTGAAGACCAGAAGACGCTCCTGGCTCCTGACTTTGGCCTGGCCCAGCCCCAGCCATTGCAGCCATTTGGAAAGTGAACCAGAAGACCTGGAAGACCTCTCTCTTTCTAACTTTGCTTTTTAAATAAATAAATCTTTTTTTTTTTCAAGAAGGCTTGCATCAGACATTGAATGCCAGCACCTCCAGAGCTATTGAGAAATAAATTTGTTTATATGTTACCCAGTTTGTGTTTTTTTTTAAAGGTTTATTTATTTGAAATGCAGAGTTACAGACAGAGAGGGAGAGACAGAAACAGAGATCATATATCCACTGGTTCATCCCCCAAATGGCCACAACAGCCAGGGCTGGGCCAAGCGGAAGCCAGGAGCCTGAAACTCCAACGGGGTCTCCCTTGTGGGTAGCAGGAATACAAGCACTTGGGTCATCTTTGCTGCTTTCTCAGGCACAAAAGCAGGGAATCGGAACAGAAACAGAGCAGCCAGAGGCTAAACCAACACTCTTAAGGGCAGAATCGCAGGCAGCAGCTTAACCCACTGTGCCTGTGCCACAAGGCAGGCCACTGTTTTGTGGTATTTTGTTATAGTAGCACTGTGGTGGAATGAGAAGGCCATGCTAAGATGGTTGCTGGCAAGCAAGCGTCAGTTACTCAGGAATGGCTTTGGAAACCATCTGGCAATGGAGCCTGCCTGGCAACAGGCTGTGATTGGTTAGGGCATAAACCGCCCCTTAGCTGAATTGGCTGCCTCAGCTATATAAGCTGCTGTACCAACTGAAATAAACGAGTCTATGGGCTGCTCGCCTCTGGCCCACTTTCACCCGACTCCCGGTGTCTGTGTGGTGACTCCGTGCCTCTTGTCCCCACCACGCTCCTCCTCTCAGAACAAATTCACAGCAACATAGCACAAATGAAGTAAGACAAGAATTGGTACTACAGAAACAGGGTGATGGCAATAAGGAAGGGGCTTTGGAACTGGGTCATGAGGAGAGGCAGGAAGAACTTGGAGGAGCAGGCTAGCAAGAGCCTGCATTGCTGTGAAGGCAGGGCTAAGGCTCTATGACATGGAAGGCTCAGAGACAGGCAGTGCTGTAGGGAGAGCCAGACGATGCCTGGAGATTCCCCCAAGTGCTTGGGATCAGAATGTTGGCAGCAATATGGATGGGAAATGCTCCTGAGGTGTTTGGTGGAAATGAGGTATATTTTACTGGAAACTGGAGGAAAGGCTGTCTTTGTTATAAAGTGACCAAGAACTTGGCTGAATTGTGTCTGTGTTCTACTGCTTTGTGGAAGGCAGAATTTTCCAAGTGATGAATTTGCATGTTTGGCCGGAGAATCTCTAAGCAACAGTGTTGAAGGAGCTGCAAAGTCTCCCCTCAACTACTTCTGGCAAAATTCAAGAAGAGACAAACAAATGGGGCCAGCACTGTGGCGTAGCAGGTTAAGCCACTGCCTGAGATGCCAGCATCCTGTATGGATGTCGGTTGGAGTCCCAGCTGCTCCACTTCAGATCCAGCCCCCTGCTAATGCATCTGGGAAAGCAGCAGAAGATGGCCCAAGTGCTTGGGCCCCTGTCATCCACATGGGAGACCCAGATGGAGTTCCAGGCTCCTGGTTGTGGCTTGACCCATCTGTGGCTGTTGGAGCCAGTAGATGGAAGATCCCTCCCTCCCTCCCTCCCTCCCTCCCTCCCTCCCTCCCTCTCCCTCTCCCTCTCCCTCTCCCTCTCCCTCTCCCTCTCCCTCTCCCTCTCCCTCTCACTATAACTGGCTTTCAAATAAATAAATCTTGAGAGAAAGAGAGAGACAAACAAGTTAGACAAAACTTTTAGTCAAAGGGGAAGGAGAACTTAAAGATCTGGAAAGGTCTCAGCCTGGCTAGGTTGCAAAGTCTAAAAAAGTGCATCCCAGAGAGAACATCAAGGGTGTGGCCAAGTGACCACTTGACAAGGAGACCAGTACAGAAAGAAGGAAGCCAGATGCTGCTCAACAATACCAGGGCCCTCTCATCACAGGCTGAGTGTCAAGGCCTGCGACATGGAACTATGCCCAACGTGGGGTCTCAGCATCTCCAGGACCTCAGCATTCACTGCCCTGTACTGTCTCAAGTCTCTGCTTGCTACATTTGGATAACACACTCCCTGGCCAGGTTGGCTATGGTTTAAGTGAGCCTGGCTGCAGCGCAGGCTGTAAGACTTGGCAGCACCCTTGTAATGCTAACTGGGCAATGCAGGAGCTGTGCAGGCATGATTACCTCCACTTAGATTTCAAAGGAGGCCTCAGAAGAGCCTTGGGGCCTGGGCAGAGAAGAACTCAACCGATGTGGTATAAGTAGGCAGCTCGTTTAGGTCTTTGTGAGCTGAAGTCCGTGCAAGCCTCACAGTGTAGCCACCCCTTTAACTAGCAATCAAAATGTCCTCCCAGACAGCTTCATGCATGCTAAAGCACCAGCCTCTACCTCAAAAGACAGACTGGAGACAGGAGATGGCCTTCTGCTGCAGACCTCGGCTGGGGGTGCTACTCATTTGTTCTCTCTCCATGCCTCCCCTTTTGGGTAACCCTCTGGCCCATTCATGATGGGTAGTTCTTCATGTGGGGCAGCCTACACTCACACGTGAATGCATGTTGTCTCACTGTTAAACCCTGTTCCTACTTGAGCAGCTTACAATGTCTTCACTTGGAATTCTTATCTGTGAGAAGCAAGAATCTGGAACAGAAATTACCATGCTCATGTACACGTCACTGGGGCAGGGCCAAGGCAAAGTCCCAACCAGTGTAATGCTTAATGGAGCCCTCGAGGCAGGACTGTCCCTGAGACCCCTCCCCAGAACTGCAGAGCCACCAGCATGCAACACTAGCCTGGGAGAGCCAAGAACCAAGAGAGCCAAGAGGCACAAGAACACAGCCTGTGAGAGCTGTTTTGTGGGCTGTGCCCAGAAGGCAGGACATGGAGGCAAAGTTTACCCTCAAGCCCAAGATTCAAGGTCATTTGTCTTCTTGGGCTTTGGACTTACCTGGGACCAGTTTCTTCTTTCCTATGTTTCCCCTTGGAATGAGAATGTTCATTCTATGCCTGCTCCACTGTTGACTTTTAGGAGCATGCAACTGGTTTGATTTCATAGGCTCACGACTACAGACTAACTTGTCTCAGGATGAATTGTACTCTGAGTCTCCCCCAAATCTGATTTAGGTGAGACTCTGGACTTCAGACTTTTGAGTTGGTGCTGGAAAGAGTTAACTTCTGGAGCCATTGGGATGGAAAGACTGTATTTTGCATGTGACAAGGACATAACTAGGGAAGCCAGGGTGGAATGCCATGGTCTGAATGCCTCCCAAAATTTTTATGTTAAAACTGTATTTCCTTTATGGGAGCATTTTGGGGAACTGATTAAGTCTCTGTCTGCATTTGTGGATTAGTGCTTATAGTAGCATTGGCGGGAATTAGCTCGGGTCTTTTTTAGTTTCCAGCCTTTTTCTCCAGTTGAAACCAAGCCCATTCCCAATGGCTTTAATGCAGACTTTCTTAGGCCCAGTATTTCTCCTTCTGCGTACAGCTCCCATCTTCACTGTGGTGATTACAAGTCAACTCATTATGAAAGACCAGTCACTAAATCAAGGGAGTAAAGGGTCAGGTTGGTGGACTCCAAACTGCAGGATCAGAATTCATTATGGGGTGGGCGTTGTGACGCACCAGGTTAAGCTGCCACTTGCTGCACTAGCAATCCTTACCAGCATGCCAGTTTGAGTCCTGGCTGTTCTGCTTCTGATCCAGCTTCCTGCTAACGTGCCTGACAAAGAAGCAGAGGATGGCCCAGGTCCATGGGTCCCTGCCTTCCATGTGGGAGACACAGATGGAGTTCCTGGCTCTTGGCTTCAGCCTGGCTTAGCCCCAGCCATTGCAGCCATTTGGGGAGTGAACCAGTGGTAAGATCTTTCTTTTCCTCTTTCCTCCTCCTTTTCTGTAACTCTTTCAAATAGATAGATAAATGAATAAATCTTTTAAGAAATCCATGCAATTGGGCCAGCGCTGTGGCACAGCGGGTTAAAGCACTGGCATATAGTGCCGGCATCCCACATGAGCGCCAATTCTAGTCCAGGCTGCTTCTCTTCCCATCCAGCTCTCTGCTATGGCCTGGGAAAGCAGTGGAAGATGGCCCAAGTGCTTCAGCCCCGCACCCATGTGGGAGACCCAGAAGAAGCTCCTGGCTTCAGATCGGCGCAGCTCTGGCCATTGCAGCCACCTGGGGAGTGAACCAGCGGATGGAAGACTCTGCCTCTACCTCTCTCTGTACCTCTTTCAAATAAATAAAATAAATCTTTTTTAAAAAATCCATGCAATTATAAGGCTGAAGTGAATCCCAAGATAACCAGGCCAGCAGCCTGTGCAGCACATTTCAGTGTCCCGGCAGCAGCCTGGCCAAATGGCCGTTCAGGCTCTCTCTCCAACACACTCCTAATGCACCCATGTAGAAAGCCAGTATTATGGTGTCCACTGATAGCATGGGGTGCGCTCAGAGGTCATGGACACCTTGCCATATTGTTCCCCAGCCCTGGCTGGCAGAATTTGGATCCTGCCTTAGCCCAAGCTCTTCAATTTTCTGCTAATTCTGTGAACTTCTCTACAATGTTACAATGAAATCCCCCTTCTGCTTCAGATTTGAGCTGATTTCTGTTAACTGGAGGGGACAAGAAGTTTTTTTAAACTAAATGGGGCTGTTGGCAGCTGCAGTAGGGACTGGCCTCTCTGCATATCAGCTACCTGCATGGACTATTGGTCACTGGTGACTGGGTTCCTGCCCTAGGACTCTAGGGCACAGCTGGGATTTTTGTCACCATGGAGCCAAGATGACTGCTGGACATACGGGGCACACCCTGTACAGAAGCAGCAATGGAACAAAATATGTACTAATCTTTCCACAAATATTCTCTGTGGTCTAATATGCATAATTTATTGTAATACTATTTTTCCCATATGCTCCGAGCAAATGACTTGGGCATATTTCCAACCTTCCTCTTGTTACAGAGTATTTCAGGCATCTAATACAATGTAGAGGATAATACTGCCAACACACTGACCAAACTTACAAAAAAAAAATTATTTATGTTCTCTGGGTATCTCTCCCTAATTGAGTATCTACCACTAGTAATCACTATTCTGAATTGGGTCTATTATTCCTACAAGTCTTTATACCTTTTCAAGCATATTTCAAGCATTATATATTTCCAAGTAACACAGAGAATTATCTTTACTATTTAAACCTATTTGTGATGGAAGCCGGCACCACGGCTCCCTAGGCTAATCCTCTGCCTGCAGTGCCGGCACACCGGGTTCTAGTCCTGGTCGGGGCACTGAATTTTGTCCTGGTTGCTCCTCTTCCAGTCCAGCTCTCTGCTGTGGCCCGGGAGTGCAGTGGAGGATGGCCCAAGTGCTTGGGCCCTGCACTCTATGGGAGACCAGGAGGAAGCACCTGGCTCCTGGCTTCAGATTGGCGCAGTACGCCGGCCGTAGCGGCCATTTCGGGGGTGAAGCAACAGAAGGAAGACCTTTCTCTCTCTCTCTCTCCCCCCCACTAACTCTGCCTGTCAAAAAAAAAAAAAAAAAAAAAAAAAAAACCACAAAAAAAAACACAAAAACTATTTGTGATGGTGTAACACATATGCTCCTGAACGGTTTTCCTATACAGTTTAATGCTGATGATGCTCCACTGTGTATATGCACCTCTATTTATCCTTTCTCTTGCTTATGGGCAGTTATTTCCAACATTTTGTTACTTTGTGCAATGACATTACAAACATGTCTCTTGCACAAGAATTTCTCTAGGGTATATACTTGGACTAAAGTTAGCTGGTGTAGATTACACACATCTCACTTTTACTCCTTTTTAAAAAATACAGGATGAGAGGTAGGTGTTTGGTGTAGTAGTTAAGACATTGCT
Source organism: Oryctolagus cuniculus (assembly GCF_964237555.1). NCBI lineage: Eukaryota > Metazoa > Chordata > Mammalia > Lagomorpha > Leporidae > Oryctolagus > Oryctolagus cuniculus. Next base: position 54,914,712 of record NC_091444.1, read on the forward strand.
TGGGACACCTGCATCGTAGATCAAAGTGCCAGGGTTAAAATACTAGATCCGGGGCCAGCACTGTGGCGTAGCAGGTAAAGCTGCTGCCTGCAGTGCCATAATCCCATTTGGGCACTGGTTCAAGTCCTGGCTGCTCCACTTCCAATCTAGCTCTCTGCTATGGCCTGGGAAAGCAGTAGAAGATGGCCCAAATGCTTGGGCCTCTGCACCCATGTGGGAGACCCAGAAGAAACTCCGGGCTTCGGGTCAGCGTAGCTCCAGCTGTTGAGGCCATTTGGGAGTGAACCAGCTGATGGAAGACCTCTCCCTCCCTCCCTCTCTCTCGTTCTCGCTCTCTCTCCCTCTTTGTAACTCTGCCTTTCAAATAAAATAAAGCTTTAAAAAAAATCCTAGATCTGGCCGGCGCCGCAGCTCAATAGGCTAATCCTCTGCCTGAGGCGCCGGCACACCGGGTTCTAGTCCTGGTCAGGGCGCCGGATTCGGTCCCAGTTGCCCCTCTTCCAGTCCAGCTCTCTGCTGTGGCCCAGGAGTGCAGTGGAGGATGGCCCAAGTGCTTGGGCCCTGCACCCCATGGGAGACCAGGAGAAGCACCTGGTTCCTGGCTTCGGATCAGCGTGGTGCGCCGGCCGCAGCACGCTGGCCGCGGTGGCCACTGGATGGTAAACCAATGGCAAAAAGGAAGCCCTTTCTCTCTCTCTCTCTCACTGTCCACTCTGCCTGTAAAAAAAAGAAACAAAAAGAAAAAAAATCCTAGATCTGCCCTCTTTTCCAGCTTCCTGATAATGCACAGACTGGGAGGCAGCAGTTGATGGTTCAAATAGCCATCATGCCGGAGACCCAGATGAAGGGCCTGGCTTCTGGCTCCAGCTCTGGCTGTTATGGGGCATTTGGCTAATAAACCAGCAGATGCGAGCTGTCTGTCACCTCTCTCTCTCTCTCTTTCTCTGCCTCTCGAATACATATTTTTAAGAAACTTAATGAAGTAAATCCCCAGCAGTCAGCAGGCGGTGATGAGGCTGGCTGCTTCCCAGCTGAAGAGTGCCTCCTGCAGAGTGAGGCTGAATCAACACGTCTCCTCTGTGTAAACAGCACGTACCTGGGCTACAGGACAAGCCGCCTGCCGCAGGAATTAGAGAATCCTCCCCTCCTGTGGAGGAGGAGCAGGCAGAGCGCTGGTTGTGCAGATGTCAGGGAAACAACTAGAGGAAGATTTTTCAGAGGAGAGGAGCCAGGAGACCTGCTTTTGTCCCACACCTATTTTCACTGACGGGCATGGCTTTGAGCAAGTCTCTGCCTCTCTGCGTTTCTGTCTTCCCTTTATAATAGTTTGTCATCTTGCCACACAATGATTAGAATCAAGTAAAATGCTTCAGTTGGGAAAAAAGCCCATAAGGCAACTTAAAGTCACAGCAGCATATTAGATATTGTCACCTGCCTTTTCTGAGATTAACAATTTAATGGTTTGATTCTGAAAGGAAAAAAACAGTAATGCAGTTTTCACTCTGGATTAGAAGAATGTACAAGACCCCATGACTACTCAAAGACAACTGTTTTCACAAGAGGAAGTGAAACTGACATGGCAGGTTGTCTTGACACTGATCCTGTCAATCACTTGCTACGCACATCAGAAGGCCTCTCTAAGGTGGTTTTTCACACTTTGCACACAGCTGATTTGTGTTTCTCAAGCATGCCATGCATCAAAGAGAATATTTTCACAGGAGTGAACGAAACAAGCGAGCATGCATTAAATATGCCTAAAAACTACCAGGATGTTTTCTAGGAATAGACGTAGAGTTTGACATGGGTTTCTCTTTGAGGTACTGACACATGCTGCTGGTCCTTGGGATGTAACTGTTCAGAGCAACTTGTTCCTAAGTAGTCGAGGTGGCAGTGGTGAAGGGTAGGACAGGAATGGAGGCCAGTGGGGATCAACTCCACCTTTTCATGACAGCTAAACAAGCCACAGCCGACCTCTGACCTCTGAAGCTCCTCCCGTGCAGAGTGGCAGCACTCTGAGCAAGGCAGTCTGCCAGGGGACTGGCTCTGGTTATTCCTCCTTTTCAACCAGATAGGCAAAATCTAACCAGGATAAGGTGTTAAAACCACAGAAAAAATGGACACATGGTCCAGCTCACCAACAAAGTCTTGACAAGCAATAGGGAAAGATAAAAAAACAGCACCCAGGGGCCGGTGCTGTGGTGTAGTGGGTAAAGCCTCCGCCTGCAGTGTTGGCATCCCATATGGGCACTGGTTCATGTCTCAGCTGCTCCACTTCCAATCCAGCTCTCTGCTATGGCCTGGGAAAGCAGTAGAAGATGGCCCAAGTGCTTGGGCCCCTGCACCCACATGGGAGACCTGGAAGAAGCTCCTAGGTCCTGGCCACTGCCGCCATCACCATCGCCATCACCATCACCATTTGCTGGAACAGAACTCGGTCAGGAAAGCTCTCGCCTTTCGCCTGCTCGACCCCAGCCCTTTCACTTGGCTAACTCCCAAAACCTCCTTTTGGAAGTGCACCCTGACCTCTGGGCTGAGTTTGCTGTCCTGCTGTGTTCTTTATCCTCTGTTACAGTCAAGTGTCTTTGTCTTAGGCAGTTTTGTGCTGCCTTAACAGAATACCTGAGACTGGGTAATCTAAGGACAGAAATGCACTTCTCAGAGTTCTGGAGGCTGGGAATCCAAGATCCAGGTGTTGGCATCTGTTTTGTTGTTTTTGTTTCTGTTTTCCAAAGAAACCTTTTATTTAATGAGTACAAATTTCATAAGTACATCTTTAGGAATATAGTGATTCTTCCCACCATACCCATCTTCCCATCTCTACCCCACTTCCTCCTCCCTCTCTCATTCCCAGTCCCATTCTCCATTAATATTCATTTTCAATTAACTTATACACAGACCAACTCTATATTAAGTAAAGATTTCAAAAATTTGCAAACATACACACCAAAAAAACCCTGAGAACAAGTTTTACAGTTAACTCTTATAATACAACTCATTGAGGACAGAGGTCCTGCATGGGGATTAAGTGCACAGTGACTCCTGTTAATTTAACAATTAACACTCTCATGTATGACATCAGTGATCACCTGAGGCTCTTGACATGAGCTGCCAAGGCTATGGAAGCCTTTTGAGTCCACAATCTCTGTCAGTATTTAGACAAGGCCATAAGCAAAATGGAAGTTCACTCCTCCCCTCAGAGAAAATTACATCATTCTTTGATGACCACTTTTTTTCCTGGGGTCTCTCTCACAGAGTTCTTTCATGTAGAACATTTTTTGCCACAGTGTCTTGGATTTCCATGCCTGAAATGCTCTCACGGGCTTTTCAGCCAGACCAGAATGCCTTAAGGGCTGATTCTGAGATCAGAGTGCTGTTTAAAGTGATTGTCTGTAAGTCCAGTGTGTGGACTCTGGCATCTCCTTTCTTTTCTTTTTTAAAATTTATTTATTTGTTTGAAATTCAGAGTTACACATACAGAAGAGAAGTAAAGAGATAGAGAAAGGGAGGGAGGGAGGGAGGGAGGGAAGGAGAGAGGGAGGGAGAGGGGGTCCTCCATCCGATGGTTCACTCCCCAGTTGGCCTCAACAGCCGGAGATGCACTGATCAAAAGCCAGGAGCCAGGAGCCAGGAGCCTCCTCCGGGTTTCCCATGTGGGTCAGGGACCCAAGGACTTGGGCCATCCTCTACTGCTTTCCCAGGCCAAAGCAGAGAGCTAGATCGGAAGCGGAGCAGCTGGAACTAGAACCAGCACCCATATGAGATGCCGGCACTTCAGGCCAGGGCGTTAACCCGCTGCGCCACAGAGCCAGCCCCAAGACCCAAATGGCATCTGTTTTCTAGTGAGGCCCTTCTTGCTGCAATCATGCCTGAGGTCTCTGACTCAGACTCCTGGGGCTACCTGCTGGAGGGCTAGCATGGGCCAATCCTCCTGGTGGACCAGTGTGCACTGTCTCTTTTTCAATTCTTAAAGTTTTACTCATCTATTTTTATTTATTTGAAAGAGACAGAGACACAGAGAGAGATTGATCCCCTTCATCTGCTGGTTCACTCCTCAAAAGTCTTCAACAGGGCCTGGAGCTGTGGCACAGTGGGTTAAAGCTCCGGCCTGCAGTTATGGCATCTCTCCCGGCATCCCATATGGGTGCCAGTTTGTGCCCTGGCTGTTCTACTTCTGATCCAGCTCCCTGATAATGTGCCTAGGAGAGCAGTGATTGGGCCCCTGCAACTCACATGGGAGATCTTGAAGAAGCTCCTGGCTTTGGCTTGGCCCAGCCATGGTCACTGCAGCCATTTGGGGAGTGAACCAGCAGATGAAGACCCCTCTCTGTCTCTACTCTCTCTGTAACTCTACCTTTCAAATAAATAAAATAAATCTTAATTTAAAACAGTCTTCAACAGTCAAGGCCAGGCCAGGCTGAAGCCAGGATCCTTGAATTCCAACAGGGTCTCTCCTGTGGGTTTCAGGGACCTAAGCACTTGAACCACCACCTACTGCCTCTCAGGGTGTACACTAGTAGCAAGCTAGATTGAAAACAGAACAGGGAATCAAACCCAGGCACTCCAACATGGGATGTGGGCTTCCCAGGTGTGTATCTTAACTTCTGTGCCAAATTTCCACTTCCCCTCTTCTTAAAAAATATTTTAAAAATTTATTTGAGAGGAAGAGGCACAGAGATGGAGCTCCCACTTGATGCTTCACTCTTGCAATAGCCAGGGCTGAGCCAGGCTGACGCCAGGGTGGCAGGGACCCAAGTACTTGAGCCATCACTTGCTGCCTCCCAGGCTGTACACCAGCAGGAAGCTGAAATCAGAAGCAGCTCTCGGACTCAAGCACAGGCACTCCGACACGGAACGCTGGCATCTCAAGCAGCATCCTAACCTCTGTACCAAATGCTCACCCCTTTCCCTCTCTTTGGACAGGAGTCATGGGGCCCATCAGCTTCAGTGTCTGGGTAGGGCATCCACAAAACAAGCAGGCTCTGAAGAGGTCCATCTCTCTCCTGCTTTGCCAATAGAGTCTCTGGGTTGTACTCAGTGATATGACCAAATGTTCCCTCTGCTTAGTGGAGCCTTGTATCCTAGGGGTAGGGAGGTGGAAAATGAAAACCTAGTCTTTATCAGGAAGGCTGCTGGGCATAACAGCATCTGAGACCCTCCATCATTTTCACCAGTTCCAAGTGTACCAGGCGAGTTCATCGGGGAGGTCACCTTAGTCTCAGATGGACACAGTAAGCCCTCCCATGAGCTGCCTATTTAACATGTGCAGTGGCCTTTCCATGGCACTCCCTGTCTCCCTTTGCTGATTTCTCTGCCGTGCACTTATTAACATGTTCAGATGTTTAAGGACTAGTTTACTTATTCAAATCACTTTTGACCTTCTGACTTACCATGGGCCTGCCTCCTCTACTCAAATGTAAATTCTGCGAAGACTTCCTCCTCTGTACCTGCTTTCCATTCTTTGCTGTACTCATAGGACTTAGAAGGTACAGTGAGGAGAAGCAACAGCACAGAGAGAGCAACTGTGAGGAGAAAGAGAAAAGCAGACTCCAAGGTGCACGTCACAGCGAGCCATGGAGGGCTCTGGGGGAAGCCAGGGCAGGGACAGCGCAGGCTTGCCTGGGCTCTGGGCCTCTCTGCAGATGTCTCAGCTGAGCTGCCAGGGTTTTTACTTTAAAGCACAGCCAGTGCCCAACCTCCGGGTTACCAGAGCTTGGGAGTGGAGAAAAAAGGTGGCCAGGAGGATTGAGTAAAACAGAAATGAAACCCCCCTGCCTTGGCTACAGACTGTGACAGATGCCCCGACGTCGTCGACACTCAGCAACAGACTGGTGCTAGCAGTGTCAGGTCAGATCTTTAAGCATTAGGGAACAAAGGAATCATAAACAACAGGCGAAACTGCAACTGCCTGAATCCAGAAGGAATGAGTCACCCAGGCCAGTGTGGTGCCGGCGGGTCTGCTGTAGTATCGCAGGCTGGCGGGATGAGCAGCTGAAGGAATGGTGTGCAGCAGTGGTCCCTAGTAAGGAATGCGACACATGAAGGCCTGTGGTACACAGAGAGACTGCGCATTTCACACAGTGATTTCTGTTCTGCCCCCAGCTTCACATCTGTGCCTTGAAGCATGGGCTTCCCTGCCTTACAATCTCATCTGCTTTGCCAGGGGACCAGCAACTCCCTCTTCTACTGATGCTCAGCTCTGGGTCACACCCCCGCAGATGTCACCTCCTAACTTGGCAGGTCCTGTGCCCTTCCTCCACTTGCCCAACTCCATTCATGAAACCGGTAGTGCCAACTGCAGCTAGGGGTGGAGCATCCTTGGGACTAGTGCTGCAGCCTCCCCTGCCCCTCCCCATCCCCTGCCTGACGGGCATCCCAGCCAGAGGGCCAGGGCCAAGGCCAGGGACTGCTAAATGCTGCTTCTGCTTCATGACTGCCCTGGGTCTCCCAATTCCCATACAACAGGCTCTGTCATGTGTCATTCAAGAGGCTGTAGACTCTGGCTCCCATCATCCTTGTTTACTCACTGCTGAGTATTTTCACATCTCCAAGTCTGGGCACATGCTGGTCCCTCTGCTTGGAAGGCCCCTGCTCATGTGTGTGGCTTGAAAAGGCCTGTTAAGGTTACAGCTACAGACAGACCTGCTCCCAGGAAGAATCAATGTTCCCCCGAGCTCCGCACACTGAGAAAGTCCCAGTGCGGGACAGGTGAGCTCTTCTCGCACCTGGATTCCCCTTTACATTACGAGTTCTCTGGAGGGTACTCCTGTTTCACATGCATCTCCCCATCACCAGCACCTAAACTATTTGGTGCAAAGAGTGTAGGTGCTCATCACATTGCAGACGATTACACATCTTACAACCATATGGTTTACACACACTCTTTTAGGAACACAACTTCACTGCAGCAATATGCATGTACTGAAGAAGCCCTCCTACAGCATCCAGAGATTAAGGTGAATGAGGTTTCGGGGTGGGCACTGTGGGCAGTGCACTAAGCTGCCACTCAGGACACCCACACCCCATAATGGAGTGCCTGGTCCAGGGGCCAGCTACTCCAATTCCGTTTAGCTTCCTCTTCATGTGCCTGGGAGATAGCAGATAATGGTTCAAGTAGTTGGGTCTCTGCTATCCACACGTGAGATCCAGATTAGATCCAGATTGAGTTCCTGGCTCCTGGCTTTGGCCTCACTTCATCCCAGCTATTGCAGGTATTTGGGGAGTGAACCAAGGAATGGGAAAAAAAATATGGAAAAAAAATCTCTCCCTCGCTGTCACTCTACTTTTCAAATAAATACATAAATCTTTACTTTAACAAATATGAATGAGGTTGGAACAGTAATACACAGGACAATACTCAAGAAAGGGCAACAACCTCAAGAGCCATGGTGAGGACTAGAACACCCTGTGACAGCAAATCCCTTGACTCAATTTGCTTAATAAAAATGTCCCAGAGTCCAAGCCAGTAATCAGTGTCATGCGGGGCATGACCAACCTGTCCACCATCTCTGTTCTGGCCGCTCCAGCAATGCCCAGAGCTCGAGCCTGAGTCTGGCTAGGCCACGGTGGGGGAGAAGGCAGGAAAGCCTGCCCCCAGCCTTCAGAAACAGCTCTGTTCCCTGCTTTGCTTCCCACACCCCTCTCAATGTCTCCTTGCTCTTGCCTGCCTGTTTTCTAGTCCCCTTTCTCCTACCTGGACCTTAATTCTTGGTAGAAGTCTCTCTATTTGACATAGGTATGTGACAGGATACTAGAAGCAGTAAAAAACAGGGCTGGGATGATGGGTTTTTCATGCTAACACCTTTCAAAGTAGTTGTAGAGGGCCCAAATAAGGGTTTTTGGAAGAATTTAACATTTTCCCTCCCTATTCCTATTGATGGCTGTCCCTTCCTGTGGAGGTGACTGTGAGAGGGGAGTAGAGAAGGCCTCACAGCCACACAGGAGACCCGAGCGAGCACCAGGAGGAGTAGCAGGAAGCTACGAGAGCAGGCTCTTCCTCCACACTGGGCCTGTCTGCTGGGGGAGAAATGGCACCCAGACCCCCGAGGAGGACCTAAAGCATTTCTCCTGTTTCTGGGGGGCCTTGCCACAGTCTCACAGGGATGTCACACCAGAGGGGTCAACCTGGCCATCCACAGCAGCACGGGATGCGCCAGGCTACAGAGAGCCAATCTGGCCATCCAGGAAGAAGTTGTGGGAGGGATCTAAGAAAAAGGGGAACACACCCTACCTCTGGGGGGAGAAGCACCTGTCCAGTCCCTGGGGGCGGGCCGCTGCACGGTTATGCACTTTCTTCTCTTCCACGCCTCTCAGCCACTTTCACCTGCCATTTGCACATGGCTGTTCCTTGGTTCGTTAAAAAAGTCCCCACCACCCACCTAAACCGCTGCCACGACACTCCCAGAGAGGACACCAGTCGTCACCACGCTCCTTTCTGTCTCAGAATAGCAGCTCTGCAGGTAGCATGTGAGAATTAGGGAGGATCACGCATAGGCTGCAGCAGCCTACCGCCGGCACTAACAAGGCCTTCCTGTCCCTCGCTGAACCTGGGCTCCCGGCCCTGTCTGCTCCTCTTAGACGGGCCCCTGGTGACTCACTGGCTGGTACCCATGACCCTCAGGGCTACAGCAATCAATGGCTTCTCCGCAGCTGCACAGAGGTCCTCACTTCTCTTGGGCACCCAGGACCCATTCCAAATAAGCACCAGGTCTTCAAAGCCCCTGCCCATCTGCATGAGCCCTGCCTGTTCGAGTTCCAGCAGCAAAGCGGAGTGCGCTCCAGCTACCATTTGACCTAACAAAAGCTCCTTGGCAATTAAAGTAATTCGGAATGCTCCAGCCAGCTTACTGAACTGATCTCTTTTTAAGTACCCATAGTTTTCTCTGCAGTCATTTTTCTTTCAGCCGCTTTCCTTGCCCCTATTTCCTTCTCTACATGGAAACTGCATTTGTCTTTTCACTTCTGATCATTTATTTAAGACCTCTGCCTTATTTTTCAGAGGAGTTTAGCCAGCTACTTACAGCCTTGCCAGTAGTATTATCCTGTATTTGATTGCTTCATTTTTCTTCTCAAATACATATTTAGCTTCTCTGACTTTCATTTAAAATACACTTGTTAGTTAGTCATCATTGATGGGATATGTCTGCAGTATTCTTGGTGTATTAAAGAAGTTAAATTTTGGTTTCTGGCCCAAGAAAACTGAAAAAGTCATTTCTCTTCCTGAATAGTAAAAACCTCGATACCTGAATCCATCTAGAGTTAATAAAAATACCCAATAAAAGGGAAATCAGAAACACTAGACAGTAGTGCATGCTCATTAAGGTGTCCTGAGAACAAAAAACAGATGTTGTTTCAAAAATAAATGAAAAGGGTAATCTTCTGATACTCATTATCAATTATTCTCCCCTCTGGAAGAGGGACAAAAACAGGACAAACAGCAAAATGTGACAGTGAGATGTGGCCAGAAATACATACGAATCTGGAGGTTCTGGACTTGCATCGCCTTAGCCATCTGGCTGCCTCCCCCTGTAAGTGGTAGCTGTGTGGTAAGTGTGACTGTGTACTGCATTACACACAATCATTGCTCAAGTCCCAAGTGCTCCTGTCCTCCTAGGGTAAGTACGGCACCTGCCTTCCCTGGGATCCAGGGCTAGTGTTCCCATCTGATGTTCCCCCATTTCAAAGAATGCATTCAGACTTGAGGGACTGGAGGATTTGTCAGCTTTACTTGAAAACTCTAAAAGGCGGGCAGGTGCTGCTGTGGCCCAGCAGGTTAGGCAGCTGCTCGAATTCCATATGAATTATGGTTTGAGCCCCAGCTGCTGTGCTTTCAATCAAGCTCCCTGCCAGTGTGCCTGGGAAAGCAGAAGACAGCCCAAGTACTCGGGCCCCTGCAGCCATGTGGGAGACCCAGATGCAGTTCTGGGCTCCTGGCTGTTGCCACCATTTGGGGGAGTGAACTAACAGATGGAAGATCTCTTTGTTTCCCTCTCTGTTATTCTGCCTTTAAAATCAATCAATCAATCAATCTTAAAAAAAAAAAAAAAACCTGTAAGAAGGATATGGGGGCTGGTGCCGCGGCTCACTAGGCTAATCCTCTACCTGCGGCGCCGGCACACCGGGTTCTAGTCCCAGTCAGGGCACCGGATTCTGTCCCGGTTGCCCCCTTCCAGCTCTCTGCTGTGGCCCGGGAGTGCAGTGGAGGATGACCCAAGTGCTTGGGCCCTGCACCCCATGGGAGACCAGGAGAAGCTCCTGGCTTCAGATCGGCGCAGCGCTGGCTGTGGCGGCCATTTGGGGGGTGAACCAACGGAAGGAAGACCTTTCTCTCTGTCTCTCTCACTGTCCACTCTGCCTGTCAAAAAACAAAAACAAAAAAAAAAAAAAAACAAAAAAAAAAAAACAAGGCTACGGGAAAAGCCCTTCTCTATATCTTTCTCTATATCTGCATGAGAAATGGGAACGGCAATCCTCCTCTCCCCCACTCCACCCTACTGGCAAAGGTCCTTTTGCAGTGCTGTTGCTCTCCAGCCAGCCATCCCCACAGGCTGCCTCTGGGCAATTTCATTTTAAGGAGGATGAGGAATGGGGTTGCAGCTGTGAGTGGGTGAAGGGGTCACAGGAAGTCCATTGTCCTAAACACGCCTAACAACCCCGTGGTGAGGCTACTCATTAACTAGCAGAGCCTCACAATAAAACCCAGCATTTACATGGACACCTACCATTTATCAAGTGGCACAGCCATCTCTTATCACGCCTGATAATTGCTCAAGGCCCAGCCTTCAAAAACAATGCACCCTCTATGCGTGTGGTGTCTTGTTTCTCAGTTACAGCCTCAATTGTTCCCACAGCAGCCACTGCAGGGGATGAGGCTGGATCAGAGGGTGGCATGCCTCCCTTCCCCCACCCCATGCAAAAACCGGGAGCCAAGAAGCCAGCCCAAGAGCGGGGTCCCCAGGCTGCAGCCTTGAGGTTTTCCTGTCCCACTGTGGGAAGCATCACACCTCGCTCATGAGCAGTTGACAGGACACGTTTTAATGGGGAACACTGGTGTAGCCTAGGAGGTCTTTGGCTCTGGTCGAGATGCGGCGGCCGTGTGCCAGGCCACAGAAAGAGAGGGCAGCCATGAGAGCTGGAGAGGTGGCCACCATCCCCTTTATCACTTGATCAACTTCAACATTTTGACACCTTAGCCCAAAATCCACGAAAAGGAGTAAATCCTTCTACGGGAAGGAGTCTTTTCCAGCCACACCTGTCATTTTCTCTCTCCTCTTGTTAGCTCCGAGGCTATTAAAAAATTGAACCAAAGCTCCCCAGTGCTGCTGCGTAGGCGCTAAGAGTGCACAACACATTTCAGCACCAGCCTTGGGGACAGACGCCATAAGGAAGGAGGGTTGGGGCGGGGGGGGGGGGGCGGGGGGGACAAAAACAAAAGCCTCGCTCTGTCTCCAGCCACCGCCAGAACCGCGTCCCGGGCTGCTGGGGAATCCGGAGGGCCCCGAAGGCACTCGCCAAAAAGATCTGCCCAATAAAACGGCCAACAAGCCCCTCCAGCGCCTTCGCGGAGGTCCTCCGCACCGGGGATGTCCCTGCGGGCAAACCGCAAACGCTCTGCAACCTATATAAGAAGAAGGGGGTCTCCCAGGAGCCTCCTCCAGCCCGAGCGAGGGGACGACCCGACCCCCGGGAGGTCCCTCAATGTGCGGGCAGGCGGGGAAGACCTGCTCTCGGGCTCCTCAAAGACTCGCCAGGAGGGTCCGGGGTTGGGAGCACCCGCACCTGGCGGCGCCAGAGTCCACCTGTGCGGCACCACGGAGGCCCGGCTCGCGGCCAGAAAACCACAGGTCTTTGTGTCGCGTGCGGCCACGGGCAGCTTTAGGACGACACAAGCGCCAAAACCCTTCCTCCAGTTCCAAAGACTTTTCCCGCGCGAGTTTCCCTTTTGTTCCCGGCCTGCCAAGCCCAAGAGAACGAGGGCTTGGGCAGTTCCCCGCGGTGCGCAAGGCGCCCACTTACCAGGAGCGGGGCGCGCGCGCCGAGGGCGCAGCTCACACGCGGGGCTCCTCTCCGGCCGGGGGCAAGCAGGCGGCGGGAACGCCGAGCGGCATCGCACCTCATCCGGCCGCGGGGCTCGGTGGCGAGCCGCGGCGCCTTCGGGCTCGCGGGGGAAACGCACGCCTCGCACCCTCGCCGCCCGTGGGGTCTCCGGGCCTCGTCACCGGCCCCGCCCCACGCCCCTCGCCGGGCAGGGCAAAGATGTCGCGAGGCCGGGGGTGGGCGCAGGTGGCCGACCCCGCCCTCCGGCCGGCTGGGGAGTAGGCGCCCGGACGCTGGACACTTCGCCTGCTCGGCCCCCTGCGCCGCGTCAGGCCCGGACGCGCTCCACCGCGGGCGACCCACTGCCCTCGCCTCCTTCGCCCCGCGTTGGTCGCGCCCACTCCGCAGCAGGGTCTCGCCCAGCGCCCGGGAGGGGCCGGGAAATCCCGCCCGCCGCCGCCGACGTCATTGGTGCGTCACGGGGCTCCCGCGCCGGGGCTCCGCGCGCTCCGCGCCCCCCGCCCTGCCTGGTGCGCGCGTCGCCCAGGGACCACGGAGGTGGGGCTGCGGCTGGGGGTAAGGAGACCACGGTCCTCTCGGGCTCCCGCGCCCTCAGAGCCAAGTACGGCGGGGCGCGGCGGATCCCCACCGTCGCCCTCGGAATTCCTCAGCTAGCGCGCCCCGCAGGTGCAGGAGAGTGGAGCAGCGCACTCATCCCTGTCAAATCCCGCGCTGACGTCGCTTGGCCGCGGGGAGGGAGGGCCGCACCAGCCCCCGCTGTGGGCGCGGGAGCGAGGTCGGCTCAGCCGAGGCAGGGCAGGGCCGCGGTGTGTGGTCGCCGGCGCGCGCCGTCCGATCCCCGCGGGGCGTGGACACCGGCTCCCTGGGGGAGTCCATGGCGACCCCCGGCTGCAGGTAGCGGCTGCCCGCCGGGGACCTCGGCCCTTGGGAACTGGAAGCGTTTTGTGATGGACGTGTTTGAAACCTCTCGATTTTCACAGACCCTTGCGTGTAGGGGAAGACAAGCCCCGTTTGTTTTCTAACTCTTGATAAGGCAATATGAAATCTTCAGAATAGAGGAGCGGTTGAAAACAGCACCACCACCTTTCAAGCAGGCTGTATGGCCAGTTTCTCTTAAATTTCGTTTTTATTAAAACAGCAGATCCTGACTGACATGTAGGGAATGCAGCTTGAGAACTCGCGTGCCTCGCTCACACGCGCCATAGGCCGCACGCGCGCCTCGCCGTGAGCGCCACGGGCGCACCTGCGTGCTGGGGAGAGGGCCCCGTGGAGTGGCGCAACGCCCCGACGCCTGGGCGCCTGGCGGACGCCAGTGCGCGATCTGAAAGGCTCACCACTGATTTTTTTGTTCATGGCTCCCAAGGGCCCATTTAAGACACGAGATTAAACCACGGTGAAATGACTTCGGCAGTACAGACCTTGATTTTTCCTGTTGCTTAGTCTTGTTCTTCGGCGTGATGTTTGCTCTTTCTATACTAGTTCCTTTAAGAACTCAGACCACACGCAGAGTCGAACGTGATTTAGAGATGTAGTTACAGGGTTCAGGAGAGAGATACTGTCTATGACAAAGGAATAAAGGATTCTTCGTAATTCTGAGCATAACAAGCGAGGTTCTTTATTCACAACCTTATTTTTCTTTTGGCTTTGAAGTGAAAAGTACTAGCGTCAAGATGATCTTACAGGGAGGCTGATAGTAATAAAATGAGACAAAATCACCAGGGAACTCATTTCCAAAGCCACAAAATGGCAGCAATGACCATACATTTTTTTTTCTCCACTCTTCTTCCTTTTTAATGGAAAGATGAGTAATCAGTGCTCAAGAAAATCTTTTGGGTGTCAGAGGTTCAAGTCCTGTTTGCTTCACTTCTGGTACAGCTTTCCTGAGCCTGGGAAGGCAGCGGAGGATGGCCCAGGTACTTGGGTCCCTGCAACCACGTGGAGACCCAGAGGAATCTCCTGGCTTTTATCTGGCCCAGCCTTGGCAGTTGGGGCCATCTGGGGAGTGCACCAGCAGGTGGAAGATCTGTCTCTCTCGTTCTGTCTCCCATCTGCCACCTCTGCCTTTCAAATAAACCTTTAAAAAAAAAAAGGTTGTGTATTCATATAGGAAAATGAGGAATTAACCAATTGCTATTATCTGAAAAAAATATGGAATTAAATTTACAGAATATTGGAAGCAGTCTGCTGTTTGCTTTGAAGGCCAGCACAAAATGACTTCTAGAAGAAAAGCAACAAGTTCATGAATTTCCAGTAACTTTGGCAACAGCCAGTATAAATGGTAACTTGTCTCCTTGAGAGATACCATTCCCAATATTTGTGATTTAGCTCCAAAAAGTCTTCCAATGTTGCTATTTCCTTGAGGTACCGAATTAATTTTAATTTAATTTCTTGATGTAGGTGTGCTTTCTAAAAGACTTTATCTTTAGTCCATCCTATGGGATCCTTAAAAAATTTCTTCCTTGGGGGCAGCATTGTGCCGGCATCCCACATGGGCACTGGTTCACATACTGGATGCTCCACTTCCAGTCCAGCTCCCTGCTAATGTGCCTGGAGAAAGCAGCAGTAAATGACCCAAGTGCTCAGGCCCTTGCCAACCAGGAGGGAGACCTGGTTGTAGCTCTTGGCTCCTGGTTTCAGATCGGCTTAGCCCTGGCCACTGGGGCCATCTGGGGAGTGAACCAGTGGATGGAAGATCTCTCCTCTCCTCTCCTCTCCTCACCTCTCCTTCCCTCCCCTCCCCTCCCCTCCCCTCCTGAACTCTTTCAAATAAATAAATCTTCAAAGAACATGTTTGGGAGCCTCTGCTGTGGCCTGGGAGGGCAGTGGAGGATGACCCAAGCGCTTGGGCACCTGCACCCGCGTGGGAGACCAAGAAGAAGCACCCGGCTCCTGGCTTCAGATCAGTGCAGTGCCAGCCGTAGTGGCCATTTGGGGAGTGAACCAACAGAAGGAAGACCTTTCTCTCTGTCTCTCTCTCATTGTAACTCTACCTGTCAAAAAAAAAAAAAAAAAGAATAACATGCTTGATAATCATCAAACATAACGATTCTCTTTGTTGTAAACCTCTGAAACCTTCCCCCATATACAACAAAGAGGCTTTACATCTGTTGATCCTCTCCCTGAAATGTGCAGAGTCCAGCACAACACGGAGGCAGTCTTACAATGTGCGTGCAGGCTCACTCGCAGCTCTTTCATCTCCCCGTCAGTCCACTTCATATGTGTTGCAGCCTGACCAAAGAACAATGTCATAATCCTCAAATGCGGGTGTTAGGACTTCATGAATACACTGTGGCGTTAATTCCGCCCCCGCCTCTGCGCAGGACCTATTGTGAAATCATGAATAATTAACAGCCTTTTCTCTTCCTGAGGACGATTCATAGTTCCCTTTTTGTGTTCTTTTACCCTGCAAGAAATTTTTCATAGGTCGTCTCCCCTATTTTCTGCTTCGATTGCTTCATCTTCACAATGGAAATCGTTGACGTCATCATCTTCATTGTCAGCAGGTGGACCTAAGACACCTTCCTAGTTCTACTCAGGAGCGCCCCTCATCATGATGTCAGTATCTGGTTTCAGCCTGAGAGCTCCAAGCTTAGCTTCATTCTCTGCAGGTTCACCTTTACTGTTGAGTCCCCCAGTAACTTTTGGTGCCCTGGCAGCTCCCTGAGAAGCTCTGAGATCCAGCACAGTATCATCCTCTGAAAGTGTAGTGGCTGATTTTCCTATGCAGCCCATTTTATGATGACAGGAGAGCTATTCTTGAAGCACGTGAGTAAGCAGTTTTCCTTCAGGGGGAAAAAACCCCTGAAGTGCAGCAGAATCAGCCGCAGGTGCAGGGATTGCCTTTTTTTTTTTTTTTTTAAAGATTTATTTTATTTATTTGAAAGAGTTACAGAGAGAGGTAGAAACAGAGAGAGAAGTCTTTCATCCGCTCGTTCACTCCCCAGATGGCCGCGATGGCCGGAGCTGCGCCGATCTGAAGCCAGGAGCCAGGAGCTTCTTCCAGGTCTCCCACGGGGGTGCAGGGGCCCAAGGACCAGGGCCATCTTCTACTGCCTTACCCAGGCCATAGCAGAGAGCTGGATTGGAAGAGGAGCAGCCAGGACTAGAACTGGCTCCCATATGGGATGCTGGCGCTTCAGGCCAGAGCTTTAACCCACTGCCCCACAGTGCTCCCCCCCCTTTTAAAAGAAAGTTATATAGGTACCGCATACTGCATTTAAATTTCAACAGATCCAAAGCCTGGCTCGTTATTATCACCCCAATATCTAATTCTTCTGCATGTCCTGCCTCAGTAGCAGAACAGGAAGAAGACAAATGGTCTAAGGAAGTAGACCAAGAAGTGGATCCCCAAACCGGCGGCATCAGGGTCTCCTGGGAACTCATTAGAGTTGGAGATTCTGAGGGGCTGAGTTGTGGTGCAGCCTGTAAAGCTGCCACACCCAAAGCTGCCATCCTGTATGAGCTCCTGTTCGAGTTCCGGCTGCTCCACTTCTGATCCAGCTCCCTGCTAATGGGCCTGGGAAAACAGTGGAGGACGGCCCAAGTGCTTGGGCCCCTGTGTCCATGTGGAAGACCCTCGATGGAGTTCCTGGGTCCTGTTGCAGCCATTTGGGCTGTGAACCAGCAGATGGAAAATCTCTCTCTCCCTCTAACTCTTTCAAATAAATAAAATAAATCTTGAAAGAATTGAAGATTAAGAATTGAAGACTCTCAGGCCCCACCCCATACCTTGGGAATCAGGAACTCTGCAATGGTGCCCAGTGGTCTGTTTTAACAGGCTCTGCAGATGGTTCTGATTCTATCCATCTGGTCATCACCCGACTCCAGGACACTGTGTGCCAGGGTTCTTTATCACTAGTAGTACTCCTTGTTCTGAAGTCATCTTTGTCTAACATCTTTGTGGTCACCGTGGATGTCTTACTATCGCATTTGCATGATACCTGTTTCTATGATTTTACTTTCAAAAAATCTCCCTGTGGAATTCTCTATTTTTGTAGACAGCAAGACAGCATAGAGTTGATCTTGCTCTCTCTCTCTCTCTTTTATTTTTATTTTTATTTTTTTTAAGATTTGTTTATTTATTTGAGAGGGAGAGCCATCTACTGGTTCACTCCCCAAATAGCCGCAAAGGCCAGAGCTGAGCCCATCCCATCTGAAGCCAGAAGCCAGGAAATTTTTCCAGGTCTCTCATGCAGGTTCAGGGGCCCAAGGACTTGGGCCATCTTCCACTGCTTTTCCAGGCCATAGCAGAGAGCTGGATTGGAAATGGAGCAGCCAGGACTCAAACCAGTGCCCATATGGGATGCTGGCACTTCAGGCCAGGGTGTTAACCTGCTGCACCACAGCTCCGGCCCCTGCCCCCCCCCTTTTTTTTAACTTAAAGATTTATTTTACTTATTTGAAAGGCAGACTCGGGGCAGGAGGCGGGAGACAGAAAGAAGGAGATCTTTTATCTATTGGTTCACTTCCCACATGGGCACAACTGCCAGGGCTGGGCCAGGCCAAAGCCAGGAGCCAGGAGTTTCATCCAGGTCTCCCACATGGGTAGCAGGGACCCAAATACTTGAGCCATCTTCCTCTTCCTCTCCCTAGGCCATTAGCAGGGAGCTGGATCAGAAAAGGAGCATCCAGGACACAAACTGGCACCCAAATGGAATGCTGGCTTCATGGGCAGTAGCTTTACCTGCTGTGCCAAAGCGCCGACCCAAGATCTTGCTATTTTTATTCAGTCTGACATATCTGTGTTTTTAATTGAGTGTTTAGATCATTTCCTTCATATGTAATTTTCATACAGTTAGGTTTAAATCTATTATCTTGCTATTCTTTTTTGCCATTTTATTCGTTATCTATTTTTCTCTGCTTTCTTGTAGATTAACACACTATACTTTAGTACCATATTTTATCTCAAGTATTGGCTTATATTTTTTCTCTCTCTCATTGTTCTAGAATGTATTTTTTTCCAAAGATTTATTTATTTATTTGAAGGGAGGGGAAATGGGAGAGGGAGGGGGAGTGGGAGAAATCATCTTCCATGGGGCCAGTGCTGTGGCACAGTGGGTTAAAGCCCTGGCCTGAAGTGTCAGCATCCCATATGGGCACTGGTTCTAGTCCCGGCTGCCCCTCTTCCGATCCAGCTCTGTGTTATGGCCTGGGATAGCAGTAGAGGATGGCCCAAGTCCTTGGGCCCCTGTGCCCACGTGGGAGATCCGGAAGAAGCTCCTGCTCCTGGCTTCAGATCGGCACAGCTCCGGCCATTGCGGCCATCTGGGGAGTGAACCAACAGATGGAAGACCTCTCTCTGTCTCTACCTCTCTCTGTAACTCTTTCAAATAAATAAAATAAATCTTTAAAAAAAAAGGAGTGGAGTCAAGACTCATATCAAGGCACTCCAAGATGGGATTCAGGTGTCCCAACCAGCATCTTGATTGCTAGGCCAAACACTTGCACCCCTAAATAATTTTGATGTCTTGTGGAAACCTGACTGTCCTCTCTTCCCATATAGTCACTGATATGTAGACATTTACTTCATTGTATCCCAGTTCTCTTCTTGTGTGTCCTTCTCCATCATTCCGAGTTCTTTGAAATCCTCTGTCTTACACAGGCACACCTCAGAGATACCACGGGTGGAGTTCCAGGCCACCACCATAAAGCAAACATCACAGTAAGGCAAGTCACACACACTTTGTAGTGTTCCAGTGTATACAAAAGCTGTACTTACACCATGCTGTAGTCTACTAAGTGTACAATAGCATTCTGTCTAAAAATACTATGTACATCTTAATTAAAACTCATTATCTGAGTCTTCAGTGAGTCATCTTTTTGCTGGTGCAGGGTCTTGTTTTGATGTTGGCTGCTGACTAATCAGGGTGGTGATTGCTAAAGAATAGTGTGGTTATAGCGGATTCTTTTATTTTTTAAAGATATATTTATTTATTTGAAAAGCAGAGTTACACAGAAAGAGAGAGAGAGAAAGAGAGAGAGAGAGAGAAAATCCTCTATCTGCTAATTCACTCCTCAAATGGCCGAAATGGCCAGGGTTGGGCCAGGCCAAAGGCAGGAGCCTGGAGCTTCATCCAGGTCTCCCACATGGGTGCAGGGGCCCAAAGCACTTGGGCCATCCTGTGCTGCTTTCCCAGGTGCATTAGCAGGGAGCTGGATTGGAAGTAGAGCAGCCAGGATGCAAACCAATACCCATATGGAATGATGGCTTCACAGGTGGTAGCTTAACCCACTATGTCACAATGCTAGTCCTGGCAGTTTCTTTTTTCTTCTTCTTCTTCTTTTTTTTTTTTTTGACAGGCAGAGTGGACAGTGAGAGAGAGAGACAGAGAGAAAGGTCTTCCTTTGCCGTTGGTTCACCCTCCAATGGCCGCCGCGGCCAGCGCGCTGCGGCCGACGCACTGCGCTGATCCGAAGGCAGGAGCCAGGTACTTACCCTGGTCTCCCATGGGGTGCAGGGCCCAAGCACTTGGGCCATCCTCCACTGCACTCCCTGGCCACAGCAGAGAGCTGGCCTGGAAGAGGGGCAACCGGGACAGAATCCGGTGCCCCGACCGGGACTAGAACCTGGTGTGCCGGCGCCGCAAGGCGGAGGATTAGCCTAGTGAGCCGCAGCGCCGGCCCTGGCAGTTTCTTAACACAATAATGAGATTTTTTGCATTGACTGAATCTTGTTTTCATAAAATATTTCTGTAGCATTGATGCTGTATTTGACATTTTTTTTACCAACTGTAGAACTTCAAACTTGGCATCAATTTTCTTGAGCCTTCCCATTACTTTATTAACTATTATATTTATGTAATATGCTGTATCCTTGCCATTTCAACCATGTTCACAGTATCTCTGCCAGTGGAAGTTTCTGTCTCAAGAAACTGCTTTGAGGCTGGCACTGTGGTGTAGTAGGTTAAGCCTCTGCCTGCAGCACTAGCATCCCATATGTTTCATGTCCCTGTTGCTCCACTTCTGATCCTGCTCCCTGCCTATATCCTGGGATAGCACTGGAACATGGCCCAAGTACTTGGGCCCCTGGAGCTGCATGGGAGACCTGGAAGAAGCTCCTGGCTCCTCATTGGCCCAGCTCCTACTGTTGCAGCCATTTGTGGAATGAACCAGTGGATGGAAGACCTCTCTCTGTCTCTCCCTCTCTGTCCATAACTCTGCCTCTCAAATAAATAAATAAATCTTTTTTAAAAAGGAAACTGTTTTCTTTGCTCATCCATAAGAAGCATCCATTAAAGCTTTATCACCAGACGGTGGCAATCCTGTCACATCTTCAGGCTCCACTTCTAATGTTAGTTTCCTTGCTATTTTCACCACATCTGCAGTCACTTTCCCACTGAAGTCTTGAACCCCTCAAAGTCATCCATGAAGGTTGGAATCAACTTCTTCCAAACTCCTGTGAATGTTGGTATTTTGACCTCCTCTCGTGAAACAAAATGTTCTTGATGGCATCTGGAATGGTGAATTCTTTCCAGAAAGTCTTCAGTTCACTCTGCCCAGATCCACCAGAAGAATAACTATGCCACCTATAGTCTCATGACATTTATTTCTTTTTAAATAAAGATTTATTTAATTATTTGAAAGGCAGAGTTAGAGAGAGAATCTTCCATCTGCTTGTTCATTCCCCAAATGGCCAGAGCTGGGCCTGTCTGAAGTCAGAAGCCAGGAGCTTCTTCACGGTTTTCCACGGGGGTGTGGGAGCCCAAGCACTGGGGCTGCTTTTCACAGGCCGTTAGTAAGGAGCTGGATTGGAACTGGAGCGGTCAGGACTTGAACCGGTGCTCAGATGGGATGCTGGCACCACAGGCAGAAGCTTTACCTGTTTTAGCATAACGTTGACCCTGAAATTTATTTCTTAAATAATAAGACTTTGAAGACTTTCTGATCCATGGGCTGTAGAATGGATGCTGGTTTTTCAGGCATGAAAACATAATCCCCATCACCACCAGAGCTCCTGGGTCATCAGGTGCATTGTCAGGAGCTGTAATATTTTGAAAGGACTCTTTCTTTCTGAGTAGTAGGTCTCAATAGTGGGTTTATGTATTCAGTAAGCTTTGTTGTATGCAGATGTGCTGTCATCAGGTTTTGTTGGCAAAAGAATAGTGGCTTCAACTTAAAGTCATCGGTCACATTAGCTCTTAGCAAGAGTCGGCCTGTCCTTTCAAGTTTAGAAGCCAGGCATTGACTTCTCCTCTCTAGCTCTGAAAGTCCTAGTTGAAAGCTTATTCCAGTATAATGTTGTGTCATGTACAGTGCAACTCTTCATTGATGATCTTAGATCCTTTGGGTGACTTACTGCAGCTTCTCCATCGGCACTTGCTGCTTCACTTTGCTCTCATATGTTATGAGATGGCTTTGTTCCTTAAACTGCATGAACCCACCTCTGTGTTCACTGGAGTAGCACTTTCAAGTTCCTTCCAGAGCTTTCCCTTTGCATTCAGAACTTGGCCAATTGTTTGGCATAATAGGCCTAGCTTTTGGCATATCTAAGCTTTTTTTTTTTTTAATGTATTTGAAAGTCACAGTTACACTGAGAGATGAAGAAACACACACACACACACACACACACACACACAGATATCTATCTATCTATCTACTGGTTCACTCCCCAAATGGCCACAATGGCCATGGCTAGGCCAGGCTGAAGTCAGGAGTCAGGAGCTTATTCTGCATCTCCCATACGGGTTCAGGGGTTCAAGCACGTAGGCCATCTTCTGCTGTTTTCCCAGGCACATTAGCAGGGAGCTAGATTGGCAGTGGAGCAGCAAGATCTTGAACCAGTGCCCATATGGGATACCAGCATTGCAGGCAATGGCTTTACCTGCTATACCACAATACTGGCCCCATTTCTCAGCTTTTGACATGCATTCCTCACTAAGCTTAATCATTTATAGTTTTTCATTTCTTTTTAAGATTTATTTATGGGGCTGGCTCTGTGGTGTAGTAGGCTAAGCCTCCATCTGTGTTGCCAGTATCCCATAGAAGCGCCAGTTCGTGTCCTGGCTGCTCCTCTTCAGATCCAGCTGTCTGCCAGGAAGGCAGTGGAAGACGGCCCAAGTGCCTGGGCTCCTGCACCCATGTGGGAGACCTGGAAGCAGCTCCTGGATCCTGGCTTCAGATTGGCCTGGCTCTGGCCATTGCAGCCACTTGGGGAGTGAACCAGTGGATACAAGGCCTCTCTCTCTCTCTGATTCTCTCTCTGTCTGTAACTTTGCCTCTAAAATACATATCTAAAATCTTTTTAAGAAAGGTTCATTTATTTGCAAGGTAACATGTCAGAGAGAGAGAGAGAGAGGGAGACAGAAGCAGAGAGCAAGATCTTCCATTCTCTGGTTTACTCCTCAAATGGCCACAATAGCCAGGAGCCAGAACTCCATGAGAATCTCCTACATGGCTGGCAGGGACCCAAGTATGTGGGCCATCTTCTGTTTCTCTCCCAGGAGATTTATCAGGAGGCTGGATCAGAAGTGGAGCAGCCATGGGGCCGACACCATGGCTCACTTGGTTAATCCTCTGCCTGCAGTGCCGGCATCCCATATGGGTGGTGGATGGGCGCTGGTTCTAGTCCCGGTTGCTCCTCTTCCAGTCCAGCTCTCTGCTGTGGCCCGGGAAAGCAGTGGAGGATGGCCCAGGTACTTGGGCCCCTGCACCCTCATGGGAGACCAGGAAGAAAGCACCTGGCTCCTGGCTTCAGGTCGGCGCAGCTCTGGCTGTAGTGGCCATTTGGGAAGTGAACCAACGTAAGGAAGACCTTTCTCTCCGTCTCTCTCTCTCTCTCTCTCTCTCTCTCTCTCTCTCACTGTCTATAACTCTACCTGTCAAAAAAAGAAAGAGAGAGAGAGAGAGAGAGAGAGAGAGGAAGAAGTGGAGCAGCCAGGACTCAAACCAGTGCTCTGATACAGGGATGCTGGCATTGGAAACAGTGGCTCAACCTGCTGCATCACAATGCTTGGCTTAAAGTGAGATTTGTGACTCTCTTTCACAACACTTAGAGGCCATTGTAGGGTTATTACTTGTCCTAATCTCAATATCATATCTCAGGAATAGGGAGGCCCAAAGTTAGGGAGAGAAATAGGGGAATGGCCCATGGTGGAGCAGTCACGGCACACATGTAAGATGGTTAATAAATTTTCTGTCTTTTATGGGTGCAGTTTGGGTGCCCCCAGAACAATTGCAACATTAACATCAAAGATCGCTGATCACAGACTACCAAAACAGAATAATGAAAAGTTGGAAATATGGTGAAAATTATCTAAATGTGACACAGAGACATGAAGTGGGCACACGCAGTTAGAAAAATGGCACTAACAGACTTGATGTAGGCTTGTCACAAACATCAGTTTGTGAAAGCAGTATTTGTGCATTGCAATGAAGTGCATCATGATAAATAAAGTGAACCTAGAGGAGGCGCCTAGCTCTTGGCTTCAGTCTGGCCTGGCCCCGGTCATTGTGGCCATTTGGGGAGTGAACCAGCAGATGAAAGACCTCTGTCTCTCCTTCTCTTTCTGTAACTCTGAATTTCAAATAAATAAATCTTTAGAAGAAAAGAAAAGAGTATAAGTGAACTTAACCCATCCAAGTGGGGGCTTCAGTTTTAAGAAAGACATCATCCAAAGACAAGGAAGGGCATCCCAAGACTTTGTAGTTTGAGTGGGGAAATTTACTTGAAAACTATCAAGGAAACAATGAGATATAATTCTATCCATCTATCCACTGGTCTTTCCTTCATTCCTTTGCTCTTTCTGTGTAAGCACCTAAACAATACTGTAAATTGCTCAAAACATTTTGAAAATTTCTCTTTTGAAATTATTTGCAGAAATCACACATTAAAAAAAAAAAACTACCTTGTAATCATTTTTTTTTCCTGACAGGCAGAGTGGACAGTGAGAGAGAGAGACAGAGAGAAAGGTCTTCCTTTGCCATAATCATTTTTTTTAAAAACTAAAATAGCTACCAATTATTTATCAGGCTCCAATCTGATGACTAAGTTGTTTCTGAAACTCATATATGTTTACAGGAAAAAGACTTCCAAACACTGAGTACGTTGAAAATAACTGCAAGAAATTTAAATGCAGGAAAACACAAGGGACTACCAGCTGAACATAAAGCAGTAGGAAACTGCATGGTTTGCTATGTGAGCACCAGTATTGGGCACAGGTATCCATGAGGCAGAGTTGGAACTGGCTCTGCAAATAATGCTTGCAGCTGAGGATCAATAAGCCATGCTTGTGTGTAAATACGCACACACTAGAAGGGGTGGTGGAACACACCTGTTCTTGCAGTTTCAGCTACAAGCTGTGAGGCACTGGACCTCAGAACTGTGTTCTTCATACCATCCTAGCAAATAAAGTAGATGTTTAATTCTTTTTTAAAAAAGATTTATTTATTTATTTGAAAGGCAGAGTTATAGAGAGGCAGAGGCAGAGGCAGAGGCAGAGGCGAGATAGAGAGAGAGAGAGAGAGAGAGAGAGAGAGAGAGAGGTCTTCCATCTGCTGGTTCACTCCCCAGATCCCAGATGGCCACAAAGGCCGGAGCTGTGCCGATCTGAAGCCAGAAGCAAGGAACTTCCTCCCAGTCTCCCACAGGGGTGCAGGGACCCAAGGACCTGGTCCATCTTCTATTGCTTTCCCAGGCCATAGCAGAGAGCTGGATTGGAAGTGGAGCAGCTGGCACTCAAACCGGCACCCATATGTGCCGCTCCCTTGCCCGCAAAGGAACGACACTGTTTGCAGCTTATCGGTCTTCAGTAGCCTTTTAATAAGAAAATAACAGCGACAGAGAAAGAATGAAGGGAGGAGAGTGGAAAGAAAAGCCCCCTCCTTCCTCAGCACACAGCTTATATACAAAATCCAGCCAATTGCAAGCGGGCTCAAGTCCATGCACAGAACACTCCAATCCGCTGTCTGTTCACGCAGTGTGCACGCGTCCTCGGGCCAATCAGATGAGGTGTCACACAGCAGACAGGCTCACCCCACGGTCCTCGGCGCCATCTTGTTGTTTACAACATTCTCAACTCCTCTGGAAAGTCCCGACCGTGGGAAAGCATTGTCCTAACCGAAACTAGCAACATCCACCTTGTGATAAAGACACAGCAACAGCTATCAGACCGACCTTGACGTGGGGGCTCCATGGCTGCGCATCCCATGGAGCCCCACACATATGGCGGTGGTTTTACCCGCTACACCACAGCACTGGTCGCGATGTTTAATTCTTAAACTAGGTAGCAGCACACATGAGTAGGTTTTCCTTGGTTGCAACAAAATAGTACTACATAGAAAATTATCTTTAGAAACTACATAAGTTAGTTAATTAATGATTTGTATTTAGGTCATATCAAAAACTGTCCCAGGCAGCTTTTTGTCACTGTAATGAAATACCTGATATTAGCCTTGTATGAAGGAGAGGTCTATTTAGCTCTCGGTTTTGGAGGTTCAAGTCCGAGAGTGGGTGGTTCCGTTGGTTTGGCCTCTGACAACGTTAGTGGATGGAAGCAGCACAGTGCGGATTACAATCACCTCATGAGAATTACCCCCGGAGGGCATGCCCCGGCGCCCTAAGGGTCCCCCATGAGGCCCACCTTCTAGATGCCTGATGGGAGAAGTTTCCACCTCTTCCACCTGGCAACCTGGAACTCTGGGGTTTGTATGTCTGCCTGACTTCAGGAGCCAAATCACATCCAAGCCAAACCAGAAACTATGAAAAATTATAGCTTCATTTTTACTTTAAAAAACTCGGAACAGACAGTCTTTTTTGCTTACCTCTTAGAATTGGATTCTCAAGAATTTTAAAGCTATTTTAACAAAATTAAAATCTGACAATGAAAAGTATGGCTTATTGCTTCTCGGCCTTTTGGCTAAGATCAAGTGTGAAAAGTATGGCAGCCCTCAGAAGTTTTGGGAATATCAGTTTGATTTACATTAAAAACAAGAGACTTTGCCACAAAACAATGTTTAAAACATTCATCTCATTATCTTTGTTCACGAGGGAAGAAAACATCCTTAACACTTGAACAAAAATATTGTAGCCCGATCTCAAATGATTTTCTAGTCATTTTGGCTTCAAAGGACACACTGTATTACTTGGTTGCTCTCATACAGCTGGGTTACGACCCAGTGTCCCTAAAGTTGCAGGATACATTTTTCTGCTCATGTCATATAAAACATAAAACTGGTGCCACTTCTTTCCCAACTGGATGTATATTTCAGTGTATACAATTTGTATTGGCAAATTTAGCTGATCCCCCCCGCCCCGCTACCTTTTAAAGATTTATTTGAAAGACAGAGTTACAGAGAGAGGTAGAGACAGAGAGAGAAAGGTCTTCCATCTGCTGGTTCACTCCCCAGATGGCCGTAACGGCCGGAGCTGCGCCCATCTGAAGCCTGGAGCCAGGAGCTTCTCAGGTCTCCCATGAGGGTGCAGGGGTCCAAGGGCTTGGGCCATCTTCTACTGCTATCCTAGGACATAGCAGAGAGCTGGATTGGAAGAGGAGCAGCCGGGATTAGAACCGGCGCCCACATGGGATGCTGGCACTTCAGGCCAGGGCTTTATCCTGTTGTGCCACAGCGCCGACCCTGCTGCCCCTTTTAATTGTGAAGTTTAAAAGGGGACATCCCTGGGGGAAATACCTAAATACCTAATAAACACTGCAGGTAACAGTGTGATTCTATAAAAACACTGGTTTGTGCTAAACCTAAAACCTCTCTTGCTTTCCTTTGACCTCCATGAGCTTTTCTTCCAAAAGGAACTTCTTGGTTTCCTTTCCCTCCAACAGTTAATGCTTTCCAGTTGGTTTTTCAGGCTGAAGGTTTTAAGGCCTGTTACATTTTGTAGTACTGAGGCCGGTGTTGTAGCACAATGAGTTAAGCTGCTGCTTGTGAAGTGGGCATCCCGTATGGGTGCTGTTTAAATCCTGGCTGCTCCACTTTTGATCTAGCTCCCTGCTAATGCACCTGGGAAAGCAGTGGAAGATGGCCCAAGTCCTTTGACCTCTGCACCCACATGGGAAACTCGGATGAAGCTCCTGGCTCCTGAGTTCCCTCTGGCGCAGCCCTGGTCATTGAAGCTACTGGAGAGTAAACCAGTAGATAGAAGGTCTCTCTTTCTCTGTGGCTCTTTCAAATTAAAATACACACACACACACACACACACACATATATATATAATATGTAGAGTATTATCCTAAGAAGATGAGTATATTGAAAAAACAATATGGCTGTCCAAGAATTGGGATGATTTGGGAACAAATTGGGACATTTTGTCCCTAGTCTGAGACAACTTAGGAACAGCTAGAGTACCTTTCTGGGAGGTAATCAGCAAAGAAATGGGGAGTATAACACATTTAATCCAAGAACTCCAATGGTTTCAAACTCCAACTAACCTCTATGCAAGATTACCAATAAAAGAAATGTGAACTGTCAAGTTTTTTTCCTCCCTACTCATGTTTGTAAATGTTGGCCTTGCAGCTCTCCTTTATTTTGACCATAGAAACAGACCAAGGCCTGGAAAGAATTCCCCTGCCCCTCCCTTTGATACCCATCGCCTGGCACTGGACTTGCACCTGCGAAGGAACAAACTGAAACTTGAAGGTAGCGAGGGGGCAGGCTTAGCCCGAAAAAGTGTTGCTGCTGAGTTCTCTTGGGGACAGACATCTTGAAACAGGCATGCTGGTCTCCAGAACTCTTAAAACACCACAGATACAAAGCAGAACAAAAGCATTCTGGGCTCTGGACCTGCTGTTGTTGAATTTACCCACCATTTTCTAACTTCTGCCCTTTCTCCTCCGAAAGGCAGAGGTGTGGAGAGGATGCTCCTTTCCTCACCGGGCCTTGCTTGTACACATTCCTGCTCCAGGTCTTTGCACAGCTATCAGCTGGAACACATCTATCAGATTTTCACCTATCAGATTGTTATCCATTCACTGGGCTTCCACAAAAATTTCAATTTTTCAAGCTTTCTAGATTACTTCAATACAAATTGAATTCTTCCTGCTGTATTCTCTCAGACTACCCTGTACTCCACCTCCTGGCTGTGTGCACATTGCATGCTACTTACTACAGTTTCTCCACAGCCTGTGACCTCCAGGAGCTCAGGGAACAACTAACTGTACCTGGGGCAGCTTGATATCCTCAGCACTTAGCAGAGTGCCTGGCACATGGCAGGGGCTTGTTGGTCTTCTGGGGGAGTGGTGGTTGGTGGACAGAACTGATGTTCTTTCCTTTAAAATAAATGGCTTGATCTTGGGACTGCTGTCCAAACTTCATTTAAGGGTAGTAAAGGTTGAAATATTAAAATCTGGCATAAAAACACAAGAAGTCAAAAGTTATCTCCTCCTAGTGATATAAATTTATAGAACCTATGTGGGTTGCAAGAAAAATTCATTGATTTGAGATATGTCATAATATTTAAATTGTACAGAGAATAGGCATTTAAATCTACTTTTTATGAAATTTATTTCCAAATTGAAGTGGCAGTGTATACAAAGGTAACAGAGCTTGTGGTAATTTACAGAAATGTTTGCTACAACATGCACATTATGAAGCGTTTCAAACATATACATATTAGGTCTCATGCTTAATAAATAATCCCCCCAAATTAACTTTTATTTTTACATAAAAATATAATATTGCACTCTTAACAAGACCAGTTATTTTGCATATTTTCTCTTCAGATAAATGATGAAATTCGGCCTTAAAAAAAGACTGAGTAGCAACCCTATTCTAACAGGGGACTAATTTAAAGTTCTCAGTAAAAAAAAATGAAAGTTAGACAATAGCCGCAATTTTTTTTAAAACAAAGCAAATCACTTCAACGTGAATAGGAACAATCTTATCTCTGCATTTATATATGGACCTCAGAATTCACACGTGGCTGGTGTAAACCATGATGTCAACGCAGCCTGTTAGGTGTCCTTATCTGTGTATGAAATTCAGGTTTAAAGTATATGAGGACACTACTTTTCTCTTACCTATTTTGGACAGCAGAGACTTTGGAATTTATTTTATATTGTTTTATGCAGAATGTCTTAGAAAGTCTGGAAGTTACAAAAGTGGTTCTGTAAACACCATATGAATTAAGTTTCCATAACAAATTCACATGTTATTCATAGGCAGGAATATATATTTTTATACTATGGTAACATTATTATTCAGCTTACTTTACAGTATTTTCAAAGCCAATAAAGCAGCACCCTAAGTAAAAATACAGCTGTAATACCATGAGAGATAGACTACTCCAGGATTTTTAGGAATTCCGTCTTTAGGGTATTTAAGTTTTCTGCAGCGCAAACTTAAGATTTTTCTATTGTTCCTAGAATTCTGAGGTGGTAGGTTAATAGAGTGACAATATTTCTTCAAAGTATTATTCTGCCTCCTGCTCATAACAAAGCAAGCTGTTTCCTTTTCTTTTACAATTTTGTTGTAGGAAGGAAAATTCTTCCTGGAGCTTAGATGAAAAACCTTGCCCACACTGTGCTAACAAGATCTGTGCAGGCTTCTTACATTGTAGAGGCTTTCTGTTACAGTGAGTGAGTGTCAGTCCTCAGTGATTCAACCAAGGATATTCAACATCTAGTGTTATAAATTCTAAGTAAAATTGTCATGAAGAAAGAGAATGTGTATGAAATCAAAGATACCTGTATTCTAGTTTGTGGCTGTCAAAAATTCTGGTTCTCCTCTAAGAAAGAAATTGGCAAAAACTGCCCAAAGTTGAGATTCATGGTAGTTTATTTTTACTATTTAGTTACTCTATAAAATGTTTGGTGCTGAGGCAAAATTTGCTTCTCAATAAAAAGCAATTATGGAGTGCCAAAAATTATTTTTCTTTCATTTATGTGTTTGTGTGCGTGTAGGGGGAGGTATCTCAAGGCAGAAATATTTTTAAATATCTTTTAGAATATTTTATATAAATAATCAGCTAATTATTTTATTCTACTGGCCTTTTAGGAATAATAGAAAAAGAGGAGACCTTAGTCTTGTCTTTCGAATACTTTTGTGGGAAAAAACTTTAAGAATGATTTTAAATTACCACACAAGACTTAAAACTTGTTTGGTGCATACTGACATGATCTTCCAGGTTATCACTAAATTAGAATATAACTTTCAGGATCACAGGAGGCTTTAGAATTTTGTGCAGATAAGAGACTTTTTCATAGTTTGGATGGTTTGTTAGTCATCCATTTCTTCAGGTTCAACCTCTTAAAACTGGTGAGGTTAACAAATCTAGTTTGGAGTTACAGTGCTTTGGAGAATGCAAAGTTCCCTGTCATTCATCCAGCTGCATAGCTGCTAAGGAAGGAATAGAACATCGGCTGTTTTAAGCGCTGCTGGTCCTTCCGACACCAGGCGATCACGGTCCCTTCACTGTTCGCTGTGTACAAATGGTGGCCATCACAAGAAAATGTAAGGCTGCAAAAAAAAAAAAATTGTACATTAGACATGTTGGTCACCACACAGAGATTTGATTAGTTAAGATACCTTCACTGGAGCACACAAAGGTAAACTAAAAGACTGACCACAAGTGATTGGTTTGAGTATCATTGTAATATAGTTACTTTGCTGACAAATTTCTAAGGCTCATTTTTAGTTGATGAGAAATAAAATGAGGATTGAAGAGCTTAGTAGATTTGTTTTCTTCCACGTATATCTTCTCATTCATTGTTGTTTCTACTTTATTACCTAAACAACAAATATATAAGAAAACTTGAAAAATAAACAGTTCTAAATTTTCTCCTTACAAAAATAAGTGGTTTTTTATTAATAAGTAACTGAGGTTTGTTAAACTTTAAAGTTAGTACACTAGGGGCTGGTGCTATGGCATACTGGGTAAAGCCACCGCCTGCAGTGACAGCATCCCACATGGGCACTGGTTCAAGTGCCGGCTGCTCCACTTCCAATCCAGCTCTCTGCTATAGTCCGGGAAAGTGGTAGAAGATGGCCCAAATTCTTGGGCCCCTGCACCTGTGTGGTAGACCCTGAAAAATCTCCTGGCTCCTGGTTTCAGACAGGTGCAGCTCTGGCCACTGCAGCCAATTGTGGAATGAAACAGTGGATGGAACCTCTCTCTCTCTCTCTCCTTCTCTATAACTCTGCCTTTCAAATAAATAAATAAATCTTTTAAAAAATAAAGTTAGTACACTGGAAATAAAATCTATGTTAGTACAGTAGAATTTGAATTGCTTTATGTCTATCTTAGTTTAGACACAAGGGATGCTGGCGCTGCAGGTGATGGCTTTACCCATTATGCCACAGCACCACCCCCTAACTGAGTTTTTAAAGTCAAATTTGTTAACTAAGCAAAGGGTGACAGGCTGTTTATCCATCTTGTCAATCATACTCCTGCAGCTATCAATCATTGTTGCCATCTTTTCAAATAAAGAAAGGAAACAAATACAATTTCTTAACTCCAGAGGCCTGGGCCTGCTACTAGTGTGTCTGTGCGTTAGACTCCAAGTTCTGGACTCAGATCATCATCATGAAGATGAGTAGTATGGTTGCCCACACTGCTGAGTCTTGATAAGCGGTTGGCTTTTCATGATGACGTCATTCACTTTTCTCAGGTCTTTTGCTTCAATCTCTCTCTAACAAAGATACAACCACAAGTTACATTATGAGAACCAGAGGAGGGGGATCTCACCTTATGATCGGTTTACTTGATTTGGGAAATGTAATTTCTCTCACAGGCTTTAAGTCCCATGTGCTCCACAACCTGCAGGGGAGAAAAGGGATCATCTACTTATGCAAACTAAATTACCCCACTAAACAAACCCCACGTACGTGTTTGTTCATTAAAAATTATCCGGAAGGAAACAGAACAAACAGTGGTTGTCTCTGGGAGTTTTGCAGGAGGTAGGTGTGGGAATAAAGGAAATTTTTCCTTTTTCCTTTGTGTACTTTCATACTGTTAACACTTTATAGTTGATGTAAAACTTCAGAACTATACCAAAGCTATCTTTATTGTTTAGAAATAAACAGGAATAACTGCAGAACCTATATCCAAAGTTGATTTTACATCTCTAAATTTAAATAAAATATGCCTAGATATATAAAATAATTTCTGAAACTGCTGTGTCCTGATGAACTGAAGCAAACAGAGAGAATGCAGACCCTTCTTACCTTACAATTCCATTTTCTAATCCTCCAGCAATGACATTGATAGATATTCCCTCAGGTTGGTTGGAGAAAGCAACGGAACAAATGATCTCCCTGCAGTGGACATGTCCAACGAGGTCCCCATTCACAGTCCACAGTCTGAGGTCACTGCCTCCACCAGCTAAAACACCCAAATCACACCAGAGGTCACCAGTGTGTGGGCATCTCGGAGCCCAACCATATTTCATAAGGGCATCCCAGAAGGCCAATCGCATTTATAGATTTCCTATGATTTAAGACTGTCTAATGAAATCACCATAGTGTAAGTCATAGAGCTTTCCATATTCATCTAGAGACAATGATGAGTAAAAAAATTTTGAAAAGTGTATGGTGTAGAGCAATAAGGGAGGTTAATCATGAATATTTGTGTAACTTCACTTTTAGTATATGAACTGTCAAGCTTGAATTATGTTTTGAAGTAGCTAGCAAGCTAACCAAACCCTAAAAGGAGATAAAATATTCTGTAAAACTGTTTCTAAGAAACAACTCACATGATTTTTGAAGAGGAAAAAAAGGGTGTAGTAAAAATTACCCAAGTAAAAAACTAATTCTTAAAAAAAACCTCATTTTTCTGAATACTTAACATTGATTCTTTTAAAAAGATTTATTTGCTTATTTGAGAGGCAGAGTTAGAGAGAGAGGGAAAGACAGAGAGACATCTTCCATCTATGGGTTCATTTCCAAGATGGCTACAAAGGTTGGGGCTGGGCCAGGCTGAAGCCAGGATCTAGGAGCTTCCTCTGAGTCTCCCACATGCATGGCAGGGGCCCAAGTACTTGGGCCATCTTCCACTGATTTTCCCAGGCCATTAGCAGGGAGCTGGATTGGAATTGGTGCCCATATGGGATGGTGGCACAAGGCTGGCCCCTAAGATCAATTCTTTAACATCAATACCTTGTTATTTTTTTTTTTTTTAAAAAGGTTTATTTAGGGGCTGGCACCATAGCATAGTAGGTTAATCCTCCACCTGCAGCGCTGCATCCCATATGGGTGCTGGTTCTAGTCCTGGGTGCTCCTCTTCCAATCCAGCTCTCTGCTGTGGCCTGGAAAAGCAGCAGAAGATGGCCCAAGGTCTTGGGCCCCTGCACCCACGTGGGAGACCAGGAGGAGGCACCTGGCTCCTGGCTTCGGATTGGCACAGCTCCGGCCATTGTGGCCATTTGGGAAGTGAACCATCGGAAGGAAGACCTTTCTCTTTGTCTCTCCCTCTGTCTATAACTCTACCTCTCAAATAAATAAAATTTTTTTAAAAAAAGGTTTATTTATTTATTTGAGAGGCAGAGTTACAGAAAGAGAAAGGGAGAGAGGGAGAGACAGACAAGGTCTTCCATCAGCTGGTTCACTCCCCATATGGCTGCAATGGTTGGAGATGGGTCAACCTGAAGCCAGGATTAAGGAGCTTCTTCTGGGTCTCCCAACTGGGTACAGGAGCCCAAGCACTAGGGCCATTGTCTGCTGCTTTCCCAGGCCATTAACAAACAGCCGGATTGGAAGTGGAGCAGCTGGGACTCAAACTAGAGCCTATATGGGATGTTGGTGTGGCAGGAGGAGGCTTAATTTACTATGCCACAACATCAATACCTTATTAAAATGATCTATTATTTTCTTATATTTATTTATTTATTTGAAAGTCAGAGTTACACAGAAAGAGAAGGAGAGGTAGAGAGAGGTCTTCCATCTGCTGGTTCACTCCCCAGTTGACTGCAACATCCGGAGCCAGGAGCTTCCTCAAGGTCTCCCACGTGGGAGCAGGGGCCCAAGGACTTGGGCCACCCTCTACTACTATCCCAGGCCATAGCAGAGAGCTGGATCGGAAGAGGAGCAGCCGGGACTAGAACCGGTGCCCATATGGGATACCGGTGCTTCAGGTCAGGGTGTTAACCCACTGCACCACAACACTAGCCAAATGATCTATTATTTTCAAAGACTACTGAGTGACCACACTTTGTTCTAGTTTTGTTAAGGGCAAAAGAAGCCACAATTACTTTCCATGCTCTACAAACTTGGGCTGGTGGTTTGGGGCTTAATTATGATGGGTCCATATTTCTTTAGGGAAAATATTCTCACACTGATAAAGAAAGAAGTTAGGGAGCATGATGAATTTTGAATAACTTAGTCTTAATAACACTATCTTTTGATGAGGACTAACGTAAAGGTAGAGATTTTCTCTCCTTTCTTAAGACAGTGAACAAATATTGGAAATGCTTCTTTATTTAAAGATATGCTAATAATCTTCAAATATTACAAACCAAAATGTAATACACTGTAGCATTATTCACAATAGCTAGAAGGCAAAATAACACATAAGATAGTCTTCTATCATAGAGGAACAGATAAACAATGCGGTATACCTGAAGGATCTTAAAAAGATCATAGAAAAAGCAAAATATGAAAAAATGCATAGATTTCAAAAATTTTTATACCCTGGTATACCTTTCCTTTATTTTCCATGAACTTTTTAAAGTACCCTTATATATACAATTATTACTCAACTATAAAAAGGAATGAAGTTATGACACTTGTTATAATATGAATGAGTCCTGAAAACATCAGGTTAAATGAAATAAATCAGACATAAAAGGACAAAAATTATGATTCTACTTACATAAAATAACTAGAATAGGCACTTTCATGGAGACAGAAAGAACAGAGGCTGCTACAGAGTTGGGGTGGTGGAGAAGGAATAAGCATTATTTCATAGTGATTAAAGTTTCTGTTTGGGTTGATAGATGATGTTTTGAAACAGTGGTGTACTACAGCTGTTAATACAATTAATAACAATAAACTGCATATTTAAAACATGGTAGACCAAAGCAATTTACAGGTTCAGTGAGATATCAATCAAAATAATGATATTTTTCTCAGATATAGAAGAAATGATGCTGAAATTCATATGGAAACACAGGAGACTCTGAATAGCTAAAGCAATCTTACACAACAAAAACAAAGCCAGAGGCATCACAATACCAAATTTCCAGACATATTACAGGGCAGTTATAATCAAAACAGTCTGGTACTGGTACAAAAACAGATGGATAGACCAACTGAGTGGAACAGAAACTCCAGAAATCAACCCACACATCTACAACCAACTTATTTTTGACAAAGGAGTTAAATCAATCCCCGGGACAAGGAGAGTTTCTTCAACAAATGGTGCTGGGAATATTGGATTTCCACATGCAGAAGTACGATGCAAGACCTCTACCTTACACCTTATACAAAAAATCCACTCAAAATGGATCAAAGACCTAAATCTAAGACCTGATACCATCAAATTATTAGAAAACATTGGGGAAACCCTACAAGACATTAGCATAGGCAAAAACTTCTTAGAAAGACCCCAGAGACATAGATAATCAAAGCCAAAATTGACAAATGGGAATTACATCAAATTGAGAAGCTTCTGCACTGCAAAAAAATATACTCAGCAAAGTGAAGAGGCAGCTGACATAATAGGAGAAATTATTTGGAAACTATGCAACTGATAAAAGATTAATAACCAGAAAATATAAAGAGATCAAGAAACCCAACAACAACAAAACAAATAACACAGTTAAGAAATGGGCAAAAGACTTAAATGGGCATTTTTCAAAAGAGGAAATCCAAATGGCCAACAGACACATGTAAAAATGCTCAGGGAAATGCAAATCAAAACCATGATGAGGTTTCACCTCATCCCCATTAGAATGGCTTTCATACAGAAATCAACAAATAACAAATGCTGACAAGGATTTGGGGAAAAAAGGTACTCTAATCCACTGTTGGTAGGAATAAATACTGGTATAGCCACTGTGGAAGATAATATGGAGATAACTCAGAAATTTGAATACAGACCTACCATATGACCCAGCCATCCCACTCCTGGGTTTTACCCAGTGGAAATGAAATCAGCATATGAAAAAGTTATCTGTAGCCGCATGTTTATTACAGCTCAATACACAGTAGTTAACATGGAATCAACCAAATGTCTGTCAACTGAAGACTGGATAAAGAAATTATGGAATATGTACACCACTGTAATACTACACAGTGGTTAAAAAAATGAAATCCTGTCATTTGTAACAAAATGGATGCAAATGGAAAACATTGTACCTAGTGAAATAAACCAGTCCCAAAAGGACAAATACCATATATTCTCCCTGATCTGTGGTAGCTAACAGAGCACTTAAAAGGCAATTTATAGAAGTGAAATTGATATTTTGAGATGCAATGACTCTTTTTGTTATGTTTTGTTTTGTTTTAGTATGGTTTATTTTTATGTACACAATTTAGGGGCAATTTAATTTACAAAATAGGATACATTTACAGCACTTTTTTAAAGAAAACTTTATCTAATAAATATAAATTTCATAAGTACAACTTTTGGATTATAGCGGTTTTTCCCCCCATAACTACCATCTCACCTACAAACCATCCCATCTCCAACTCCATCTCCCATCTCATTCTCCATTAAGATTCATTTTTAATTATCTTTATATACAGAAGATCAACTTAGTGTATACTAAGTAAAGATTTCAACAGTTTGCACCCACAAAGACACATAAAGTATAAAGTACTATTTGAAGACTAGTTTTACCATTAATTCTCAAAGTACAACACATTAAGGACAGAGATCCTACATAGGGAGTAAGTGCACAGTAACTCCTGTTGTTGATTTAACAATTGACACTCTTACTTATGATATCAGTAATCACCCGAGGCTCTTGTCATGAGCTGCCAAGGCTATGGCAGCCTTTTGAGTTCACCAACTCTGACCTTATTTAGACAAGGCTGTAATCAAAGTGGAAGTTCTCTCCTCCCTCAGAGAAAGGTACCTCCTTCTTTGTGCAATGACTCTGTTTTTTTCTGATAGGCAGATTTAGACAGTGAGAGAGAGACAGAGAGAAAGGTCTTCCTTTCTGTTGGTTCACCCCCAAAATGGCCGCTATGGCCGGTGCGCTGCAGCTGGTGCACTGCGCCTTTCCGAAGCCAGGAGTCAGGTGCTTCCCCCTGGTCTCCCATGTGGGTGCAGGGCCCAAGCCCTTGGGCCATCCTCCACTGCACTCCCGGACCACAGCAGAGAGCTGGCCTGGAAGAGAAGCAACCGGGACAGAATCTGGCGCCCCAACGGGGACTAGAACCTGGGGTGCCGGCGCCGCAGGCAGAGGATTAACCAAGTGAGCTGCGGCAATGGCCTGTGCAATGACTCTGAATAGCCCTGTCTCAACTGTTGAGGAACAGTTTTTTTTTTCTCATGATATTTGTTGAACCCTTTACTTAGTACAGAGTTAATCATATGTGTATAAAGTTAATTGAAAATAGATCTTAGTAAAAAATAAGTATGGGAATAGGAGAGGGAGGAGGAAGAAGGGTGGGAGAAGGGGTGGGAGAGTGGGAAGAATCACTATGTTCCCAAAGTTGTATTTATGAAATGCGTGAAGTTTATATACCTTAAATAAAGGTTTCTGGGGGAAAAAATGCCAGAAATGGCAAAATTATGTTAAATGTATTTTGTGATCCCTCTCCCCTATAACAAATGCCCAGTGTCTTACTGATGTTTATATAACATTGATTAGGAGACATTATCTAAACACAGCATTGAGATACAGGAGATAAATAAAACTAAAAATGAAATAATCTTGGGGGCTGGCACTGTGGAGCAGTGGGTTAACGCCCTGGCCTGATGCACCGGCATCCCATATGGGTGCCAGTTCAAGACTTGGCTGCTCCACTTCCCATCCAGCTCTCTGATATGGCCTGGGAAAGCAGTAGAAGATGGCACAAATCCTTGGGCCCCTGCACCTGCGTGAGAGACCCGGAAGAAGCTCCTGGCTCCTGGCTTCGGATAGGTGCAGCTCCAGCCGTTGCGGGCAACTGGGGAGTGAACCATCGTCGGATGGAAGACCTCTGTCTCTCTCTCTGCCTCTCCTCACTCTGTGTAACTCTGACTTTCAAATAAATAAATAAATCTTTAAAAAAAATGAAATCATCTTTTCCAAGAGTAGACTACATTTTGTCCTTTCTTTTAAAATTAATCACTGCAGAGATTTTTTTTCTTTTAAAAAAGATAAAATAACTGTGTAAATGTGAGTGAGGTTAGAAGTACTATGAAAGTCCCTGGATGTACACATGGGTACTTCAAAGAGTTTGTGGAAAAATTAAATGAAAAGATAATCTTATTAAAATACAGAAAATATGAGGATGGACTCTAGTCTGGGTCACTAAACCTAAATTTTGCTTTTCTTTTAGAAAGTAATTTTTATATTATATTTTCTACATACCAAGTGTTCTTTATGCTTTCTTAAAATATATTTATCAAGAGGCCTTAAAAAATTGGAGAGCCTTTTTGTTCAAATTGGAAAAATGTGTTCTACTCTTTACTCTATGATGTGTGCACTATCCAGGGACACCTGAATACCCTACTGGTGAGTTGGTAACTGCAGCTAAAGTAATTTTGCTTCTACCTCCCATATGACTAGCTGATACAATATCACAGAAATAAATCACTACTGGCAGTATGAAAGTAATTAACTTTACAGAATTCAGCTCCCTCAGGATAGGTTCTAACTTCCAAACATTGCCGAAACAAGAAAGCAGAGAACTCTTTATAATCACTGTTCCCCTAGCATCCCTCTTGTTGTGACACACTCAAAATTACTAATGTACAAATTGAGGAAGAACAACTAGCAAAATTATCAGTCATCTTTTTACATACTTGTATTTCCAAAGTCAACTGTTTCAGTAAAAAAAGTTTCCTTAGTTATGGTCTTAGGAAATAAAAATGCTTTTATTTTTAAAAATAACTCTGTTTTATGACTGGGGGCTAAGACTGGTAAAAATACTTTCATATCTGAAATCTTTAATAGTGCCTAATAGAATTGCTTTTCTTGAATACAAGAATTAATTAATGTTTTGTAAATACAACACCATTAACAAAAAAACACTAAGAGATATCTGTGGAATAATAATAAATACTCTCCCTTAAGTCTTGGGTTCCTGGCACAGAGCTCCTAAAACCCTTGGAATTTACAGTCTTTTGTAAGCTGATGTGGTGATTCATGTTGGGGGAGGGTTTGATAGCTTTAGGATGGGAACTGGTCACCAGGATTGGAATTTTCAAGATCCCACCCCTACTCTTATACCCATCTTCAGGGAAGGGAGAAGCACTGGAGATTGAGCTTAGTCACCAATGGCCAATGATTTACTCAGCCACGCTTATATAATGAAACTTCCTTAAAAGCCCTAAAGGACAAGGTTAGGAGTGCTTCCAGGTTGGTGAACTCATCCAAATGACACAGAGTGGTGTACTCCAACTCTATAACACTGACTCCACCAGGACAGAGGCTGACTATGGTTCAGAACCCACTGCCTTACGGTACCTCCTCATCTGGCAGTTCATTTCTATCTTTTAAAATAAACTACAGTGGTTAACTATGGTATCCTCCTGAGTTCTGTGAGTCTTCTAGCCAACTACTGAACCTGAGGGTGGGTAAGAGAGGTCGTGGCAACCCGCAAAGGATAAGAGGACCACTCTTTATAAACATTTCAGATATTCTACACTGAATGGATGAAAAGCTTTTCAAGTACTCTTTCATTTTATATTGTAATGTTTATTTGTAACTCCTTGAAAGGCAGAGTGGCAGAGAAAGAGAGAGAGAAAGAGACCTTTCATCCACTGGTTTATTCCTAAACACCTGCCATAGTCAGGGCTGGACCTGCCTTAAACCAAAAGACGGGGACTCAATCTGGGTCTCCCACATGAGAACACCTGAGCCATCTTCTGCTGTCTCCCAGGAAGCTGTGTTGGAAATAGATTAGCTGGTATTCAAATACCACCACCTATCCTTTCAATTATTTTTAAAGATTTTATTTATTTATTTGAGTGGCAGAGTTACAGACAGTGAGAGGAAGAGACAGAGAGAAAAGTCTTCCCTCCGTTGGTTCACTCCCCAAATGGCCACAATGGCCAGAGCTGCGCCAATCCAAAGCCAGGAGCTTCTTCTGGGTCTCCCACGTGGATGCAGGGGCCCAAGCACTTGGCCCATCCTCCCCTGCTTTCCTAGGCCATAGCAGAAAGCTGGATTGGAAGAGGAGCAGCCGGGACTAGAACCGGCGCCCTAAGGGATACTGGCGCTACAGGCGGAGTATTAATCTGCACCATGGTGCCGGCCCCTCAAATTTTTTTTAAAGATTTATTTTATTTATTTTGAAAGGCAGAGTTATAGAAAGAATGAGGGAGAGACAGAGAGAGAGAGGTCTTCCATCTTCTGGTTCACACCCCAAATGGCAGCAATGTCTGTGACTGGCCCAGGCTGATGCCAGAAGCCAGGAGCCAGGAGCTTCTTCCATGTCTCCCATGTGGATGTGGGGACACAAATACTTGGGCCATCCTTCACTTTCCCAGACCATAGCAGAG
Source organism: Oryctolagus cuniculus (assembly GCF_964237555.1). Lineage (NCBI taxonomy): Eukaryota > Metazoa > Chordata > Mammalia > Lagomorpha > Leporidae > Oryctolagus > Oryctolagus cuniculus. The sequence continues at coordinate 54,955,306 of NC_091444.1, forward strand.
AGCTGGATTGGAAGTGGAGCAGCCGGGACTTGAACCGGCACCCATGTGGGATGCTGGTGCTGCAGGCCGTGGCTTAACCTGCTATGCCACAGAGCTGGTCCCATCTCTCATTTTAATTTTAAGACATTAATATAGAAATGCAGGGGTGGGTATCTGTTGATGCCCCTTTTCCTTATCAGAGTTTGTGGTTCAAGTCATGGCTTAACATCTTATTACAGTTTCTTGCTAATGTGCACCCTGGAAGGCACAGACCTTGGTGTTGGCATGGCCCAGGCCCAGCTCCAGCTGCTGTGGGCATTCAGGAATTGAACCAATGGGTGAGAGAATTTTGTCTCTGTCTTTGTCTCTCTGCCTTTTAAATATGGTAAATAAAAATTTAAAAGATGTAGAAAGATGATATTTAAAATAAAAAATAGAAATGCAAACAGAAATTCATGTAACTTCCAACTTTTTCCTGCTGGATGCATTGGTTTTGTTTTTTATTTTTAAATTGTTTTTCTAAAGATTAACTTTATTTGAAAGGCAGAGTGAGAGAGAGGGAGAGACAAAGAGAGAAAGAGATCTATCTGCTGGCTCATTTTCCAAAAGACTGCAATAGCCTGGATTGAAAGTCATGAGCCTAGAACTCCATGTGAATCTCCCACATTGGTGGCAGGGGCCTGTGGGGAGCAACTCGGACTAGACTAAGTTACTGGAATTAAGACTTATTCTATGCATCTGCTCTCCCACAATATGGCGCTGGGAGAGGAGCAAACAGCTTCTACACAGCTGCCTCTCACCAACTTGACAAGCTGCAGGAGCTGCTCCTGATTGGAGGAGAGCAGCATACTCGGCGTGTGGGTAGCAGAGTTGGGATTGGTGGAAGAGGACTATAAAGGAGGAGAGAGACAACATGCACCGGGAACATCTATCTGAAGGAACACCTGAGCAGCCCCCGAGAGAGCCGGCCGGCAGTGTGCCGCTCCCCCGCGGAAGTGGGGAAAGTGGCAGGGGGAACTGCCCTTCCACGGAGGTGGAAGGGTTGGTAGCCAACCCGGGAAGAACCAGCAGCAAACCTGGGGAGGGCCGAGCAGACAAAAGAACAGTGCAGGGTCCTGTGTCGTTCCTCCACGAAGACGGGGAGTGACATAATGGTGCCGTGACTCGGATATGAAACCTAGGCAGGGTTTAGTGTCGTTCCTCCACGAAGAGGGGGAGTGACAGGGGCCCAAGTACTTGGGCCATCCTCTGCTGCCTTCCCAGGCACATCAGCTGAGAGCTGGATCAGAAGCAGAGCAGCGGGGACTCAAACCAGTGCTCGGATATGGGATGCTAGTGTTCCAGGAAGTGGCTTAGCCCACTGTGCCACAATACCCTGATACATTGCTTTTTAACATGTATGCATGAAAAAAATCAATAGACCAGTTTTCCAAAAACAAAACAAAACACCAGGAGGCTCATAATATCTAACCATAAGGTCCCAGCCAACATGTGTGAACAGGAAAAGGAAAGCCCCCTATAAGGAAAATAATTCTGGGGCCAGCATTGTGGCCCATAAGGTTAAGCTGCCACCTATGATGCCGACATCCCATATGGGCTTCGGTTTGAGTTCCTACTGTCTCACTGCTCACTACTATTGTGCCTGGGAGAGCAGTGGAAGATGGCTCATATGCTTGGGCCCCTACACAGGAGACCCTGAAGAAGCTCCTGGCTCCTGGCTTTGGCCTGTCCCAGCCCTGGCCATTGTAGCCATTTTGGGAATGAACAACTGGATGGAAGATCTCTTTCTCTCTGTGTTTCCCTCTCTCTCTAAATGACTTTCAAATACATAAGTAAAAATTTCTTTTTAAAAAAGGAGAGTATGGGGCCAGCACTGTGGCATAGCAGGTGAAGCTGCTGCCTGCAGTGCCGGCATCCCATCTGGGCACTGATTCAAGTCCCTGCTACTTCACTTCCAATCCAGCTTTCTGCTATGGCCTGGGAAAGCAGTAGAAGATGGCCCAAGTCCTTGAAACCCAGTACCTATATAGGAGACCTGGAAGAATTTCCTGGCTCCTGGCTTCAAATTGGACGGATCCAGCCATTGCAGTTATCTGGGGAGTGAACCAGAGGGATGGAAGACTTTTTTCTATCTCTGACTCTGCCTCTCTGTAACTCTGCCTTTCAAATAAATAAATAAATCTTTAAAAAAAATGAGACTCATTTTTTTTCTTTTTTTTAATAATTGTGTGTTCGTAGTCTGAAATGTTCACTTGTGGCTTTTTTTTTTTCCATTTGTTTGTGCAACCATAGGTATTAGTTACTTGGCTGGTTTTGAGTGCCAGCTGTGGTGGGATTGGTATTTTTTTTTTTTTTTTGAATTTATTTGACAGATAAGAGTTAGTGAGAGAGAGAGAGAGACAGAGAGAAAGGTCTTCCTTCCGTTGGTTCACCCCCCAAAATGGCCGCTACAGCTGGAGCTATGTTGATCCAAAGCCAGGAGCCAGGTGCTTCTCCTGGTCTCCCATGCGGGTGCAGGGGCTCAAGGACTTGGGCCATCCTCCACTGCACTCCCGGGCCACAGCAGAGAGCTGCACTAGAAGAGGAGCAGCAGGGACTAGAACCCGGCACGCTTGTGGGATGCCGGTGCCGCAGACGGAGGATTAGCCAAGTGAGCCACGGTGCTGGCCCTGAGACTCATTTTGAAATGATCAAATTGTTGTTTGTTCCTTGTTTCTGCTTTCTTTAATCTTTCTGCCTATAAAGGACACCTCCTCTGTTCAGCCTATCAGAGCATCTCCCTATGTCATAAATGGGATGTTGCCCAATTCATGAATCTCAAATAAAAGCCAATTATATATTTAAACTCAATTTGTTGACATTTTTGTCCTTCAACAGGAGGAATATAAGAAAGCTAATAGTTGGGGCCAGTGCTGTGGCATAGTAGGTTAATCCTCCACCTGTGGCACCAGCGTCCCATATGGGTGCTGGTTTTGGTCCTGGCTATTCCTCTTCCAAACCAGCTCTCTGCTGTGTTCTGGAAAAGCAGTAGAAGATGGCCTAAGTTCTTGGGCCCCTGCACCTACATGGGAGACTGGGAAGAAGCACCTGGCTCCTGGCTTCGGATTGGCGCAGCTCCAGCTGTTGTGGCCACTGGGGAGTGAACCAACAACGGAAGACCATTCTCTCTCTCACTGTCTGTAACTCTACCTCTCAAATAAATAAATAAAAATCTTTAAAAAAAATTTAAAAAAGAAAGCTAATAGTTAAACAGAAGTTAAGAGAAGCAGAAGCAGGGGCAGGTGTACAACCTTGTGGTCAAGATGCCTGGGACTCATACTGAAGCACCTGGATTCAGTACCCAGCTCTGGCTCCTGAATACAGCTGCTGTCTGATGTAGGTCCTGGGAGGTTATGATGGTGACTCATATAATTGGGTTCCTGCCACCCATGTGGCGACCTGAATTGTATTCCCAGTTTCTACCACCCTACCCCATCAATGATGTGGGCCCCTGGAGAGTACACAAGTCCATGAGGGCTCTTTCTATCTCTTAAATAAATAACTTTTAGAAAGGAAGCAAAGCAAAAAAGGCTGGAGAAAGAAAAATCAAGAAAAACTTAGATAATTATGTAACAATAATTTGCTTAACTTACGTATGTTCAAATGCAATTTTACATATGTCAGAAGGAGAGCTAAATTATCTGCATAAGTTGATGCCTAAATTGATGGACTTTTTTGTATTTTTATAAACATATATGCTATTACTTAAGTGCTTAGATCTGGTAGAGGCCTAAGAGGACATGAAGTCTAACAGTTCACCTAGGATATAACCCACTATCTGAATGCAATGTATAGAGTGATGGCCCTGTGCTTTGATTTGGAACAAGCTCACCTGAATCACACACAGTAGCAATGTCACCTGATGTTTCACTAGCAGACACAGCAGTGACAGGGCTTTTGTGTCCCGTGAGACTTTGTACATAGCACAACCTGAAAACAAAAGACACGAATTTGCATATGATCATTAAATTTAATTATATTACCTTATTTGCATAATTATTTTTCTTTCAGTATATGGGCCTGTTATTTATAAGGTATAAAAGTTTATCTATATGATATTTTGATTTTAGTAAGATTACAAAAGTAATCTTACCTTTAAGTACATGTTTCATGCTTAAAGGATTAGAATGTCACAATATTATTCTGGTGTATGTACAAATATCATATACAGTGAAAACTGAAATATAAAAATTGATCTGCATGGGAGACCTTCTTCTGTACCTGTTCAGATCCCATATGATGCAGGTTCCATCCCTGCTCACACTTATCATGATACTGTATGGTTTGCAAACAAACAGGCTGGTTATCTCTTCTGTGTGCCCATAGAGATGGATCTGAGTCTCCATTTCTAGCTCTGATGGCTGAAATTCAAACATTAGGTAAAGTGTAAGAAAACAACCACAACAAAAAGTATACCAGTCACTTAAAAAAAAAAACAAAAGTAACTCATTCTTCTCAAACATATCATTTTTAAATCTTATTTTGTTCAACACTTTTCAAAGGGTAAAACTAATAAAGAATTAAATTTTTTTTAACTGCCCATAATCTCTTCAACTTTACATACTTTTCATTTTTGTCTACCATGTCCAATATTTGTTCAAATGCACATGTATTTTTTATAGCTATAATACTGCCATACACATTTTTCAAGATAGGAAATTCAAATGGCCAACAGACACTTGAGAAAATGTTCAGGATCACTAGCCATCAGGGAAATGCAAATCAAAACCACAATGAAGTTTCACCTCGCTCCAGTTAGAATAGTTTTTATACAGAAATCAACAAATAACAATGCTGGAGAAGATGTGGGGAAAAGGTATCCTGGTTCCCTGTTGGTGGGAGTGTAAACTTGTATAGCCACAGTGGAAGACAGTATGGAGATACCTCAGAAATCTGAATATAGACCTACCATATGACCCAGCCATCCTGCTCCTGGGAATTTACCCAGGCCAAAATAAATCGGCACATGAAAGAGTTATTTGTGTCCCCATGTTCATTGCAGCACAATTCACAATAGCTAAAATATGGAATCAACCCAGATATCCATCATCTGTTGACTGATTATTTAATAATAATCCCATATGGGATGCTGGCACTGTAGGCAGCAGCTTTACCTGCTACTCCACAGTGCTGGCTTCTCTCTCTCTCTCTCTCTAAGTTTTGTTTCTCTTCTGAATCATTCCTCCTTCCCTCCCTCCCACTCCACCCTCCTTCCCTTCCTATGTTTCTTCCTTCTTCTTACTTTCAAGATTCATTTATTTATTTATTTGAAAGTCAGAGTTACACACAGAGAGAAGGAGAGGCAGAGACAGAGAGAGAGAGAGAGAGAGAGGTCCTCCATCCACTGGTTCACTCCCCAACTGGCTGCATCGGCTGGAGCTGTGCTAATCTGAAGCCAGGAGCCAGGAGCTTCTTCCAGGTCTCCCACATAGGTGCAGGGGCCCAAGGACATGGACCATCTTGTACTGCCATCTTAAACCATAGCAGAGAGCTGGATTGGAAGTGGGACAGCCATGACTTGAACCAGCACCCATATGGGATGCCAGCACTGCAGGTGGTGGCTTTTGCCCACTACACAACAGTGCCGGCACCCTGAATTATTTCTTTGGAATAAATTTCCAGAATTCTAATAGTGGATCAGTGAATATTAATAACTTTGTAGTTCTTTTTTTTTTTTTTTTTAAGGCAAAAGGTTTACTGGAGAAAACCCAACAGACTGGAGGGAAGGGGCGAAGATGAAGAAAGAGAAAGAGGAGGGCATAGGAGAGAGATCAAGAGACAGAGATATTAGGAGACCAACAGACAGACATAGACAGAGAGAGCAGGAGATGGAGAAAGAGAGAGAGAGACAACTTTGTAGTTCTTTACAGGATACTTTTCAGAGGTGTCACACCAATTCATGATGCTACTGATAGAGACAGGCACTGACGGCACCATTACTTGTCAACAGTTTTGGATCAAGCATGTTGCAGTTTGTAACATCCCCATCCCATACTGGAGTGCTGGTTTGAGTCCTGGATATTCTACTTCCCATCCAGCTCCCTGCTAATGAACCTTAGAAGGCAGAAGAAGATGGCCCAATGCTTGGGTCCCTGCCACCCAAGAGGGAGCTCTGGATGGAGTTCCTCGCTCCTACTGGCTTCAGCCTGGGCTTAGCTGTTATAGCCATCTGGGCAGTGAACCAGAATATGGAAGATTGATATCTTTCTCTCCCCATCTATTTCCCTCTTACTATGTCCCTCTGCCTTTCAAGTAAATATATAAATAATAAATCTTTTAAAAAATAAATCAAAGGTTGCAAACTGAGGCTCTGAAGTCCATATTGGCTCACAGAAGTTATATGTCCTCATATATCTGGGAATGACTTTGGTTTTCTTCATTAGGTTGTTTATTGTCATACAGCATTTCAATATTTCCCTTAAAGATGTAGAAAAGTGAGGCTGGCATTCTGGCAGAATGGATTATGCCACCGCAAGTTAAGCTGCCGCCTACGATGCAGGCATCCCCATATGAGCACCTGTTTCAGTTCCAGCTGCTTTACTTCCAATCCAGATCCCTGTTAATTTGTCTGGGAAAGCAGCAGAAGATGTAGGAGAACCAGGTGGAGTTCCAGGCTCCTAGTTTTGACCTGGCCCAGCCCTGGCCATTGCGGCCATTTGGGAAGTAAACCAACGGATGGAAGATTGTTGGCTCTCTCTAACCTTAAAAAATAGAAAGGTAGAAAGGATAAGTATAATGAAGAACTACATACTGACCACTTAAACAAATTTTAGTATTTTACATTTTCCTTTTTTTTTTTAAATTTGATAGGTAGAGTTAGACAGTGAGAGAGAGAGAGAGACAGAGAGAAAGGTCTTCCTTCCGTTGGTTCACTCCCCAAATTGCCGCTATGGCCGGTGCTGTGCCGATCTGAAGCCAGGAGCCAGGTGCTTCTCCTGGTCTCCCATGTGGGTACAGGGCCCAAGGACTTGGGCCATCCTCCACTGCACTCCCGGGCCACAGCAGAGAGCTGGTGTGGAAGAGGAGCAACTGGGACCAGAACCCGGCACCCATATGGGATGCCGGCACCGCAGGTGGAGGATTAACCAAGTGAGCCAGGGCGCCGGCCCCTCCTTTTTTTTTTTTTTTAATTTATTTATTTGAAAGGCAGAGTTACAGAGAGACAGAGGCAGAGAAAGAAAGGTCTTCCATCCTCTAGTTCACTCCCCAAATAGCCGCAATGGCCAGAGCCAGACCAATGCAAAGCCAAGAGACATGAGCTTCTTCCAGGTATCCCACGTTGGTACAGGGGCCGAAGCACTTTGACTATCTTCCTCTGCTTTTCCAGGCACATTAACAGGGAGCTGGATCAGAAGTGGAGCAGCCGGGACTCAAACCAGTGCCCATATGGGATGCCAGCACCACAGGCTCTGGCTTTACCTGCTACACCATAGCGCAGACCTCTTCAGTTCATTTTTAAATAAGTAAAGCAATATATATACACACATTTTACGTATTGTTCTATATCTCATTTCTTCTCCCTTGCCAGAGTTACTACCAGTTTAAATTTTGTATTTATGTTCCCATGTAAATTTTTATACTTCCATTATATGGTCTATACAACTATTGACAGTTTATGTTTATCAACTTTTTTAGATGGTATTATGCTCTAGGGATGTTTTTATATTGCCTTTTTATTCACTATTGTTTCTGAAATATATCTGTGCTGATATATTAGGTATATCTTATCTATTTTAATTTTTATACTGTGCATGTTTTATTCAAATAAAAATACATATTTTCTACTTAAGCAATCGAAAGGCCAAGCAATACCAGGCTGTCATGTAGCAGTTGCCTGTTTAAGTAGGTCATGTGACCTTCAACTGAATATAATCACAACAATCAGATCAATTTTTAGCAAGAACAGGAGTCTTGGGCCTGGCCCTCCTTTTAGAGAGCTTCATTCTGGTTCTCCGGCTGTGACTGCCTCCATAGGCCAGGAGTCTTCAGGGCTATGGAAATGTGCCCTGAATCATTTCAGAACATGCTTTGGGGTATCCAGGATTGAGACACTGCCTTGCCTCAAAGGGCCCAAGAACACCATTCCTCTTCTGTTTGAGTTGCAAAGCAGTTTTAGTTTGTGATCTGGCTGCATTGTAAATCTTTAAAATCTTCCTGTTTTAAATGGAATTATATTACTTTTATTATAACCAAGTTTTCACTTTTTCACATATTCATCTTAACTGTAATTCTGTATGTCTAGTTTGTCACTACATTAAAAAATATTTGTAGAAATTGCTATCTTTGTAGAACAGAATGCTAATACCTTCTTTGTTTCTGTTAGATGATTTAAACCATCACACCAGCCCTGTGTGGTCTTCTGGTGCAGTGTGTTAAGCTGTCAGGACACCTACATCTCATTTCAGAGTCCCTGATATTCCACTTTCCATCCAGCTCCCTGCTAATACACCTGGAAAGCAGAAGATGATGGCTCAAGTACTATTCCTGACACTCATGTGGGAGATTCAAAAGGAGTTCCTGACCTCTCCTTCCCATGTTGCACATTGGCAACAAACTTTTTGAATACCTTATACGTGTCTCTCTCTCTGTATGTGTGTGTATACAAACAACTGAAGGCAAGAGAGTATGTATAGTTTACCAATTTCACAATTACATTTTATGATAGTATAAATGCTTTATCACACAATTAAAATATAGTTTATAAATATATAATTATATGTATATATTTTTCCAGTCCTAGTTTTTCAGGGGAGGGTTATTCTGAATGCTTTTTTAAGAAATAGTAAATTTCCTTAAAGAATTTCTTTGTAGGTCATGATTATAGATCTTTTCCAGTAAGGACAAACAAGTGATTTGCATGTTACAGACAGAGGTAACTAGAGTGCAATCTATTCATTCATTTATCCAAGAAACACTGCTACTATGTGTCTTTCATGAACTAGGAGCAGGGCATACAGAGATAAGACTTTTTTCCCCTCCAGGTGCTCTGTGGCAGTAATGAGACCCAGTGAAGAGGATTTTCACAGAGAACCTCAGAGACCCACAGATAAATCACTTCCTCAGACATGGTGGAGGAGTGAGAGCAGGATTTCCTGGCAAGATGGCATATGAACTGAGGTTTGAAGAACTGTCATGATTTATTCAAGGAAGAAGGTTTGGCAAAGGACATTCTGGGCTAAGACAAATGTGTTTGTGAAGGAAAGGGTACATAAGTAAAAGTGGCACTGTAAACACTATTGGGTGGGAAGGTAGGGAGTCAGAAGAAAAGGGCTGGTGAGATAGATGTCAGATGATGGGGGTATGGTGTGTGATGCCTACCAACCTACATTTCATCACCCAAGCAGTGAGATCCCTTAACATGTTCTAAACAGGAGTAACATGAGCCAGTAGGCATTGCAGAAGACCCTTTGTTGGGGCCTGCAGGGAGAGGCACTCTGGGGGTGTGAGATGCAGTTCAAGACACCAGTGAAAAGGCCACCACGGTGGTCAGGGTAAGACACAGTGAAAGGACATCTTCAGAAGACAGGCTTGACTCACTTTCATTTACCTGCCAAAGAATTATTGTGTCAAGTTTTAATTCTGGAAAATTCTCAGTTATTCTCTCTACAAATCCTCTCTTCTGCCACTTCAGACCTTTTCATCCTTGCTTCCACACCTCTTCCTAATTTTTGGTTTATTTTCTATATTGTATCCATTTAAGTTTTTTGATACCTGTCTTCCAGTTCATTAATTCTGTAATCTGCTATTTACCAGGGTATTATAATGAACTAGCTGTCATACCTTGGCCAAGTTACAAGATGGATTAATTGTCTGTGTGTTTCAGTAGTCTCATATGAAAATGGAGACAATAATATAACCCACATTAGAGGGTTGTTATGAAGATTCAGTGTATTAGAATTCAAAAAAGGATTAGAATAATGCTAATGCAAAGTAAGCATTCAATAAATATTAGTTATTGTTTTTATTATTTCTGTTTTAAAAGTTCTACTTTATTTTTTTCTCCAATGTCCTCATTTTAAACAGAGCAACTATCTCCAATTTATTGAGTAAAGATTAATGAACTGCCTAAAACATTAGGACTAAGATGAGGTTAAAGTTCTACTTAAGTTGTTAGTTTGGGCTCCTAGCGTCAATATGTTCACACAGTTTTAGCCCATTCTCCTACTAACCACTGTCATTCCCATTCATTTTTGTAAAAAATATGTCAGAAGGGATGTAAAAGTACAGGATTATTGACTTGTTCACCCTTTACTTTGTGAAATGAATAATAGTTTTGGGGTAAACACAACATAGGCCTCCTGTATTAGTAATTGATAATTTTGTAAGCTGCACTGTAAATGATTGTCAGAGTGTGTTACCAGATAACACCTTTGTGGATCAGAAAATAATTTCCAGTGGGTAGAACAGCAATCTTGTGATGGTTTCCTTCTTTGAAACATTGTTCTTGAATGAAGTAAACTACTTTGGATAAGCTACCTATTCAAGTAGATTCTTCTACCACCATCAATTGAGAGAAAGAGATATAGGTGTTCACTTACATTAAGATGATGTGACCACATAATTTAAGAAGTCAAAGAATGACTCAAAAGCAACGATTTTTAAAATCAGTTAATACCTTTAGAAGACATTCTTCTTTAACATTTAAATGTCTTATGAGTGATAATCTTATAAAAAGTCAACTTATTCATTTTTATCTAGAATGCATTTTAGAAGTCTTAAACAATTCAGCACAAACAGTGCTAAAAGACAGATATACTTTACTAGCCAAACAAGGTATTGCACAGGATCCCCTTAAAAATAATTCCAAACAATGATTTTGGTCACATCCTACACAGCACTTGGGATACCTTTCATCAGTGTTACAGCTAATCTAAGAGAAGACACAAACATGGCATTCAACAGAAATAGGTGAACATGAGGTGTCCCCTGCTGACCTCACAGGCTCAGGGTCACAACCACAATTTTAGAGAGCAGAATAAGCAACAGCAGCATCTACAAAAACCAAAGAAACATCCCCTCAAAATAAACAAAGCAAATAAAATCACGCAGCTTAGCTGTAGTTTTTAACAGTGCTTAAATTATAACTGTTAATTTCAAGTGTTGGTTACCTAATGCTTAGGAGGAAGAGAAAATCCTTATAAATGAACTGAAAAATCTGCTTTCAGGCAAATATATAACTTATGAAAGATAAACCACACCTTACAAGCCTACCATGACTTCAAAACTAGGAGAAGCAACATCTTGCTGTATTTAAATTATAATAACTTCTCCCATTTTCCATATTCAGAACTATTCTGTGCAGCTACTCCTACACTGACTACTTGACCTTTTTTTTTTAAAACCTGTTTTGCATCTTAGGTTAGCAAACAATTAAAAATGCAAAAGCAAGGAAGACTAAGAGCAAGGCTATTCAAAGTGTTAGAAAAAGCAAATGGAGATAAAAAGCAAAAGATGAAGCCAATTTTTAAAAGTAGTCTGTGTAGCGACTGGTGCTGTGGCCAGGCTGAAAATCAGGACCCAGAAACTCCATCTGGGTTTCCCATGTGAGTGGCAGGGGTCCAAGTACTTGGGCCATCTTTCTCTGCCTTTCTCTGCCAGGCACATAAGCAGGGAGCCAAATTGGATGTGAAGCAGCAGGTACTTGAACCTGCATTGCTGATATGGGCTGCCAGCACTGCATCTTTAACCTGTGTGTGCGCCTTTCATAGAGCACACATTCCAGTGTCCTGCATAACTTGCACATGCTCGTCTCCTGATCGTGTCCTTCTCTGCATTTTTCCTAGATCACACTGGTGGTCTTCTTACCGGTGTCATGGCCTCCAGTCTCATGCCCCTGGTACATGTATAATTTTGCAGGTGATCTTTTACTGTAATCTTCCTAAAATGCTGATTGGTTCTTATTACTCACTCTTAAATCATTTTAATGGCTTCTAAGGCTAAGGGACAGAAACAATATTATAGTCACATTTATGGCCTAGGGATTATGGCAAAGAATTAACAAGGGTTTAAAACTGAACAAGCTAAGAGAGAACTAAGAACCTGGGAGTCACCCAATCTTAGGAATATAGGTTTTGCCGCATAAAATATATTGAGTAATATACTTGTGAAAAGTGTAATGGGAGGGGTAGAGGGAGAGGGAGGGAGAGAGGGAGAGGAAGGGGGAAAGGGAGAAGGTCCTTTTAAAACTTTGTCAGGAGGCCGGCAGGGAAGTAGGAACAGTGAATCCCATTAGGATGGGGATGGAACCTGACACCAGTAGTTGGACTATGTGGCCACCTGGCTTCCAGCAATGGCGGGTGGGGGCTAGAGCCTAGGATGGTGTCAGGGTGTAGATCGTGCCATAGATAAGAATGTGCCATTTTATTAACAGGGGAATGTTAAACATTAGAGTTTCCACGTTTTGAAATTTGCTGGACTCTTGTGGTACAGTTGTTAAGTTGATACCCTGAATATAAGCAAGCATCCAAATACCATGAAAAAGCCCAACCACAAAACATAACTCAAAATACTGTCTCTAAAACAAACAAAAAAGACCTTTTTTATTTCTGAAAATTTCATGATCCTAATAAACCTAAACCTAGTGTTACATATGTGACCTTTCATATTTTAGAAATCACTATGGGTGAAATCTTGAAGTACAAACATCTTAATTTCATAGAAAATAAAGTTTCTTTTCCCTGCCCTGACGTGAAAACCCCACACTACCTGCACACCGAGCTGGGACCTACCGTGCTGCTGGTGAATCTGTTGGTGTAAGCTGTGATGACACCACATCTGCTCCCAGTGAACAACTGGCAACTGTCAGGCACCCAAGCACAACTAGTCACCTTTGAAAAAAGACACAGCAAATATCACCATGTTTTAAAAGCATGAAAAATGCTTCTATTTTTCTGACAGAGATGTATGATCAAAAAATTTCAGGTATACATTTTTACTTGAAATGACTACAATGATGGCATATACAATCATAGCATATTCTGTAACTTTAAGCCAAGTATTTAAAGGTTGCTTCCAAATTAAAATGCAGAATGTATACTCTATGATTTTATGCTATTATACATATGTTGTTATTGTTCATCAGAAATTTAACAAAATGATCCAGGATTTAGATCCAAGCTTAGGGATGTATGTGTGTGTGTGTTTCACACATTAACCTGCTTTTTACTTTTTTCTCCTCTCATGTTTTTGCAAGAGAAACACGGTACAAATAAATGGGAGTATTTCTTATGACAGTTCTGAAGATTGTTAAGTAGAAGAAAGTTAAATGTGGAGAAAAAAAGTTAAGATTATTCTTTTGGCCCAGAATCCTTCAGGCCTAATCATGGAAGCGACATTTAAAGCAGTTCTCTGTGTGGCCAATAGGTCTCCTTTTGGCATTAGCTGAGCTGTCTCAACTACTCTTTTTCCCTTGTGCCTTCTCAGTCCCACTTTCCTCACAGTTCACTAAGAAGGTATAGGTCATTAGCGAGGAACTCTTACCCTTCCTCTGTACCTCAGTGTATCTCCAAGACTTCTGAGTAAGAGGAGAAGGTTCCTCCATTTTCAGGTTAATTCTGCCCCACCTCCAGGCATCCTTAGAACACTTGTCCTTCCTCTTTTATAGTTTCAAATTCTATTTTCCTGTACATACAAATGTGCTTAAGTCTCTGCTATACTAGGAAATGGCTTTCTTTGATTTTGATTTTGATTCTCAATATACCATCAGGGCCCAATGATCCAAATATATTTTTTCATTTTCTCTTTTTAATAGTTCTGTTTGTAATGATTGATATTTCATAATTTTTATTCTCTTAGAGATCTTCCAAAGAACAAAAAAAGGATATTTTTTATATGAGGTTACTATAAAAAGTTTGTGGAAAATGCCTATTATGGAAAAACTGTGCATGGATCTGAAAATTTTTTTAATGAACATAAACTTATCTTTCAATAACATTTTTCCACAAAATTAAAAAGTATTTGAAAGACAGAAACAGAGAACAAGAATGAGAGCTCTTTTCCATTAGGTTCACTCCCCAAATCTTGCAATGTCCAAAACTGGACCAGGGCCAAAGTCAGGAACTTTAATCCACTACCGGTGGGAATGTAAACTATACAGCCACTTTGGAAGACAGTATGAAGATACCTCCAGAAACCTGAAAATAGATCTACCATATGATCCAGCAATCCCACTACTGGGAATCTACCCAAGGGAAAAGAAATCAGTATATTAAAATGTGATCTGTACCTCATGTTTGGTGCAGCTCAATTCACAAAGCTAAGATATGGAATCAACTCAGATGTCCATCAACTGATGAATGGATAAAGAAATCATACTATATATACACTATGAAATACTACTCAGTTGTAAAAAAAAATGAAATCCTGTCTTTTACAACAAAATGGATATAACTGGAAACCATTATACTTAGTGAAATAAGCCAGTCCCAAAAGACAAATATCATGTTTTCCTTGATCTGTGATAACTAACAGAGTACCAGAAATGTAATGTATAGGAGTGAAATTGACATTTTGAACTTTGATAGTTGTTTATAGTCCTAAACAGGATTTTTTTCTTATTATTATTTGTTGAACTGTTTACTTAGTGTAGGGCTAATCTTATGAGTATAAAGTACAACTGATCATTGTAAAAATTGAGAGAGGGATTAGGAGTGGAAGGAGGAAGAAGGGTGGGAGCGTTGGCAGGAGGGAGGGTAGGGTGGGAAATATCACTATATTCCTAGATCTGTATACATGAAATATATGAAATTTATATACCTTAAATAAAGTTAAACAAAAAAAGAGTATCTTTTCAGGGGCTGTCGCTGTGGCTTAGCAGGTAAAGCTGCTGCATGTAATGCCAATATCCCATATGGGTGGCAGTTCATGTCCTAGCTGCTACACTTCCAATTCAATTCCTTGCTAATGGCCTGAGAAAGCAATGGAAGATGGCCCAAGTATTTGGGTCTCTGCCACCTATGTGGGAGAATAGGATGAAGCTCCTGGCTCCTGGCTTCAGCCTGGCCCAGCACTGGTCCTTGCAGCCATCTGGGGAATGAACCAACAGATGGAATATCTCTTTCTCTTCCTCTGTAACTCTGAATGTATATGATATAAGTAACTCTGCAATGTTTAAACTCTTATGTGACATATATACATACATACACAAAATGGAATATTATTTAGCTTTAGAAAAGGAAATCTTGTTACTTGCAACATGAATAAACTTGGAGGACATTATGCTAAATGAAATATCCAGGTACAGAGAGACAAATAAGTATGATCTTGCTCATATGTGGATTCTAACAAAGCTGAATTCATCTAAGCAGAGAGAAGAATGATGGTTGCTAGGATCTGGGGGTAGGGGAAATGGGGAGATGTTGGTCAAAGCATACAAAAGTTTTAGTTATGCAGAATGAATAAGTTTAAGAGACCTAATGTACAGCATGGTGTACAGTTAATAACACTATGTTGTGTTCTTGAAATTTGTTGGGCAAATAGATTCTAAATTTTCTTATCATGACAAATGGCCCTAAACAGCACTCTGACCTCAGAATCAGCCCTTAAGGCATTCGGATCCATCTAAAAAGCTCATGAGAACATTTCAGGCATGGAAAGCCAAGACACTGTGGCAAAAAATGACCTACATGAAGGATCTCTGTGAGTAAGATCCCAGTGGAAAGAAGGGGCCATCAAAGAAGGAGGTATTTTTCTCTGCAGGGACAAGAGAACTTCCACTTTGCGGATGGCTCTGTCTAAATACTGACAGAGTCTGTGGACTCAAAAGGCTTCCATAGCCTTGACAGCTCATGACAAGAGCCCTGGGTGGTCACTGACATCATTGTTAAATCAACAACAGGAGTCACTGTGTACTTGCTCCCCATGTAGGTTCTCTGTCATGTTAATTCTGTGCGAATTAATGGTAAAACTAGTCTTCAAACAGTCCTTTATACTTTGTGTGTCTGTGTGGGTGCAAACTGTTGAAATCTTTACTTAGTATAGAGTTGATCTTTTGTATATAAAGATAATTAAAAATTAATCTTAATGAAGAATGGGATGGGATGGGAGAGAGACTAGGAGGTGGGATGGGAGTGGGGGTGGGAGGGCAGGTATGGGGAAGAATTGCTATATTCCTGAAGATGTACCTATGAAATTTGCATTTATTAAATAAAAGCTTTCTAAAAAATAAATGTTCTCATCACACATACACAAATGATAACTATGTGAAGTGGAGAGTATGTTAATTAGCTCAACTGTGGTAATCACTTCAAATGTCACATTATATACCTTAAATATATATATAATTTTTATTTATCAATTATACTTCAATAAAACTGGAAAAATTAAAAAAATTAAACCATATAAAAATAACTATACTTAAAAGAACTTTTATTCATTCATTGGGTCTGCTAAATTAATAGTTAATTTACTTGGCAAAAACAATCTGAATAAATGCTTGGGTTTTTATATTTTTAACTTTTATTTAATAAATATAAATTTCCAAAGTACAACTTATGAATTATATAGCAGCTTCCCCCCATAACCTCCCTCCTACCCACAACCATCCCATCTCCCACACCCTCTCCCATCCCATTCTTCATCAAAATTCATTCTTAATTATCTTTATATACAGAAGATTGACTTAGTATATACTAAGTAAAGATTTCAACAGACTGCACCCACAAAGACACACAAAGTATAGAGTATTGTTTGGGTAGTAGTTTTATCGTTAATTCATATAGTACAACACATTAAGGACAGAGGTCCTACATGGGGAGCAGGTACACAGTGACTCCTGTTGTTGGTTTAACAATGATGTCAGTGACCACCCGGGGTTCTTGTCATGAGCTGCCAAGGCTATGGAAACATTTTGACAAGCTTATCATGATTTATGGTTATAACTTTTGTCTTTGGATATATATTTCTATCTACATAAAAATGCTTTGATTAATACTAGCTAGTATGCCTCAAAACTAAAAAAGACATTTTTATTAAAATTTCTAGTAAGGTTATTTTTCACTGTCCCTTTACTTTTACTTCTGTTAGTTTACTCATAAGCAAGATAGCAAATGGGTGATGACTCTTTTTTCAGCTTATGCAAAGAAGTCATTGCTCTCCTTGCATGCATTGCCAAAAATTCCCCCAAAGCAGCTTATACCATTCCTAAAGAACTCAGGGAATATAATACATTTTAGGACACATGAACAGGCTGCGTATGTTACATAGGTAATAGAAGTCAGGAAATGGTAAGATAACTTCCTATTGGAAGATGGTCTACATTTACACGGTACTTAATAGTTCAAAATTTCTTTCACAAACATTAGAAACATTTTTACAACAGTTTTGGGAATATTATTATGCTGGTTTTAAAGAGGAGGAAAGAAACTCAAAATTGGAGAGGTTAAGCTATTCCCTAAAGGTTACATAATTAGAAAATAACAAATCCAGGAGCTTAACACAGATTGCAAAGTTTTAGGCCAAATGTTCTTCTTACTACATCACAATGCCTGAATATCTGGCCTATTTATAAAAACCAGGTATAAAAGACAACACTATGGGGCCGGCGCCGCGGCTCACTAGGCTAATCCTCCACCTAGCGGCGCCGGCACACCGGGTTCTAGTCCCGGTCGGGGCGCCGGATTCTGTCCCAGTTGCCCCTCTTCCAGGCCAGCTCTCTGCTGTGGCCAGGGAGTGCAGTGGAGGATGGCCCAGGTGCTTGGGCCCTGCACCCCATGGGAGACCAGGAAAAGCACCTGGCTCCTGCCATCGGATCAGCGCGGTGCGCCGGCCGCAGCACACCTGCCGCGGCGGCCATTGGAGGGTGAACCAACGGCAAAGGAAGACCTTTCTCTCTGTCTCTCTCTCTCACTGTCCACTCTGCCTGTCAAAAAAAAAAAAAAAAAAAAAAAAAAAAAAAAAAAAAAAAAGACAACACTATGGTTAAAGAAAATGACCTAGTGACAAAAGCAAGTGAACCCTGAGAAGAAAGCAATGCTGATTTTGTTCAAACACTGTGCCTTCAGCTGGTGCTGAGTAGGAGTTTACAATAATACTCTGTGAGAAAGTGGGTTAAGAAACAAACTTGGGATCATAGTCAGAATAGCAGTAGTGAGGATGTCTGAAAACACTGTAAACATCATCAGCTTCTTGACTGATTTAAGACATTAAAACATAGCTATCAGGGCCGGCGCTGTGGTGTAGTGGGTAAAGCTGCCACCTGCGGTGCCAGCATCCCATATGGGCACCAGTTCGAGTCTTGGCTGCTCCACTTCTGATCCAGCTCTCTGCGATGGCCTGGGAAAGCAGTACAAGATGGCCCAAGTCCTTAGGCTCCTGCATGGACATGGGAGGCTTGGATGAAGCTCCTGGCTCCTGGCTGCAGATTTGCACAGCTCTGGCTGTGGCCATTTGGAGAGTGAACCAGTGGATGGAAGACCTCTCCCTCTCCCTCTCCCTCTCCCTGTCCCTCTCCCTCTCCCTCTCCCTCTCTCTCTCCCCCCCTCTGAATCTCTGTAACTGAATCTGAATTTCTGTAACTCTGCCTTTCAAATAAACTAAATAAATCTTTAAAAAACCCTTAGCTATCAATCTTTTTTTAAAAAATTATTTTTATTTTATTTGAAAGGCAAAAAGTCACAGAGAGATGGACAGAGATCTTCCATCTGCTGGTTCATTTCCAAATGCCTGCAACTGCCAGGGCTAGGCCAAGTCAAAGCCAGGAGCCTAGAACTCATTCTAGGTCTCTCAGGTACTTGAGTCATCACCTGTTGCTTTTACGGGTGCACATTAGCAGGAAGCTGGATTGAAAGCAGAGTATCTAGGACTGGAACTAGGTACTCTGATATGAGAAATGGGCATCCGAAAGGGTGACTTAGCCATTACACCACACACCACCACTGACTGTTTTGTAAAGAATTTATATTACAAAAAATAGTTTACCTGGTATTGTTGTGAACTTTGTATAAAGTTTATTGGAGGCTCACTCTGCTTACTCTTCAACCTTAAAATGTTATCAGCATATCCCCAGCTCAGGATGGCTGACCACTGAATGTCAGTACTGTTCATGCTTCTCACACCTCAAGAAAGAGAAATAAAGGTATCAGACGGTCACTGCTCAATTGTCACATGACAGTCAAAACAACTGCAGGCTAAAGATTGAAGTTTACAAAGCATTTAGTGCAAAGCCATCTTTTTACCCCTGAGATGGAAAAATTTATATTAGTTTTAGTACTTTAGTGCTGACTTCTGTTGTTTCAAGTAGAATTTATTTGACTTAGAACTAAAATTTTGGTTAGGAAACTTTTATGATAAACAATGATAGTTCAGCTTACACTTCACATTCTGAGAAATATTTCCTTTCAAAAATAAATGTGAACTAGAAATTCCTTAAATAACTTTCTAGATATGTGTAGATACCTTTTGATACTAGAAAGAGAACACTTCTGGAGTAGAAGCAATATCTACCTTGAGAAGGGATTACTTAATTCTGTCACCTGCAGGACTCTGCATGGCAGACCTTCATTCAAGGAGGTTCTGTTCTTTATTCTCCATTTTATACAACATACTATTATGTTCTTTTGGCATAAATATTTGGAAATTTTGACATCCTTTCTCAGTACTACTCATAATCTATGCCTAGCTGGTAAGCTGAAAACAGCTAAATGCAGTGTACATGCTATAAATGGTATTGTCCTTTAAAATGCTTTAAAACTAGCTTCAGGAGTTTTAAGAAGTGGGGATGTGCTTTATTTATTCTAGTACCTAGCAGAATACCCAGCTTATGGAAGAGTAAAACAAATATTTCTTGAACGAATCAATGGCACATGGAACATGTAATTCACAGACTGTTTGCCAAATACTGATATCAGTTTCCTAACAGACAAATTGGAATATATTCACTAAATATAAGTTCTTCAAAATACAAGATTCTAGGGAAAGGAACTACATATGAGTCTTAGGATCTCCCAAAATTTACTATATTGTTTGGCATGCAGCAGGTATAGATAATAAAATTTTTCATTCCTGGTATATAAGATGCACCATCTCTGTAGTCCCTTACCCTCTTCAGTAAAAGAAATTTCTTTACCTATTAGAACAGTGGATCTTAAAAAGGAGTTTGCAAGAGTTTCTTTTTTAGCATGTGTAGATTTGCACTGAAGGACCACAGATTCTAATGCAGTTTGTCTGAGGTAAGACCCAAACAAGTACATTTTGAAAAAATGCACTTAGACAATTCTGAGGTACCTTCAATTCTCACATAATTGACTTGTATTGCGCTTCATAACATTAAAACCATTCAATGTAGTTGTTTCATTGTATTATACATGTATAATTAAGTAAAACCACATAATCCAGGTCTCCCACATGATGGCAGGAACCCAACTACTTGAGCTATAGGTACCTCTCAGGGTCCACATTAGTAGGAAACTGGAATAAGCAGGGCACCAGTTCAAGTCCCAGCTTGAGCCCAAGCACTCTGATGTGGGATATGAGTATCTTGGCTGGCATCATAGCCACTAGAACAAATCCCTGGACTCTAAATTTTTTTAAAAAGCAAATCATTCACATATTTCTTAAAATTTTAAAACTCAATAGTAATAAATTCTTTATGCTACCTTATGACTAATTGTAACATACTAGTGAGAATAAACCGATGATACCAAAATACTTGTGATTAAATAGATTTATCTGATCCCAATTCACTAAAACGTAGAAGAAATGGTATGCATTTTCTTTTATTCCTAACTATAAAAGCAAGAATTCATTTCATGACAGAAATAAGGGTGTGCATAAACAAATTATGGCCTGATCAGCACACTGGACTTCTGTTTGCCATGGATACTAGCACCCCTAAATTGAACTGGGGAGAGTGTATAGGTTCACAACATATGGAGCTTTCCCTGAGGAGCATAGTGCATTGAAGGTAATGTTAAATGCTGACAGAGCTGTCTGCTAAGGGGCATCTCATCTATACTTGGCTTTCAGACAAATCTGCATACAACTTGTTATGAACAGATGAGTGCCATCATTTATTTATTTTAGGGTCCGTGGGTTGATGCCTAGCAACAAAAGAGAGTTGTTGTGTGTGTTGAGTGAAATGGTTAATTTGGAAGGTCTGAGTGATTAGTTAAGTGGAAAATGTTCCCAGCTTTCCAGTGTTTAGCTGACTTTTAGAAATATTAGAGTTCTTCACTATACAGCGCTTTCCACATGTTGCTTTTAGTGTGTAGGGAGTCAGAAAAGGATTGACTTTCAGGCATAAATGCTTCTAAAACCTGTTTTCAAGGCCATTCTAACTCCTTTTTTAAATGTGTTTAAACCCCTGACTACATTGTTTGAGGAACTAGATTTGCTGGTCAAATGCATCTGTCTATTCTAGGGTTCAAGATCCTCCTTGTATATACCTATCAAGTTCATAAAGTTTTCATCCTGTGAGCAGAACCATATATTCTTTTTTTTTATTTATTTTTTTTTTTGACAGGCAGAGTGGACAGTGAGAGAGAGAGACAGAGAGAAAGGTCTTCCTTTTTGCCGTTGGTTCACCCTCCAATGGCCGCTGCAGCCAGTGCGCTGCGGCTGGCGCACCGCGCTGATCCGAAGGCAGGAGCCAGGTACTTATCCTGGTCTCCCATGGGGTGCAGGGCCCAAGCACTTGGGCCATACTCCACTGCACTCGCTGGCCACAGCAGAGAGCTGGCCTGGAAGAGGGGCAACTGGGACAGAATCCGGTGCCCTGACCGGGACTAGAGCTTTTCACCAAGGACTAAGAACATGTTAGAAATAAAACATCATACTTAGTGAAGTAAATCAGCCCCAGAAGGACAAATACCCTATGTTCTCTCTGAACTGTGGTAGCTAATAGAGCACCTAAAAGGTAATCTATAGATGTGAAATTGACTATTTGAGTTGCAATGACTTTTGTCTCAACTGTTGAGGAAGTTTTTTTTTTTTTCACAATATTTGTTGAACTCCTTACTTAGTATAGATTAATCATATGTGTATACAGTTAATTGAAAATAGATCTTAAGAAAAATAATGGGAATAGAAGAGGGAGGAGGAAGAGGGGTTGTAGTGTGGGTGGGAGGGCAGGTATGGTGGGAAGAATCACTTTGGTCCTAAAGTTGTGTTTATGAAATGCATGAAGTTTGTGTTTCTTAAATAAAAGGTTTCTGGGAGAAAAATCAATTTAATATTTGAGAAAAAAAGAAATAAAACAAAATAGTAGCACAGATAACCTGAAAACATTCAAATCTCATGAAAGCTATATCAGGCATGATTTTCGTTATGTTTTATTTTACCTTGTTCTTTGCTGTACGTCATCAGAAGACAGAAATTTCGGGACAAACCACAGATTGCTTTGGTAGGCAGAGCTTGGAGAGAACCAAATCTTTCTCCATGGGGTTGACTGAAGCAAATCACAGGTACCGGAGCACTTGGTGAACCCACATACTCCCCCCATTTCAAGCCTTTTATCCATGACAAAGGACTCTAAAACCAAGGAAAGCAAAAAAAAATATGATTTTTAAAAAAGGTAGTACTATTTCTAACTTAAACCAAACTAAGTAAGAGAAAGTAACCTGTTTGTAAGCTGTTTGAAGCAAGAATTATTTTATATTTTAATTTCTGTAGAGCACACAGAAATATGTGTTCCTGTTTGATTTTTATTTGGTGGCTCTGGCATAGGTTATGTGAAGATGTCTGTTTAATAATTCAAAATTCCTTGAAATCTGAGCAGGGAAGAAAAAAGTTTTACTAAGTACATTTCTTTCAGGCTAGCTAAAATACCTTTTGGGGTATTGTAATTTGGTAGTATGACAAGTTGCATGCATATAAAACACTTTGAATTAAGACTGCACTAGCACAAAAGAGCTAATTTAACTACAAGCTCCTGTAAAACAGGGAATACTTCTGACTCATCTATGTGCCTGAAACATATTTGGCTGTCAAAATGTGTTTGACAAATGAATGGAAAAGTGTTTATGTTGCATACTGAAATGAGTAGAGCAAGTAATGTTCCAGAAAATACTAGTGAGTATTACAGAAGAAAACAGAGAAGAGTTGTCAGTGAAGAACCAAGAAGAGGTGGGGCTCGAAGAACAACAGGATTTAGATACAGAAAGGGGAGGGAAGACTGTAATGAGTGACAGTCATGAACAAAAATCCAAAAGTTTACTCCACTCCCAGTAAAAGTAATTATCAAGAAGAAAATCAGGGGCCAGTGCCGTGATGCAGTAGGTTAATCCTCTGCCTGCGGCACTGGCATCCTATATAGGCACTGGTTCTAGTCCCGGCTGCTCCTCTTCCGATCCAGCTTTCTGCTATGGCCTGGGAAAGCAGTAAGGATGGTCCAAGTGGTTGGGCCCCTGCACCTGTGTGGGAGACCTGGAGGAAGTTCCTGGCTCCTGGCTTCGAATCCGCACAGCTCTGGCCATTGTGGTCATCTGGGGAGTGAACCAACGGAAGGAAGACCTTTCTCTGTCTCTCACTCTCACTGTCTGTAACTCTACCTCTCAAATAAATAAATGAAATCTTAAAAAAAAAAAAAAAAGAAGAAAATCAAGGAAAGAAACAATGTCCCTTTAAAGAGCTTCTCCCAGGACCTGTGTGGCACAATGGGTTAAATTGCCACTTGTGATACCAGTATTCCATATCATCACTCTGCTTTGCTGTACTTTTTCTTTTCCTGTCCTTCCTTTTCTTTCTTTAAGATTTAATTATTTATTTGAAAGGCAAAATGACCGAATGAGAGAGAAAGACAGTGATAGATAGGTCTTCCATCTGCTTGTTCACTCCTTAAATGGCAGCAATGGCCAGGGTTGGTTCATGCTGAAGCCAGGAGCCAGGAACTCCATCTGGGTCTCTCATGTGCATGGCAGGGGCCCAGGTACTTGAGGCATCTTCTGCTGCTTTTCCAGGCATACTTAGCAGGGAGCTGGATCAGAAATGGAGCAGCCAGGACTTCAATCAGTACTCTTATGAGATGCTAGAATCACAGGTGGCAGCTTAACCTGCTGCAACATGACACTGGTGTCTACT
The DNA here is from genome assembly GCF_964237555.1 of Oryctolagus cuniculus. Classification (NCBI taxonomy): domain Eukaryota; kingdom Metazoa; phylum Chordata; class Mammalia; order Lagomorpha; family Leporidae; genus Oryctolagus; species Oryctolagus cuniculus. Next base: position 54,979,336 of record NC_091444.1, read on the forward strand.
CTGCTTTTCAAATAATAATAATAACAATAATAATAATTATTATCATTATATTCATTTTTTCTTTTTTGGACTATTTTATTCTGTATTAATCTCTTCCCTTTTAATGGATTTTTCCCTCTATACATTTAAAAGTTTAGTTACTTTACTTTCTACTTTTCAGGGGAAATGCTATATAAACATAATGAAGGTAATATGGTAAGGAATTTTCTGTCATTTCCACAAAAAAGTCTAAATGATGTTCAGATAATTTTTCAAAGTTAATTATAAAATAGGCATCACTGGTCTACATGTTATCATTTAAAATAATCATGTCATTTTAGGGACCTCTAATAATTCTGTAGACATTTAGGGATACATAGTAATACACAGAATACACAGTTTTGAATGAGACGGTGGTGGTCTGAAAGACAAATATCTCTGGAAAAGTTGAGGACTTGGGGAATGCTCAGGTGGGAACATTGTTCAGATCAGATATTCTGAAAACAAGTTCTTTAAAAAAAAAAACTTCAGTTTATCAATGGTAAAGTTGAGAAAAACACATGTGCTAAGCTCTGTTATGACTTATCATTCGCAATCTATTATCAGAAAATTCCTTTCATATGAATTGCAGAGTTTAAGGTTTGAGTTTTTCAATTACTCACACAGATATAATGGCAACTTTTATATTGCAGTATATACAAAAAAGGAGTGCTTTATTTAAATACTTTTCGTACACCTCTGATTGCTTTTAACTTCAATGATTAACTGAAATTCACATAAGCATATGTGGATCATCCAGATGAGCACCTTACAACTGAGTATTGCTGCTCAGCCTGAGAGAGCTTGTGTTCACATTTTGTGTAGATATTAGCAGAAGGCCTAAGGAGTCAAGGAGCAGCACTGTGTGGGAGGTATCACAGTGGTTCAGATAAAGAAGAGCAGTAGCATAAACATGATGACACGTCACAGAGAAGCACAGGCAAGCCAAACTAAAGAACTGGCAAAAACAAAGAAAACAAAGAGGACTGAAATGAAGGAGCTGCTGTTTTAGATAGGGAGGTCAGAAAAGACTCTTTGAGGAAATGATATTTGAGCAGAGGTGTGAGTAGAATTAAGAGCAAACTGGGGATGTTATGTGGGGACAGGTCATTGCAGGTGGAGGGACAGTCAATGTGAAGTCCTGTGGTAGAAAAACATTCCCACTGTGAGCAGACTGCTCAGACCCTTAATATATACCTTTTTTTTTTTTTTTTTTTTTTTGACAGGCAGAGTGGACAGAGAGAGAGACAGAGAGAAAGAGAAAGGTCTTCCTTTTGCCGTTGGTTCACCCTCCAATGGCCGCCGCGCGGCGGCCGGCGCACCGCGCTGATCCGATGGCAGGAGCCAGGAGCCAGGTGCTTTTCCTGGTCTCCCATGGGGTGCAGGGCCCAAGCACTTGGGCCATCCTCCACTGCACTCCCTGGCCACAGCAGAGGGCTGGCCTGGAAGAGGGGCAACCGGGACAGAATCCGGTGCCCCGACCGGGACTAGAACCCGGTGTGCCGGTGCCGCTAGGCGGAGGATTAGCCTATTGAGCCGCGGCGCCGGCCTATATACCATTTTTAAAATAGCTAATCACCAATTAGTAGAATAGTAAATTAAATGGTATTGTTGTGTTTATACTGTTAAATTGATATGTTAAAGTATTGGGATATAGTTAAAATAAGTGACTTTGGTAATGAATATAGCTAAAATGATTTGGGAGGCTTCAAGAATACAATGTGCAACATTAGCAATTTGGCTTTAGCAAAAAAAAAAAACAACACTGAAAGATTGATTTTTTAAAAAAAGATTTATTTATTTATTTGAGAGGCAGAGTCAGAGAGAGGTAGAGGCAGAGAGAGAGGTCTTCCATCTGCTGGTTCACTCGCCAGATGACCGCAACAGCTGGAGCTGTGCCAATCTGAAGCCAGAAGCCAGAAGCCAGAAGCCAAGAGCCAGGAGCTTCTTCCAGGTCTCCCATGTGGGTGCAGGGGCCCAAGGACTTGGACCATCCTCCACTGCTTTCCCAGGCCATAGCAGAGAGCTGGATTGGAATTGGAGTAGCCAGGTCTCGAAACAGTTCCCATATGGGATGCCAGCACTGCAGGCAGTGGCTCTACCCACTGTGCCACAGTGCCGGCCCCAAGACTGGTATTTTAAAATTGAATTTCACTGGTTGAAAGTTGTACCTGTTTGCAAATTTGATACATATGAGCTATGAACATAAAGAATTTATATCTAGTGTTCTGAGATATTTAAGAATTATTACAGGGGCCATCGCTGTGGCACAGAGGGTAAAACCACTTGCCTGCAGTGCTGGCATCCCATATGGGCGCCAGTTCGAGTCCCAGCTGCTCCACTTCCAATCCAGCTCTCTGCTATGGCCTGGGAAAGCAGTACAAGGTGGCCCAAATCCTTGAGCGCCTGTACCTGCATGGGAGACCAGGAAGGAGCTCCTGGCTCCTGAGTTAGGATCAGCACAGCTCCGGCTGTTGCAGCCAATTAGGGAGTGAACCAGCGGATGGAATCTCTTGTCTCTCCTCTCTCTGTGTAACTCTGACTTTCAAATAAATAAATAAATCTTTAAAAAAGAAAAAAAGAATTATTATAAGAAAGAGTGGTCAAAACAATGCCTTTGACAAGCCTTTTCTCTCAAGACAGATCAGATGACTGCAATTTGAGATCCAGTGTTTTATTTCATCCTTCAGGACCCTTTTTTTTTCTGTGACTCCCTTCTGCAAATCCTGTAATGCTTTATGATTCACATTGTACGTTGATTTTACTGCTAAGACTTGCTTGTTTTATCTATTTCAAAGTAAAAAATATACCTATTTCCTATTTTCAGAGGCACTGCTTTGCATCGTCACAATCTAGGCAGGCCAAAGAAATACATAGATTTCCCCCTTAAGTATCAACCAAAACCTTCACCCATCAGTCACTGCTTCTGGTTGAAGATAATACCCATGACCACACTGTGTGTTTACATTGGCATACCTATGCTCTCACTGTGCTCCTCTGATGGTTCCTCTCCTCTGGTTTGCAAAACTCTATTTTGTCCCTGTCTTGTAAAGCCTGCCTTGGGAATAACCTTTTCTCTGCTCCCTGAGGAAGACCACTGACATGATCAATCCTTTTCACCCTCTGTGCTCCCCAAAACATTGTCTTCATATTACCACTACAGCACTGGCAATACAGGACACAGTTTTAGCTGCCTGCATGTTTCTTACACCGGAAAATGCACTTCTTTAGGCTGAGAACATGCTATTCATTTCTGTGTCCCTAGGGCCCGGAGGAGGGCCTGGCAGTGCAGGAAACTGATCAAGGTTTTGCTGAACTCTACTGAAATCCAAATGACATACCGGATACGCAATTTCTTTGACCTGTTCTCGAGTCTCCCTGAAAGCAAACTGCACTAACAACCCTACAGCAGCTGGAAGTTCTCCTTCAATGTTGAGTTTGGTTCCAGGTCTGCTTGCATGGGCTGTGTGGAACAGCTGACGAGGAGTCTGCCCATAGGTTTTTATCATGGTTTCTAGTGCGCGCCTCTGAACGGGATCTTCAACTGCAGAGACATCCATTCCAAAATATGTCTGCAGAATGAAAGAACAGCAGATAAGTAGTATAAAGCAGGACTTGGCAATACTACTCAAAATATAGGCAACAATTTATTTATTTATTTAAGCAATAGTTTATTACTTTTAAAATGCTTTTGATCTCAGGTTTACAATCATCAGTGTTTTCACTGGAATCAAAACAGAAGTAATCAATAACTCTGAATGGGGAAACAAAAATAACATATCTTGATTAGTGTTAATTAGATATGTTTACAGAACTGGTTTTTAAATTTAAGAGTTGAAATGGCCGCAATAGCCCAGGCTGGGCAAGGCTGAAGCCAGGAGCCACGAGCTTCCTCCAGGTCTCCTATGTGGGTATACTGAAGCACTTTGGGCCATCTTCTGCTGGTTTCTAAGGGGCATTATCTGGGAGCTGGATAAGAAGTGGAGCAGCTGGGACTCACTGATGCCCAAGTGGGATGCCAGCATCACAAATGGTGGCTTAACCTGCCGTGCCACAGTGCTGGCCTCTACACGTGTGTTTTAACTCTACTTGTAGTTGTTACAGACACTTGTAGATTTGTCATGATCTACACAGATAATTATAGCTGGAGGGGAAGTTGGAGATCAATCTAATTTTAAAGTTCAGAAAATAGGAGATTAACAATCTGTTGCAACTGCTTTTGAGTAGCCACTAGGCAGTACCAGGAAGTGTCATTCTCATAATTTGCTTTTTCTTCTTTTTAAACTTCCCACTCCCTAAGAAATTTCCTTTTATAGGCCTCATTCAGCTTCTAGTACCATGGGCAGGCAAGCCCATCTACCAACTTCCCACCTAACCCTAATCATCCCACTGAGACTTATTTCCCTTCACATCTCCAAAGCCTAGCAAAATAAATATTTCCTGAAGAGATAAGAGTTTTTTAAAAGGTTATCCAAAGCATAACAATTTTATTTCTAGGAGCTTACTGTAAGGAAATTAAGATGTACATAAAGAAATGACCTTGGGAATATTAACTTTAAGAGCAACCAAATCCTAACTAAATATCTAATAAGAGGAGACTATGGGCCGGTGCTGCGGCTCACTAGGCTAATCCTCTGCCTTGCGGCACCAGCACACCGGGTTCTAGTCCCGGTCGGGGCACCGGATTCTGTCCCGGTTGCCCCTCTTCCAGGCCAGCTCTCTGCTGTGGCCAGGGAGTGCAGTGGAGGATGGCCCAAGTGCTTGGGCCCTGCACCCCATGGGAGACCAGGATAAGTACCTGGCTCCTGCCTTCGGATCAGCGCGGTGCACTAGCCGCAGCGCGCTGGCCGCAGCGGCCATTGGAGGGTGAACCAACGGCAAAAGGAAGACCTTTCTCTCTGTCTCTTTCTCTCACTGTCCACTCTGCCTGTCAAAAAAAAAAAAAAAAAAAAAAGAGACTATGTAAAGACATTATCAAATAGTCATACTATGAAATAGTAGGTAGCCATTAAATCAAATAGGATGATATTAATGACTTGAATAAATTTAACACTACACTGTTCAGGAGGAGGAAAAGGAAAAGGTTGCCAAATAGTATTACTATATAACTGAAATTATATACACATACATACACACACACACACACACATTTAGAAGTCTAGAAGGTGGTTTTGATAATGGTTGGTGCTACCAGAGTTGATTTTTAAATTTTTAAATTTCTTTCTTTTGCTAACCTATGTATATTTTTCTATCAAGCACAATTTCTTATTCCCCCTTATTTCTATAATAAGGAAAAATGTCATTTTCCAAAGGATACGCATGCAGGGTAGTATGTAGAAAAAAGTTAAAAGAGCAAGCTTGACTTCTCTCCTTGGGAAGACTTGCTTTCCAGGCTGGCCCCCTGGTAGTGTCTGGGAATGTAGATTTCAGGAATCTTCTTATTACTCCCTAACTGACAGGCGTGGCTCACTGTGTCTAAACTACACAAGCAATGTGGTTTATGCTGAACATTTGCTTTCCTTTTGGGAGTCTAGAATTTCAGTATGTGTGAGGCAGATGGTGCCTACTGGACCAGCCACAATAAAGCTCTAGGCAGTGAATCTCTAACACACTTCCCTGGTAGATATTTCACATGCGTTATCACAACTTGTTGCTGGAAGAAGTGTGTTCTTTGTGACTCACCAGGGGAAGGCCTTTGAAGTTTGTGCCTGGTTTCTCCCAGAATTTGCCCATGCTCTTTTTCCTTTTGCTGATCTCGCCATGTGTCTTTAACTTTAATATATCTGAGCTCTAAGTGTGACTACAAGCCAAGTCCTTAAGTCTACTTGGTGCATCATCACACCTGGTGGTGGCATTGGGAAGTCCCTGACACAGATGGTATCACAATCATTTTAAAGAGATAAAATATAAAACTTAAAATATCATTGGTAACAATAATAACAATTTAGTGTTATTGCCAATTCTTTTTGCTAACTTAGGTATGTTAAAAGCAGCTAACCTTAACCTATTCAGGTTCTATCTTATATAAATGAAGATGATTTTAAGAGTCACTTATAGGGGAAAGAACAGGTCTTCAAAGAAGGAGGTACCTTTCTCTGAAGGGAGGAGAGAACCTCCACTTTGACTATGACCTTGTCTAAACAAGATAAGAGTCGGAGAACTCAAGGGGCTTCCATAGCCTTGGAAACTCATGACTGGAGCATAGGGAGATTACTGATGCCATAGACAGGAGTGTCAATTGGTAAAGTCAACAACAGGAGTCACTGTGCACTTACTCCTCATGTAGGATCTCTGTCCTTAATGTGCTGTGCATTGAGATTTAATGCTATAACGAGTACTCAAATAATATATTTCACTTTGTGTTTCTATGGGGGTGCAAACTGTTGAAATCTTTACTTAATGCATACTAAACTGATCCTCTGTAAAAAAAAAAAAAAAAAAAAAAAAGAAAAGAAAAGAAAAGAAAAGAAACTATCAGCTCCCAACTTGACTCTCACTGGGATTAAACATGACAATAGGTCTGATCTGATTTCATCATCATTAAAAAAAATCATCTATTATTTTTCACTTTATGTTTCTGTGTGGGAGCAAACTGTTGAAATCCTTACTTAATGTATACTAAGCTGATCTTCTGTATATTAAGATAATCGAAAATGAATCTTGATGTGAATGGAAGGGGAGAGGGAGTGGGAAAGGGGAGGGTTGTGGGTGGGAGGGACGGTATGGGGGGGAAGCCATAGTAATCCACTATTCGTACTTTGGAAACGTATATTCATTAAATAAAAGTTAAAAAAAAAAAAAAAAAAAAAAAAAAAGAGTCACTTATAGGGGCCAGCGCTGTGGCATAATGGGTAAAGCCGCCACCTGCAGTGCCAGCAACCCATGTGGGTGCCAGGTCGAGACCTGGCTGCACCACTTCCAATCCAGCTCTCTGCTATGGCCTGGGAAAGCAACAGAAGATGGCCCAGGTCCTTGGGCACCTGCGTGGGAGACCGGAAGCAAGTCCCAGGCTCCTGGCTTTGGATCAGCGCAGCTCTGGCTGTTGCAGCCAACTAGGGAGTGAACCAGCCGATGGAAGATCTCTCTCTCTCTTTCTCTCTCTCTGTGTGTAACTATGACTTTCAAATAAATAAATAAATCTTTAAAAAAAAATCACTTACAGCAGGATGGAAAACATTGATGGCTTGAACGGAAGCCTTCCCCTTTTGCTTATACCCAAACACCAAGTCAATCCACTGACAGATATTCTGGGACACATAGTCGGACTCCAGAGCCTGCCGATGGATGAGGATAAAAAGACGAGGATCGTTACGTGCCCAGGGAGGAAGGTTGACATGATTCACTCGTTCACCATTCTGACGCACACCAAAATCAAAACCTAAAAAAGAAAATTGATATGAACATTTAACTTCTCCAAAGTATATTTCATTCAGGTAACACAGCAGGCCAGAAGAGTTCATGAAAACAGCTGACTGTGTACTACCACCAGGAAAAGAAGCAGCAAAGAGGGTTTACATTTTCAACAGATGGGGTTACATAAGGATAAATGCTAACACTAATTAAATTTCATATCTTTCATATCTACCACTTATAAAATGAAGAAAAGTCATAAATTATTGCCCATTAATTCCAATATTCCCACTAATCATACCTTCAAATGCAATAGTGTTTATAAATATCAATTCAATTATAAACTTAATATTGAACTATAAGCATTTTAATCACCTATATTAACATTTTAATATTATTTATATTTAGTAAACATTACTATTTTTCAGTTTAAAAAATAAACTAGGGGTGCCGGTGCTGTGGCGCAGCGGGTTAAAGCCCTGGCCTGCAGCGCTGGCAGCCCATATGGGCGTTAGTTCTAGTCCTGGCTGCTCCTCTCCCGATACAGCTCTCTGCTGTGGCCTGGGATAGCAGTGGAAGATGGCCCAAGTCCTTGGGCCCCTACACCTGCATGGGAGACCCAGAGGAGGCTCCTGGCTCCTGGCTTCAGATCGACGCAGCTCTGGCAGTTGCAGACAATTAAAGAGTGAACCAGTGGATGGAAGACCCCTCTCTCTGTCTCTGCCTCTCTCTGTAACTCTGTCTTTCAAATAAATAAAATAAATTAAAAAAATAAATAAACTAGGGGTCAGCATTGTGGTATAGAGGGTAAAGCCACTGATGCTGGCATCCCATATGGGAATGTGTCGGTTCTTATCCTGGCTGCTCTACTTCCAATCCAGCTCCCTGCTAACGGCCTGGGTAAAGCAGTAGAAGATGGCCTAAAGTGTTTAGGCCCCTGCCACCCTCATGTAAGTCCCAGATGAAGCTCCTGGTTCTGGCCTGGCCCCATCCCTGGCCATTGTGGATATTTGGGGAGTGAACCAGTGGATGGAAGATCTTTCTCTCTCTCACTTTCTCTTTGTCTCCCTCCCTCCCTCCCTCTCCTGGTAACCCTGAATTTCAAAATAAAAAAATAAAGCTAAAAAAAAAATACAAGTAGGTCAGTCCCTGTCTTTATCTCAAAGAAAACAATAACAAATAAAAATAAAAATGAAAAAAATGTCTTAAGAGAAATATCTTTGAACAGAAATCACCATAAAGAATAAAAATTTAAAAGGACCTTTTAAAAGATCATTAAATTCTATATAAAATTAAGTTGCTATCTGCCTACTTCTTGATCTTCTGAAAAACAGGGTCTTCACAATTCTATGTATTTTGAAATGATATGATGCAAAATATAAATCAATTATTTATATAAAATTCCTGTGATGGGGCATAAGGTATCTCAAACAGCTCAGCAGTCATTCTACAGAGCAGTTGCAGAGTTTCATTTAGGAAGGACTGGCTGAGCACCTGCAGAATTCCTGTATGTAGAAAAAAGAAACATCAGGGATTTAATTACTAAACAACACTGAATGAGAGGTAGTTGTTCAGGCAGCAGGTTAAGGCACTGCTGGAGACACCAGCATCCCATATCAGAGTACCTTGTTCAAGTCCCGGCTACTTCACTTCTGATCTCAAGTACTTGGGCACCTGCCTGGGTGGAGTTCCAGGTTCCTGAATTTGGCTTGACCCAGATCTGGGTGTTGTGGGTATTTGGGGAGTGAACCAGTAGACAGAAGGTACCTCACTCTCTATGTGTCACTCTGCATTTCAAATAAATAGTCAAAACCGCAGTGAACGAGGCATCTAAGGGCTGGGTTAGGGAAGCACTGGGTAGCAAGAGATGCAATAAACTCAATTATCCCCAACTTTCAGATGCTCTGGGGATTATCACATAAGTAGACTCTCCTCACCCAGAGCAGATGACTACGGTATAATCAGAGGCATAAAGGAATGGTAAACGGAAATGACATGATATACATTATAGAAAATTATATTTTCCAAAAGTAGTTATAACATTTCCTGACTAGCATGATTTTCCAGAATCTTGTTACTTTCTCATGAAACTGCAAAGTCTATTTTCCTTCAATATGAATTCGGGCAGGCATTTGGGAATGCCTCAACAAAAAGAAATAAGTGGAACTGATGCTGTATGGCTGCAAAGGCCAGGTTTAGAATCTTAGTTATGGAACCCTCAGTTGCCAGGTAGGATATCCAAGGTTGCCATTCTGTGAGGAAGGCCAAACTAGCCCCCTGGGAAAGCACTGGCACTACAAGAAGAGAAAGAGATGTTCACAGCTACCTGTTGCTCTATCCCTTTAGCTTTCTAGCCCCAGTCAATTTCAATCCAAAACTACTTGCTGAGATATTCCTTAATTTCTGATCTGTAAAAAATATGATAGATATATTGTTGTTTTAAGTGATTAAGCATTGGGGTTACCTGTTATGCAGCCAAAGGTAACTAGAATATACATACATACATATAAGAGACCATGGACATAGAAAACAAGCAGATTTATAAAGCATGTTCTTAAAATTGTAACATTGATACTAAGGTATTTCTCACCTGGGGAACACAGGGAAATAGGCTCCAGGATGACTGCAGCATGAGTCTACTAATGATTATCTAAATAACCTCAGAGAGGTCAGATAATATAGAATAAAATTCAACACTATAGTTATTCCACACTAACTTCACTAAAGACATAGTTCTCAATTTCATACATTCCTAAGAGTCACATAAAAATATGAAAATAAGTAACACAGGAAAACAACCCAAAGGTATCCTTTAAAGGGTTAACTGATCATCTATTAAAGAATAGTTAAGGTTGGCAAAGATCATTGGTCACTGGCATTGGTCATTGGTTATTAGGTAATTCTGTGAGGAGTACTTTATTTCTATCTTTGTCATTCCTCATAAAAACCCTTGAGATTTTGGTTAATTCAATAAATCTATGCCCTTTGTTTTTAAAAAATGAGCATATTATAAATTTTGCAATCAGAAAAAATATACTTCTATACAATAAAATAAATAAATTTTAAGTACAGATAAATTTAATAATTAAAAGATAAAGCTATCCAAATATATATTTAAAAAGATTTATTTATTTGAAAGTAAAGAGTTACTGCGAGAGAGGGAGAGACAGATATCTTCCATCCATTGTTTCATTCCCTGATGGCCTTAACATCTGGAGCTGGGCCTGTCCGAAGCCAGGAGCAAGAAGCTTCTTCCGGGTCTCCACATGGGTGGCAGAGACCCAATCTTCTACTGCTTTTCCCAGGCCATTAGCAGGGAGCTGGATCAGAAGTGGAGCAGCTAGGGCTTTCTGCCATAACACTGGCTCCAAATATACTTATTTTTATAAAATATTTAAAATCCTTAAGCTCACTTGGAAATAAAATTGTATATTTAATAAAGAAATAAATTTCTCTTATTTGGGAATTCAAATTTTAGAACTTAGAAAATCTAGTTTTATTTTGAAAAATTATAAAATAATCATAAACCCTCAGAAATAGAAATTATAAATGATTAGTGCTATACCTTCACGGTTAACTAAGAACTCTGGAAGATAGAAAAACTCTGGGATCAGTTCTTTCACATCAGTCATGGATTCAAAAGATGAGAGACGCCAAGTTGTATTTGTAGAATGGAAAGTTCTGTCTGGAATGTCAAAACTTTGATCTGTGAAGAAATACAAATAATACAATTAAAACACAAAGAAATAATTCCATTTTAAACCTAACATAATTTACTCTATGTAGTTCAAAATGATTAAAATAATGTTCATTTTCTTTGTCTACAGCTTATCTATTTATATTCTTAAAATAAGTTATTTTTATAAATAATTTCAGGTATTACATTATTTTTCATCTGTATACTTTCATAACACATTCAGCTAGATGAATCTATGCCATTTATTTGATCAACTGATTACTATTTTCTACTCAAGTAGAATGAAAGTGCCATAAAAAAGCAAGGAAGGGTCTATGGTATCACCCACACCTAGCACATAATGAGCACTCAATTATGATTTATTGAGTGAATGAATAATGATGAAGGAAAACTAAAGTATCCAAGTAGGTAAGCAGTTTTTTCCCTATCAAGAAGCAAAATTATTATTTCACATCTAATTGTTGAGACTACTTTTTCTCCTTTCTTTTTCTTTTTTTTCAAGGGTAGGGGCATTGCTTTTAGCTGTTCTAACTCTAAAAGAATTGAACAAGATTTCCTATGAGTGAAAATAAAACTAAGCATAGTGACCTTTTGTTAAATTGTTTTTCAGTGTACATCATATATAATGAAGAATGAATTTGACTGTTTTTTTCTGTCAACGATTATCAGACTTTCTAGCCAAAGGGTAGGCCTGAAATACCAAATAATATCCAAAGGCCAATCCTTGAAAACACTAGCAGTGTAGACCCTTTTTGGAGGCTTTGTTGTATTGTCTAAAACTCTGAATTTGCAGGTACAGTAGGTTAATCCTCCGCCTGTGGCACCAGTATCCCATATGGACACTGGTTCTAGTCCCGGCTGCTCCTCTTCCAATTTAGCTCTCTGCTGTGGCCTGGGAAAGCAGTAGAGGATGGCCCAGGTCCTTGGGCTCCTGCATCCACATGGGAGACTGGGAGGAGGTGCCTGGCTCCTGGCTTCGGATCGGCGCAGCTCCAGCCATTGCAGCCATTTGGGGAGTAAACCAACAGAAGGAAGACCTTTCCCTCTGACTCTCCCTTTCACTGTAACTCTACCTCTCAAATAAAAATAAATAAAATCTTAAAAAAAAACTAAAAAAAACTGTATTTGCTAAAATTTGACCACATTTATTCATCTGCTTACTGTAACAAACTAATCTCAGCAACAAGCAGAGTTTTAAAAAATTACACTAAATTTTCTTCTCCAAGCCTTAGTTGCTCTATTGCTATTATTTCTTATGCTTTCTCATCTGTTCTGTTGAGTCATTTAACATTGACTGGTCACTGCATAAAATCTGGGAGAAAATAAGGTTTATAAATATTTATTTTTTTTCTTGAAAATAAAAATGCCACTTAAATAAATATCTACTAACTTACTCTGGAGAAATAATTATCAATCTAAATGGAATTCAAAAAAATTAAGACAATTCTATAAGGGTATGGTGGGGTCACAGTATCTAGATCTGAGACTGAGGAACTATTAAATAAGAGGCAAACTGTGTGTTATGTTCAGATTTTAAGATCCTCTGAAGTTTACTAAATTATTTAATAAAGCAGTACTATAAATTCTTATCAGCAAGAATATTCACATACTAAACCACTGACTCTCAACCAGTAGCCTTCTGCTCTCCAGGGCCAATCTGATAATGTCTAGAGACATTTTTGGTTGTCACAAGTGGGTAGAGGGTTGCCATTGGCATTTGTGGGTAGAGTCCAGGGATGTAGCTAACTGTCCTGTAATACACAGGTTAGCCCACATGACAAAGAAAAGAAATGACCGCACACAAATCATAAATCAAGAAATTACACAAATCATTTTAAACTAATGAGATGAAAATGAAGGGGGACTGAGGTAGTTCCAGAGTTTAAAAAATCAATTAATAAGTATACAAAGAAGAAAATTTATATGATATATGGACAAATTCTTAATAGCAATATGCATACAAATAAATTGAAAAACTTTAGCTAACTGGGAGTTTTACGTTAATGAATTCTTAAGCTACATTAGTCTTAGGCGGAAGGAGATAACAGTTCTATTAAACGCTGCAGTGATCACAAACCATGTCTGAAACATTCTTTTATATATATATATATTTTTTTTTTTTTTTGACAGGCAGAGTGGACAGTGAGAGAGAGAGACAGAGAGAAAGGTCTTCCTTTGCCGTTGGTTCACCCTCCAATGGCTGCCGCGTCCAGCGCGCTGCGGCCGGCCCACCGCGCTGATCCGATGGCAGGAGCCAGGAGCCAGGTGCTTTTCCTGGTCTCCCATGGGGTACAGGGCCCAAGCCCCTGGGCCATCCTCCACTGCACTCCCTGACCACAGCAGAGAGCTGGCCTGGAAGAGGGGCAACCGGGACAGAATCCGGCACCCCAATCGGGACTAGAACCCGGTGTGCGGGCGCCGCTAGGCGGAGGATTAGCCTAGTGAGCTGCGGCGCCGGCCTATATTTTGACTATTTTGAAATTTATTTATTTTCACTTACGTGAGAGGGAGAAAAGAGAGAGAGAGAGAGATAAGGGGTGGGGGGAGGGAAGGTGAGGGGAGATCTTCCAAGTGCTGGTTTCTCTCCAAATGCCCACAACAGCAAGGGTTAGAGAAAGCCAAAACCAGGAGCCTAGAATTCAATCCTGGTCTACCATGTGGGTAATACGAACCCAAGTACTTGAGCCATCATCTTCTGCCCCAATAGGGTGCACATTAGCAGGAAGCTAGATCAGAAGCAGAGTAGCTGGGACTCAAACTATGCACTCCAATATGGGATGTTAGTGTCCCAAGTAGCTTCCTCTGCTGTGCCAAATGCCCACCCTCAACAGCTATGTTTTAATAAGGGTATTTACAAATCAAAACATGTCTAGAAAGATCTTCAGATGATTAACAGGTTTGGAAACCATAGCAAATAATAAAGGCTTAAACTTTAGTGTTTAAAATATTAAGTACAGTACTGTCTTATTTATTTTTAGTATTCCTTGCAGCAGCTGGGATAGGACCACGCATATAAGAGGCCCTCAAACTGATGTCAAATCAACTAAGGATAATTAGCCAGGGGCAAAACAAAACTGAAAGGGAAAAAGAGGGCAGGGCAACAATCTTCAAATACTTGAACAGCTGTCATGGGGAACATTTGTTCTGTGTACTTAAAGAACAACAAATATGAAAAAGCCCTTTTTACAGACCAAGCAGAGGCTCTCTAAGAAGAGCGTGCACATGAGTAAAAAAGAAGTTCAAGAAAGGTTGAATAAATGAATGGATAATTTCTCCACAAGGATTCTGGGTGCCATGGGGAGATAACTATAGAGCTAATACCACAGTTCGTGTTAGAAAGTGACAGTCAGTGTGTCCCTATCTGCACACAAAGCAGTTAATTAGTGGCTATATAAGTGATCTTCAGGTCTGTAGGCCATCATCTAAAATGCCGATGTAGATTATTAACTAAAAAGTTAACCATAATGGAGGTGCCAGTGTGGCTCTCCTATTACCTAGTCATAATAATTACAATAATGTTCTTCCCTATAATAAACTACATTAACATGCCCTGTGTACAAATAATACAGTTACATAGACTCCAAAGGTAGCTTAAGTGATGTTAAGTAGTGGCTTGATCAGTCAAGTTTTGTTTCTAATGACTCAACATGCCTTTTCAGGCAGATATGAAACGTTCTTACCTTGATAGGCTAAAAACATTTTGGTGAAAGGAGGCATCCTAACTAGGAAGTGAAGCACAGTGCCGCTGTTAGAATAGTGGGAACCATAGTGGTAAGGCTGCACCGGAGGCATGGGGTCATCTTCCCTGGCCCCTTTGCGGTATTCTTCCTCTAAGTACTGAAGGAAATAAAGAATTGGAGAGAATTCATGATTGTGTACTCCAGGAAGTTCTGGAAAAGCATAGATTTTTTTTGTCCCCCCTATCATTCTCTATCACCCTTTTAGTGCCATTCACCATGGCAGGCAACTTCCACTTGTGTCTGGAGACCTCAGCTAACTTGAATATCTGGGTTTCTCCCAGTGTCTGGCTGAGGCCTGACTTGAGAATCATCTTGTATTCTGTACCTTCACTTTCTCATCCCCTTATAGAAAATCTACCTGTTCTGCACTCTGACTTCCAACACACTGGCTCCCAATGAATGGTTCACACTATCTAATCTGATTGAGCTTTAAGAAAATAAGAGCTGCTCCTGCCACTAGAGATGCCTGCATTTCAAAAGACAGTTTCAAAATATAATACTATGTTATTTAGAGAAATGCTTGTATAGCAGTAGAAATGAAATAGAACTATAAAAATTGTGTTCCATTACTGGCGTTATCATAACACTTCATGGCTGTTTTGCAGTACAGTTACAAAGAGACAAAAACGACTAGGTGATTTTTCACTACTCCTACTCTCCCATCATAAAGTAGGAAGTTCAACCAAACATTTAGTATCTGTCACTATTCTCATCTCCCATAGCTTCTGTCTGGCTCTGATAACAAATCAGGTGTGGTGAATTTTCAGGAGTCACTTCTTGATTGCCAAAGCACTGCCACATTCTCAACTGCAGAAGAATCAAATAGCGACAGCTGTATACTCAAAGGGATGTTTCTGGAACTGGGACATAAAATAATACTGTGAATGTGAGAAACTGCTTCGGTTGCTCCTATCTTGATACTGTTGTAAAAAATGCAATGCATGGCAAGTGAAATTTTTGGATTTCTAATAAAATTACATTAATATTGATTTCATGGAAAAAGATAATTCACTTCCATTTATAATTTTTGAAATCAGGTATAATTTTGCTTTAATAAACCAATGCATAATTTCTTACATATGACTAATATGGGTTATGATATTTCACAAATACATTAATTTTGTTACACAAATAACACTGGAGGAAACAAACAGCAGGCCCTGGAAATCTTTGTGATTTTTTTTTTTAAATAAAGAACATAAGGATACTTTAAATAGTTCTGGGGAAATGGAAATAAAAAATGTCAATTTTGATGTAAAACAATTTTGAAATTCTTACATAAATTTCTTAATATGCATTTTCCATGAAATTTTTGAAGACCCCCTCATATAATTATTATATATTTGAGTAAACAATGGATCATTAGCTTTCAGTTTATGCTAAAATAAGTTTATTCTTTTTCTAGTTAAAGTGTTTTTAGACAATTAAGGTAAAAGGAAATTTAATTCACATAGTGATTTCTAGTTGTCTGTCAATCTAAGTACAAGGCAATGAAATACAGAAAGATCAACAGAAGTCTGTAAAACAAAACCCCATTTTTCATTTGTCAAAGTATGAGTAAAAACTGAAGCTACCTTGTATGTGTCCACATAACGATCCTCTTTTTCTTTATACTGCACAGCTATAGGCTTAGAGAGATTTCTACAAAGGAAGGGATGATGGAAAAAATATGAAATATTTTGACACTCTCAAGATTAAGCTGCTACATGTCTGCATATTGTAAGTAAATAACAGATCAATAAAATGTTCAGTTCCTAATTAACTGCTTGTATACTGCTTTGCAACTAACTAAATTACAATTTCTTTTTTTTAAGATTTATCTATTTATTTGAAAGTCAGAGTTACACACAGAGAGAAGGAGAGGCAGAGAGAGAGAGAGAGAGAGAGAGAGAGAGAGAGAGAGAGAGAGAGAGGTCTTTCATCTGCTGGTTCACTCCACAATTGGATGCAATGGCCGGAGCTGTGCCAATCTGAAGCCAGGAGCCAGGAGCTTCTTCCAGTTCTCCCACGCAGGTGCAGGAGCCCAAGGACTTGGGCCATCTTCTACTGCCTTCCCAGGCCATAGCAGAGAGCCAGATTGGAAGTGGAGCAGCTGAGACTAGAACCAGCTCTCATATGGGATGACAGCACCATAGGCGTTGGCTTTACCTGCTATACCACAGCGTAGGCTCTTACAATTTCTTAAACTATTAAGGTAAAATTTTTCCAACAGATTCATGCCAGTATTAGGAATTCCTGAGTAATAATTAACCTAAACAAGAAAAGCTGCTTCTGTCCTTTCTCTGCCTACTTATTGTTTCCTCCAGAATCAAAATTGATGCTACAACATTTAAAAAACAAAAACAAAAACTGATGCTACCCTTGGCAGTTGATTTCTACCAAGCCCCAAGCTTCCAGACTCCACATACAGTTAACAGTGTGGAATTAAGGAGAATTTGGATAGAAATCACAATCATGAGGAGATGCTACATAATTATTAGTGTACTTAGTTAAAATTATACACCACAGGTATTTGGAGTGTGAGTACTGAAATACATATTTTGCCATCTAACTAGCAGATGTTGAGTGATAGCACTGTGCATAGAGTATTTGTGCAGACAAATGAATGTGTTGGTTCTGGTGTTCACACACACACACACACACATATATATATATAATGGTGTTCACACACACACACACACACACACACACATTTACATATACATATATATACATACCACAAAATTCTGAGGCAGGAAAACCCAAGGAATGAATCTTTACTTTTACAAACCACAAAATCAAGTGGTGTAATCAAATACCCTGTGTGGTATTTGAAAGAGCAAGAGCTCTGGTGAGGAAACGCAAGGTACCTCTGGCTGAGAACTCATCTGATCAGACTACCTTTCAGCATAGGGCCACCTGGAGTTTCAACATTTGTAACTAGATCAACAGTAAGATTTGCCCAAATTTTTAGTAAGTCAAACCATTTCTGGCTTAACTAGATGTTGATATACATATTTTTTTAAAAATTACTTCCTGGGGATATTGAAGTTAGTGATATTAAATACTAATTTTATTTTTGAAGCTTTTCTAATCCTAAAACTTTACTATTTGTTTTATTAAAATTAAAGTTTTATACAATAGATACAAATTCACATATCCAAATAGAATGAAATCATGTTTAAGATACTGGCAAGACATTATTAGAAAATAGAGTAAGTAGGGGTTTTTGGACACAAATTACATTAATCATTATAGTTAAAAAATAAGAAATTACTTTTGAGAAAATAGAATAAATCAAAAATCAGCTATGATACTATTACCCTTAGGTGAAACATTTTTGTATATATTTACCTTTTGCTTAAGCATGCATGCATATTTACTTTTAAAAATAAAAAGAACATCTTTTCATACTTATAATGCACATTTGATAATATTATTTTAATGGCTGCAACATATACCAATTTATTCAAACACTTGGTTTTTCCTAAATTTTAGCTAAATTTTTTCCTAAATTTTCCTAAATTTTAGCTAAAATGAAGTGAGACAGTGCTTTTGACTATCTTTGCATGCAGTGTGAGACACTATTATAAGCAATGAAAAAAACAAATACAGTTCCTGTCCTCATGAAATTTACTTCTAATGGGAACCTTTCTGGTAGAGCACATATCCTTAAGTGTTTCCTAAGAAAAAATTTTCTAGAAGCTAAATTGCTAGAACAGAGATGTGTTTTAAAATAAAATTCTCCTTCAGGTCTTCTTTTAAAAAATTATTTATTTATTTGAAAAGGCATAGTGGGGCCCATGCTGTGACTCACTGGGTTAATCCTCCACCTGTGGCGCTGGCATCCCATATGGGCCCCAGGTTCTAGTCCCGGTTGCTTCTCTTCCAGTCCAGCTCTCTGCTGTGGCCCGGGAAGGCAGTAGAGGATGGCCCAAGTGCTTGGGCCCCTGCACCCGCATGGGAGACCAGGAAGAAGCTCCTGGCTCCTGGCTTTGAATCGGCACAGCGCTGGCCGTAGTGGCCATTTGGGGAGTGAACCAATGGAAGGAAGACCTTTCTCTCTGTCTCTCTCTTTCACTGTCCATAACTCTACCTGTCAAATAAATTTAAAAAAAGAAAAGAAAAGAAAAGAAAAGAAAAGAAAAGAAAAGAAAAGAAAAGAAAAGAAAAGAAAAAAGAAAAGAAAAGAAAAGAAAAGAAAAGAAAAGAAAAGAAAAGAAAAGAAAAGAAAAGAAAAGGCATAGTGACAGAGAGGGAGAGAAGGGGCAGGGAAGGGAGAGAGGGAAGAAAAGGGGGGTGGAGGAGAGAGAGGTTAACAGTGAGAGAGAGGAAGGGAGAGAGAGAGAAAGAGAGAAGTATCTTTCATCCACTTTTCATTCCTTCCAGGTCTTGTGGGTGGCAGAAACCCAAGTACTTAGGCCATCACCTGCTATCTCCCAAGGCCCATTAGGAGGAAGCTGGATGAGAAGTAGAGGAGTTAGGAACTGAACTGGCACTTGATATGGGACTGTGGGTGTCCTAAGCTATGGCTTAACCTGTTATGTTACAATGCCCACCCCAGATGCAAATTTCAAAAGTTCCTTGGGTATATGCTATAATTAGACTGTACTTATTTATATCACAGTGTTTAAAATGTTTAAATTTATACCAATAGTTTATTAAAATATCCAAGAAAGAAATGTGTTGTTTTTCAAATGTAAAAATGCATTAAACTTGTTAAAATGTTACAGAGTTGTCTAGCATTTTTGACAGTTGTAACTAAAATACTCTAATTACCAAGTAGAATATTTGTAGTTAAGTTTTTTTAGATAAGAGTATTTTCAAACTAAATAAACAGAATATTCCCTTATAACTGGACTATTTGATTACTCTAAAATAGCTTATTCAGGAAAGAATAAATGAATTCTTTTCCTTTAATTCCCAAATTCCAAAGTAAGGAATTGGCACAGTAGTTGTCTCCATGGGGGTCTATGAGTTTTGTTTTGCTTTGGCATTTTTGTCTTTTAAAAAGTATCACCTAGGGCCGCCGCTGTGGCTCAGCAGGTTAAGAGGCCTGATCTGCAGTGCTGGCATCCCATATGGACACTGATTCAGGTCCCGGCAGCTCCACTTCTGATCCAGCTCTCTGCTATGGCCTGGAAAAGCAGTGGAAGATGGCCCAAGTGCTTGGGCCCTCATACCTGCATGGGAGACCTAGAGTAGTCTCTAGGCTCCTGGCTTCGAATCAGCCAAGCTTCAAGAGTTGCAGCCAAGTAGGGAGTGAACCAGCGGATGGAAGACCTCTCTCTCTCTGCCTCTGCCTCTCAAATAAATAAATAAATCTTAAAAAAAAAAAGTATGATTGGGGATGGTGCTGTAAATGGTGGGTTAAGCTACCACCTGCAGCACTGACATCCCATATGGGTCCCGGTTTGATTCCTGGCTGCTCCATTTCCCATCCAGCTCCCTGCTAATGTGCTTAGGAAAGCAGCTGAAGATGGCCCAAGTACTTGGGCCCCTGCACCCATGTGGGAGACTAGAAGAAGCGCCTGGCTCCTGGCTTCAGTGTGGTCAAGCTCCAGCCATTGCTGCCATTTGGGGAGTAAACCAGCAGATGGAAGATCTCTTTCTCTGTTACTCTACCTTTCAAATAAAACAAATAATAAATCTTTTTTAAAAAGTATCATTATGAGTGGCCGGCGCCGCGGCTCAACAAGCTAATCCTCCGCCTTGCGGCGACGGCACACCGGGTTCTAGTCCCGGTCAGGGCACCGGATTCTATCCTGGTTGCCCCTCTTCCAGGACAGCTCTCTGCTGTGGCCCGGGAGTGCAGTGGAGGATGGCCCAGGTGCTTGGGCCCTGCACCCCATGGGAGACCAGGAAAAGCACCTGGCTCCCGGCTTTGGATCAGCGCGGTGCGCCGGCCGCAGTGCACCGGCCGCGGCGGCCATTGGAGGGTGAACCAACGGCAAAGGAAGACCTTTCTCCCTGTCTCTCTCTCTCTCTCCTCACTGTCCACTCTGTCAAAAAAAAAAAAAAAAGTATCATTATGAACTCACTTTTTTTTAGTACATTTCAATTACTTGTAATCATTATGCTTGATTCTCAAATTGTCCTATCTTTGGTAGTGAGGGCCACTTCAAGTTGGCTTCTGAGTCCTTAAGACCAGAGTATATTAGTTTCCTTTCTATATGACAAATAAAATATTCTGGGCCCATATAACATGTTTTTTTTTTCTAATAAATTTAGAAGAAATGAGATTATAAGAAGTCATCATTTTGCAACTCCTAGTGAAACAACTGATGGGAGTAATTATAGTCAAGGGATGAAATGATTAGGCACAAGTACAATGGGAGTTTCAATCCACAAAGCAGCCTAGGCATCATTAAAGTCGGATATTATAGGCCTCTTGATACAGTTCAATATAAAGTTTACATCATGATCTATAATGGATTTTTGCCAAAAATAAAGTTGCACTTGAATCTAAGTAAACTTTTGGAACCAATTTTCAGTCTCTAGGTAATACAAAGGCTAGAGAAACAAACTAAATAATGTCACAAGAAGTAATCAGAAGACACAGAATGTGGAACAGCAGCCTACAGGATAAACAACTTTTATTTTAACAAGTTAATGTCAGAAGAAAAAAAAAGAAAAAATACATACAAAAATAAATAATAAAGGCTGTTCTTGATGTGTTTTTTAGAGATTTGGCAAAGGCAACAGTGAGTATGATTCAAGACAATCAATTACAAAAATATATCTTTGAGATAATCTGGGGACATTGGAAAATGGACTGCATATAACAGTATGAGGTTATTGCTGATTTTTCTTAGTTGTTATAGTGGTTGTGTAGATATGTAAAAAAAGTCCTTTTTTAAAAAAAGAGATATGTCTATAGAACACAGAAGTGTCATAACAAAATGCTCAAAAGAAAAAGAAAAAGATGATGCAAAAGAAAAATGATTCATAATTATTGAATTGGGGTGGAGCATATAAGGCATTCTTTATATAGTCATTCTGTTTTTGTATGTAAGTGAAATTTTTCATAATAAAGCCTTAATAATATAAGCACAACATATATATGAAACCAAAATGTGATGGTGTTTTTACCTACCTGTATATTGCTGGATCATTGAGGTCAAGTGTCTCATTAACATAGTCAGCAAGTATAAATGGGAATACTGGATACTGCATGAGATCATTGAAGGATCGGCCAGCATGCTTGTTTAAGTGAGTCAAATATTCAAAATTAGTAATTTGTCCAGCATACCACAAATTTGTCAGAGCATTGATATTGCCATATTCCAGAAGATTTGGGAGGTTATTTGTGAGTATATTATGGTACACATCATCACGAATCTAAAAGGGAAGGAGAAAGAAAAATCTGAAATTCTTATTGACACTTTATAGATATTACAAATCTCAAGTCCTCCAAGAAAATACTTTTTAAAAAAATAATAATTTCTTCTCAATACAATTAACTGGTGGAGAACTGAGATTAAAATCCCTATCTCAGCCAGCGCCGTGGCTCACTAGGCTAATCCTCTGCCTGCGGCGCCGGCACACCGGGTTCTCGTCCTGGTCGGGGCGCCGGATTCTGTCCCGGTTGCCCCTCTTCCAGGCCAGCTCTCTGCTGTGGCCAGGGAGTGCAGTAGAGGATGGCCCAAGTGCTTGTGCCCTGCACCCACATGGGAGACCAGGAAAAGCACCTGGCTCCTGGCTTCGGGTAAGTGCGATGCACTGGGCACAGCGCACTGGGTACGGCAGCCATTGGAGGGTGAACCAATGGTAAAAGGAAGACCTTTCTCTCTGTCTCTCTCTCTCACTGTCCACTCTGCCTGTCAAATAAGAAAGAAAGAGAAAGAAAGAAAGAAAGAAAGAAAGAAAGGAAGGAAGGAAGGGAAGGAAGGAAGGAAGGAAGGAAGGAAGGAAGGAAGGAAGGAAGGAAGGAAAGGAAGGAAGGAAGGAAGGAAGGAAGGAAGGAAGGAAGGGAAAGAAAGAAAGAAAGAAAGAAAGAAAGAAAGAAAGAAAGAAAGAAAGAAAGAAAGAAAGAAAGAAAGAAAGAAAGAAAGAAAGAAAGAAAGAAAGAAAGAAAGAAAGAAAGAAAGAAAGAAAGAAAGAAAGAAAGAAAGAAAGAAAGAAAGAAAGAAAGAAAGAAAGAAAGAAAGAAAGAAAGAAAGAAAGAAAGAAAGAAAAGAAAGAAAGAAGAAAGAAAGAAAGAAAGAAAGAAAGAAAGAAAGAAAGAAAGAAAGAAAGAAAGAAAGAAAGAAAGAAAGAAAGAAAGAAAGAAAGAAAGAAAGAAAGAAAGAAAGAAAGAAAGAAAGAAAGAAAGAAAGAAAGAAAGAAAGAAAGAAAGAAAGAAAGAAAGAAAGAAAGAAAGAAAGAAAGAAAGAAAGAAAGAAAGAAAGAAAGAAAGAAAGAAAGAAGAAAGAAAGAAAGAAAGAAAGAAAGAAAGAAAGAAAGAAAGAAAGAAAGAAAGAAAGAAAGAAAGAAAGAAAGAAAGAAAGAAAGAAAGAAAGAAACTCCCTATCTCCCTCCAGATGGAATTCCAGCTCCTGGCTTTGGTGTCTCGCCTTCTCTCTCTGTAATTCTGCCTTTAAAATACATACAATATATTTTTTAAATACAAAAGTCTCCAAAAAGGTTAGGATCTCTTTATCACTATACTTTGCAGCTGGAAAAATCCATTAATAGGAAACTTCTAAGAAAAAGTTTCACTTATATACAGATACAAAAAAAAAATCAGTAAGTGCACCATGGTATGAAACAAAGAGAATGATTTTCTGAATTAAACAGAATTCATCTGTTTTCCTTCTAACCTCTTCGTGCTACAGTTAGCAAATCTGTAATATGGAGGTGGTAATATTTATAAGAATTAAATAAAATATCCTTTCAATAGCATATTTGATGTCCACAATTGGCTGAAGACAATATAAACTTTTTTCAAGATTCACAAAAATTCTGTCATAGAAAAAGAGTATTATGGTTTTTCTACAGTTAAATGTCATTTGGTAATAAATGAAAGCAAAATTGATGATCCAAGCTTTTCTAAAAACAAATTTGAAACACCCGGCTGTCTTAAAAGTGTATATGCTCATGTATAGGAAAAAGAGCCATAGGTGTGGAATATGAAATGAGAGAGGTTTGGGTAGTGATATAAATGTGTAAGCAAATGACAAGAATAAGAAAACAAAGCTGTAGTTATGGAACAGGCAGAACCACAGTGTTCAGCAACCTAAATCTGTAACCTAAATCTGAATGTTGCCAACTGCTGATGCTAAGGTTGATGCAAGGAAATTTGTAACAGACTATATACCAAATTCTGAAGGAAAAGGAAACATTCATTCGTTCAACACATATTTACTGAACATCTACCAACCACTAGGGTTCAAGGTACTGAAATGTAGCACTTATAAAAATCTTGACATTCAGGGCTGGCGCTGTGGTGCAGCAGGTTAAGCCCCGGCATCCCATAGGTTGCTGGTCCAAGTCCTGGTTGCTCCACTTCTGATCCAGCTCCCTGCTAATTATCCTGGGAAGCAGCGGAAGATGGCCTAGGTACTTGGGACCCTGCACCCACATGGGAGACCTGGAAAAAGTTCCTGGTTCCTGGCTTAGGCCTTGCTCAGCTCTGGCCATTGCTGCTATCTGGGAAGTGAACCAGTGAATGGAAGACCTGTCACTCTCTGTCCCTACCACTCTCTGTAACTCTTCCTTTCAAATAAGTAAAAATAAATCTTTAAAAAAAAAACTCTCGACATTCTACTGGGGGGAGGCAGACAATACCAGATGCTATTAAGTTCCATGGAGGGAAACAGAACAAACTAAGAGAGATAGGGATGCTTGGGGGTTGAGGGGGAGATGCATCATTGCTTTGTATAGTCAGATATGGTTTTATGATAAGGAGACACTTGATCACAGGATCTGAAAGAAGTGAGGGATTGAGTAATTTGGATTCTGAGAGAAAAAGCATTCCAGGGGACAGTAAGTGCAGACAGTGAAGCATCACAGTCTCTGACACATTCAAGGAAAGGAAAGTCACCATGAATGGAATAAAGAGTGAGGGAGAGAATGACAAAGGGATAAGGTCAGAAAGGTAACAAGGGCTCAGAATATTCAGGGATTTATAATAAACTATTCTTAGGACTCTGGCTTTAACTGGGTGATATGGAAGTGACTAGAAGGTCCTGAGCAGAGGATTGATATAATCTAACATACCTTAGCTGCTGAGTTGAGAACATTCTTGAGGAAGGTACATATGGAAATATGGAGGTCATTTAGGAAAATATTAAATGATTTAGGCAAGAGATGATGGTAGCTTAGATGATGAGAGTAACAGTAGAAACAGATTCTGGATGTACTGTGAGGGCAAAGCCAACAAGGACTTACTGATAGAGATGTAGGGGATCAGAGAACAAGAACCACCTATTTTAATTTCAAGGCATTTGCTTGGCCATCAGGAAGCAGTTATTTATTTCGATGCAGAAAACTAGAAGGAGATTTTGGAAGATGAAAAGTTCAGGTTTTAGGATTTTTAAAAAAGATTTATTTAGAATCTTGATGTGAATGGAAGGGGGGAGGGAGAGGGAAAGGGGAGGGTTGCGGGTGGGAGGGAAGTTATGGGGGGGGGAAGCCATTGTAATCCATAAACTGTACTTTTGAAATTTATTCATTAAATAAAAGTTAAAAAAAAAGAATCACAAAAAAAAGATTTATTTATTTGAGAGGCAGACTTACAGTAAAACAGAGAGAGGGAGAGACAGAGAGAGAGGTTTTTCCTCCACTGGTTCACTCCCCAAAGGGCCACAACAGTCAGAGTTAGGCTGATCTGAAGCCAGGAGCCAGGAGCTTATTCTGGGTAATTAGCTCCGGGTAATAAGGGGCTACAGGGGCCCGAGCACACCACTGTTTTCCCAGGTCATTAGCAGAGTGCTGGATTGGAAGAGGAGCAGCTGGGACATGAACCAGCGACTACAAGGGATGCTGGTGCTGCAGGCGGAGGCTTAACACATTTATGTTACAGTGCCAGCCTCCAGCATGCTATGTTTGAGATGTTAATTAGTGACTTCCAAATGGAGATGTTAAGTAGAAAGTTAAGTATTTTGAGTACGGCATTCAGGAGTGAGGTTTGGGTAGTAAAATAAATGTGAAAGTTCTTAAAATGCAGTGGCAGGGCAGGCACTATGACATAACGGGTGAAGCTGCTGTCTGTAGTGCTGGCATCCCATATAGGCATTGGTCGTAGTCCCGGCTGCTCCACTTCCAATCCAGCTCTCTGCTATGGCCTGGGAAAGCAGTGGAAGATGGCCCAAGTCCTTGGGCCCCGTACCCACGTAGGAGACCTGGAAGAAGCTTCTGGCTCCTGGCTTCAGATTGGTGCAGCTCTAGCCATTGTGGCCACTTGGGGAGTGAACCAGTGGATGGAAGACCTCTCACTCTCTCTGCCCCTGCCTCTCTGTATCTCTGCCTTTCAAATAAATAATTGTCTTTAAAAAATTAAATAAATAGTAAACAAAAAAAAAAAAATGCAGTGGTAAGTTAAAGCTATGAGACTGGATGAGAACGGAAAAGGTCTGAGGAACAAGCCCTGAGGCGCACGAAGGGAGAATACACAAAGACTGAGAAGGCATGGCCTGTGAAGCAAAACAAGAACTAAGAGAAAGAGGTAAACCAGAAGCCCAGAGAGGAAGGCATTTTTTTAAGAGGACAGTCATCGATGTGTCAAATTTGATAGGTCAAATAAGATGAAGACTAGGAAACAGGACCATGAGGTTTAGCAGCATAGAAGAAACTGATAACCCTTAAGATGGGTAAGAAGAAGCCTGATTGGACCATTTCAAGAGAAAACTGGACGGAAAGAACACAGTTTTCCCAAGAAGTCTTCTAGAAAGGAGAGCAGACAAATAGTAGCTGACAGAATGTGGAGGTCAAGAGAGGGATGATGAAAGGTGTACTCTACCATAGGAGTGAGCAAGTTTAAACGACACCTTTCATTTTGAGGAATCAGAATTCAACACAATCTTGGAGGTCAAAAGCAATCTGCACAGAACAAAGGATTTACCTCCTTATTTGACTTTGGAAACAGTGAATTAAAGTTTAAATAACTTAAACCTTCACACAATTAACATAGATTATAGTTTTACTGGTCCCATTCTCACTTAAACAGTAAACATCTATTAATAAAGATGAATTTACCTTGGTGTTATCAAATGCTAACAGGAGTGTTCTGCCATTTGTTAAAAAGATTTCTACAGCATTATCTCTCAACTGCCACCAACGCTTGTGAACTTCTTTAATCTCTTCATATGTCCAGGAAAATGATGCTGGTTCCAACTCTCCCTGAAGGCTCTGAGACAAAGAAATAGACAAAGATATTTATTTTACATGAAATATAGATAATTATATATTTATGGCATATGATTTTTAGTTATATATATACATATATATATATAAAGTTTTATTTATTTACTTGAAAAGCAGAGTGACAGAAAGAGGGAGACAAGGAGGGAAAAAGGGAGAGAGGAAGGGAGGGAAGGAGGAAGAGATAGCTTCCATCTGCTGGTTTGCTTCCCAAATGCCCCCAATAGCTAGGGCTGGGCAGGCTGAAGCCAGAGCCAGGAACTCCATCCGAGTCTCCTGCATGGGTGGCAGGAACCCAAGCACTTTGCCCATCATCTGCTGCCTCCCGGGTGCATTGGCAGGAGAGCTGTATTGGCAGCTCAGTGTAGCTGGGACTCAAAACAGGCACTCTTATACCAGATGTGTGCATCCCCAGCAGCGGTTTGACCCACAGTACCACAATACCCACCACTAAATAATTATTTCAATTTTAGGTTTTTGGTGAATCAAACCTATGATTATAAAGTAAATTAAAATTATTCTTTGCAAAGATTAATGAAAAGAAAAGGAGTTGGATGAGAGAGAGGAGGAAGGAGGGAAGTATGGTTATCCTCTTAGAACTGTACCTATGAAATCTGTTCTCTTTATATTAAAAAATGAAAAAGAAATATATTAACAAAGAAGGAAATGTAAGGTTTTTAACAAATATCATGATGAAAGAAAAAATCTTTCATAGAAAAATAGCACATAAGAGTACCTGAAAACTCTCTCATTATAAAACATTTCAAAATGCAGGGTAAAATTTAAGATTTAAAAACAAAGTTAATAAGCTTTATGAATATCAATTTTAAGTTTACAGAAAATTGAGTCTATAGTGCAGAGTTCCTATTTCTACTCCCCTGACAAGCCCTTTCCTCTCCTCCCTTGTATATATACTCCCTATAATTAGTATCTTGCATTTGGTGCAGAACATTTACTACAATTGGTGAACAAATACTGATACATTATTCTTACCTAAAGCGCACAGTTTACATTAGGATTCACTCTTTATGTAGTACCTCCTATGGGTTTTGACAAATGTATAATGATATGTGTTTACTGTAACAGTATCCTACTGCTCTCAAAATCCTCTTTGCTTCACCTGTTCATGCCTCATGCCTCCTTCCCTTCATCCCTAACCGCTGGTGACCACTGATCTTTTTATTGTCTCCATAGTTTTGCCTTTTCCAGAATATCACATAGTTGGAATAACACAATATGTAAAGTCTTCAGGTTTACTTTGCCTTTTTTTTTTTAACTTTTATTTAATGAATATAAATTTCCAAAGTACAGAATATGGATTACAATGGCTTCCCCCCCATAACGTCCCTCCCACCCGCAACCCTCCCCTTTCCCACTCCCTCTCCCCTTCCATTCACATCATGATTCATTTTCAATTCTCTTTGTATACAGAAGATCAGGTTAGCATACATTAAGTAAAGATTTCAACAGTTTGCTCCCTCACAGAAACATAAAGTGAAATATACTGTTTGAGTACTAGTTATAGCATTAAATCTCAATGTACAGCACACTAAGGACAGAGATCCTACATGAGGAGTAAGTGCACAGTGACTCCTGTTGTTGACTTAACAAATTGACACTCTTGTTTATGGCCTCAGTAATCACCCTAGGCTCTTGTCATGAGCTGCCAAGGCTATGGAAGCCCCCTGAGTTCAGTGACTCTGATCATATTTAGACAAGGCCATGGTCAAAGTGGAAGTTCTCTCCTCCCTTCAGAGAAAGGTACCTCCTTCTTTGATGACCCGTTCTTTCCACTGGGATCTCACTCACGGAGATCTTTCATTTAGTCCCCCCCCCCCCAAGAGTGTCTTGGCTTTCCATGCCTGAAATACTCTCATGGGCTTTTCAGCCAGATCTGCATGCCTTAAGGGCTGATTCTGAGGCCAGAGTGCTGTTTAGGACATCTGCCATTCTATGGGTCTGCTGTGTATCTCACTTCCCATGTTGGATCGTTCTCTCCCTTTTTTATTCTATCAGCTAGTATTTGCAGACACTATTCTTCTTTATGTGATCCCTTTGGTTCTTAGCCCTATCATTATGATCAATTGTGAACAGAAATTGATCACTGGGACTAGTGAGATGGCATTGGTACATGCCACCTTGATGGGATTGAATTGGAATCCCCTGGTATGTTTCTAACTCTACCGTTTGAGGTAAGTCAGCTTGAGCATGTCCCGAATTGCACATCTCTTCCCTCTCTTATTCCCACTCTTATATTTAACAGCGATCACTTTTCAGTTAAGTTTCAGCACTTAAGAAGAATTGTGTATTGATTACAGTATTCAACCAAAAGTATTAAGTAGAACAAACAAACAAAAACACTAAGATTTGTTTGTTTGTTTATTTGAAAGGCAGCATTACAGAGAGGCAGAGGCAGAGTTAGAGAGAGAGAAAGGTTTGCTTTCTTTTAACTTAGAAAATATTCTTTTAACTGCATAGCTCAGCTTGCATGAAATAGGGAAATTAAATTTCCAGCAATAAAAAAGTAAAAGTAAGGAGGCTGGCCTTGTGGTTTAATGGGTTAATCTACTCCCTGCAACACTGGCATCCCATTTGGGTGCAGGTTTGAGACATGGTTGCTCCACTTCTGATCCAGCTCCTTGCTAATGTGCCTGGGAAAGCAGCGGAAGATGGTCCAAATCCTTGGGCCCCTAAGCCCACGTGGGAGGCCTGGAAGAAACTCCGGGCTCCTGGTCAAACTGGCCCAGCCCTGGTTGTGCAGCCATTTGGGGAGTGAACCAACAGATGGAAGACATTTTCTCTCTCTCTCTCTTTCTCTCTCTCTGTAACTCTGCCTTTCAAGTAAATAAAAAATAAAACTTTTTTTAAAAAAGGAAAAAGTAAAAGAAATTTGAAAAATAACAGAGAGGAGGAAGTGATACTTTGGTTCACTGTCTATGTGTCTGCATGTGAATGCATGTATGCACAAACTCGAGTTTTAGAAATGAAGTGACAGAAGTTAACAATCGTTTGAGGAGGAAGATGCATGCCTTCAGTTCCCTGGATCAAGGTATTGAGATTCTTTCAGAAAGCTAAAACCCACCAAGTGACAAGTTCCCAGTGAAAGATTAGATAAACAGATATGCCTATCACTGAAGGAGGAATAACCAGGTAGCTTGCCTTTGTTGGCCTGATATCTGAGTGGAAAATAGAAAAAGGCTTCTCTTAGAGAATTCGTAACAGTCCATGCCTTCAAATGGATTTAGGCTGAAAGATTAA
This sequence comes from Oryctolagus cuniculus, assembly GCF_964237555.1. Classification (NCBI taxonomy): domain Eukaryota; kingdom Metazoa; phylum Chordata; class Mammalia; order Lagomorpha; family Leporidae; genus Oryctolagus; species Oryctolagus cuniculus. The sequence continues at coordinate 55,009,720 of NC_091444.1, forward strand.
ATTATCTGTATAAGAAGCACAGTTCCCAAGTCATCCAGCAAAGGTGAATGCAGATTCTCTAGAGGAAAATTCCTGCAATAAATACAGCATCTTTGCAGATAAAACTCCACTGATTGTATGCTCACAGACCAAAATCTGAAAAATCTGAAAAAATGAGTCTAAATCATTTGTAAGTTGCAAGTGAACATATGAATTATGTTACTTAATGCTTTTGACAGAGAAATCATGAAAAAGTTTCCACCAAAATTTAAAAAGTTAGAATAAACTGTATCTTAGTGTTTTTTTCTCCAATAGTTCCATCTGAAAAATTGCATTAACTTACTTTTTTGGAAAAAAATATTTATTTATTTATTTGAAAGGCAGAGTCAATGGAGGCAGGGGGAGGAGAAAGAAACAGAGCTCTTCCATCCACCAGTCCACTCCCCAAATGGCCACAAAAGCCAGGACTGGGCCAGGCAGAAGTCAGGAGCCTCATCTGGGTCTCCCACATGGGTGACAGGGGACAAAACACTTGGGCTGTCTTCTGCTGCATTTCCAGGGCTATCGTCAGGGAGCTGGCTTGGAAGTGGAGGAGCCAGGATATGAACTGGCACCTATGTGCGATGCCAGTGCCACAGGTTCCTGCGACCTGGCTCCTGGCTTCTGTCCATCCCAGCCCCAATTTCTGTGGGCCTTTGAGAGTGAACCAACAGATGGGAGCTCTTTGTTGGTCTGTCTGTCTCTCTATGAAGCAGACAGGAAAAAAAATTGCCAGAACATGGAATTAAAAGTATGAGGGAGGGACTGGTGCTGGGGTGTAACAGGTTAAGCTGCCAACTGAGACACAGTATCCCATTTGGGCACCAGTTTGAGTCCTGGCTGTTCCCACTTCCAATTCAGCTCCGTGCTAATGTGCTTGGGAAAGCAGCAGCAGATGGCCCAAATGTTTGGGCCCCAGCCACCCACATGGGAGATCCAGAAGAAACTGGCTCCTGGCTTGGGTTTGGCCCAGCCTTGGCCGTTACAGTAATTTGGGGAGTCAACCAGCAAATGGAAGATGTCTCTCTCTCTATCTCTCCCCGCCCTTCTCTCTGTAACTCTGCCTTTCAAATATATAAAATAAATCTTAAAAAAAAATTATGAGGGTCTGGAGTTGTGGCAGAATGGGTTAAACTGAGGCTTGCAATGCTGGTATCCCATATGAGCACCTGTTTAAGTCCCTGTTGGTCCACTAACATTCCAGCTCCCTGATAATGTGCCTGAGAAAGCAGTTTAAGATGGCCCAAATACTTGGGCCCCTGAAACCCATGTGGGAGACCTGGACCATGTGGGAGTTCCTGGGTCTCAGCTCCCAGTTTCAGCTATTTGGGGAGTCATTGCAGCTATTTGGGGAGTAAACCAGAAGGTATAAGATCTCTTTCTCTCTCTAATTCTGCATTTCGAATAAATACATCCTTAAAAAGTGTTATGAAACTATTTTGTTGAAAAATTTGAAGTCCATGCAGCTTTTTTCTTTTTTTAATTTAATTTTATTTATTTATTTTGACAGGCAGAGTGGACAGTGAGAAAGAGAGAGAGACAGGGAGAAAGGTCTTCCTTTACCATTGGTTCACCCTCCAATGGCTGCTGCGGCCAGCAAACCGCGCTGATCTGAAGCCGGGAGCCAGGTGCTTCTCCTGGTCTCCCATGCCGGTGCAGGGCTCAAGGACTTGGGCCATCCTCCACTGCACTCCCGGGCCACAGCAGAGAGCTGGCCTGGAAGAGGGGCAACTGGGACAGGATCCGGCGCCCCCACTGGGACTAGAACCTGGGGTGCCGGCGTCGCAGGCGGAGCATTAGCCTATTGAGCTGCAGCGCCGGGCTCCATGCAGCTTTTTTCATAATGTGCATTTTCTATGTATTCTGGAAAAAATTTTTTGCAACAAACCAAAATAAACTATACTTTTAATTCCACTTTTCCATGAGCTTGCTGGAGGGCAGCCATATTTGCTGGTACTCATTATGTGCTTTGATTAAATAAATCATTATAAGACAAAAAGGGGAATGAGATATTTACAGGAACATATAAAGTATAGGACAGTAAATGTTATAAAAGGAGAGATAACATCATTAAAGTATAAAGGAAGAAAGTAGCCTTCAGAAACTAGGCCCAGGCCTTGTATTTTTTTAATAATGCTAATATAGCACACAAAGAAGAGTGATTGCACCAAACTGCAAAGACTGGGGTGGACCTCTTTCTTAATGTGCAATGTCCTTTGTCTTAAAATTTGGTGCCATATGTAGAAAAAAAAAGAGAAAGAGGAAAATGTCTTTTTGGTTACATAAAATGTTGTTTTATATACCAACTATTAAATTCTTTGCTGATAAGAAGATATTGAAAAAGAATAATAACTGGGGCCGGCTCTGTGGCATAGTGGGTAAAGCCCCTGGTTCAAGATCCAGCTGTTCCACTGTTGATCCAGCTCTCTGCTAATGGCCTGGGAAAGCAGTGGAAGATGGCCCACTTGGGCCCCTGCATCTATGTGTGAGACCCGCAAGAAGCTCCTGGCTCCTGGCTTCGGATCAGCGCAGCTCCAGCCGTTGTGACTATCTGAGGAGTGTACCAGAGAATAGAAGACCTCTCTCTGCCTCTCCTTCTCTCTCTGTGTAACTCTGACTTTCAAATAAATAAATAAATCTTATAAAAAGTAAAAGAATAATAACCATACTTTTACTAGCTGGGACAAATGCTGTGATAATTGGTAGATAAATCAGAAAAGAATGTATACTCAAGTATTTTGGCTGTAATAAATATTTTCATATCACTTGTCTTATCAAATTTATTGTTTTCACATTAATTTCTTTAAAATCAAATATATATTTGTCTTTAATAACATGTCATTTTATTAAAGGCTTTAGGAATTTTCTGAAACAATATGTCTTATTTCTTCTATTATAGAGATCTCAAAAATTTTTTTGAATGGCATACAAGGTAATTCAAATGGATAAAAAGTTTTAGTGTATGAAAAACACAAGTTAAGAGCATTTTTGTTATTTTTCAACTCATGTCAGTATTTCCAAAGAATAAAAATTATTTTTATTGTTATGTGGCTATCATAATGATTTGTTATTCAATTAAATAAAATCTCCCTCCCTCTTTGAAGGCAAAGATAATTGACAATGAACCGAGAGTAGTAGGAGGTTGTTACTCATTGCGACTGAAGACAGTGATGAGAAAGAATGGCGAGTAACTGAAATAAGATGTACTTTAGAACTTGACTCCTAATATTAACTGCAAATAGAACTCATGTTGTAAGTCAGAGGAGATGGTACAAACTAATTTTTAAAATTATTTTTAAAAAATGGAATTTAGAAAAATCTATACATAGAGTGATAACAGCTGAACTATCTAATAGTTCCACTAGCTCTCTCATTATACCGAATTAATACATTTTTGGAATTTATCTAGGATTGATATAAGTGCAAACTTAAGCCTCTACTCACCGAACTTTCAACTGTATCAGAAGCATTATCTTCCACAAAATACATTCCACATTTACCTGAAAAAATAATTGGATAGAGTTTAAAAAATTATGTGTGGAGCCGGTACTGTGATGTAACAGCTTGGGCTGCTGCCTGTGGCACCGGTGTCCCATGTGGTTATCAGTTCACGTCCTGGTTGCTCTACTACTGATCCAGCTCCCTGCTGATGCATCTAGGAAAGCAGCGGAAGATGGCCCAAGTGTTTGGGACCTTGCACCCTGTGGGAGACCTGAAAGAAGGTCCTGGCTCCTGGCCCATACCCAGGCACTGCAGCCATTTGAGGAGTAGACCAACAGATGGAATATGTCTCTCTGTCTTTGTCTCTCTCTCTCCCTCTTTCTCTCCCTGTAACTCTGCCTTTCAAACAAATAAAATAAATCTTAAAAAAAGAAAAAAGTTTTGTGCACTATTACCTTACATGGCTATAAGCTTGACCTCTGGAGTTTTGTGGCCTGAATTTGAATCACAACACCTAATAAACAGTTCCTTGAACTTAATAAATATCTAAACTGGTGTTGTGGAACAGTGGGTTAAGTTGCCACTTGCAATACTGGCTTCACATATCACAGCCTTGGTTAGAGTACCAGCTGCTCTGCTTCTGATCCAGCTCCTGGCTAATGCATCTGGGAAAACAGCAGAAGGTGGCCCAAGTACTTGGACCCCTGCCACCCATGTGGGAGACCTGGATCAGTTCCTGGGTCCTTGCTCTGCCCTGGTCTAGCTCTAGCCACTGGGGGCATTTGGGGAGTTAATTAGTGAATGGAAGATTCTCTCTCTGTCTCTCTTTCAAAAATAAATAAATCTTTTAAAAAACAATTATTTAAAAATAGTATATATGAGAGCTTAGGCAAGTTTCTTAAGCTCTCTGTATCTTAGTTTCCTTATTTAAAAAAAGAGGGAAAGAAAAGAAAGAAGACAGGAATGTATTCAGAATAACTGTGGAAATTAGAATATATGAAAAATAGTGCCTGATTCAGAACTAAACAAATGTTAGCTATTTTTATTATTATCTTTATATTATGATTTGCTTTATTTTTGTCTATCCCAACTGAAGTTAAGTGATAAACAAAATTTCCTAGTAAAGAGGGATCCTTAATTATTTTACTGATTGAGAAACTCAACTGAGAGAATTGGCCCTAAAAATAGATCCCCTTTTAAAAAAAATTAAAAAACAGCATCCTAAATTGTCTGCTGCTAACACATTTCCCATGTCACGTTTCAAAATGTTAAGAATTTCTCCAGGACTATGCCACCTACATGCTGGTCACATGTAGTTGAGTGCTGGGTGGACCAAGAAGGGCAGTATCTCCATCTTGTTGGACTTTGCCAACAAATTTGAATCTCCATGTGTTGTACCTTGGAGGCTGTAACTTTATCCTATGGCAGTGATTCTTAAGTTTGAGGGTGCATCTGAATCACAGGAGGACTCATCAAAATAGAGACTTCAAATACATTCTGGGCTGGAAACCAAATATGTGCATTTTGAAGAAATTTCCATGTGATACTGATACTGCTGGTTCAGAAACCACACTTTGAGAATACTGGCCTATGGCATGTAATTTGGCTTTTTAACGGATTAGAGACCACTTCGTATAAAATTCATTCCTTCATATATTGAGGAAAAAACTTCGCACCAAATACAACTATCTATACAGGAAACCACGGATTGACAATCTTAGCCTTTCTCTCAGAAGGTGTACAGGTTTCTTATGCATAGGTATATCTGTTAAAATAGTAAGCAAGTAAGTACAGCAATTAATTTCACTTTAAAACCTAACCTGGCAAATATAAAAATATACACTCATAAAGAAAACTTGGTAAAAATTAAAATGCTATTTATGTGTATTTCAGAAAACAGGGATATTAATTGTCCATGAGTCATATGCCTGACAGCAGTACCCTCTCTCTCTCTCCTCTTTGTAACTCTTTGAAATAAATCAATAAATCTTTAAAAAAAAATAAGATGACCTATCTCATACTAGAAGAAGTTTATGTGATTTAATAGCAAAGTGTCAAAACACTTAAAATTACCTAAAGTATGGCATTGTGAATGTGTAAAATTCTTCAAAGTCTGACTTACCTAATAACAATTCACCAGCTGTCTCTCTAGATGGCGCAACACTGATACATCTTCGATTTACTCTGTCAAAAATATTTAAAATTACTATGATTAAATATTTTTATCAATTTTAGAGATAGAAGCTTTATTTTATCCAGTGAATGATTTCAGAAAAGCAGACTACAGTTTCAATAGCATAAGATGCCAAAACTCACGTGACAATATTATGTCATTTTTAAACTTTCTAGTATGGAGGAAAGAAGATAAGAAACTTTTAGAAAAGGCCAATAATCCCTATAATCTGTATGTAAAATACAAAGACGCAGTTATTTAAAAGAGACTTTGGTGTAACTCTGACTTTCAAATAAATAAATAAATCTTTAAAAGAGACTTTAATATCTTATATTTTCCAGTATGTAAGTGAACACTATTTTATGCCACTGATACTTCACACACACACACAGTCTAGCATTCTAGGAAAAACAGGGGATTTAGAGTCAGTTCCTCTGCTCTTTAGATAAGGCACAAATCTTAACAACCACAATAGTAGTGATAACATTATCAATAATTAACATATTACTACTCAATACTGCTGTGATACTTTGGGTATTATTATTTTCTTCATTTAACAGGTGAGGAAACTGAGTCAGAAAGGCTAAGGAACTTGCTCAAGAGATGATACTAGTAAGAGGAGGAAACAATTTGAACTTCTATTCACTATACTATATTGCCTTGTGATGATACCACCAGCATCTCTGTTTGCTTTGTAGTGCTGCTTAAAAAATCAACTATAAAAACATATGTATGCTAGTAAGTGCCAGAGTATGATGACTGAAGTCCAATGAAGCCATACTATCAGAAATATCATTTCCTTTTGGATTTTGGTCATTCAATCTTGTTCTCTCTTAAGCCTTTCCTGTTTATGACTTTTCTTAAAACCACAGCACTGCCTAACATAAACAGTACATCATTACTACAATCAGCTATTGTATTCACAAAAGAGTAAAGGTCTGTAGATTCAAATTTACCTTATAGATTCACTTGCAGCTTTGTCTTTGACAGTAGATGAGAAAGAAGAATGCGTTTTGTCTTCAAATAGATAAGAGAGTGGTGGTTTGAGCACATCTATTGAAAAAAAAAGTGTCCATTATTATTATCTCGTGACCACAGCTATTTGCTCAATTTTTATAATGAGTAAAGAAGACACTATTACCTTCTGACTTTTGTCTATCCCTAAGGAGATACTTATTTGGAATAGTTAAGTAACACCTCTGTAAACGTCTCCGCTCTCGATTGGGTCCTTCTGTTGGATCCAACTGCCATGAGCCTGGATAGTAGATTGGGTCATACCAGACTGCTCTGCAAGCAAAAATGAAAAGGTATTTAAAGTGGCCATCCAAGGACTGATTTAAAAAAATCATTCTAGAGATTTAATAAATAAACTACATGGAATCTATTCAAATTTAAAAAACCAACTTTTCTGTATTTAGACCAGGGAATGCATATATACAGTTTAAGAGAGTAACATGGAAAAATAAGGTTCTTTCTGTTTCTGAATCTCAATCCCCAAGTTCCCCTCCTGGAGGCAAGCTTTGCTTCCAGTTTACCCCACCATATTAAAATTTAATATAGTATGTCACAACTGCCATGAATATTTTGGAAATACAATAATAACAAACTGGAATTAACACGGTTAGCTAAACATTTTTTTCCAAACTGTTTTTTATTCTAATATAATAGATTAGTTCTTTTATGTGATATAGATCCCTTTGTAAAAAGGTTTTAAAATGAGCTTGTATTTTAGATCAAATAGTAAAACTATATTAAATACATTTTTATAAAGAAATGAGAAAAAGCACCCTTAATATTACTAATATTATAACTGTGAATTTAAAACATGCAGTTATAATCATTACATATGCATTACATAAAAATATACATACTTCTATACTCTGCCTTCCTTCACTGAATATAGTATTATCTTTATTATCATCATTTTAAATGGCTGCCTATGCAATGAATGAATATATTAAACCACATTATTTTTATTCATTTTAATTGTTTCCAATTCACTAGCATAAATAGTGCAGAGATGGAAAACTTTATTTTGAATATTTTCTTTGGGATAGAATCACTAAACAGGATAACTAGTGATAGAAACCTAGTATTTGTAGTATTTCTGATATATATTGTCAAAATGTAAAATAACACCAAAATCCTGAGGACAGCTATTATTTAAATCTGATAATCTGCTGTGGATATTAGCACTTCCGTCTAATTTTTTAAACATAAAATCACAGCATCTAATGATTTTAAAAAATCAAATTAAGGGGGACCAGCACTGTACTGTAGTGGGTAAAGCTGCTGCCTGCAGTGCTGGCATCCCAAACAGGCACTGGTTCAAGTCCTGGCTGCTTCATTTTTGACCCAGCTCTCTGATATGGCCTGGGATAGCAGCAGAAGATGGCCCAAGTCTTTGGGCCCTTGTACCTATGTGGGAGACCTAGAATAAGCTCCTAGTTTCAGAGCAGCCCAGCTCCAGCCATTGTGCCATTTGGCAAGTGAACCAGAGAATGGAAGACCTTTCTTTCTCTCTCTCTGCCTTTCAAATAAATAAATCAATCTTTAAAAAAATAAAATTAGGGACAAGAGTTTGGCACAGCAGTTAAGATGTTGCTCTGTATGCCCACATCCCATATCAGAGCCCCTGAGTTTGAGTCCAGGTTTAGTTTCAGATCCAGTTTTCTGCTGACATGGACCCTGAGGAGCAGCAAAGTTAGCTCAAGTACTTGAGTTCCCCGGGAGGACTATATCCGCATTCTGCTGCTCCAGATCCAAGCCTGACACTGCACAATTGCTTGCATAACCTGCACATGACACTTAAGACCTGGGTAAGATCTCCACTATACCCTGCAGCTCTGACACTTTTACTGTTGGGTCTACAAGTTCCAGGAACACTTATACTTGCTCTGTGGGACCTTGGGAAGGCTTCCACTAATGCTGGCCCATGGCTACCAACACAAAATTGCTTGCATAACCTACACCTTTTCTTTGGGATCTGTACAAGGTACCCTTCCTGCCCTGTGGCTCTAGGACTATAAGTAGTATATTATCACCGAACCCATCCTGTGGAACTGGTGAAGACTCCACCTGCCTTCCGCTGCTCCAGATTCATGCCTGCCAGTACACTATCACCAGCATAACCTATATTCATCCCATGGACCTCGGCAAGGTCCCCTTCCCATCCTGCAGTGTTAAGATCATCCACTCCCACAGAGAGGGACTGGAGAAGGCCCCATCTACATCACACAGTTTCAGGGCCACAGCTATTGGTGCCACAAGCCCTAACATCACTCAGACTTGCCTGGTTGGACAAGGGGACAGCCCTCTCCTAGGCCCACAGTACCAGGAACATGTTTACTGCCATCACAAACCCTAGTGTGACTGACACCCAACTCTCTGGGGCCTGAAGACACATACCTTTGGAAGGCCACCTGTACCTGAAAGGAATAATACTACCTCCATGAACTGATGCAGACTAGACAACTGTGGCACTCAGAAACTGATGACATTGATTATAGCTTAAGGAATCACTCAAAGTTTATATTTCACCAAAGTCAAAGGAATGACTCAATTAAAACCTCACATTTCATCTGAACAAAAAAGTGTTTTCCAATAAAAGCTACTCAATAAAGAAGGAACCATTACACCAGAAGAGCAGATGTCAATGTAGGGTCACAGGAAATATGAAGAAAAAAGAAAGGATGACACTTCCAAAAGAACACAATGGTTCTCCAGAAAGATATCCTAATTTGAATGAAATGTATGAAATGCCTCAAAAAGAATTCAAAGTAATGATCCTGAGGAAAGTAAATGAGATGAAAGAGAATACAGAAAGACAGTACAAAGAAATGAGGAAAATGATGCAAGATATGAATGAGAAATTCAACAAAAGGAAAAAATCATTAAAAAGAATCAATCAGAAATTTTGGAAGTGAAAAATTCAACCAATGAAATAAAAAATACAATTGAGAGCTTTAACAATATAACAGATCAAGAAAGGAATTTCTGATATTCAGGAAAAGACTTTTGAAATAACCTAGAGGAAAGTAAACAGAAAATAATGGAAAAGAATGAAGAGAGCCTATGAGACATATGAGATACCATTAAGTGAACACTATAGGGACACTAGAAGGAGAACAGAAGGTAAAAGGCATTGAGATTGGAAGATCTCGCTTTCTCTCTCTGTAACTCTTTCAAATATAATTATAATTACTATATAATTATACAAGTCTTGAAAGCAATAAGGACATTTGGATACAGCAAATTCAAAGGACCACAAGCAGACTCAACCAAAAAAGACATTCTGCAAGGCATAATACAGTCAAATCATCAAAAGTTAAGGACAGGGGCCAGTGCTGTAGGTAAAAAGTTAAGGACAGGGGCAAGTGCTGTGGCGTAGCAGGTAAAGCCACTGCCTGCAACTCCAGCATCCCATATGGGCACAGGTTGGTGTCCCAATTTTTCCACTTCAGAGCCAGCATCCTGCTGATGGCCTGGGAAAAGCAGTGGAAGATGGTCCAAATGCCTGGACTCTTGCTACCCACATGAGAGACCCTGGAAGGAGCTCCTAGCTCCTGGCTTTGGTCTGGCCCAGCCCTGGCTGTTGCAGCCATTTGGGTAGTAAACTAATAAGATGGAAGATCTTTCTCTCTCCATCTGTCTCTCTCTCTCTCTAACTCTGACTTTCAAATAAATAAATTAATGTTTTTTCTTTTTTTCAAAAACTAAGGACAAGGAAAGAATGCTAAACAAAGTGAGAGAAAAATGTGAAATTACATACAAAGAAAAACCTGTGAGACTAACAGCAGACTTCTCAGCAGAAAACCTACAGGAAAGAAGAGAATGGGAAGATAGATTCAAAATCTTGAAAAGAAAAAAAAAACTTTCCAATCTAAAATACTTTATTAAGTGAAACTCTCCTTTAGAAGTGAAGGGGAAATATAGTGTATCCCAAACAAAAAACAGAG